>NC_034187.2:34430906-35030906 GCF_002021735.2 Oncorhynchus kisutch
AGAGAGAGAGAGAGAGCTGAGAGAGAGAGAGAGAGCTGAGAGAGAGAGCTGAGAGAGAGAGCTGAGAGAGAGAGCTGAGAGAGAGAGCTGGAAGAGAGAGAGACGCTGAGAGAGAGACTGAAGAGAGGGAGCTGAGGAGAATGAGAGCCTGAGAGGAGAGAGAGAGAGAGAGCTGAGAGAGAGAGAGAGACGAGAGAGAGAGAGAGAGGAGAGAGAGAGAGGAGAGAGCTAGAGAGAGAGAGAAGCTGAGAGAGAGAGCTGAGAGAGAGAGCTGAGAGAGAGGCTGAGAGAGAGGAGTGAAGAGAGAGGAGAGAGGAGAGGAGAAGAGCTGAGAGAGAGAGCTGGAGAGAGGAGAGCGAGAGAGAGTAGAGAGAGCTGAGAGAGAAGGCTGAAGAGAAGCTGAGAGAGAGAGAAGAGAGAGACGAAGAGAAGAGAAAGAGAGCTTGAAGAAGAGAGAGAGCGGAGAGAGGAGAGAGAGAGCTGAGAGAGAGAGCTGAGAGAGAGAGCTGAGAGAGGGAGTTGGAGAGAGAGAGCTGAGAGAGAGAGAGAGAGAGGCTGAGAGAGAGAGCTGAGGAGAGAGAGTAGAGATGATGAGAGAGAGAGAAGAGAGAGGAGAAAAGTACAATTAATAATTAAAGAAATTAAAAAAGTTTTAAATTTTGTAGAGAGAAGTCATGCAGAAAAACAGCTCCTGACTTGTTTTAACGTTTTGGTTGTTAAGAGCGAGATTAGCATAACATTTATAGGTAATCAAATTGTACAACTGAAGATCAACACAGGAGGAAAATATTGACAGAGAGTGAGTTAAAATACCTATCTTCATCATGGTAGCTAGCCAAATTCAAATCTGTCAGCTAGTTTACTGTCTAGCTCCAACTGTTTACTGGTGGTAACCATAGCAACGTGGCCACTGAGGCAGTGCCAGCAGCAGCAGAGACTGAGACTCCCCCCCCCCCCCCCCCCCCCTTTTTTTTGAATAGCCAGCAGAAATCAAATCAGAGAAGGGAAGAATCCATTTTAAACACTGAATTCTGAGGGAGAACCCAGAAACTTTGTTTGCCGGCTGCTCACAAAACAGGACTGTTACAAACCTGTTATTATACACAGACCCACTACTGCCTGGCATACAGCTGGAACCAGGCATTTCAGCTGTACCACAAAGAAAGGCATCTGCAAGGGAAGGCAAATCCACATGTTTGAGGACAGCGATAAAGACCAGGAAAACAGGTTTCTGACGGTAAACATGTACCAGAACGGCACTGTCATGGTCCAGGGCAGTGAGGCTGCACTCAGCTCTGCTGTGCAGGACTTCCCCACCATAAGGAAGATAGAGGAAAGCAAAAAAGACAAGGAGAGCATCCCGACCTCCCCGCTCACCTCAGGCACCCCAACAACAGGTATATCCTCCCCCTGCCTGCCTACAACCACCAGAGACAAGACCACACTACCATCAGCCTGCGGAGAGACAGGCTGGCTCTGTTAGAACAGCCCCCCAGCTACACTACCATCAGCCTGCTGAGAGACAGGCTGGCTCTGTTCGAACAGCCCCCCAGCTACACTACCATCAGCCTGCTGAGAGACAGGCTGGCTCTGTTAGAGGTATGGGTTACTGAGCTGAAGGAGCAGCCCCCCAGCTACAGTACCATCAGCCTGCTGAGAGACAGGCTGGCTCTGTTAGAGGTATGGGTTACTGAGCTGAAGGAGCAGCCCCCCAGCTACACTACCATCAGCCTGCTGAGAGACAGGCTGGCTCTGTTAGAGGTATGGGTTACTGAGCTGAAGGAGCACCCCCCCAGCTACAGTACCATCAGCCTGCTGAGAGACAGGCTGGCTCTGTTAGAGGTATGGGTTACTGAGCTGAAGGAGCAGCCCCTCAGCTACACTACCATCAGCCTGCTGAGAGACAGGCTGGCTCTGTTAGAACAGCCCCCCAGCTACACTACCATCAGCCTGCTGAGAGACAGGCTGGCTCTGTTAGAGGTATGGGTTACTGAGCTGAAGGAGCAGCCCCTCAGCTACACTACCATCAGCCTGCTGAGAGACAGGCTGGCTCTGTTAGAGGTATGGGTTACTGAGCTGAAGGAGCAGCCCCCCAGCTACACTACCATCAGCCTGCTGAGAGACAGGCTGGCTCTGTTAGAGGTATGGGTTACTGAGCTGAAGGAGCAGCCCCCCAGCTACACTACCATCAGCCTGCTGAGAGACAGGCTGGCTCTGTTAGAACAGCCCCCCAGCTACACTACCATCAGCCTGCTGAGAGACAGGCTGGCTCTGTTAGAGCTATGGGTTATTGAGCTGAAGGAGCAGCCCCCCAGCTACACTACCATCAGCCTGCTGAGAGACAGGCTGGCTCTGTTAGAGGTATGGGTTACTGAGCTGAAGGAGCAGCCCCCCAGCTACACTACCATCAGCCTGCTGAGAGACAGGCTGGCTCTGTTAGAGGTATGGGTTACTGAGCTGAAGGAGCAGCCCCCAGCTACACCACCATCAGCCTGCTGAGAGACAGGCTGGCTCTGTTAAAGGTATGGGTTACTGAGCTGAAGGAGCAGCCCCCCAGCTACACCACCATCAGCCTGCTGAGAGACAGGCTGGCTCTGTTAGAGGTATGGGTTACTGAGCTGAAGGAGCAGCCCCCCAGCTACACCACCATCAGCCCAGACACAGAGCTTCTACAGGACCAGATCAACCAGTGCAGGACCCAGCTGAAGAACTCTGTCCAGGAGCTGAGAGAGCCTTACCACAGTTGAGAGGGAGCACCAGAGGGAGGGAGGGAGCACCAGAGGGAGGGAGGGAGGGAGCACCAGAGGGAGGGAGGGAGGAGGGAGGGAGCACCAGAGAGAGAGAGAGAGAGAGAGAGAGAGAGAGAGAGAAGAGAGAGAGAGAGAGAGAGAGAGAGAGAGAGAGAGAGAGAATTGGAAGAGGGAGCGAGAGAATTGGAAGAGGGAGCGAGAGAGAGAGAGAGAGAGAGAGAAGTGGAAGAGGGAGTGAGAGAGAGAAGTGGAAGAGGGAGTGAGAGAGAGAGAGAGAGAGAAGTGGAAGAGGGAGTGAGAGGGAGAGAGAGAGAAGTGGAAGATGGAGTGAGAGGGAGAGAGAGAGAAGTGGAAGAGGGAGTGAGAGGGAGAGAAGTGGAAGAGGGATCGAGAGGGAGAGAGAGGGAGAGGAGTGGAAGAGGGAGCAAGCAAGAGAGTGGGAGAAGTGAGGGAGCGAGCGAGAGGGAGAGGGACAGGAGTGGAAGAGGGAGTGAGAGGGAGAGAGAGGGAGAAGAGTGGAAGAGGGAGCTAGAGGGAGAGAGACAGGAGTGGAAGTGCGAGTGTCGCCAAGCCACATAATCATACACACCGGAAGCAATGACCTGTGTGCTCATGCAGGAGAGGGTGGCGACTTCACTACGGGGAGTGATTGAGAAGGCCTCTGCAATCTTCCCCAACTCAAGGATCGTGGTGTCAACCCTTCTACAGAGGAAGGGCTTCCACCCTGCCACAATCCAAAGAATAAACACCAGCCTCTCCCGGGACTGTGCCCTGCGACCCAATGTACACCTGGCCCACCATCCCACCCTCGATCTGAACTGTCACTATGACCATGTTCACATGTGCAGGGAGACAGTCCCCATCCTTGCCAAGACTCTCAAGAAAGTTGCTTTAAACCACAGCCCGGCCTCTCCACCCAGGAACAGCAGAGCAATCTCCACCCTTCCAAGATCATCGAGACAACACCCCGGACCAGCACCCTGGACCCCCCAGCCACGACCACAGCACCACCAACCTCAATGCCCACCACAACCAGCGCAGCAAAGACCACCCCAGCCCAGCTTCAGACCCACCCAGACGAGGCTTACCCCCCCCCCCCCCTCTCCCCCCCCCAGCAGACCCACACCTGGAGGAGCCACAGCCCAGCAGGCAGAGTTTTGCACAGGCTGTGAGAGGAGCAACTGGCCCAGCCCCCACCAACGAAATGAGTGACATTAAACAAATGCTGAGTCTACTATGCTCTCACATGTGATAGGCCGAGGGTCATGGATGCTCACATGTGATAGGCCGAGGGTCATGGTAAGATGAGCACAAGAACTCCACCATCCTCACACTACATCCACCCAAGTGGCATGACACAAATGCTATCTTGAATTATAAACAAATCACATTTTCACAATAAGAGTTGACGTTAAATTGAAAAATCCTATTTTTTGTTTGTGAGTGTTTGTCTCATAAAGAAGAACTTTAAAAAAAAAATATTTTTATGTTGCATGTTGGAATTGACAAGGTTTGAAGTCCTTTGCTTTTGGACTAAAAGAGCAGAAACCCAGACTTCCTGAAAGAAATTGCTGATGTTGATATTGTAGTACTACAGGAAACATGGTGCAGAAGTGATGTTTCCACCTGGCTGTCCACTAGGTTACAGGGAGATAATCCTACCATCCACTAAATGAAAAGGAATCACACAGGGCAGAGACTCGGGGGGAATGCTAATATGGTATAAATCTGAACTAATTCATTCAACCGAATTGATCAAAACAGGAGAATTCTTTATCTGGTTAAAAATCAACAAGGAGGCTATCTTAACAGATAAAAAACGTCTTCCTCTGTGCCACATACATTCCCCCATCAGAGTCACCCTACTTCAAAGAAGAGAGTTTCTCCATTCTAGAGGGGGAGATGAGTCTCTTTCAGGCCCAAGGCAACGTACTGGTCTGTGGAGACCTGAATGCTAGAACAGCAGAAGAACCAGACACTAGTAACAGTCATAGGGATAAACACCTACCAGGAAGCAACAACCTTTCCCTCCCCATATACCCCCCCAGAAACAACTATGATAAAAATGGAGTAAACAAAAACGGAGTACAGCTCGTGAAGCTCTGTCGAACACTGGGTCTGTACATAGTCAATGGTAGGCTGAGAGGGGACTCTTTTGGTAGGTACACCTACAGCTCTGTCGAACACTGGGTCTGTACATAATCAATGTTAGGCTGAGAGGGGACTCTTTTGGTAGGTACACCTACAGCTCTGTCGAACACTGGGTCTGTACATAGTCAATGGTAGGCTGAGAGGGAACTCTTTTGGTCGGTACACTTACAGCTCTGTCAAACACTGGGTCTGTACATAGTCAATGGTAGGCTGAGAGGGAACTCTTTTGGTAGGTACACTTACAGCTCTGTCGAACACTGGGTCTGTACATAGTCAATGGTAGGCTGAGAGGGAACTCTTTTGGTAGGTACACTTACAGCTCTGTCGAACACTGGGTCTGTACATAGTCAATGGTAGGCTGAGAGGGAACTCTTTTGGTAGGTACACCTACAACTCTGTCGAACACTGGGTCTGTACATAGTCAATGGTAGGCTGAGAGGGGACTATTTTGGTTGGTACACCTACAGCTCTGTCGAACACTGGGTCTGTACATAGTCAATGGTAGGCTGAGAGGGGACTCTTTTGGTCGGTACACCTACAGCTCTTTCGAACACTGGGTCTGTACATAGTCAATGGTAGGCTGAGAGGGAACTCTTTTGGTAGGTACACCTACAGCTCTGTCGAAAAACTGGGTCTGTACATAGTCAATGGTAGGCTGAGAGGGAACTCTTTTGGTAGGTACACCTACAACTCTGTCGAACACTGGGTCTGTACATAGTCAATGGTAGGCTGAGAGGGGACTATTTTGGTTGGTACACCTACAGCTCTGTCGAACACTGGGTCTGTACATAGTCAATGGTAGGCTGAGAGGGGACTCTTTTGGTCGGTACACCTACAGCTCTTTCGAACACTGGGTCTGTACATAGTCAATGGTAGGCTGAGAGGGGACTATTTTGGTAGGTACACCTACAGCTCTGTCGAAAAACTGGGTCTGTACATAGTCAATGTTAGGCTGAGAGGGGACTCTTTTGGTCGGTACACCTACAGCTCTGTCGAACACTGGGCCTGTACATAGTCAATGGTAGGCTGAGAGGGGACTCTTTTGGTCGGTACACCTACAGCTCTGTCAAACACTGGGTCTGTACATAGTCAATGGTAGGCTGAGAGGGGACTCTTTTGGTCGGTACACCTACAGCTCTGTCGAACACTGGGTCTGTACATAGTCAATGGTAGGCTGAGAGGGGACTCTTTTGGTCGGTACACCTACAGCTCTGTCGAACACTGGGTCTGTACATAGTCAATGGTAGGCTGAGAGGGGACTCTTTTGGTCGGTACACCTACAGCTCTGTCGAACACTGTGTCTGTACATAGTCAATGGTAGGCTGAGAGGGGACTCTTTTGGTAGGTACACCTACAGCTCTGTCAAACACTGGGTCTGTACATAGTCAATGGTAGGCTGAGAGGGGACTCTTTTGGTAGGTACACCTACAGCTCATCCCTTGGCAGCAGCACTGTATACTACTTCCTCACCGACCTAAACCCAGAGTCTCTAAGAGCCTTCACAGTCAGCCCACTAACACCTCTCTCAGACCAACCCAGAGTCTCTGAGAGCCTTCACAGTCAGCCCACTAACACCTCTCTCAGACTACAGTAAAATCACAGTGTATCTGAGAAGAGCGGAACCCAACCATGAAGCATCACGGCCCAATAAATTACATGGTACTAAACAGGCCTATAGATGGAGTGCAAACAGTAGTAGCCAAAAAATACAATCTATCCTGGACAACCTTTTACCCTTAACATTCTCCTTCAGCAATGAAGGTGTAAATTTGTCCGTTTGGAACATAAACTTTATATTTGACAAATGATCCTCCTTGGCTAATCTAAAGAAGCATAAGAACAAACCAGAAATAATAGAGATAATGAAAAATGGTTTGATAATGATTGCAAAAAATCTAAGAAAGTCATTCAGAAATATAAAAAACACAGAGAACCAGAAACCACAAATATACGCATTCAATATGGGGAAACACTGAAGCAATACAAACACACCCTAAGAACAGAGGAACAGAACATTAGAAATCAGCTGGATGGAATTGAGGAATCCATTGAATCAAACCACTTCAGGGAGAATTGGAATAAATGATAAACAAACATCATCAGGAGGAATTGTCTATCCAAAACAGGGATATGTGGAGAAATCACTTTGCAAACCTCTACAGCAATATAACAAACAGCCCAGAACAAAAAGATATTCAAGAAATATTACAAATCCTTGAATCAGAAGTCAAAGACTATCAGAATCCTGTGGATACCCCAATTACAGAAGAAGAATTATTGGAAAAACTATGCACACTCCGACCCAAAAAGGCCTGTGGTGCTGATGGTATTTTAAATGAAATGATAAAATATACAGACCACAAATTCAAATTGGCTATACTCAAACTCTTCAACATTATCCTCACTGCAGGTATTTCCCCCGATATTTGGAACCAGGGATTGATCACACCAATCTATAAACATGGAGACAAATTTGACCAAATCATTAAAGAAGAATTTGCGTTAACAGCAACTTGGGGAAAATTCTCTGCAGTATTATAAATAGCAGACTACATCATTTCCTTGACGAACACAACGTCCCGAGCAGAAGCCAGATTGGATTTCTAAAAAGTTATCGTACAACAGACCACATTAACACCCTCCACACTCTAATTGACAAACAAGTAAACCGAAACAAAGGCAAAATCTACTCGTGTTTCGTAGATTTCAAGAAAGCATTTGATTCAATTTGGCACTAAGGTCTTTTTTTATAAACTAATAGAAAGTGGTAATGGAGGGAAAACATATGATGTTATTAAATTAATGTACACTAAAAACAAATGTGCGGTTATATACAGTGGGGCAAAATAATATTTAGTCAGCCACCAATTGTGCAAGTTCTCCCACTTAAAAAGATGAGAGAAGCCTGTAATTTTCATCATAGGTACACTTCAACTATGACAGACAAAATGAGGAAAAAAAATCCAGAAAATCACATTGTAGGATTTTTAATGAATTTATTTGCAAATTATGGTGGAAAATAAGTATTTGGTCAATAACAAAAGTTTATCTCAATACTTTGTTATATACCCTTTGTTGGCAATGACAGAGCTCAAACGTTTTCTGTAAGTCTTCACAAGGTTTTCACACACTGTTGCTGGTATTTTGGCCGATTCCTCCATGCAGATCTCCTCTAGAGCAGTGATGTTTTGGGGCTGTTGCTGGGAAACACGGACTTTCAACTCCCTCCAAAGATTTATGGGCTTGAGATCTGGAGACTGGCTAGGCCACTCCAGGACCTTGAAATGCTTCTTACGAAGCCACTCCTTCGTTGCCCGGGCGGTGTGTTTGGGATCATTGTCATGCTGAAAGACCCAGCCATGTTTCATCTTCAATGCCCTTGCTGATGGAAGGAGGTTTTCACTCAAAATCTCATGATACATGGCCCCATTAATTCTTTCCTTTACACGGATCAGTCGTCCTGGTCCCTTTGCAGAAAAACAGCCCCAAAGCATGATGTTTCCACCCCCATGCTTCAACATAGGTATGGTGTTCTTTGGATGCAACTTTGTTACTTTGGTCCCAGCTCTCTGCAGGTCATTCATTAGGTCCCCCCGTGTGGTTCTGGGATTTTTGCTCACCGTTCTTGTGATCATTTTGACCCCACGGGGTGAGATCTTGCGTGGAGCTCCAGATCAAGGGAGATTATTAGTGGTCTTGTATGTCTTCCATTTCCTAATAATTGCTCCCACAGTTGATTTCTTCAGACCAAGCTGCTTACCTATTGCAGATTCAGTCTTCCCAGCCTGGTGCAGGTCTACAATTTTGTTTCTGGTGTCCTTTGACAGCTCTTTGGTCTTGGCCATAGTGGAGTTTGGAGTGTGACTGTTTGAGGTTGTGGACAGGTGTCTTTTATACTGATAACAAGTTCAAACAGGTGCCATTAATACAGGTAACGAGTGGAGGACAGAGGAGCCTCTTAAAGAAGAAGTTACAGGTCTGTGAGAGCCAGAAATCTTGCTTGTTTGTAGGTGACCAAATACTTATTTTCCACCATAATTTGCAAATAAATTCATTAAAAATCCTACAATGTGATTTTCTGGATTTTCTTTTCTCATTTTGTCTGTCATAGTTGAAGTGTACCTATGATGACAATTACAGGCCTCTCTCATATTTTTAAGTGGGAGAACTTGCACAATTGGTGGCTGACTAAATACTTTTTTGCCCCACTGTATATAATGATATTCCAAAAAAGGTCCGGAAATCAGGATGAATAGCAGGATAAATTCTATTTGGACACAGTTCTATTAGAACACACCAAAAACGACATGTATCTAGGACTAAATATCAGCAACACAGGTAGCTTTCACATGGCTGTGAATGAGCTGAGAGACAAAGCAAGATGAGCATTCTATGCCATTAAAAGGAACATCAACATTGAAATTCCAATTAGAATCTGGTTCAAAATGTTCCAATCAGTTATAGAACCAATTGCTCTATGTGGCAGTGAAGTATGGGGTCCTCTCTCTAATAATGAATTTACCATATGGGACAAACATCCAATTGAAATACTGCATGCAGAGTTTTGTAAGACTGTATTGCAAGTGCAAAGAAAAACTCAAAATAACGCACGTAGAGCAGAATTGGGCCAATACCCCCTCCTCATTCCAATAGAAAAAAGAGCCATCAAATTTTACAACCATCTAAAAACAAATGACCCAAAAAAATTCCATCACACAGCTCTACAATGTCAAGAGATGAAACAAGAGAAGAGTCCCTTCAGCCAGCTGGTTCTGAGGCTCAGTTCACTAACTCAAACCAACCCCATAGAGCCTCAGGACAGCACTCAGAAAATCTGGCCCAACCAAATCATCACAAAACAAAAAGAAAAATATATCACCTGTTAGAAAGACACCACAAAAAATCTAAGTAAACTTCAATGCTATTTGGCTCTAAACAGACAGTACATGGTGGCAGACTTTCTGACCACTGGGACTGATAGAAAACTGAGGAAAACACTGACTAGGTACAGACTCAGTGAGCACAGTCTGGCTATAGAGACCGGTCGTCACAGACAAACCTGGCTGCCCAGAGAGGACAGGCTGTGCTCACTCTGCTCCAGGGGAGAGGTAGAGACAGAGCTGCATTTCCTATCACACTGTGACACACTGTGACCTAAGAGAATATTTATTTCCCAAAATTATAATTCAATACAAAGAATTTGAAACTATAAAAGATGAAGAAAAAAAAAAAAAATTATTGGGTGAAAAGCCAAAATGTGCAGTTTTGGCAGCCAAATATGTGTCCTCCTGCCACAACCTGAGGGACAGCCAGTGTAAAGAGCAATGTAATGTCGATAATATTTCCCATCTTGTTTTGTTTTGTCTTTCATACCATGTCATGTGTCTTCTCAGTCATGTTGACACTGGTCTACTACCATTGCTTTAATGTATTGTTGTTCTCATTAATATTGTTGTTGTTGTTAATGGTAATCCCATGTCCACTACTACTATTATTATTGCTGTTGGTGGGAGAGAGTGGGAGAGAGAGAACAAGAGGGACAGAATAGCGGAAGAGGGAGCGAGAGAGAGGAGTGGAAGAGGGAGTGAGAGAGGTGTGGAAGAGGAAGTGAGAGATAAGTGGAAGAGGAAGTGAGAGATGAGTGGAAGAGGGAGTGAGAGAGGTATGGAAGAGGAAGTGAGAGATGAGTGGAAGAGGAAGTGAGAGAGGAGTGGAAGAGGGAGTGAGAGATGTGTGGAAGAGGAAGTGAGAGATGAGTGGAAGAGGGAGTGAGAGAGGGGTGGAAGAGGGAGTGAGAGAGGTGTGGAAGAGGGAGTGAGAGAGGTGTGGAAGAGGAAGTGAGAGATAAGTGGAAGAGGAAGTGAGAGATGAGTGGAAGAGGGAGTGAGAGAGGTGTGGAAGAGGGGGTGAGAGAGGTGTGGAAGAGGGAGTGAGAGAGGTGTGGAAGAGGAAGTGAGAGATAAGTGGAAGAGGAAGTGAGAGATGAGTGGAAGAGGGAGTGAGAGAGGTGTGGAAGAGGAAGTGAGAGATGAGTGGAAGAGGGAGTGAGAGAGGTGTGGAAGAGGAAGTGAGAGATGAGTGCAAGAGGGAGCGAGAGAGAGGAGTGGAAGAGGGAGTGAGAGAGGTGTGGAAGAGGAGGTGAGAGATGAGTGGAAGAGGGAGTGAGAGAGGTGTGGAAGAGGAAGTGAGAGATGAGTGGAAGAGGGAGCGAGAGAGGTGTGGAAGAGTGTGGGAGCGAGAGAGAGAGATCGAAGAGTGGAAAAGGGAGCAAGAAAGAGCTGGATCGAGAGGGAGAGGGGAGTGGAAGTGGGAGAGGGAGAGAGGAATTGAAGAGTGAGCGAGAGGGAGAGAAGGAGCGAGACAGAGAGGAGTGGAAGAGGGAGCGAGAAGGAGAGAGGGAGCGAGAGAGAGAGAGAAGATGAGAGAAAGGAGAGAGGACAAGACTTTCTTGCTGCTGGGACACTGCTATTACATTAATGCTGCATCCCAACTGAGAGGAAGGGGAGAGAGGAGAGAGAGAAGGAAAGAGTGAATAGACTGGGGGAAAGAGGGGAATAAGGGGGAGGGGAGAGAGGCAGAGAGAGACAACTGCATGACAGAAAAAGCCAGAGGTAGGGAGATACTGAGAGATGAGCAAAGATAGGATAGGAGAAGAGAGTTCTCTGCAATCCAACAGAGCTTTGAACCAATAGTGGAAGCTCCTTGTTCATAGTATCTCATGGGCTGTGTTTAGACAGGCAGCCCAATTCTGATATTGTTTTTCAATAATTGGTCTTTTGACCAATCACATCAGATCTTTTCACATCAGATCTTTTTCAGAGCTGATCTGGTCAAAATACCAATTAGAAAAGAATATCAGAATTGGGCTGCCTGTCTCGACGCAACCATAGACTCAAGCTTGCTCATTCATTTCACTCCCTCTATTCACTGAGCCATTACGGAAGCCTTCCTTATTCCAACAGTAATCATGTTTTCATGTGAACAATTGTAGCTTCGCCACAGATTAAATAAAGGGTCATATTTATCATTGTAATTAAGCAAATGAACAGGTTTGGAGTTCTATACTCTGTGGAAGTGGGTAAGAGTTAGGAGTGGGGAAGAGAAGGGCACTAAACTTCAGAGTCCTTCCGCCTTGTCCAGCCCCACACTTTGATTCACAGGACTGACAACCTTATTATGCGCCGCACTTATTATTGATATTACACCGAGCCCGGTTGCCATGACCACCGTGCAAGAGACATTTAATTTTCTCTCCTCCATCATCATTATCTATGGGGCCATCTGTTGTGGAAAATGAATTCAGCCTCATTTGCATGACTGATAAGCACATTCTTTATCTCTTCAACAGAAGGTCATATGGCATGGATTTAGAGACTGCTGAAGGAAGGAGAGAGAGGGAGGGAGAGGGACAGAGAGAGGCAGAGGGAACGAGAGATAGAGAATGAGAGGGCAAGAAGAGCGTCAGAGAAAGAGAGAGAGAGCGGGAGAAAGAGGGAGATTGGGGGGAAGAGAGAAAACGATGTGGAGAACATATAGACAGCATGTGAGTGTGTGTTTACGTAATGTATGTGTGCAGCATGTTTATATTGATGTATGAACTGAGTGGACTAAACATTAGGCTCTTTCCATGACATAGACTGACCAGGTGAATCCAGGTGAAAGCTATGATCCCTTATTGATGTCCCTTGTTAAATCCACTTCAATCAGTGTAGAGGAAAGGGAGGAGACAGGTTGAAGAAGGATTTTTAGACAATTGAGTCATGGATTGTGTATGTGTGCCAATCAGTGTGTGAAAATTCTAGACAATATATTTCAGTGCCTTTGAACAAATGGTAGTAGCTGCCAGGCACAGCGGTTTGAGTGTGTCAAGAACTGCAACGCTGCTGGGTTTTTCACGCTCAACAGTTTCCCTTCTGTAAGAATGTCCACCACCCAAAGGACATCCAGACAACTTGACACAACTGTGGGAAGCATTGGAGTCAACATGGGCCGGCATCCCTGTGGAACGCTTTCGACACCTTGTAGAGTCCCTGCCCTGACGAATTAGGGCTGTTCTGAGGGGAAAAGGGGTACTCAATACGCAACTCAACATTGGGAAGGTGTTCCTAATGTTTTGTACAGTCAGTGTATATTCTATTTCTGTGCCCATATAATATAATATGGGAAATAGTATTAAATTGTGTTTGCATTTGATTTCCCATGTGTGAGCGCTTACAAGCCTGTGTGCATGCAAACGTGTGTGTGTCTGTGCATGTGTGTCCCTGCGTCTGTGTGTCCCTGCATGTATGTGTGTGTGTGTGGAGGATGTTCTCTGCCTTGATGTGTGTTTGTGCTGTGTGTGCAGGTAAAGTAGTTCCCTGAGGCATGGGGAAGTCTTTCATGTCTGGCACATTTGTCATCCCATCCTGTGAGACATTAGCTCTCCCTGTCTCTGATGTGCTACCTGCCAGAGACGACTATCTCTCCCTCTGCCTCTCCCTTATTCCCACAACGCTGTACTGTACAAGCCCTCTCATTATGCTGACAGAGTACCTTAACCCTGTGCCTCTCCCCCATCTCTCTCTCCCAACTGCCTCTTCCTCATTCCCACAACGTATATCCTTGTACTCCACAACTGTACCTCTCTTTCCCTCTCTCTCTCTCTGTACAACACTACAGCCGTTCCATCTCTCCCGTTACCTCTCCCCTAGTCCCATGACACTTTGACCACTCCATCTCTTCCAGCTCTAATCGCTCCCTTCATCCCACATCGTGCAAGGCTCTGCATCTGCTTCTTCTCGCTTCCCGCTTCCCGCTTCCCGCTTTCCGCTTTCCACTTTCAAACCCATAACAACCCCTCTTCGTCCTCCAGGTACACATCTCTCAAACCCATAACAACCCCTCTTCGTCCTCCAGGTACACCTCTCTCAAACCCATAACAACCCCTCTTCGTCCTCCAGGTACACCCCTCTCAAACCCATAACAACCGCACTCGGTCCTCCAGTTACACCTCTCTCAAACCCATAACAACCCCTCTTCGTCCTCCAGGTACACCTCTCTCAAACCCATAACAACCCCTCTTCGTCCTCCAGGTACACCCCTCTCAAACCCATAACAACCGCACTCGGTCCTCCAGTTACACCTCTCTCAAACCCATAACAACCCCTCTTCGTCCTCCAGGTACACCTCTCTCAAACCCATAACAACCCCTCTCGGTCATCCAGGTACACCTCTCTCAAACCCATAACAACCCCTCTCAGTCATCCAGGTACACCTCTCTCAAACCCATAAAAACCCCTCTCAGTCATCCAGGTACACCTCTCTCAAACCCATAACAACCCCTCTCAGTCATCCAGGTACACCTCTCTCAAACCCATAACAACCCCTCTTCGTCCTCCAGGTACACCTCTCTCAAACCCATAACAACCCCTCTCAGTCATCCAGGTACACCTCTCTCAAACCCATAACAACCCCTCTTCGTCCTCCAGGTACACCTCTCTCAAACCCATAACAACCCCTCTCAGTCATCCAGGTACACCTCTCTCAAACCCATAACAACCCCTCTCGGTCCTCCAGTTACACCTCTCTCAAACCCATAACAAGCCCTCTTCGTCCTCCAGGTACACCTCTCTCAAACCCATAACAACCGCACGCGGTCCTCCAGTTACAACTCTCTCAAACCCATAACAACCCCTCTTCGTCCTCCAACTACACCTCTCTCAAACCCATAACAACCCCTCTTCGTCCTCCAACTACACCTCTCTCAAACCCATAGCAGCCCTTCTGCTCTCTCCCGTCTATATCTCTCCCACAGCATATGTCCCTCTAAGTATCCCTCAAACCTATAACCCCACAGCAGCTCTTCTCCTCTCTCCCATCTCTCCCTCTAACTCTCTCAGTCCCACTGCTCTTCTCCTCTCTCCCATCTCTCCCTCTAACTCTCTCAGTCCCACTGCTCTTCTCCTCTCTCCCATCTCTCCCTCTAACTCTCTCAGTCCCACTGCTCTTCTCCTCTCTCCCATCTCTCCCTCTAACTCTCTCAGTCCCACTGCTCTTCTCATCTCTCCCATCTCTCCCTCTAACTCTCTCAGTCCCACTGCTCTTCTCCTCTCTCCCATCTCTCCCTCTAACTCTCAGTCCCACTGCTCTTCTCCTCTCTCCCATCTCTCCCTCTAACTCTCTCAGTCCCACTGCTCTTCTCCTCTCTCCCATCTCTCCCTCTAACTCTCTCAGTCCCACTGCTCTTCTCCTCTCTCCCATCTCTCCCGCTAACTCTCTCAGTCCCACTGCTCTTCTCCTCTCTCCCATCTCTCCCTCTAACTCTCTCAGTCCCACTGCTCTTCTCCTCTCTCCCATCTCTCCCTCTAACACTCTCAGTCCCACTGCTCTTCTCATCTCTCCCATCTCTCCCTCTAACTCTCAGTACCACTGCTCTTCTCCTCTCTCCCATCTCTCCCTCTAACTCTCTCAGTCCCAATGCTCTTCTCCTCTCTCCCATCTCTCCCTCTAACTCTCTCAGTCCCACTGCTCTTCTCCTCTCTCCCATCTCTCCCTCTAACTCTCTCAGTCCCACTGCTCTTCTCATCTCTTCCATCTCTCCCTCTAACTCTCAGTCCCACTGCTCTTCTCCTCTCTCCCATCTCTCCCTCTAACTCTCTCAGTCCCAATGCTCTTCTCCTCTCTCCCATCTCTCCCTCTAACTCTCTCAGTCCCACTGCTCTTCTCCTCTCTCCCATCTCTCCCTCTAACTCTCTAAGTCCCACTGCTCTTCTCCTCTCTCCCATCTCTCCCTCTAACTCTCTCAGTCCCAATGCTCTTCTCCTCTCTCCCATCTCTCCCTCTAACTCTCTCAGTCCCACTGCTCTTCTCCTCTCTCCCATCTCTCCCTCTAACTCTCTCAGTCCCAATGCTCTTCTCCTCTCTCCCATCTCTCCCTCTAACTCTCTCAATCCCACTGCTCTTCTCCTCTCTCCCATCTCTCCCTCTAACTCTCTCAGTCCCAATGCTCTTCTCCTCTCTCCCATCTCTCCCTCTAACTCTCTCAGTCCCAATGCTCTTCTCCTCTCTCCCATCTCTCCCTCTAACTCTCTCAATCCCACTGCTCTTCTCCTCTCTCCCATCTCTCCCTCTAACTCTCTCAGTCCCACTGCTCTTCTCATCTCTCCCATCTCTCCCTCTAACTCTCTCAGTCCCACTGCTCTTCTCATCTCTTCCATCTCTCCCTCTAACTCTCAGTCCCACTGCTCTTCTCCTCTCTCCCATCTCTCCCTCTAACTCTCTCAGTCCCAATGCTCTTCTCCTCTCTCCCATCTCTCCCTCTAACTCTCTCAGTCCCACTGCTCTTCTCCTCTCTCCCATCTCTCCCTCTAACTCTCTAAGTCCCACTGCTCTTCTCCTCTCTCCCATCTCTCCCTCTAACTCTCTCAGTCCCAATGCTCTTCTCCTCTCTCCCATCTCTCCCTCTAACTCTCTCAGTCCCACTGCTCTTCTCCTCTCTCCCATCTCTCCCTCTAACTCTCTAAGTCCCACTGCTCTTCTCCTCTCTCCCATCTCTCCCTCTAACTCTCTCAGTCCCAATGCTCTTCTCCTCTCTCCCATCTCTCCCTCTAACTCTCTCAGTCCCACTGCTCTTCTCCTCTCTCCCATCTCTCCCTCTAACTCTCTCAGTCCCACTGCTCTTCTCCTCTCTCCCATCTCTCCCTCTAACTCTCTCAGTCCCACTGCTCTTCTCCTCTCTCCCATCTCTCCCTCTAACTCTCTCAGTCCCACTGCTCTTCTCCTCTCTCCCTCTAACTCTCTCAGTCCCACTGCTCTTCTCATCTCTCCCATCTCTCCTGTGGGATAAGGGAGCCCTTTATTTAACTCCCTTTTCTCTCTCTCTCTATAGTTGTCTCTCTCTGATACTCTCGATCTTTCTGCACTAGATACTCCTGTGAGAATCAAGGGTGGGTTTAACTCTATTTCACTCCCCTTCACCATATCTTCACCGGGCAGGAAGTATCATTGCTGCTGTTGTTGTTGTTGTTTTTGAACTGCATCCCGTGCACAGCTGACTGCTGGCTCCCTGTCTCTTTAGCAGGAGGAGAGTCATGCTAGGAATGCAAATGTGATACCACATATCAAGTATATATTTATATATATATACTGTATATATATAGCACTGATAAGTATAGCATGAAAAATGTTGTCTTGTGTGTGTGTGTTTGTTCTATTCAAGCATTACTTGTTTGTCATTTGTTATTTATGCAGAAAGTTAGGCTTGGTGAGTTCTCTACCATGCCCTATAGAGAACAGTAATATTCTACCATATCATATAGGGAACTGCAATATTCTACCATATCATCTAGGGAACTGCAATATTCTACCATGCAATATAGAGAACAGATATATTCTACCATGCCCTATAGAGAACAGTAATATTCTACCATATCATATAGGGAACTGCAATATTCTACCATATCATCTAGGGAACTGCAATATTCTACCATGCAATATAGAGAACAGATATATTCTACCATGCCCTATAGAGAACAGTAATATTCTACCATATCATATATGGAACTGCAATATTCTACCATGCAATATAGAGAACAGATATATTCTACCATGCCCTATAGAGAACAGTAATATTCTACCATATCATATATGGAACTGCAATATTCTACCATGCAATATAGAGAACAGATATATTCTACCATGCCCTATAGAGAACAGTAATATTCTACCATATCATATATGGAACTGCAATATTCTACCATGCAATATAGAGAACAGATATATTCTACCATGCCCTATAGAGAACAGTAATATTCTACCATATCATATAGGGTACTGCAATATTCTACCATATCATATAGAGAACAGAAATATTCTACCATATCATATAGGGAACTGCAATATTCTACAATGCAATATAGAGAACAGTAATATTCTACCATATCATATAGAGAACAGTAATATTCTACCATATCATATAGAGAACAGTAGTATTCTACCATATCATATAGAGAACAGTAATATTCTACCATATCATATAGAGAACAGTAATATTCTACCATATCATATAGAGAACAGTAATATTCTACCATATCATATAGAGAACAGTAATATTCTACCATAGACCATACCTGTAGACCCTCGCTGGAGACCCCCCCCCCCCCCCCCCAAGGCACTCCGACCACAAAACATGAACGTAGATGGGGAGGGTTAGGGTGGGCAACTAGCGTCGGTGGCGGCTCCGGTGCGAGACGTAGCACCTGCTCAGACCGCGGATCCGGCCATGAGGCCGGGCTGAACGCCGTGCTCGGACTGGGCACCGGAGCAGACGAAGGCTCCGGCCATGGAGCGGGACTGGATGCCGTGCCTGGACTGGGCACCAGCGCAGAGGAAGGCTCCGGCCATGGAGCGGGACTGGATGCCGTGCCTGGACTGGGCACCGGCGCAGAGGAAGGCTCCGGCCATGGAGCGGGACTGGATGCCGTGCTTGGACTGGGCACCGGCGCAGAGGAAGGCTCCGGCCATGGAGCGGGACTGGATGCCGTGCCTGGACTGGGCACCGGCGCAGAGGAAGGCTCCGGCCATGGAGTGGGACTGGATGCCGTGCCTGGACTGGGCACCGGCGCAGGAAGCTCCGGGCCGTGGACCGTTGCTGGAAGCTCTGGAATGTGAACTGTCGCTGGAGGTTCCAGGCTGTAGACCATCGCTGGAGACTCAGGGCTGGTGACACACTCTTCACTCTTCATGGCGGAGCCACAGGACGTACCGGGCTGGGAAGACACACTGGAGGCCTGGTGCGTGGAGCCGGCACAGGTTTCACCGGACTGATGACACGCTCTTCAGGGCGAGTGCGGGGAGCCGGCACAAGACGTACCGGGCTGAGACGGCGCACTGGAAGCCTGGTGCGTGGAGCCGGCACAGGATTCATCGGACTGATGACACGCTCTTCCGGGCGAGAGTGCTGCAGAATACACCTAACCAACATCTCTCTCCGATTTCCCTCCTCCAACTGCTCCATCGACACCCTGACGGTCTCTGGCTCTCTCCTCAACTCGGCCGACCGCCCCTTGTTCCCCCCCCACCCAAAAACATCTTGGGGTTTCCCTTGGGCTCTTTGTGGCCGCGGACCCCGGCGTCATCGCTGTCCTCCATTACTCCTTGGCATCTCCCGCCAAGGAAGGATCTCGCATCCACCCAGTATTTCCACCGATGTCCAACTCTCCTTTACCTCATGGGCACGCTGCTTGGTCCTTACATGGTGGGATATTCTGTCATGTCCGTTGTTTAATAAATAAGTGGACCAAGGTGAGGCGTGCGTAGAGTTCCACATCTTGTTTATTGTGAAACGTCCAACAAAACAACAAAGAGAAAACGATCGTGCAGCAAGTAGTGCACATAGGCACTATACAAAAAACAATATCAGGTGGGAAAAGGGTCACACTAAGTATGATCCCCAATTAGAGGCAACATCATCAGCTGCCTCCAATTGGGAACCATACTCACACCAACATAGAAAATAAAACCTAGAAAACCACCTAGTCACGCCCTGGCCTAAAACACCATAGAGAACCCTGAGGGCTCTCTATGGTCAGGGCATGACACCTATAAGGACTTGCAATATTCTACCACGCAATTTAGAGAACTGCGAAATTCTACCATGCCCTATAGGGTACCGCATTTTTCTACAAGGGAACTGCAATATTCTACAATGCCCTATAGGGACCAGCAAAATTCTACCATGCAATATAGGGTACCGCATTTTTCTACAAGGGAACTGCAATATTCTACAATGCCCTATAGGGACCAGCAAAATTCTACCATGCCCTATAGGGTACCGCATTTTTCTACAAGGGAACTGCAATATTCTACAATGCCCTATAGGGACCAGCAAAATTCTACCATGCAATATAGGGAACTACAATATTCTACCGTGCTCTATATAGAACTGCAATATTCGACCATGCCCTATACAGAACTGCACAATTCTACCATGCCTTATAGATAACTCCAAACATTTTCCATGCTCTATAGGGAACTGAAATAATCTACCATGCAATGTAGGGTTTGCAATAATCTACCATGCCCTATAGGGAACTTCAATATTCTACCATGACCTTTAGAGAACTGCAATATTTTACCATGCCCTATTGAGAACTGCAACATTCTACCATGCCCTATTGAGAACTGCAACATTCTACCATGCCCTATTGAGAACTGCAATATTCTACCATGCCCTATTGAGAACTGCAACATTCTACCATGCCCTGTAGGGAATTGCAACATTCTACCATGCCCTATTGAGAACTGCAACATTCTACCATGCCCTGTAGAGAACTGCAACATTCTACCATGCCCTGTAGGGAATTGCAGTACTCTACAATGCACTATATAGAACTGCAATATTCTACCATGACCTTTAGAGAACTGCAATATTCTACCATGACCTTTAGAGAACTGCAATATTCTACCATGCCATAAAATGTATCTCAAAACATTGATTCCTAAAAGGAAGTTCAGCTTTACAGTGTGATTGAAATTTAAAGGCAATGTTCCCGCTTTAGCTGCATATATCGGTGTCACGCCTGCACCAACTCCCCCTCTCTGGCGCTCGAGGGTGCCAGGCTGCCCTTCATTACGTACACCTGTCACCATCGTTACGCGCAGCTGCGCAATATTGGACTCACCTGGACTCAATTTCTTTGTTGATTACCACCTCTATATCTGTCTGCTCCTCACTTTGTTCCCTGTATCAGCATTTGTGTAGTTATTTTTCCCCTGTCCAGACGCTGTTCCTGTTCTGTTTCATGGCCATGTTTCATTAAATGTTCCTGTACCTGCTTCTCCTCTCCAGCGGCGATCCCTACAGAATGCTGACACCATGAAAGGAAGCATCAGGGAGTTTGGGCTTTTTGTTTTGGTTGGTGATGTCGGGTCTGGGTGCTGTCATTGATGGAACCGGGGGTGCCTTAGCTAACTCGTCGGGCTTCCATGCCTCGCTCGAGATGTCTTCTTGCCTAGGTTGGCTCGGCAGGTGCCCACCCCATGTCATGCTTCAGCCGGCACATCAGGCTCCCATGGCTCAGCCGGTTCATCAGGCTCCCATGCCTCAGCGGGATCATCAGGCTCCCACGCCTCTGGCGGCTCGTCAGGCTTCTATGCCTTAGGCAGCTTCTCCAGCGCCCATGCCTTGGCCTGGCCCGTCAGACTCGCCCAGGTGTGACACCGGGTGGCGCCGCTAGAGGGGGGGGGTACTGTCAAACCTGTTCCCACCCTCCCCCTCTCTGGCGCTTGAAGGCGCCAGGCTTCCCTTCATTACGCAAATCTGTCATCATTACACACAGCTGCACAATATTGGACTCACCTGGACCCTGGATTACCCCTCTATATTTGTCTGCTCTACACTTCATTCCCTATGTCAGCATTGACGTCGTCGTCATTTTCCCCTGTCCAGACGCATTTCCCGTTCTGTTTCATGCCCATGCTTCATTAAATGTTCAATCCCTGTACCTGCTTCTCGTCTCCAGCATTGATCTTTACAATAGGCTCAATTGGAAATTACCTTAACATTTCTATTGCGGAATCTGTAAAGCTTCAGCTTTACAGATTGAATAGAGTCCTTGGTTTACTCCATCAGATCTGTCTAAAAGCCTAAATGAATCAGGAATGAGCAGGGTCAGCTATACCATAACCCTCTACCGTCTAAGCCCTGTTTAAGCCGAGGGGAGCGGGGAGGAGGTGTTCTACTAAGCTATATGGAATTATTTTAAGAAGGTCAGACCAAGGCTCATTTAGCTATTTGATTTGAAGTGTCCAAAAAATATATAAACAAAAATATATAAACAATTAGCCTTACTGCTAATAGCCCATACAAACACGTTGAATAACAGATTTACTACATTGAACAACAGATAGCGAAACTGTAGACCAAACCGCTCGGACGCTACAGACGATTTTGGGAGAAGACTGATTTTCGGGATGTCTCATGGTCTGACAAACACCGCTCTACCTCTGTCACCTTTCACCACAGATGTGGAGGTGCGACATCGGCAGGTGAGGTGGATTGAGACGCATCCAATGCAAAGATAACTGATATCTCTATAGCTTTTACTGATGGATTGGTGTAGGATTGTTGTGGGATTTTTTATTATTATGCGAGTTAGATTTCCACGGGGCTGCAACTCTAAGGGGATAAGGACCCCTTATTCATGTCCTCATTACATGTAGTGGAACAAGACCACCTATAGTCTGTAAATGTTTCTACTTTTGATAGATTTCAAGAAACAATATTGGAAAGACCATGGTCACAAGCATAAACTGTCAACTCCATCTGCCTGATAGATTAAAATAGAATGTGCATTTGGCAGAATGATATAAAGCTAACTCTATTCTTAGGGCAGAAGGGTTATCATTGGTTATTATAAATAAAATATAAATATATAAAAGGTCAAGAGGCTTGGTTTACGCGAGAGGCAACAACAAGATTTCTTTGCAAGTCCAACAGTAATCATGATTCACCATGACAGGTGCCTGTTAACATGCTATCTAGCTAAATTATTTTGTGCAAGCCATATCCAAGAAGTGAGTTGAATGAGTAGATGAGAACTTTTTAAGAAATAAATTAAACAGTTGTAGCTTGATTTACTCTGAAGAAGCCTATTTAACAAATTATTTTTGGAGAGGGGGGATATGGCTACTTTGGGACTCTAGCTAGCTAACGTTAGCTTAGCTAGCAAGCTAACAAGCTAGCAACGTTTTTTTCCAATAAGCACGTTTACCAGTCACATGAATAAATAGAAGACAAGGATAATGGCCCTATTGCGGCTCCCCACAGACATGCTGCCCCCATTTCTCCTAGTCAACCATCTTCTAACTGCCTTTTGAAGTATTACAAGAACAAAGTCATTAGGCCCTGCTTCAATGGCGAAGGTGCATGAAGACGGAGGAGTTCAGATATGACGTCATTGTTTGAGCACCATCCACAGACTTTAAACTACGATGCGCGACATGGTTCAGTGTGCCTTTAAATCTGGACAATCAGCTTCTTAGTTATTTCTAATTGCTGCGGTCTTGGAGCTATATTTAGGATCATGTATACTGTGCTAATGTCAATTCAAAAAAAGAGTAACGGATAGAACTATACGATACGGCGAATGAGCCGTTTGCATGGGGAGGAATTCTTCTTTATGCACCTTCGTCATTGAATAAAATCAGAAGTAACATATATGAG
The DNA here is from genome assembly GCF_002021735.2 of Oncorhynchus kisutch. Taxonomy (NCBI): domain Eukaryota; kingdom Metazoa; phylum Chordata; class Actinopteri; order Salmoniformes; family Salmonidae; genus Oncorhynchus; species Oncorhynchus kisutch. The sequence goes on from NC_034187.2 coordinate 34,454,010, forward strand.
GTCAGTCTCTTATCTTACACACCTGATGCACATGAAACCAGCACAATAGGATCTTGGACTCGGGAACACTTTTCTGACTGCATTCAGCTCTTTGAGGTCTCTATCATTCATCACAGACATATAAAACCAAACACAAGTGAGATAAAATAGAGAGCTAGAAATTGATGGATGGAAGGATTGTTACAGGTTAGAAGCGAGGGTCACACGTTATGTTATGATGGTTGGTTGCACACAGTAGGAGATGAGGTTTCCCGAAATAGTGAGTGTCAAAGCAATTAATAAGAATGTTGATTATGATGACAACAGTTTTTGAACACTGTCCACAATAGAGTGTATACAATGGTATTAGACAAGAGTGTTTTACCAAAAATTAAATGATGATCTTGACTGGGAATTAAGCATGGATTGGCCTGCCATAATTTCTCTAAATACTTCCCCTATAGTGTCAGTTGTTTCCTCAGAATTAAACATGCTATAGGAAGTCCTCTACCACTATGCTTGATGGTAAGGATAGCCTAGAACGCTAACCATAGGTTAGTGGCATCCAGAAATACCATGGGAAGTGGGTTCTCTTGTAGTTGTTGTTTTGTCCATTTTCTTTGGACAACTATCATCAGATGCTGCTTAGATACATTACAGAGAGGATGATAGATTAGAATGTTGTCCTTCAGATCAGAATTGACTAGCTTTTCTACACTGGTGTTATCTTTCACATCAAGGACTGATAAGGCTTTCAAGCGTCGTTTGATGTTGCAAACATCTTTAGGGGCTTGAAAGTAACACCGGTCTCGTTTGTTGCTGTGTCCTTCACTCATAGCCCAATCACAAATCTTCACAAGCACCTCTGATATAGAGCATCATTGAGAAAGCCACAACTCCACAAAGGACAGAAGCTCAGGATCAATGCGGTGACAACCCCCTGTTTTGCGTCAGCATAGTCATGTCCAATGTGTTTGACCATTTTGTGTACGACAGCACCTTTAAAACAATGTCCCTAACCATATAAAAAGAAACATAGGCCCCACACTAATTAGCTCTAGTGTCACATGGTTTTCCTATGCTTCACCCTATTGGTTTGCTGCTTCAGTCACATGAATAGTGGAAGTATTCGTTACTGAGAGAGTGAACTGCTTTGAATTATGTTTTGGTTTCTGTTTGAAGCTTCTCTATGTGCATTCCTCCTCATCTCCATCTACAAAGGACAACCTCACGTTCCAGCCTCTCATCTTTCTCTTTAAGATGCTTCTCAATTCCTCTCAACCATACACCCTCCATTTCCTATAAAAAAGACAAATGTTGTAAATTACAATAGAAAAAAGCTAATTCAGAGATAAGAATGAACAAACACTTTAAGCTAATCAAACAAAAATCATGCACAATTTAAATTGTTATAGTTCCACTTCTTCAGTAGGCTATAGAACGTAAAGTCATAGCTGAATGTATAGTTGAAGTCGGAAGTTACATACACTTAGATTGGATTCATTAAAACTCATTTTTCAACCACTCCACAAATTTCTTGTTAACAAACTATAGTTTTGGCAAGTCAGTTAGGATATATACTTTGTAATTTTTCCAACAATTGTTTACATAGAGATTATTTCTGTCACGGCCTGGTCTAAGTATTTTGTGTTTTCTTTATTATTTTGGTCAGGCCAGGGTGTGACATGGGTTATTTATGTGGTGTGTTTTGTCTAGGAGGTTTTTATAGGTTATGGGATTGTGGTTAGTGGGGTTATCTAGAAAAGTCTATGGTTGCCTGGAGTGGTTCTCAATCAGAGGCAGGTGTTTATCGTTGTCTCTGATTGGGATCCATATTTAGGCAGCCATATTCTTTGAGTGTTTTGTGGGTGATTGTTCCTGTCTCAGTGTTTGTTTGCACCAGATAAGGCTGTTTAGGTTTTCACGTTACCTTTATTGTTTTGTATTGTTTGTGTTTATCTTTTATTAAACATGTATCGAAATAACCACGCTGCATTTTGGTCCGCCTCTCCTTCACCGGAAGAAAACCTTAACAATTTCACTTATAATTCACTCTATCACAATTCCAGTGGGTCAGAAGATTACATATACTAAGTTGACTGTGAACTTAAACAGCTTGGAAAATTCCAGAAAATTATGTCATGGCTTTAGAAGCTTCTGATAGGTTAATTGACGTCAATTGGAAGTGTACCTGTACCTACAAAAGCATCTATATCCACAGTAAAACAGGTCGTATATCGACATAACCTGAAAGGCCGCTCAGCAAGGAAGAAGCCACTGCTCCAAAACGGCCATAAAAAAGCCAGACTACCGTTTGCAACTGCACATGGGGACAAAGATCATACTTTTTGGAGAAATGTCCTCTGGTCTGATGATACAGACATAGAACTGTTTGGCCATAATGACCATCGTTATGTTTGGAGGAAAAAGGGGGAAGCTTGCAAGCTGAAGAACACCATCCTAACCGTGAAGCACGGGGGTGGCAGCATCATGTTGTGGGGGTGCTTTGCTGCAGGAGGGACTGGTGCACTTCACAAAATAGATGGCATCTTGAGGAGGAAAATTATGTGGATATATTGAAGCAACATCTCAAGACATCAGTCAGGAAGTTAAATATTGGTCACAAATGGGTATCCCAAATGGACAATGACCCCAAGTATACTTCCAAAGTTGTGGCAAAATGGCTTAAGGACAACAAAGTCAAGGTATTGGAGTGGCCATCACAAAGCCCTGACCTCAATCTCGTAGAAAATGTGTGGGCAGAACTGAAAAAGCATGTGCGAGCAAGGAAGCCTACAAACCTGACTCAGTTGCAATAGCTCTGTCAGAAGGAATGGGACAAAATTCACCCAACTTATTGTGGGAAGCTTGTGGAAGGCTACCTTGAAATGTTAGACCAAAGTTAAACAATTTAAAGGCAATGCTACCAAAGACTAATTGAGTGTATATAAACTTCTGACCCACTGGGAATGTGATGAAAGACATAAAAGCTGAAATAAATCCTTCTCCCTACTATTATTCTGACATTTCACATTCTTAAAATAAAGTGGTGATCCTAATTGACATAAGACAGGGAAGTTTTAGGAGTAAATGTCAGGAATTGTGAAAAACTGTATTTGGCTAAGGTGTATGTAAACTTCTGACTTCAACTGTATAATATTATAGGCATTTTGCCATTTTACTGCTGGTTTGACAAGATGAGACAGATGGTAGAACTCAATAAACTTTGTTGGCCTCACTTATGCACACTTCAATCAATGAGATAATGCTGATCTTGAGGCTGATATATACTGAATAGAAGACACCATCTGCTATAACTACACTATGAATAAAGACTGTCCCAAGATAAATGTGAGCACCCGTTAGGTTTTATAAGGCGTCAATTTCAACACAGTTTCGATTTGGTTTTAATAATTTCGATGTCGATTGAGGGATCGTTTTCCCTCCCCCCAATTTTTATAAAATCATATTTATGGGAGTGGCAACAGCAATTTAGCGCCACAGCTAAACTACTATAGCGGAAAGACTGAATTTTGATGTAGCTATGCAGAACTGTTCAACTGTTGTTCGAAGACTTTGCATCAAGCTAGCTGGCTTACTAGTTGCAAAAACTAATGTTTCACAGCAAGCTTCTTACTGATGTTGCAAGCTGCCCTGGCTAACATCTAGTTATCTAGCTAGGTAGTCAGTTAGTAACTCACTAGCTAGCTAACATAGATACCTAAAATAGCTAGCTAGCTACATGGATTGACGACCCATCCAGCTAGCTATGAACTAACGTTACACAGCAAGCTAGGTAGCAAGCTGTATGATTATCTGTCACAAAAAAACAAGCTTCTTACTGATGTTGCAAGCTGCCCTGACTAACAGATAGTTATCTAGCAAGCTAGTGAGTTAGCTACATAGATTGACGACCCACCTAGCTTGCTAACGTCAGCTAGCTATTGCTACTGTTGTTTGACACTGGTTGTTATTATTGTTGTATAAGTCAGGGCATATTTAGCACTGTAAGGTGGTTGCTACCTAAAAATAAGTATTTGTAAAAGTAACATTAAGTAGCTTACCCGTTGTTAGGTTCGTAGTAGCAAGCAATAGTGCTGCGAATGCGATAACTGAATCTGGCAAATCCAACAATTGACCTTTGAGCAAGCCAAACATATTCCTTCTATCCCCAGGGCAGAGTTGCCCTAGGAACAAAGTTGACAGCACTCTGGTTGAAATACAGTAATCAAATCAAATCAAATGTATTTATATAGCCCTTCTTACATCAGCTGATATCTCAAAATGCTGAACAGAAACCCAGCCTAAAACCCCAAACAGCAAGCAATGCAGGTGAATAAGCACTGTGCTAGGAAAAACTCCCTAGAAAGGCCAAAACCTAGGAAGAAACCTAGAGAGGACCCAGGCTATGAGGGGTGGCCAGTCCTCTTATGTGGAGCTATGAGGGGTGGAGATTATAACAGAACATGGCCAAGATGTTCAAATGTTCATAAATGACCAGCATGGTCAAATAATAATAATCACAGTAGTTGTCGAGGGTGCAGCAGGTCAGCACCTCAGGAGTAAATGTCAGTTGGCTTTTCATAGCCGATCATTAAGAGTATCTCTACCGCTCCTGCTGTCTCTAGAGAGTTGAAAACAGCAGGTCTGGGACAGGTAGCATGTCTGGTGAACAGGTCAGGGTTCCATAGCCGCAGGCAGAACAGTTGAAACTGGACCAGCAGCACGGCCAGGTGGACTGGGGACAGCAAGGAGTCATCATGCCAGGTAGTCCTGAGGCATGGTCCTAGTGCTCAGGTCCTCCGAGAGAGAGAGAGAGAGAGAGAGAGAGAGAGAGAGAAAGAAAGAGAGAATTAGAGAGAGCATACTTAAATTCACACAGGACACCGGATAAGACAGGAGAAGTAGTCCAGATATAACAAACTGACCCTAGCCCCCCGGCACATAAACTACTGCAGCATAAATACTGGTGGCTGAGACAGGAGGGATCAGGAGACACTGTGGCCTCATCCGATGATACACCCGGACAGGGCCAAACAGGAAGGATATAACCCCACCCCAAGGGGGGGCGCCAACCCAGACAGGAAGATCACATCAGTGACTCAACCCACTCAAGTGACGCACCCCTCCTAGGGACGGCATGAAAGAGCACCAGTAAGCCATGACTCAGCCTCTGTAATAGGGTTAGAGGCAGAGAATCCCAGTGGAGAGAGAGGAACCGGCCAGGCAGAGACAGCAAGGGTGGTTCGTTGCTCCAGAGCCTTTCAGTTCACCTTCACACTCCTGGGCCAGACTACACTCAATCATATGACCCACTGAAGAGATGAGTCTTCAGTAAAGACTTAAAGGTTGAGACTGAGTCTGCATCTCTCACATGGGTAGCAGAGCATTCCATAAAAATGGAGCTCTATAGGAGAAAGCCCTGCCTCCAGCTGTTTGATTAGAAATTCTAGGGACAATTAGGAGGCCTGCGTCTTGTGACCGTAGCATACGTTTAGGTATATACGGCAGGACCAAATCGTAAAGATAGGTACGAGCAAGCCCATGTAATGCTTTGTAGGTTAGCAGTAAAACCTTGAAATCAGCCCTTGCCTTAACAGGAAGCCATTGTAGGGAGGCTAGCACTAATATGATCAAATATTTTGAAGTTTAACTGAAGTTTATTTAGTGCTTTGTCCGGGTAGCCGGAAAGTAGAGCATTGCAGTAGTCTAACCTAGAAGTAATAAAAGCATGGATTCATTTTTCTGCATCATTTTTGGACAGAAAGTTTCTCATTTTTGCAGTGTTACGTAGATGGAAAAAAGCTGTCCTTGAAACAGTCTTGATATGTTTGTCAAAAGAGAGATCAGGGTCCAGAGTAACACCGAGGTCCTTCACAGTTTTATTTGAGACGACTGTACAACCATTAAGATTAATTGTCAGATTCAACAGAAGATCTCTTTGTTTCTTGGGACCTAGAACAAGCCTCTCTGTTTTGTCCGAGTTTAAAAGTAGAACGTTTGCAGCCATCCACTTCCTTATGTCTGAAACACAGGCTTCTAGCGAGGGCAATTTTGGGGCTTTTGTAAAGGTTTTCCTCCTCTTCTGAGGAGGAGTATGAAGGATAGGACCAATGCGCAGCGTGGTAAGTGTTTATGTTATAATTTATTAAACTGAACACAAAAATAACAAAGGAGAAACCACGACAAAACCAAAACAGTTCGATTAGGTGACAAAAACACAAAGCAGGAAACAACGACCCACAAATCATAGTGGGAAAACAGGCTGCCTAAGTATGGTTCTCAATCAGAGACAACGAAAAACAGCTGCCTCTGATTGGGAACCATACCAGGCCAAACACAGAAATACAAAAACATAGAACAACACATAGAATGCCCACCCCAACTCACACCCTGACCAAACTGAAATATAGACATAAAAAAGGAATTAAGGTTAGGACGTGACAGCTTCACCATGTTTCATTGACAGTACCGGTCAAAAGTTTATACACACCTACTCATTCAATAGTTTTTCTTAATTGTTTGCTATTTTCTACATTGTAGAATAATAGTGAAGATATCAAAACTATGAAATAACACATATGGAATCATGAGTAACCAAAAAAGTGTAAACAAGTCAAAATATATTTTATATTTGAGATTCTTCAAAGTAGCCACCCTTTGCCTTGATAACAGCTTTGCACACTTCGGCCTCCTCTCAACCAGCTTCATGAGGAATGCTTTTCCAACAGTCTTGAAGGAGTTCCCACATATGCAGATCTCTTGTTGGCTGTTTATCCTTCGCCCTGCAGTCCAACTCATCCAAAACCACCTCAAATGGGTTCAGGTCGGGTGATTGTGGAGGCCAGGTCATCTGATGCAGCACTCCATCACTCTCCTTCTTGATCAAATAGCACTTACACAGCCTGGAAGTATGTTTTGGGTCATTTGGACTCATCAGACCAAAGGACAGATTTTAGCGGTCTAATGTCCATTGCACGTATTTCTTGACCCAAGCAAGTCTCTTCTTATTATTGGTGTCCTTTAGTAGTGGTTTCTTTGCAGCAATTCAACCATGAAGGCCTGATTCACGCAGTCTCCTCTGAACAGTTGATGTTGAGATGTATCTTTTACTTGAACTTTCCTGTGGCGGGCCTCATGAGAGCCAGTTACATCATAGTTCTTGGTGGTTTTGACTGCACTTGAAGAAACTTTCAAAGTTCTTGAAATGTTCCAGATTGAATGACCTTCATTTATCTTTGCTTATTTGAGCTGTTCTCACCATAATAGAGACTTGGTCTTTTCCCACCCCTTCCATGTCACAACACAACTGATTGGCCCAAATGCATTAAGAAGGAAATAAATTCCACAAATTAACTTTTAACTAGGCACACCTGTTAATTGAAATGCATTCCAGGTGACTACCTCATGAAGCTGGTTGAGAGAATGCCAAAGTGTGCAAAGCTGTCATCAAGGCAAAGGGTGTCTACTTTGAAGAATCTCAAATGTAAAATACACTTTTTTGGTTACTACATGATTCCATATGTGTTATTTCATAGTGTTGATGTCTTCACTATTATTCTACAATATAGAAAATAGTAAACATAAAGAAAAACCCTTGAATAAGTAGGTGTGTTCAAACTTTTGCCTTGTACTGTATGCTACATTTAATTGCATTTTTAGAGGGAAAAATCTGTCTGTTTACAGTAGGAACTCCGTAATTGATGGGTGACCCCCCTAAAATCGTTATTTTGGTCAATATTGTGAACAAATACTGTAATCACTGTTCTGCAACATATGCTTTCATACAAGTTGAGTATTTGCTGTGCTATATCTGAGTGATAAGGTTTGCATTATAAATGTTTTATGTTCTAAATCTAGAAAACATGCCAAAATACTAACGAAATTAGCCCTGGAGTATTTAATAGTGATACAGAACAAAACAAAAAAATTGATATGTTTGAAGATTTGTATTACGTATTTGAATAATATAACAACCAAGGTTTTTAAACACTTGTTGGACAATAACTGTAAAAAATAAAATGCCTTTTATGGTGTCTGATGGAGTTTACCTAAATCCAGTTAGTTGCACCTCATGACAAAATGTTTTTGGGGAGGTTGTTCCTTGACTGATACTTCGATCTATCAAAACATATATTTCAAATGTTGATAATATTAAGACAACTATTTGAGACTTTCCCTTCTTTCAAGAATCCCTGAGCTCTAAAAACAGCATTGACCTTGCAGAGTCCCGCTTAACTGGGCTACGCCACTGACCATGCCCTTTAGGGAACTGCAATATTAATATATCACTGGGGTTATTTCCGGTTTGGGGTTTTATTTTCATTTATTGAACTGTTTTTTTGGAGGCTAGGTGTGCTGTTCACAACTTGACCTACTTTTGAGGGGATTAATTGGGCTACTTCGTCTAGCCTTACACAACACCCACTCTGTCCCGTTAGAGTAAGAATTAGGGGATATCCGCCACTTCTTTTCTGATGGAGGCGCTTTCGCCGTCACTGGGCTCCGTTAATTACTCTCTCGTCGGCTTTCCACGGCCCGTTCTGACATTTGACTGCTGCTAATTTGCTGATTAATCTCATTAACGTGATTACGGGAGGGATTTGAGTCCAGCTGCCTTTGTGCGCGTGAAATCTACTGGCTCGGGGTTTGACTGTTACTCCACTCGTCTCACCCGCTCAAGTCTCCAGCTCTATCCCGCCTCTCGTGTGTGTGCTGTCCGCTATTTCTTTCTCGTCCTCCTCTTCCCATCATTCCACGGCTTGAGTTTGACGTGGTGATTTGCCGCAGGTTTCACCCTCGTATTCCCTTCTGTCCTTTTCAGCACCTGGAGCTGTCTGCCGCCAATTGCCGCCGCCTCCTGTCTCTGGTGAGAGGGACTTACTGCGACGTGAGAGGGACCTACTGTACAGCCTACAGTACCCGGGAATACTGAAATGCACGGGTCACTAGGAGAAAGATCTCCTTATATGACAGCAAAGCACACAATCTACCAATTATAACCTACAACTCAATGACGAGATGCTGGTTAACTGTCCTCAATTTGAAGCTTTCACTAGCCTCCAGCGCACGGAAGGGGTTGGAAATATAAAGCTGTTGGTTGCTTTATAAATTCATTTAAACATTCATGATTTGATCTGATGATTTTCTTATTATTTCAGTCAAATATATTGTTATTTTTAAAACACACATTATTTTACATTTTTGTTTATTTGTTTATGACCCCTGACTGCAAAGTAAATTAATTGTGCTTGATTGGCATTAACATACCCAAATACGAATTTGAAATGATAATACTGAGTCCCCTCAGGGCTCCCATGTCCCAATCCACTGGAGTACTTATCATGCCTAGTCACTCACTGCTAGTCTGGCAGCATTACTAAAGAAAGCTCTCTGCTTGTTGATTCTACTAAATGTATGATTTGTTAATTGTTATTTTGGTGATCAAAACAGAATATTAGATTAATCTATCATACTGTAGATAGGCTATACTCAAAGAGCAAAATATTTAGTATTTTTTTTTATTTTCTCTTGTCCTCGTGTATTTTCCTAAAACTATTCTTTTGAATATGAACAATGTAAAGATTGGTGTAAAAAAAATGAATGGAATAATATCCAGCCTACGTTCTCTCGTGGTATTACCAATCTGTTGTTGTCCCAAGCTATACTCTTAGAAAAAAAGGTGCTTTGAACCTAAAAGGGTTCTTCGGCTGTCCCCATAGGAGGACCCTTTGAAGAATCCATTTTGGTTCCAGGTAGAACCCTTTTGAGATCCATGTAGATCCCTTTCCACAGAGGGTCTTACATGGAGCCCAAAGGAGTTCTGCCTGGAAGCGAAAAGGGTTCTACCTGGAACCATAAAGGGTTCTCCTATGGGGACAGCCGAAGAACCCTTTAAGAATCCTTTTTACTAATAGCTACTTTGGCAATTCATTCAAACTCACCAGTCGAATTAGCACTTCTGCCGGTATGAAATGAATCTAATTTCTAATCTAATTATGGTGATGTCTCAGGGACCAAATTAGCATACCTTCATTTGCATATCTGGGTAAATATGAAAATTCATGTACTGTTATTCACTTTTCATTCACACAAGAGTGGCTATGAATGTCAACACTCTATGACAGGACATGATTATACTGTAAATATGTCCTAGGTTTGGGCCAATAGGTTCTCCTGACTCCCTGTGTTGGCTGAGAACAAGGCTAGCCTGCTTCCCAAGTGATTTATCTTGTCTCCTCCACCATGCTGCTGCTCAACATAGTTAATTTTAAAGCCCAGCCTGGAAAACAGCCTTAATTAACTGTGCGAACTACAATTCAGCAGCCTTCCTCTATATTCTACCATCTTACTGCTCAAGGTTCCCCTTACAGCTGAACCACAGACTTGTCCCCCCCTCCCTCCCTCCCTCCCTCCTGAGACCCAGGGCCCGTGGGAAGAACTGACGCTGGGAGCAGACAGTCTGCAATCCTGAATAGTTGTAGGAGCGAGAGAGAGGCAGAAAGAGAAAGAGAGAGAGAGAGCAGTAGAGCTAGATTGTGGGAGAGGTAGAGAAACAGGGATACATGTTCTACTCATATACATACATATACAGAGAGCGAGAGCGAGAGAACAAATTCAGTCTGGAACAGAGAGAAGTGACAGTATTTTTAGTCTTCCTCAACCCTTTCTTTCTCTTCCCAGCAAGCACACGCTCTCACACATACATACACTCACAGACGCACACTTGCTTTAGGGTACCAGGCGGCTTGGCGTTCTTCTTTGATGTTTTTGGTATTCATCAATCTCGGTACGGTGTGCTGTGCCGTGTGAGTCTCACAGGGTGAGGAGTCTGTCTGCGTGGCTGTCTGAGGATGCCAGTACCACTACGGTAAGCCACACACTTCTCCTTCTCTCCCTTCTCTTCTGTTCTCTCCTTTGCTGCAGTCCCTCCGTCACAGTGGGGTAGCTAGCCCCTGCCATGCATGTCCTTTGCTTCTCTTCTCCCCTCTCTCTCTCTCTCTGTCTGCCACTCCACTCTTTCTTCCGCTGTCTCTCCTCTCGGCTGTGCACTCTCTCACCATCGTTTCCTTCCCTGCCTCTCCTCCCTCCATCTCTTTCTCGCCCCTTCGCTTTGCCTCATTGGTGCTGCCCTCATTCCTTTTTTTTCCATTAATCTCCAGGCCCATTGGTCGTCTGCCTTCAACCATTTATCTCCTCTCCTCCTTCCCTCTCCCTTGCTCGGTCTCTTCCCTCTCCTCTCTCTCTCCCTTGTTCCCTCGTCTCCAGCCGACTCTCAAGTCATAAAAATGATTTGCATACAGGAGGAGAGGAGAAGTTTGTAGGGAGCACTGTGAGTGTATGAGGGGAAAAGAACGAGTGAGAGAAAAAGAGAAGTAGAGAGAGAGAAAGAAAGGAGGACAGACTTACTGGAGCATAAAAAAGTTTGAGAGAAGACTGCATTTTGAGACTGGTGGGTTACTCTACTTTCCTTCTTCTTGTGAGCACTTCGGCTTCTGTCAATGTTAAGTGAGTTTGATAGGAGTAAATTGTCAAAAGAAAGTTATAGCTATAAAATTGAGAGGAGGATATTTGTTAGGTAGGATAGTGAACTATGCAATATTAAATAATCCCCTTCCTTGAAATGCTTGAGTTTCAGGTATTACAGATATTTTATAGATATTTTGAATATTTATAGAAATATGTGTACTCTCTGTATAATGTGCTTTAGTTTGGAAGCCATGATGCCAAGCTTTGTTTAGCTAAGTTGTTTGATTGAATGGCAAGTACAGTGTTGCACTGCATTTGGATATTTTAAACTTTTGGCTGGATTTTGATATAGTTGATATTCACTTTTTATTTTGTTGCAGATATTATTTTGCTTTTTGACTGCTCTATATTATAATTCTATAGCATACAGCTAAGCTTGAAAGGAAATATTACATTTCAGAGGCAAAGTGTTGCATTGTTTTGAATCCACACAAATGGCTAACTAATAATAAAAAATGGGAGACATACGCTCTGCTTGTAATGAATGGGTTGTCCCTCAACATTATGCAGTTTATGGGAATAAGTTGTTTTGGTGGTACAAAGCTTTCCGTACTTTAACTCCAGTCTTTTTTTATTATGCTATTTTTATTTTGGCAAAATCAGTGTGTTGTCTTGTTGTTAGAAATCTTCATAAAATGACATATGATGTATTACATTATTATATTTAAATGCACAATACTGTTAATTAGCATATAAACGCACACTGGCAAGAAGTTCCTGTTCTCGTGACTTAGCCACAACTGTCCGGGCTCATGAAGTCACACACACACATTCACAGACACACACAGGCACACACACAGGCACACACACACACACACACACACACACACACACACACACACACACACACACACACACACACACACACACACACACACACACACACACACACACACACACACACACACACACACACACACACACACACACACACACACACACACACACACCAGACTGTTCACACATACGTTCCTGTCCTTTTGGGCTCAATTCCTCCTACACACCTTCTCTGGCTCGCATGTGGGAAAACAACATGCTGATGTATAGTCTGGGCTGGTGATCTCCACCATGGCACAGAGCAGAAGGCTGAAGCACTGCAATCTGTTTATCAGGGTGAAGAAAACAGACCTTAACAGACCTTCTTTTTGTTTGACGGATGTTCTAACAACAATTGCCTTTTGTTTTTGAATAATGAGGAAAGTGATAATTATGTCTACAAATGTCTGTAAATGTAGAAATGGGAATCTAATGGGTTCCAGAGAAAAGTAGTGTTTTCTTGTCATTGCTGGATTATTATTCACATTTGATTTTTACAGAAATATTTGTTTTGATCATTTGCATTTTCTTAAAGCCTTGTGGTTACGTTAGGCGTGTAGAACCACAATACTCTGTACATACTGTACACACCATCAGTACTTAGCGACAGTCTTTTATAGAACTGTGAGGAGACCTGCTGCATGTTGAAAGGATGTTCTGGAGAATTTGCAGGTTACTGGATGAGAAAGGAAAGGTATTGCTTATCATGAGACCGTGTTCAGTGTGTTGGTTTGTGTGCAGGGGTGGGTAGGGTTCTTCATAGATGTAATCTCTTACAGTTACTAGTTACAGTGCCTGTCCAATATTGTAATCAGTAACGCAACTTTTTGATGACCCAAACTCATTAACGTATTTGGATTAACTTTACGTAGTTCTTTTTATTTACTTTCCCTTTAAGAGGCATTAGAGGAAGAAAGAAGGATCCTTTAAACACGCGGTGTGTCGTCATAGTGATCTCTGACTTGTGGTCAGATTCGCTCAGGTGGAACAAACTTAAACGTGCATGTTTTTTCAACGCTGAATTGAATGTCATTGGGGAAACAGAAAGGTGACATAAATGTATTTTTTTCACAAACATCCATTCTGAATTTAAAAGTAATCCAAGAAGTAATCATCTCATTTTTCAAAAGTTAGTGTAATCTAATTACAATGTGTAATCTGTTACTGCCCAACCCTGTACGAGAGAGAGAGAGAGAGAGAGAGAGAGAGAGAGAGAGAGAGAGAGAGAGAGAGAGAGAGAGAGAGAGAGAGAGAGAGAGAGAGAGAGAGAGAGAGAGCGCGAGAGAGAGAGAGAGAGAGAGAGAGAGAGAGAGAGAGAGAAAGAGAGAGACTGTATGTCTCACTGCGGTGCCTAACGTGCTTTGCTGTGCAGGATGAGGACAGTGAGACAGCCAAATGTGATTAAATTATAGAGGGATAGCACGCTCCCTGGCTCTCAGTGTAACCATTTCCCCGGGAACCCCCTCCCTTTATCCAATTAAATTAAATTCAAGGGGCTTTATTGACATGGGAAACATATGTTAACGTTGCCAAAGCAAGTGAAGTAGATAATATACAAAAGTGAAATAAACAATACAAATTAACAGTAAACATTACACTCACAGAAGTTCCAAAAGACTAAAGACATTACAAATGTCATATATGTACAGTTGAAGTCGGAAGATAACATACACTTAGGCTAATCAAACAAAAGAAAGCATTAGTTCAACTTCTTCAGTCACTGCTGAATGTACAGTTGAAGTCGGAAGTTTACATATACTTAGGTTGGAGTCCTTAAAGCTCGTTTTTCAACCACTTCACAGATTTCTGGTTAGGACATCAACTTTGTGCATGACACAAGTAATCTTTCCAACAATTGTTGACAGACATATTATTTCACTTATAATTCACTGTATAACAATTCCAGTGGGTCAGAAGTTTACATACACTAAGTTGACTGTGCTTTTAAACAGCTTGGAAAATTCCAGAAAATGATGTCATGGCTTTAGGAGCTTCTGATAGGCTAATTGACATCATTTGAGTCAATTGGAGGTGTACCTGTGGATGTATTTCAAGGCCTACCTTCAAACTCAGTGCCTCTTTGCTTGACATCATGGGAAAATCTAATTCCAAACGCCAGAAGGTACCACATTCATCTGTACAAACAAGAGTACGCAAGTATAAACACATAGGACCACGCAGCCGTCATACCACTAAGGAAGGAGACGCATTCTGTCTCCTAGAAATGAACGTACTGTGGTGCGAAAAGTGCAAATCAATCCCTGAACAACAGCAAAGGACCTTGTGAAGATTCTGGAGGAAACAGGTACAAAAGCATCTATATCCACAGTAAAACGAGTCCTATATCGACATAACCTGATAGGCCACTCAGCAAGGAAGAAGCCACTGCTCCAAAACTGCCAGAAAAAAACTGACTACGGTTTGCAACTGCACATGGGGACAAAGATCGTAATTTGGGGAGAAATGTCCTCTGGTCTGATGAAACAAAAATAGATCTGTTTGGCCATAATGACCATCGTTATGTTCAGAGAGAAAAGGGAGATGCTTGCAAGCTGAAGAACACCATCCCAACTGTGAAGCATGGGGGTGGCAGCATCATGTTGTGGGGATGCTTTGCTGCAGGAGGGACTGGTGCACTGCAGGAGGGACTGGTGCACAGCGTGTGCAAGCAAAGAGGCATACAAACCTGAGGCAGGTACCTGGCCATCAAACAGCCCTGACCTCAATCCTATAGAAACATTTGGGGCAGAAATGAAAAAGCTTCTGCGAGCAAGGAGGACTACAAACCTGACTCAGGTACACCAGCTCTGTCAGGAGGAATGGGCCAAAATTCACCCAACTTATTGTGGGAAGCTTGTGGAAGGCTACCTGAAACATTTGACCCAAGTTAAACAATAAAGGCAATTCTACCAAATACTAATTGAGTGTATATAAACTTCTGACCCACTCGGGAATGTGATGAAAGAAATAAAAGCTGAAATAAATCATTCTCCCCACTATTATTCTGACATTTCACATTCTTAAAATAAATGGTGATCCTACCTGACCTAAGACAGGGGTTTTTACTAGGATTAAATGTCAGGAATTGTGAAAAACTGAGTTTAAATGTATTTGGCTAAGGTGTATGTAAACATCAGACTTCAACTGTATATATACCGTGTTGATAACGATGTACAAATGGTTAAAGTACAAAGTGAAAATAAATAAGCATTAATATTGGTTATATTTACAATGGTGTTTGTTCTTCACTGGTTGCCCTTTTCTTGTGATAACAGGTCTATTAACAGGAATTTCACCCAGTAGATTTGTGAGTTTATCAAAATCGGGTTTGTTTTCAAATTCTTTTGTGGGTCTGTGTAATCTGAGGGAAATATGTGTCTCCAATAACCATCCCTTTATGCAGCGGTCCTCTTATTCATTCACCCTCAGCATCTCAAGGATCCCACAAAATCAGAACAGTCTCAGGAGGCCAGACAGAAAGTCAGTGGGATTTGAAAGTATAGCGGATCACTTTCGGGCACATTACTGTGTCGGCCCGTGTGGCCAATATGTAAGCTTGTTAAATATCGGTGATACTATCAAGAGCAGTGTGCGGTTTCCTTTTTCCTTCGGCCACATTACTGTGAAATTACAGGACATGGAAGTGTTGAGGTTCTTATCAAGATACATTTGTTTGGATTCAAAAAGTAATTCAGAAAGTTTGTTTTTAATCAATTTTGAATAATCTATGCATTTATTTAAATACCATTGATGTCTATTTCTTCCTGATAATAACATTGCTTTTGTTGATTGAGTGCTGTTGGAGTGTCTGGATAAAATAATAGGTTTTGTTGATTAAAGGTCCGCTATCGTGGGCAGAGCGTACTAGTGCTATAAAAATTATACTTTCTTTACTGACTTCTTACAAAACAACATCTGCACAGAATAGCCTCTGAACTGTTGTTAGCAGTTTCTATATTTCTATTCCTGGTAGCTGGGAAAGTAATTATGTATCTCTACAATAATGACTGCATCACTCCAGTGGGTTGAAACTGAAACACATGTCCAAGACATGCATCTTTAATTCTTTACACCATATTGTGTGTGTGGGGTAGTGTGTATGTGCGTGCATGCATCCTTGCCTGTGTATGTGTCTAAGGATCTCCAGGCTTGCGTGTGAGTAGCATGTCCCCACCTCTCAGCAGACTAATGAATGAGCATTAGGCCTCATGGGAATTCTATAAATGCTAAACCTACTGGGTCATATAGCTACACGCCAGTTAGCCTGTCTGTGCTGGGTTAAAGATGATAGCATGACTAAGGTAATGTTAGCTTGTCTGAGGTCAGTAGAAGGAGGTCACACAGCCAAACTAATATCATTCTTTGTGCTGGGTAGTTGGGTCACATAGCAACACACTAGCTAGGACTGCCTGGCTGGGCTGTGGGACAGTGGATGCACACTGACTATTTTAATGGAACTGTTTTTTAAATGGATTTTTATTTAACGGGGTCATGGGTCATATAGCTACACGCCAGTTAGCCTGTCTGTGCAAGGGTTAACAGGCATTACCAACCTAGTGGGTACAGATGTTCATTCAACATCTATTCCACGTTGGTTCAACATAATGTGGTTGAAATGACGTAGAAACAACGATAATTCAACCAATGTGTGCCGAGTGGGCAGGGATTGTGATGAATAACTCCCTGTCATCACCCAAACAGCATCCAGGATCCAAACCGTTTTATAATCTGTTACTTTCACTGATAAAATTGATTCTTAATTCGATCGGTGAGATATTTTATATTAAAATATAATGTTACTCTACAAATGGTGGTCCTCAAGAGCTTTAGAAGGTGATTTGGTGGTCCCCTGAATAGAAAAGGGTGGGAACCACAGCTATAGGGCGTTATAAGTCTGCTAGCATGACTGTGTGCAAATGTTAGATTGTCTAATGTGGTGGAGGAGGTTAGTATGACTGTGTGCAAACTGTCACCCTAACAAAGTGAGATTGGCATTAGCCTGAGTATCAGTCTCTTTAGCTAACATTCCACTCATTGCCACTCCTTGTCATTGCCAAAGAGACTGGCCTTTCAACAATCTTCAAATTTGAACATTCTGTCATTAATGACCTCGGGGAGATCGGAGGATTTGCTCACAGCTATCATCCAATCATAATGTTAATGCAAATTAGACTGATAGGAAAACGTTGTAACTTAATACATACATTTGATTGGAAACATTCTAACATTGGGCATTCTGATGTAATACATTTAATTGTAAACATTAATATTGGGAGCAGGGAGAACAGAGGATTGCTGTTTATTGCAATACTGTGTCTTCAGAAAGTAGTCACACCCCTTTACTCTTTCCACATTTTGTTGTGTTACAGCCTGAATTAACATTTTATTACATTTAGATTTGGTGTCACACACAATACCCCATAATGTCACAGTGACATTTTGTAGCTAGAACATTTTTGAAATTAATAAAAAATGTAAAGCTGAAATGTCTTGAGTCAATAAGTATTCAACCCCTTTGTTATGGCAAGCCTAAATAAGTTCAGGAGTAGAAATGTGCTTAAGAAATCACATAATAAGTTGCATGGACTCATTCCATGTTCAATAATAGTGGTTAACATGATTTTTGAATGACTACCCCATATCTGTACCCCACACATACACTTATCTGTAAGGTCCCTCAAATCGAGTAGTGAATTTCAAGCACAGATTCAACCACAAAGACCAGGGATGTTTTTGAATGCCTTGCAAAGAAGGGCACCGATTGGTAGATGTGTAATTTTTTTTTAAAGCAGACGCTGAATATCCCTTTCAGCAAAGTGAAGTTATTAATTTGGCTTTGGATGGTGATGAGGCCAATGGTGATTTTAAAACATTTACAGAGTTTAATGGCAGTGATATGAGAAAACTGAGGATGGATCAAAAACATTGTAGTTACTCCATAATACTGACCTAAATGACAGTGTGAAAAGAAGCAGGCACTGGAAGACCAAATAGCCTTTCAGCAGGACAATAACCAAAAACACAAGGCCAAATCTACACTGGAGTTGCTTACCAAGACAACATTGAATGTTCCTGAGTTGCCTAGTTACAGTTTTAACTTAAATCTATGGCAAGACTTGAAAATGGCTATCTAGAAATGATCAACAGTCATCTTGCCAGAGCTTGAAGAATTTTTTAAATAATAATCGGCAAATATTGTACAATCCATGTGTGCAAAGCTCTTAGAGGCTTACCCCAAAACACTCACAGCTGTAATCGTTGCCAAAGGTGCTTCTACAAAGTATTGAATACTTATGTCAATTAAACATTTCTGTATTTAATTTCCAATAAACTAGCAAATATTTAAAAAATATTGTCATTATGGGGTATTGTGTGTAGATGGGTGATATTTTTTTTTTTCAATCCATTTTGAATTCAGACTGTAACCCAACAAAATCCTTTCTGAAGGGTGCATATATATTTTTAATTGCTCAAAATAAGTGACCAAACTACTATATATTGCTACTTCTGGGACAAGCATTGGGCTAGGAGAATGGTTTAAGAGCTTTAAAAGAATACAGAGGATGGAAGAGAGAGAGGTTAGTGGGGGATGCCAGCGGAGATGCATGAATTGTGTAAGAAGGGAACAGGGATGGTGTGTAAATTAGAAGTGAATTCATAGGCTGGGCTATTATGCCTAATCCACCATCCGCATGCTAGCCTATATATTAGGCCTAGTTTACGACTGTGAATTTAGGCGACCACTACCTGTGCTATGCAAGCTCTGACGCACGTTTTGTGCCAATTAATTGAAATTGAGCTTTGCGACATTTTAATTAAATGTTCAATAAAAATGTTAGTGCCTAGGCCTATTTAATGAAACCCTCACAAAGCAGGGAATCCCCATTCCCCACTGAGCTATTTGTTTGGAAATGGCAAGTTCACTTTCTCATCCATAAGCGTATATCAAGTGCAAGTGCGTAGTCCAGCAGCTCACCTCCGCATGATGAGGGGCCTTTTCATTAGGAGGGACGTCTCACATTTCCTCAGTTTAAATGTTAGACCTATGGGGACGCCTACACGTTTGTCAGCCAAGCATAAGTGATTGTTGTAGCCTTTTAGCGTCTAGACACAATAGAAACCACCAGGATTCCGTCACATAGGCCTACTCAATTCAATGAAAAAACAATCAAGAATTACAGGGGACAGTTTGGACAAGTGGATCCGGTGCAAATCGGACATCCTCTGGAATAGCCCACGTGCTGATATTTCTCTGGAAGGCGGCACATGCTAATTACACAATGTCTATAGTTGTACTAGAGCGGTCTGACACGAACAAGGCAGAGTTGGCTGGTCACATGACAGTGTGTCTGTCTGATTGTGAGTTAATGAATAAGGCCCTGGATGAGGGTGTTCCTCCCTGTAGAACGTGTTCACCCCAGGCCACCCAAGGGCCTATCTACAACCGCCCAGGAGAGGATCACACAATCCCCCTGTGGAGACAGATAAACAAGCTTACAGCTAGCTAGCCCCCTCAGAGCACCGCCCATGACTCAGTATCTGACGCACGCTGTATTTATAAACTACATATACTGTACATCAGAATGATGAGGGATGGAGGTTTATGCTTATGATGATTCATAACCAGGATAAAATCAATTAGGCCGTGGTCTGGATTAATTTTAAACATTTGAATTACAACTATGTCCACTCGTAAACCACTGGCTGGATGTTGAAGAGACATTGATGTGCTCTTGCGATCACTGAATGTTGTGGTTCGGCTGGTTTTGTGATAGGATAAATCCAAGGTAAATTCTGTCAATACTGGTCCTTCAGTGATGTGAGAAAATGGGCTCTAGTGTGCCTCACTGGTTCATGCCAGGTTTCTGTAAGGCTTAAGAGTCAATGTTCTGATGAGTGAGTCCACCAAACTTCCCCACATATGGATAGTTGGTTGTAAAATCTTATTAGAGGGCCAGATTAAGCTAGCAGATTACTAATATCTATCCAATCATTGGAGATTTTACCAGAGGTCCCTAGAGGAATAGGACTATGGGTGTTGATTTGGAATTGGTCATCTGTCTAAGAACACATTACCTCGCTATCCTCTCCTCTCCAGCCCTTTCCTCTCTGGGACGGAAGCGAGCCTATAGCAGCCCCACGTCTCCTGGCTTTCTGGGGGGAAACATGATGTATTTCCTGGAGGGCAGGCCAATTAAAAACCAATCAGGCCTGTTGGAGCGTGTGCAGGGTAATGGGAAAGCCAGGAGAGCGGAGGAGCTCAGTGATTAATGGACACTTTCACCTTGTGGCACAACAAGTCCCCACGGGCATTCATCACCTGGGACACCACTCACCTAATCAGGGCTGGGCTGGCACCCAGCACCCACGCCCATCCAACGTTGTCACTACCAGACACATCTGCACGAGTTACACTGGCTGTGGCTGGATGATAATGCAGTGGATAGGAGCTGGATTGGTCACATTCCTCCTGGGTTATGTTTTCAGAGCGTTAGCCAGCACAAATTCAAGCCAACGAAGGTATTAACAGTGCGAGGGCTGTTCCATTTCAGGAGCTGCACTGGCCTATTTCACACAAGCAGACAGACAGGCAGACAGACAGGCAGACAGACAGGCAGACAGACAGACAGACAGACAGGCAGACAGACAGACAGGCAGACAGGCAGACAGGCAGGCAGGCAGACAGGCAGGCAGGCAGACAGACAGACAGACAGACAGACAGACAGACAGACAGACAGACAGACAGACAGACAGACAGACAGACAGACAGACAGACAGACAGACAGGCAGACAGGCAGACAGACAGACAGGCAGACAGACAGGCAGACAGGCAGACAGACAGACAGACAGACAGACAGGCAGACAGACAGACAGACAGGCAGACAGACAGACAGGCAGACAGACAGACAGACAGACAGACAGGCAGACAGACAGACAGACAGGCAGACAGACAGGCAGACAGACAGACAGACAGACAGACAGACAGACAGACAGACAGACAGACAGACAGACAGACAGACAGACAGACAGACAGACAGACAGGCAGGCAGACAGGCAGGCAGGCAGGCAGACAGGCAGGCAGGCAGGCAGACAGACAGACAGACAGACAGACAGACAGACAGACAGACAGACAGACAGGCAGGCAGGCAGGCAGACAGACAGACAGGCAGGCAGGCAGGCAGGCAGGCAGACAGACAGACAGACAGACAGGCAGGCAGGCAGGCAGGCAGACAGACAGACAGACAGACAGACATTATGCCTGTTAACTGCATAATATCATTATGATCAATCCGATATTTGAGTGTTGTCACTGATGGTAATCAATTATACGTGTTTAAGTTGATCATAATCAGTATTTAGCTTGCTTTGCTAACAGAGGACCGACCAAATGGTGGGACAGCATTTTTAATTGTATTTGTCCCTGTAAGCCTCACCTGTAGTGTTTCCGTCACATCCCCCGTCCACCTACACATACCTTCTGAGAGTGAGGCAACCGTGTGACTTCGTGAGAGAGAGAGGCATCGCTAAGATATCTCAGACATGCTGATCCCAGCGTGCCTGCTGGCTTTTTTTAACCTCTTCCTATTAGGTGTCTGTTACACTTGAGGTGTGTGCTTCTGTCACTTGAAAGAAAGAGGAAAGAGATTTTTTTTTTTTAAAGGTGGAAAATGAAGGGAGAAGGTAATCCCCCCCTACCTCGTGCTTGGCTGGGGGAAAGCGGTGCGACATTGGAAAACGATTAGAAGACGCCAATCCATTATTCATTAGTTAGATTGGGGAGGGCGCCCGCTCCTTATGTGTGTCTGGTCTTCAAATCGGATTTGTCGGTTTTGATCACTGTAAAATCTCCCAGTTGCGCGGTGGCAATATTGGGCGAATATTACACTGTCTAATGGGTAATTGATAATGGCAAGTGACACCAGATGGGATGAATGGACAGATTGTGGGAGGAGGAGGCATGGAGGGGGAAGAAGGAATGACTGTTGAATATGGATGTGCATGTAGTGGATACATGCATGGTTTCTTTTCTTATTTGATTTAACCTTTACCTCCATCAAACAATCCATGAATCTCTTCCAAGGGAGACCTGGCCAATGAGGCAGCTTCAGTATAACACTTAGGAGGACTATGTTACATGCAGAACATACAATCAAAACAGCCTTCGAACAATTATGGCAGAAGTGAAAAGTCACTTTTACTTGGTCATTATTGTAAAAGATCATTTGTTCCCAATGATTTTATTTCTTAAATAGATGCGAAACAAATGCATTTAATTTTGTGTATGTGATTCAAAACTAGAGTTGCTGCTGCTTCTGCTGTGTGTGTGTGTGTCTGGACTGTTGGACGTGACGGTGTTTGAGTCATTGTGTGTCTGAGGGTGGCCTGTCCCCAGCCTTCGGCTCTGGTTCAGAGGATAGCAGCAAATGAGAGGTGTCACAGGATGACAGGACAGGAGCACTCACTAGCCTCCTTAGGAATGACAGGCTCATCCCAACACAGCTTCATAACACAGACACACACACACACACACACACACACACACACACACACACACACACACACACACACAGCTCAGATCAATAGTACAGTAGCAGGTTCTAGACAGGGAGCCATTGTTTGGCCAACATATGTTTTAATAATTTGGGTTCAATTTGACCACTTACTACCTGCCTCGACTAGACAAATCAAACTCTGAACTGAGGAATGCTGCTATGTTTGTTTCAGGCAACAATTGGCGTGCACTTATTTTTGATGATGTGTCAAAACTCCCTTTGAAGTGGTGAGATTGGGCTGGTAAGAATAAGCGATCGATTTGTTTTCAAGCCACTTTTTGGAGCCCTTCATGGGGGAAGACAGCTGCAGTTTAAAGAAACAAATGTATCGGTAAACCCAGCGCAGACAGGTTCCAAGGAACAACACACAATCATGCAACCTCTTCAAAAAAAGACAAGGTGATTTCTTAGTTAGAAGCTTTACTTCTCTACATTCGTACTGTCTGATTAAACTATATCTGTCTGAATGAGATACGACCAAATGTATCCAAACAAACAAACCCATTGTTATGGTACTACACCTCAATAATCCTGTTTCGACTGTTTACTGTTATAATGAGTACATTATTGCAGAGATGTGAATGGTTAGCCACTTGTGATGTTGAACGGATAAACCTTTGTTTCAACCCTACAACAAGGGCACGCATGATGAAAAAACACCTATATAACAATCAGAGCAGGTGTGCTGTTGTCAGGATTGCCACTGGTTACATTAACACGTCCCTAACAGGGTAGAGTGTGGTTGACCCTTTAGCCACGTTAGCTTACACATGCGAGTGTGAAGAGTGTGACTGGTGTGGAGACAAAGAACAACATTTACCTGTCATCCAGTGGAGGCTGCTGAGGGGAGGAGGGCTCATAATAATGTCTGGAGAGGTGTTTAATGGCTGGGATGGTGTGAATAGAATGGTATCCAAATGTATTTTATACAGTACCATTCAATTCCCTCCATTTCAGCAACTACTATGAGCCGCAATTACTATGAGCCGATTTACCTGGTCAGTCTAAGTCATGGAAAGAGCAGATGTTCCTAATGTTTTGTGCACTCAATGTATACAAAACAGTTTTTACAATTGACTATTTGGTTGGATGTAGTCTATAAACTCAGCCTATAGTACACTTACTTCCTCATAGATTATACGTGCTGCCTTGTATTGGATAACCCGACATCCAAGTTTTTTCAGTTCCCAATTCTACAGACATGCACACACACACAAACACACTCACAGACAGAGATAGACAGATCGAGACAGATATATAGAGAGCCAGAGAGAGGGGGAGGGAGAGAAAGACACACAGAGAGGGAGGGAGAGAAAGAGTGTGTTGGTTGGGATTGGAAGAGTGCTAGAGGACAGATACAGCTCCTCAAAGTAGGGCAGTTCCACCTGGTACCTGGGGGCCTCACCCACATCCCCAGAAACCGCTGACACGACACCACCGGGGCCCCTCTCAAGCCCTCTGTCTCCTTCTCTCTACCTCCCTCCACTCTCTATATCTTTCTGTATTCACATCTCTATCCTTTTACAACTCTCTCTTTTACAACCCCTCTCTTTCTCTCTTCCTATACCATATGTGCTCTCTCTCTTCATTTCCTCTCCTTCCATGTGCTCCCCATCCTCCCATTCCCAAACGAAACCTGCCGATACTTCCCTAATGCTTCCACTTAAACATGAAACAAATTGTTAGGAAGGATCTAATTTCACATAAGTCTCACCTCTTTGCTCATAATGCCAAATAAATGATTCCTTTCATAGATTCAGTGTATATAAATCCACCCAGAGTAGGCCTACACTGCTACAGTCTTCTTCTTTTTTTACCACGGTCTCTGTTTCATCCCAAAAGAAGGTGCTGCCCCACTCTTGTAGTGACCTCATTTTCCCGCTTGGCCCAGAGTTTTCTGATGTGAGCCGTTTTAAAATAGCTCTGTACAGCAAAGCGTGGCAAGCTCATTTCCATCTTGCATAACAGACTCTACATTCCTTTGCTCTGCCTCGGTGCCATTAAGATGCTACACTGAATATCATCCTTTAGACACAAACAGGAAATACTACAAATACACACCACAAAAACACCAACATCTATATACAAATCTATACCACATTTTCAGTTCGGCATACATGACACTTCGTGTCTGTTTTGAGTATCAGTAGGTCTCCATAGCCTATACTGCCACTTATTTTATGCCGTTTCCTCAGGGATAATGACCGTCCATATTTCAGAAAATCATTATTTCACTCATTGCTGTGCCTCTATCTCAAGGTCTGCTGGGCACCCTTCGTCTGTGTTGGAGAAACATGTAACAGATGGAATGGAGGATTATTTGATCTGTAAAAGCACTGTGTGGGCTTTGTAGCGGCCAGTGTGCGTGTGTGTGTTTGCGCGTGTGTGTGCGTCTGTATGCATGTGTGTGTTTGTTTGTGAACAAATTGTAAAAAGTAATTGGGATATTCATTACAATTATGGATCTCTTGTTGTTCTTAACACTGGAGTTCTTTGGGGTTAGGATTGCTCCAGGGCTGATTTGGAGTGTGAGGGGCGCTCCTATCTGATATGTTTACACAGTCCATTCTACTGCTGCCCTCTGGTCTCCTCTGCCCCATTCATACACACACACACACACACACACACACACACACACACAAACACACACGCTGAAATTAAAGATCCCAGAAATGTTCCATATGTGCAAAAAGCAAATTTCTATACAATTTTGTGCACAAATTTGTTTACATCCCTGTTAGTGAGCATTTCTCCTTTGTCAAGATAATCCATCAACCTGACAGGTGTGGCATATCAAGAAGCAGATTAAACAGCATGGTCATTGCACAGGTGCACCTTGTGCTGGGGACAATAAAAGGCCACTCTAAAATTGTCACACCCTGACCATAGTTTACTTTGTATATTTCTATGTTTTGGTTGGTCAGGGTGTGAGCTGAGTGGGCATTCTATGTTTCATGTCTAGTTTGTCTATTTCTATGTCTGGCCTGATATGGTTCTCAATCAGAGGCAGGTGTTAGTCATTGTCTCTGATTGGGAACCATATTTAGGTAGCCTGGGTTTCACTGTGTGTTTGTGGGTGATTGTTCCTGTCTCTGTGTTTGCACCAGATAGGACTGTTTCGGTTTTCGTTACGTTCATTTACATTCTTTGTTTTGTAGTGTTTGTATTGATTCGTGTTTTTACGTTTGTTTATTAAACATGGATCGCAATCTACACGCCTCATTTTGGTCCGACTCTCCTTCACCACAAGAGAACCGTTACAAAAATGTGCCACACATGTCTAAAGTTTAGAGGGAGTGTGAAATGGTCATGATGACTGCAGGAATGTCCACTAGAGCTGTTGCCAGATAATTCAATGCGCCCCTGCCCAGTCATGTAAGATCCATAAATCAGGTTCTACGGAATTTATTTCATTTGCGTGGCTTCCTCATATGAACTGTAACCCAGTAAAATCTTTGAAATTGTTGCATGATGCGTTTACATTTTTGTTTAGTATATATGTCTTGGTGGACATTTCTATGTGGATAGTGGATGATAACAGAAAAGTATACATTTCCTCAAGCACTGATCCAACTGAATTCAGTTCTTAGATGGTATTGATGGAAGCAGCAGCGTTTTACCGAAAATCTTCCATCTAATTCACTGCATTGCTGTAACGTCCCATATAGTATTCACGGCAGCATCTCTCCCTGCATACAGTGCAGTATATTAGCCCTGACATGACTGAGGCTCAGTATGGCATGACGGCCCCTCTGTCCCCTCCCTGTAGTGCGAGGCAGGGCTGCCTGTCAGGCAAGGGTCACACACACGCAGTCACACGCACACCAGTGGAGGCTGCTGAGGGGAGAACGGCTCATAATAATGTCTGAAACGGAGCCTCTGTCTCTTTCTCATACCTCCCTCCTCTACTTCTCAAACCAAGCATGTTGATGTATTTGATGCCATTCCACCTATACCGCTCCAGCCATTACCACGAGCCCGTCCTCCTCAGTTAAGGTGCCACCAACCTCCTGTGACGCGCAGACCAGGACACACAGAGCATAGACACACACAGAGACACACACACAGACACACACAGAGCATAGACACACAGAGACACACAGAGACACACACACACAGAGCATAGACACACAGAGACACACACACAGAGACACACACACAGAGACACACAGAGACACACACACAGAGCATAGACACACAGAGACACACACACAGAGACACACAGAGACACACAGAGACACACACACAGAGCATAGAGACACAAACACAGAGCATAGACACACAGACACACAGAGACACAAACACAGAGCATAGACACACTGACACACAGAGACACACAGAGACACACACACATGCACACACAGAAAAGTCAGGTCCCCCGTGATACAAGTCAGCATTCGACGTCCATCCATGTCTGAGGACATTGGGATAGTGAAAGTTGTTACCTTCAAGGAGGTTCGGGTTTTGCTACAGAATTGTAAACAGGGATGGCAGATGAACATACGCATCTGTGTCTGATTCCAAAGGTTTCAAGTTCAAATACAGTGATAGGAAGTTGTTTTTGATCTTAACCTTAACCCTTACCGTAACCTAAAGATTTTGGAGTTAAAGCCTAAACTTAACCTTAAACACTTAAAAATTTGACATTTGCAACAACTTCTACATTTGATGTTTAAGAAACATGGATAAACGTCTAATTCTGACATGAGACTATGAGAGCTGGTTGCACATAGACACGCAGACACAAAGACACACAGACACAGGGGTGAAGGTCTGGTTGGTGTTGGCTATGCGTGACTGGCGGACACACCTGTCAGCAGTGGTCTATAGGCATGGGCCTGATGCTATCTGACGGCTGGCTAGGCTGTGATGTTATGTGACGGCTCTGGGTGCGTGCTCGTGTGTGTGTGTGGTGACCGTCTGGGTGAGTCAATTTTATGCCTCTGCTCCTCAGCTCCCCGGAGGACCCTGTCACAGGCTGGTGGTCTGTGTGTGTGTGTGTGTGTGTGTGTGTGTGTGTGTGTGTGTGTGTGTGTGTGTGTGTGTGTGTGTGTGTGTGTGTGTGTGTGTGTGTGTGTGTGTGTGTGTGTGTGTGTGTGTGTGTGTGTGTGAGAACGCGTGTATATGTGTGTGTACTGCTTACATACTGGCCTTATTTATGTTTGTGTGTGTGTGTGTGTGTGTGTGTGTGTGTGTGTGTATGTTTGCATACAGTGCCTTCAAAAACTATTCCAACCCTTTGACTTATTCCACATTTTGTTGTGTTACAGCCTGAATTCAAAATGGATTCAATAGATATTTTTCTCTCACCCATCTACACACATTACCCCATAATGACAAAGTGAAAACATGGTTTTGAAATGTTACATACACTTAGGTTGGAGTCATTAAAACTCATTTTTCAACCACTCAACCACACTTGTTAACAAACTATAGTTTTGGCAAGTCATCTACTTTGTGCATGACACAAGTCATTTTTCCAATTGTTTACAGACAGATTATTTCACTTATAATTCACTGTATCACAATTCCAGGGGGTCAGAAGTTTACATACACTAAGTTGATTGTGCCTTTAAACAGCTTGGAAAATGTAAAAAAAAATATGTAACGTCTTAAGAAGCAGAGACTGTGGTTGGGTTGGTGGTGTCTTAAAATGCAGCTGCAATGTATGGATGCATTATTCTGTATCATAACACGTGAGCTTAGCAAATAGCGTAGCACATTACACCAGTCTGTCTAAGTGATACTTTTCATAGAGACTGAGATTATAATGCAAATCATAGTACTGTAGGTGTGAGTTTTAATATGTTTTGGCACATATAAGCCACGTTTATAGCATCATTTCTCATAGAGAAGATGCATAGCTCCGTTGTATTTCACAACAGAGAGAGAGAGAGAGTATTGTTAAATCACACACATCACAGAACTGCCAGCTAGGACAGATGTGACCTCAGCAGCCCAGCACATGCACATGATTAGATATGCAGAACGGCTTCCAGCATTACCTTGCATGTATAATTAGCCGATATGCTGCTCGCAGATGATAATTCTGCGAAACAATGTTTTGTAGGGGGAGAGCGACGAATTTCCATTGAAGTGTGAAAGAGTGATTAAAAGGGCTGTGGTTTTATCGAGTCAACAGCGTCCTCTCTGCTCTGCTCTCCCCAGACATGAGGAAACAGAGAGAAACAACAATATGGAGCCATCTACCACATACATAGCCATCCATTTCACTCGCTCACATTCAGATTCAGCCAACAAATCCATGATGGAAAAACAGAACACAGCATCCTGTTTGACTAACATCCATTAGTTTTCACTTAATCACTTGTCAACCTTTGCAAATGCCACCGAACAGTAACCAAAGATGCATAATAATAAACAATAGACAATTCTTTGGTCTTTTTTTGTGCTTTCAACTGTGACATGCACTGTGGATAAAGTATGCTCATGTATTTGCAGAACGTCATTCAGATCATTAGGTGATATAGATTATTAGGCATGCTGTATGGTAGGCATGGCAGACCTATAAAGCTGTGTTTAGGTTTGGGTTGAAGAGGCATACACTGTAAGCCTCTGTGGTTTCAGTAGAGCAGAGGAGACGATTCTCTCTGGTTTCATTCTGTCCTCTGAGGCCTGCTGTATGGAACACAGAATCCTGACTGCAGAGAGAAAGAGAGAGAGGGCGAGAGAGAGCGTGTGTGTGTGTGTGTGTGTGTTTGTGAGTGCGTGTGTTTTCTGCAGCAGGAGACAGAGCCAGAGCTCAGGCACTGGGGAGCCCTGTCTGTGGAGGGAGGGAGGTAGGGAAAGCAGGAGAGAAGGAGAGGAGGAGGGAGGGTGTGTGTTATCTGATGCGTGTGGGCGTCGAGCACAGAACATCTAATTACTGCTCCAGCAGCTCCAGCAGGCAGGCCTCGGCTCTGTCTCGCTCATCCCCTGTTTGGGTGCTCTCTCCCTGGGTAGACCAGACAAGAGTCGACCCCTTCCCCATGTTTACCCACTGGAGCCTCCTCGACCATCAATTCCATGCCTTGGCTCTAGAGACTCTGCCATAGCCCACTGCACTATAGTACCCTGTAGCCCTGCCCATCTCATGCACTCGACCCAAGGGTAAATGAGCGTTTGCAACATAGCTATATGAGATGGGACCATCATTTTCCCTTCTTTATTTCGTGGTGCACCCAGCTCAGTAATTGGTGGTGATTGTGATTGGGGTTTGGCTTAATGTCTTCCAGGACCCAGCTGTGTAGTGGGAGATGATTGACTCTTTCCTGGCTGAGTGTGGCATCAGTCTCTTTCATCTCTGACTGCCCTGCTACTGTTTCAGAGGAGATGAGAGACTGTTTGGAAGACACGGGCAGATAGAGGGTGGTGCAGTATTATGAGTTCTCGCCAAAAGCAGACGTGGCTCGCGAGGCACAGACAACAGAGGGTTCCACTGGCACACGTTGTAGCACAGCAGAGCACAGCTGCCTCTTCATGCGTTTGTGCGACGGAAAGAAAGAATGGGGGAGGAGAAAGAAAGAGGATGGGAGAAATAGATAGAAAAACAGAAGGAGAGAAAGAGAAACAAAGACTGACATAGATAACATCTTCACTGGCAACAGAGACATACAGTGGGTTTGTCATTAAAAGAGCAGAGCTCCACCTCGCTACATACATCCCTGTATTCCAAAGGCTGCTGTGTGTCCCTCTGAATGGGGCCAATCCTCAGGAGGGAGGGATTAACAGAGGAAACAGTGGATGTGGTTTGATCCAGCTCCTGTGTTGACGTGGGAGGAGAATCAGTCAGTAAACACACTGTGCAGTGTGATGACAGGAACCCTACGGACTGGAAAAAGGAGACTGAACATCTTGATCATCAACCGTTTTCAAGGGTTGTTATTCTAAAAGAAAGGACCACTCATTCTCATGAACTGCCTCCAAGCCATGGCTTAGTCTGAGCCTATAGGCAACAGAGAGGTATCATCTTTGTGTTGTTTGTCTGAGGCTTGTTCCACATGCCCGTGGACAGGTAGGAAAAAAAGTGATATAAATTCCATTAACTGTCTCCCTCCACCTGTGGGCACAAAAGCAGGTTGAAGTCTAACTTCTATTCTGATGAAAATAACATGTTATTGTGTGTCATTTCAGAGTCCCACCACGCAACATTTTGTATTTTCTCTGTTTTTCTCATTCTCTCTCTCTCTCTCTCTCTCTCTCTCTCTCTCTCTCTCTCTCTCTCTCTCTCTCTTTCTCTCTCCCTTTCGCTCCCCATCTCTCTCTCTCCATCTCCCCCTTCCTCTCTCTCCATCCCTCCCTCTCTCTCACTCTCTCTCTCTCTCTCTCTCTCAGTAAGGAATACAGCAGGGTCTTTTGTTCTGTGGCAATTAGAGACGTCCTTGACTGCCACGCTAGTCCCCTTATTGTTTAGTCGAGAGCAGCCACGCAATCTGACTGAGCCGGAGAAGAGAGGAGAAAAACTCGGAGCAAAGAGGTTTTCAGCTCGTCTGTGGAATATATCCACGAGCCAGCTAGTCAGGGAGGGATCCAGCAAGGAGAGATTCAGTGGGAGAAGAGGAACAGGGTTAACAGTGGGGGATCTCTAGTGAATGAAGACAACATCTATGATGATGGAGATAATGATAGAAAGGCAGGCAAGTACAATAACCGCAACAGCAGTGGGAGTTCAACACCATGGAACAACAGAGCATCAAAAGCAGTGGGAGTGATGAGCGGTGGGGACTAGAGGAGGTGATTGTTGAGGACGAGGCTGCTGTTGGTGGCCTCGGATGGCTTTACCCCAGCAGTAGTAATGACAGGCAGACAAGAAGACAGACAGGGAGATACGATGGGGAGACAAGGACACAAGGTAGCAGACGGACAGACATCTGCCTCCAGGCAGACAGACATACATATGCAGTAGTGTAGGAAGGAGAGCAGTTATAATGCAGGGAAGGAGCAGAGGCATTAGGGAGTGTGACAGAGGAGCAGAGATCGAGAGAGAGTAAGGGAGGAAAAATGGAGAGAGGCGTAGGGGCAGCGAGTGACGCACGAAGGAAGAGACAGAGATGGAGAGAGAGAGGCAGATAGAGAAAGAGAGAGAGAAAGAGAGGCAGGGTAGGAGGGCAGAGCACTGCTGGCTGGCTGGCTGCTGATCTGTGGCCCAGCCTGGCATAGGAGACTCCTTAGGGAGCCAGCTAGACGGAGAGAGAGAGAGAGCGGGAGACAGAGAGAGAGTGTGTTATGGAGCAGAATAAGGGAAAAGTAAAAAATATATAGGTGGATGAGAAGGGCAGAGAGCATAGAGAGAGACCATAGACTATAAAAAAAATATGGACGAAGCCATCGATAGAGTACATACTGATACATCTGGTAAAATAGAAGCAGTAGAGCACCTCCCCTATCTCATCTTCAGACACAGAAAGAAACAAACATTTGAAGGACACTCTGCCACAACTCGGCCACATGGGGCTCACTGTACTCCAGGCTTTTTTGGGGAGAAGGACATGTGATATTGTGTATACTGCTACTGTTGACACCAAATGAGGTCAGGGAGAGGGCTGTTCTGAACAATAGATGGACGTCGTTGCTTTACACAACCAGACGACAACAACACACTTTAGCTTATTAGTCGGCATGAGAAATACAGACGGTTTTATTGTGAATGGAGTGGACAACTGCTAGCCTAAAGGAATGTCAAAATGTACTTGCTTCTCCAAAAATGTTTTTCTGCAAATGTATGATACTATTCCAATGGGATGTAACTACATAAAGTGCATTCGGAGCCTTTGGCTGCATTCCAAACACTTAAAAGAGACACACCCTATCCCCACAGACCTCAAATTAAGTGGACACTTCTGATGACGCATCATGACGTCTGACGAGTATACACTTGCAGGGCGAGGGAGGAAGGAATGATTTTTTAAATTTGTCACTCGTTCATCCCGTGATGATTGTGTTATCAGCCACTGGTAGCTTGTGGGTGCTTTATATGCGCTACAGTCCATAATGATTGCACATCTACTTATATTAACTATATAATTATTAATATACACCTAGCTAGCAATTTAGCTAACTAACCTAACTAGCCTGCCTAGCTGGAACTTCTGAAGAAGGAAAATGTTTAATTTCTACAATTTCCAAAAGCTAGCCAAACAAAAACAACAAATTACTTATACGAGATGTGTTTGTGCATTAGTAGGACCATTTCTAATTGATTTATATTTGTTTTTACTTACACTTGTATGTTGACTGCATATTGACGTTGAGATTTTAAGTTTTGGCTGACTTTTCTTAGCAGATGTACAATCATCGCAAATGAATTATGGGTTGTTTCAGGCCCAGAAGTGAATATAATTGTACTCTCACGAACTCCGTTAAAAAACTAGGGCTTAGGGGCAAACTTCCCTTGCTTGGCTAATCATGTGGACCGGGAAGTGGACGAGGGTGTGTCTTTTATGACTTTTTACATTACAGCCTTATTCTAAAATTCATTAAATGGTTATTTTTCCACATCAATCTACACAAAATACAAAAACTAATTTTTTGAAATTGTTGCAAATTTTAAAGAAAGAAAAACTGAAATATCACATTTATATAAAACCCTTTAGAGGTACTATGTTTAAGCACCTTTGTCAGCGATTACAGCATCGAGTCTTCTTGGGTATGATGCTACATGCTTGGCACACCTGTACTTGAGGAGTTTCTCCCATTCTTCTCTGCAGATCCTCTCAAGCTCTCTCAGGTTGGATGGGGGAGCGTTTTCAGGTCTCTCCAGAGATGTTCGATTGGTTTCTAGTCTGGGCTCTGGCTGAGCCACTCAAGAACATTCAGAGACTTGTCCCAAAGCCACTCCTGCGTTGACTTGGCTGTGTGCTTAGGGTCATTGTACTGTTGGAACGTGAACCATCACCCCAGTCTGAGGTCCTGAGCACTCTGGCACAGGCTTTCATCAAGGCTCTCTCTGTACTTTGCTCCATTCATCTTTGCCTCGATCCTGACTAGTCTCCCAGTCCCTGCTGCTGAAAAACATCCCCAGAGCATAATGCTGGAGGAGTTTCTCCCATTCTTCTCTGCAGATCCTCTCAAGCTCTGTCAGGTTGGATGAGGAGCGTTGTTGCACAGCTATTTCCAGGTCTCTCTAGAGATGTTCAATCAGGTTCAAGTCTGGGCTCTGTCCTGGCCACTAAAGGACAATCAGAGACTTGTCCCGAAGCCACTCCTTTTGGAAGATTAACCTTTGCCCCAGTCTGAGAGCCAGAGTGCTCTGAAGCAGGTTTTCATCAAGGATCTCTCTGTACGTTACTCCGTTCATCTTTCCCTTGATCCTGACTAGTCTCCAAATCCCTGCCACCGAAAACATCCCCACAGCATGATGCTGCCACCGACATGCTTCACTGTAGGGATGGTGCCAGGTTTCCTCCAGCTCAATCTTGGTTTCATCAAACCAGAGAATGTTGTTTCTCATGGTCTGAGAGTCCTTTAGGAGCCTTTTGGCAAACTCCAAGCGGGCTGTCATGTACCTTTTATTGAGGAGTGGATTCCGTCTGGCAACTCTACTATAAAGGCCTGATTGGTGGAGTGCTGCAGAGATAGTTGTCCTTCCACAGAGGAACTCTGGAGCTCTGTCAAAGTGACCATCCGGGTTCTTGGTCACCTCCCTGACCAAGGCCCATCTCCCCCGATTGCTCAGTTTGGCCGGGCGGCCAGCTCTAGGAAGAGTCTTGGTGGTTCCAAATGTCTTCCATTTAAGAATGATGGAGACCACTGTTCTTGGGGACGTTCAATGCTTTAGAAGAGTTTTGGTACACTTCCCAGATCTGTGCCTTGACACAAACCTGTCTCAGAGCTCTAAGGACTATTCCTTCAACCTCATAGCTTGGTTTTTGCTCTGACGTGAGCTATCAACTGTGGGACCAACTGTGGGACAGGTATGTGCCTTTCCAGTCATGTCCAGTCAATTGAATTTACCACAGGTGGACTCCAATCAAGTTATAGAAACATCTCAAGGATAATCAATGGAAACAGGATGCACCTGAGCTCGATTCTTAGTTTCATATCAAAGGGTCTGAATACTTATGTAAATAAGGTATTTCTGTTTTTTATTTTTAATAAATGAGCTAAACATTCTATAAACCTGTTTTTGCTTTGTCATTATGGGATATTGTGTGTCGATTGATGAGGGGACAAAATAATTTTATCCATTTTAGAATAAGGAGGCTTTAACGTAACAAAATGGTGGAAAAGTCAAGGGGTCCGAATACTTTCTGAATGCACAATGTGTGTGTGTGTGTGTGTGTGTGTGTGTGTGAGGTGTGTGTGTGTGAGGTGTGTGTGTGTGTGTGTGTGTGTGTGTGTGTGTGTGTGTGTGTGTGTGTGTGTGTGTGTGTGTGTGTGTGTGTGTGTGTGTGAGGTTTGTGTGTGTGTGTCACAGGGAGTTGTGCTGCAGGGCACAAAGCTGCTCCAAACGTCCATCTGCTGAGTTCCTGCAGATTCCACAGTCCACCTGAGCCCACTCAGCTACCCCCAACACACAGACACACACGCACACAACCTCTAGTGTCTAACTTGTCAAGCAACGCATGCATTCTGCACTTTAACAAAATACACTGTGTGCGGAGGCACTATTATTTAAACATCCATTAAACACAGAGAATAATGTATTCCAACAGATACCCGTTCATACTCCCATGCTCAGCAACATTTGGTCTTTTTCAGAAAAACAATAACCTCGATTTAGCAGGCAAATCTCTGCAGGACGTCGATATAACACGTTTTCTGAAGCTCGTCCAAAAATGCATATTTTCCTACTTTCCCAACAGGTGTTGAGAGCAGTAGAGGGCTGAGGTGGAGAAGGGCCGTCTGCTTCGGAGTTCCACAGAAATCAAGTAGTAGCAGATTTAAAAAAAAAATGCAGCTTCCATTTCTGCGTGGGTTTAATGTTTGGCATATGTAGAGAATTCAATCATTATTGAAAGCAGTTCTTCACTATTTGTCTTGGCTTTGCCAAGGTGTTGGAAATAGAGGTTACTCGTGCTGAAACTATACTGCAGTCCATTTACCAACTGTTTTTCTTGTAGCCTCCTAAATAGCCTTAAACTGCAATGCCTGTTTAGAGAGGGCAATATTTAATTTAACAGATGCACAATTACCACTGTGTGAATTCTAAGTTGGCAAAGGTTTTACATTAAGAGTGATAAATGCGCTATGTGTCAGTAAACCTTTGTATATCTCTGGTTTGGAGTGTCTGGTTTGGCATGTTGTCAGTTGAAGACATGATGCCTATCTAATTCACTCACTGGCAGAACAGGCATGGTGCCACCCAGCTGAAACTGTTTGTGGCACCAAGCATAGACAATATATCAGTAGACAGAAATTCTAGTTCTATTTGGCTGCATTTAGACAGGCAGCCCAATTCTGACATTTTTTGACCAATCACAGTAGATCTTTTCACGTAATTTATTACATTTTTTTAAAGTTTTGCAGGGCAAAGTCTCTTTGCACTACCTCGTTTTCAAGTGTCCAAATAAAACAACTATTTAAAAAATGAATAGTTTGTCAAAATAACAATATGGCAACTGCTGTCTAATAATAATAGCAATAAAATAATAATAATACAAATAAATAAAACGTACATTATCAGACGTACATAACATATTATTCAGAGCTCATCTGATTGGTCAAATGTAAACGTAGCCTTTGGTGTCCCAATCAGAGCAGGCCCCAGCTAAAATGGATGACAAATTCTGCGACTCTGATGAATATGGGCTCTATGACATCAGCATACAGTATGTAGGGTTTCATATCTATTAGGCCAAATAGAATTTTCATTATCTCCAGCACAATACCAGTACAATACAATACCAGTCTACGGGCACATTTCTATGTTTTGTGTCAAAATATGTGACGTAAAAAAATTCTAACTGATGACATCATCAACAGTTACCACATTTTAAAACTGTTATTTTCAAACACTAGATTCCCGTTGACGTGGAGAGCAAGAAAATATCCTCCCCCTGGCTAAAAACTCATTGCAGCATTTGAAAATCACTGTTTTTTGTACTTTTAATCCTACCCTGTGATGTGACAGAGAAGCATTTTTTAGGACCTTTCTTCTTATCTTTTTAAGCACAGATTATAGAAACTTGCCGATTTCACATATGTAGACACTGGTATGGTGCTGGAGATAATGAATATGAGGTTGAAAAATGCCAGAATTGCCCTTTAAGTACAGATGCGCATATCAACTCTCTCCACTTGGGTTATCACATTTTATCAAAGGCCAAGTTCTGTCAAAAACGTGATATTCCTATGTTTGAAATATATTTCCAAACTAAGAGTTTGGAAGTTTGGAAATAATCTGTCAAATTGTGAAAATTATGATAATGCCCTTATAGTGGAAGAGCAGTTTGAAAATACTGCCTGAAATAGCAGCCTGTTTTTGTGGGGTGGAGTTTTGGTGACATCACCAGGCAGTAAATTAGTTAATAAACCAATACGAAAGAGAGCTTCAAACCTCTCTGCCAATAATAGCTAGTTTTCAGTTTCCCCCTCCCCAATCAGACCACTCTTAGACAGTCCTAGCAAAATTCTTGCTTGAGAAATTGCTCTTGCTATGAAGCTAGTTCTGTTTCTTTTTGACCATTTTAATTGAAAACGATCACTTAATTGTTACCCAGGAAAGATTTGATATTGAGATAAAAACGTCTGTATTGGACCTTTAAGACTTTGGCTGCGTTAAGTCCATTGGTAATACTACACTTTCATAATAGGGGAACTCCTTAGTAATGGGAGAACAATATACTTGAATGTGATCGGGTTCTAGGAAGATGATTCACACAGATATTTACAAGAATGACTTTGGGTCAAACGTTTCATTGAGACCAAGAACAATGGGCTCAATCCACTCCATATTACCATCAAAGTTTTTTCTGAAAGCAAGCATCTCATGCCTAACCAACTTGGCCACATAGGGACGGTACGTCATTTAGAATGAGGGATATCTGGATAAAATCAGACCTCTCTGAAATGAAAACGGATGGTCCTCCCTTCTGCAGCACCAGACATTGTGATTTCTATACAGGCCATTGTTAAAAAAGAGGATAGTCTAAGTCTGGAACAGATCTAAAGTTGTCCATCAACTGTAAGACTTAAGGGACAACAGAACCAGTTACATCTGAAGTATCTGATCATCAATGAATTAGAAAACGTCATTTGCCGTCAGGTAGGCCTATATGCACTTGTAACTTTTTTTCCAATTGGGAAACTATCCTTTTCTAATTTATTTAATTTACAAAATAGGTTTGTGTCCTGTGAATAAGGCATGGAAATATAAGAGCATCTGATAGGCTAAATTATCAAACCAGGCATGCATACGCTCACCGCATGATCCTCAAATCAAAGACTGGCCAAACTCGTGTTTCTAAAAGTGAATTCAAAGGCATAAGGCATTTTTTGTTTCATTATTCTTTAATCCTTAAATTACTTTTTATACAGCCTAAATGCATTGTATAATTCAATTTCATTCTTTCTTAGGCTACCTGGCTTGTTCTTGACTTAGAGTCCATATGTTGTTTAATAGCCTGTTTAAACGCTGAACGTGAATTGATAGTGACAGAATCACACATTACTTCCCAAGGAAAGCACATTTTTTTCTCTCCTCAGCTATAGAAGGTTGTAGCGCAGACTCTGAATGTCATAGAGACAAACCAAAGACATCCCATATGCATCGGAGTCACATCGTTCCCCGGTATTTTACAGCTTGTTTCTAGCATTACGGACTAAAGTGTCATTATACACTGAGTGAACAAAACATTAACCATTTACTTCAGTGGGCTAAATCAAGTGATTCTTGGTAGTCTTAAACAAATCTACTTTGAAACAAAAGTATATACAGTGCCTTGCGAAAGTATTTTGCCCCCTTGAACTTTGCGACCTTTTGCCACATTTCAGGCTTCAAACATAAAGATATAAAACTGTATTTTTTTGTGAAGAATCAAGAACAAGTGGGACACAATCATGAAGTGGAACGACATTTATTGGATATTTCAAACTTTTTTAACAAATCAAAAACTGAACAATTGGGCGTGCAAAATTATTCAGCCCCTTTACTTTCAGTGCAGCAAACTCTCTCCAGAATTTCAGTGAGGATCTCTGAATGATCCAATGTTGACCTAAATGACTAATGATGATAAATACAATCCACCTGTGTGTAATCAAGTCTCCGTATCAATGCACCTGCACTGTGATAGTCTCAGAGGTCCGTTAAAAGCGCAGAGAGCATCATGAAGAACAAGGAACACACCAGGCAGGTCCGAGATACTGTTGTGAAGAAGTTTAAAGCCGGATTTGGATACAAAAAGATTTCCCAAGCTTTAAACATCCCAAGGAGCACTGTGCAAGCGATAATATTGAAATGGAAGGAGTATCAGACCACTGCAAATCTACCAAGACCTGGCCGTCCCGCTAAACTTTCAGCTCATACAAGGAGAAGACTGATCAGAGATGCAGCCAAGAGGCCCATGATCACTCTGGATGAACTGCAGAGATCTACAGCTGAGGTGGGAGACTCTGTCCATAGGACAACAATCAGTCGTATATTGCACAAATCTGGCCTTTATGGAAGAGTGGCAAGAAGAAAGCCATTTCTTAAAGATATCCATAAAATGTG
The DNA here is from genome assembly GCF_002021735.2 of Oncorhynchus kisutch. Classification (NCBI taxonomy): domain Eukaryota; kingdom Metazoa; phylum Chordata; class Actinopteri; order Salmoniformes; family Salmonidae; genus Oncorhynchus; species Oncorhynchus kisutch. The sequence goes on from NC_034187.2 coordinate 34,493,538, forward strand.
TCGTTTAAAGTTTGCCACAAGCCACCTGGGAGACACACCAAACATGTGGAAGAAGGTGCTCTGGTCAGATGAAACCAAAATTGAACTATTTGGCAACAATGCAAAATGTTATGTTTGGCGTAAAAGCAACACAGCTCATCACCCTGAACACATCATCCCCACTGTCAAACATGGTGGTGGCAGCATCATGGTTTGGGCCTGCTTTTCTTCAGCAGGGACAGGGAAGATGGTTAAAATTGATGGGAAGATGGATGGAGCCAAATACAGGACCATTCTGGAAGAAAACCCGATGGAGTCTGCAAAAGACCTGAGACTGGGACGGAGATTTGTCTTCCAACAAGACAATGATCCAAAACATAAAGCAAAATCTACAATGGAATGGTTCAAAAATAAACATATCCAGGTGTTAGAATGGCCAAGTCAAAGTCCAGACCTGAATCCAATCGAGAATCTGTGGAAAGAACTGAAAACTGCTGTTCACAAATGCTCTCCATCCAACCTCACTGAGCTCGAGCTGTTTTGCAAGGAGGAATGGGAAAAAAGTCTCTCGATGTGCAAAACTGATAGAGACATACCCCAAGCGACTTACAGCTGTAATCGCAGCATAAGGTGGCGCTACAAAGTATTAACTTAAGGGGGCTGAATAATTTTGCATGTCCAATTTTTCAGTTTTTGATTTATGTTTGAAGCCTGAAATGTGGCAAAAGGTTGCAAAGTTCAAGGGGGGCGAATACTTTCGCAAGGCACTGTATCTCACACATGGCTATGGGCAAAACAAAGAAGACAACTTTACCATGTCAGATATAGAGTTAATTTTGAGTTTGCATCCCAATATTACACTTTATATTCATCACAGAAGACTGAAGTATAACAAAACGTTTTGACATAGAAATGCCGGATTTTCGTCATTCAAAAACATATCATCATTAATTATGAAAAATATGAATAACATTCCACCCATGAGGCCAAAGGAGGTGCTTTTGGTCACTGACTGCAGGAAAGGGCTACATACACCAGGTGAAAGCTATGCTCCCTTATTGATGATCCCTTGTTGAAGGGCAAGACAAGATAGTGAAGTGCCTTTGAACGGGGTATGGTAGTATGTGCCAGGCGCACTGGTTTGTTTCAAGATCTGCAAATCTTCTGGTTTGTTCAAGCTCAAAACTTTCCGGTGTGTATCAAGAATGGTTCGCCACCCAAAGGACATCCAGCCAACTTCACATAACCGTGGAAAGTATTGGAGTCAACATGGGCCAGCATCCCTGTGGAATGCTTTCGACACCTTGTAGAGTCCATGCCCTGACGATTTGAGGCTGTTCTGAGGGCAAATGGGTGGGGTGCAACTCAATATTAGGAAGGTGTTCCTCATGTTTTGTACACTCAAGAGTGTAGATTGGTTTATATTGTATGATCAGGTATATTTTTTCTATTTTCTATTATAGTTTAATATATTTTAATATTTTAGATTTAGATTTTATCTTAAACTCTCAAGGGATGTTTTTTTTGGGTCATTTTCTTTAACAGAAAAACACAATACCCTCATTTAACTTAACACACCAAGCCATTCACTGACACTGAGATAAGAGTGCATCGTGACTGAAGGACTTGGCTGACAAAATCGATGTATAGTAGACTATAACTTTGTCTGTCAAACAGGTAGGCATACTTCTTATTTCTTGAATAGGAAGAAATAGGCTCCAACACAAAGGCCTCTTTGTTCTTAGTAGCCCAAAGTCAAATGAAAACGAAGACCAATTTAAATCCATTTAAATGTCGATTCATACTAACGTAAGTTACGTAAATGACTCGATTATGGTCAATAAATCGCTTCACAATGGGCAACGAAACAGATTGTTTTTTTTATTTAAATCAATTCTAGCAGTAGCAAGCTTATCTCCGGTCCTACTTCTCATCTTCGCATTCTCCCTCTCAAACTGAACAGAACATCGGTAGGCCTAGTCTGCAGGCACAGAATCCGATTTTTTATTGTTTGATTCGCCTGGTGAAGTGCCAGCGTACACAGCACGGCTCATGATTTGGATAGCCTATACATTGCAGTGTGTAATGCAGTATAGCCTAGTTTTACACCATCCCATCAGTGCAACAACATCGAAATATAGTCCTGTAGAAGTATAACGTTGCCTGTGCTTCTCCGAGCATGCTCTTCGTATAGTGCCTTCAGGAAGTATTTAGACCCCTTGACTTTTTCCAACATTTTTACGTTACTGCCTTAAATATTTAATGAAATATTTATTTATTTAAATAACTAATAATCCTCAGCAATCTACACATAATACCCCATAATGACAAAGAGAGTCCATCTGTGGTAAATTCAATTGATTGGACATGATTTGGAAAGGCACACACGAAGAGATTGTCTGCAGAGCTCCGAGACAGGATTGTGTTGAGGCACAGATTTCTGCAGCAGTGAAGGTCCCCAAGAACACAGTGGCCTCCATCATTCTTAAATGGAAGAAGTTTGGAACCACCAAAACTCATCCTAGAGCTGGCCGCCCGGCCAAACTGAACAGCACACAGCCAAGACAACACAGGAGTGGCTCGAGGACAAGTCTCTGAATGTCCTTGAGTGGCCCAGCTAGAGCCCAGACTTGAACCCAATCGAACATCTCTGGAGAGACCTGAAAATAGCTGTGCAGCAACGCTCCCAATCCATCCTGACAGAGCTTGAGACAATCTGCAGAGAACAACGGGAGAAACTCCCCAAATACAGGTGTGCCAGGCTTGTAGCATCATACCCAAGAAGACTCGAGGCTGTAATCGCTGCCAAAGGTGCTTCAACAAAGTACCTAGTAAAGGGTCTGAATACTTATGTAAATGTGATTTTTCCGTTAAAAAAAAGAAGCTATTTAATCAATTTTAGAATAAGGCTGTAACCTAACAAAATGTGGAAAAAGTCAAGGGGTCTGAATGCTTTCCGAATTCACTGTAAAGACTAGGCCTATAGCCTACATTATTATATAGACTGAGGATAATTTGATTGAGATCACACTAGGCAAACTTGATAATCAGAGATGAGGGACAGCATCAGCCACACATTGATATACAGTATAATAAGCAACTAATTCACAATCACTGAGCAACATGACATTTGATCGATTACAAATGACATGACGCTCTCCTGGACTGAATCAAAAATACTAACCCTGACTGAAATTGAAAAAAGATGCCCAGATTTTCCTCCACGTAACAATTGTGTACATTTCGACCGCTCCCTTACCATCAAGAGTTATGAATCTACAGTGTGATCCAGGGATGTACATAGGATTCAGCTATATAGTATGCTATTTTGATGATATTTTGTATACTGTTGCGGAGTCACCAATGACAGACTCGGGTGGGTGTTTTCCCCCTTTCCTGCGATGGTGTGTGAGTTGTGGGTGTGATTGTGTGTGTGTGTGTGTATGTGTGTGTGTGTCAGTTTGAGAGCTATTGTAGGTTGTTCTTCACTCCAGTGGTGTGTGTGTGTGTGTGTGTTTGTCAGTTTGAGAGCTATTGTAGGTTGATCTTCCCTCCAGTGGTGTGTGTATGCGTGTGTGTGTGTGTTTGTCAGTTTGAGAGCTATTGTAGGTTGATCTCCCCTCCAGTGGTGTGTGTGTGTGTGTGTGTTTGCCAGGCGGGGGTACCTGATGGGGGGCTGTGCCCGCTGTCACCCTGGGGTAAGCCTGCAGGGCAGAGGGGCACGTGTCAGCCCTTTCTTTCTTTTTGTCTGTAGAAGTATCATTGATATTCTGAAAGACACCCAACAGCAGTATCAGCAGCAGCAGTAGCAGACTGACTCCTCACTGCACAGTGGAGACAGCAGACAGAGAGAGAAGAGAGCAGGAGAACAATAGAGCTCATCACAGGGGCACTGCAGACTGGGTGTAATCAGAGAGAGAGAGAGAGAGAGACATAGCTCTGCATGTCCACACACATCAGGGAGACACACACAAATGCACAATTTCATGTTGCCATGTTCAGTGTTGGGTAGGATACTTTCTAAATGCAATCTGTTACAGTTACTAGTTACCTGTCCACAATTGTAAAGTAATTTTTTGAATACCCAAACTCAGTAACGTAATCTGATTACTTTCGGTTACGTTTGCCTTAAGAGGCATTAGAAGAAGACAAAAAGGATCCATCAAAGTGTGTCATCATAGTGGTCTCTGACTCGCTCAGGTGGAACAAACTTAAACATGCGCCTTCTTTCAACGCTGAATTGAATGTCATTGAGAAAACAGAAAGGTGACATAATGTATTTTATCGCAAAACATCCTTTAAAGGTAATCCAAGAAGTAATCATCTCGTTTTTCAAAAGCATCTGTAATCTGATTACAATATTTTTGCTGGTAACGTAACTGATTACAGTTACCATTTTTTTCTCATCAGATTACATGTAACTGACTACATGCAAACAGTTACTCCCCAACCCTACCCTTGTTTCAGAGATGTTCTGTTGCAGCTACCAAATTCAGGTACATTACTCAACAAGTCACGTCTTTATAGAGCACACACACACATACACACACACACACACACACCGAGAGAGACAGATGTCTCTGCAACCACAGCAGGTGGGATCTGATTTGAATAAAGAGCAGGACAAAGTGATGAATGACAAATTTTTGGAAAATGTCAACATGAACGACTACACAAAGACCTCAACATTTCATTTGCATGTATCATGTCATAAAAAGAAAAAGGCTGGACAGGAATGTTCTGCACAACACACCCAGTTGTTCAAATACAGACACACAGTAACATTAATCTGGCTAGATGAGAATTATGAGCAGTCTTGCAGTATTTGACTCATCATACTCTGGTAAGGTGGAGATCTATAGTGTAGATTATTACTGTAATAATGTGAGACCTTGCTAGTCTGTCACCGTGTCGAACCTCATGCTGCTCTGGCTGCTTTGAATACTGTAAAGTACAGAAATGACCATTGCCTCTCTCCTCTCTCTGCTGCCAACCTCTCTCTGCCTCCCTCTATCTCTCTCCCTCGCAACACACACACACACACACACACACACACACACACACACACACACACACACACACACACACACACACACACACACACACACACACACACACACACACACACAGATATACAGACCCACTACACACCTTTCAGGTTGGGTGAGCTGGGAGACAGACGCAGGGCCAAAGACATGGCTGGTAATTAAGGCCCTGGTGCTCCCGTTTGACAGAAAATGAAAGAAAATGTCCCCCTCTCTCCCCCCTCTGCTCTCTCTTTCCACCTTCCCTCCCTCTCTTTACCTGTTCTCTCCCGCCCTCTCCTCATGCTCTCAGTTCCCTCTCACTGCCTTCCCTCCCTACCCCCTTCCCTCGGTCCCTCGCCCTCTCTCTCTCCCCCCGTCGGTCTGATTGCCGTCTGGCGTCTCTCACCTGAGTGTTCTACCCAGCCTCATTTTGCTGGTGATTACCCTACTGTGGGTAATTGCAGTGCCATGGCTGTGGATGGTATTTCCTCCCAAGCTCCCCAGGCTCCCAAGGGGCTCTGCTTTATGGTGTGTGTGTGTTTATATGTGTGTCTGAAAGTGTGACTGCTGTTGCTTCAACCTCTCAAGTCCTTGACCCAAAAAGGGGGTGAGTTAGTCTGAGCTATTGCTGTTGAATGAGAAGAGGCAGAGAAGGAATATCTGTTTCCCCGTTCATCTGGTTCTATTTCCATCCGTAATTATTTGGATCGAAAAACAGTTTTAGGGGAAGGAATGTAAACCATTTCCCCAGCCACCTCCCCCATCTTGGCAGCTGCAGAGGCAACAACGTGCGAGTTAGGATCAGAGTTGGTGGTGCAGGATCTCCTGCCTCCCTTCGTCTGCTTCTGTCTATCACTACCTTCCCTTGTTCCCTCAACCCTGTCTTCACAAGCCTCTCCATCCACCATACTGTCTGTCCTCTCTCTCTGTCTTTCCCCAGTCTCATACTGTCCCAGCCAAAAGCCACCCACAGACCGTACGATTTTGCCTTCCCGGCCAAAATGTCCACTTTGTGGGCAATATAGGTAGGCCGTAAACGATTGTCTCGTTCATTGTCTCGTTCAGTGTGACAGGGTCTATGTCTGCAGATTTAAGTATCGTTACGCGCGGTCCTAGGCACCGGCAAAGTTCTGGCTGTGTCAGAATATATTTAGCCTTTATCGTGTAGTGTGGCTGTTGTTACGAGTCGATCCCGGTGACTGACGAATAGGAACAAGGCCGGCAGTGAGTATGCACACAATAATACGATTATTGTGAATAGTCAGAATAATATAGTAGTTTGATTTACACCTTTACACGCTGTGCAATAAGAACGATTTCCCTAATAACTTTGTTTACATGGCACATTGTCACGATTGTTGTATGGAGTAGAAGGTGAGGACCAAAACGCAGCGTGGTTAGTATACAAATCAAATTTATTTATATAGCCCTTCGTACATCAGCTGATATCTCAAAGTGCTGTACAGAAACCCAGCCTAAAACCCCAAACAGCAAGCAATGCAGGTGTAGAAGCACGGTGGCTAGGAAAAACTCCCTAGAAAGGCCAAAACCTAGGAAGAAACCTAGAGAGGAACCAGGCTATGTGGGGTGGCCAAGTCCTCTTCTGGCTGTGCCGGGTGGAGATTATAACAGAACATGGCCAAGATGTTCAAATGTTCATAAATGACCAGCATGGTCGAATAATAATAAGGCAGAACATTCTTACATATACATTCTTCTTTATTGAAGAAATAACATGACGTAAACTGAACCAAAACAATAAACGAATGTGACGCTATAATAAGAACACTGTGCTGACACAAGCAACTAACATAGACATAGATAATCACCCACAAAGTAGCCACAGAATATGGCTGCCTAAATATGGTTCCCAATCAGAGACAACGATAGACAGCTGCCTCTAATTGAGAACCAATCTAGGCAACCATAGACATACAATTTACCTAGAAAGGAAACTGCCCCATAAACATACAAAACCCCTAGACAAGTGGAAACACAAACATCACCCATGTCACACCATGTCACAAAATAACTAGGAAAACAAAGAATTACTAAGGTCAGGGTGTGACACACATCTGAAAACAGGCTACCTGATAGGGTTTTGATAAATGCACAAAATCGCCAAATAAAATGAACGTTTTACCACAGCAACCATGTTATTTTGGGGAAGACTGTTTGATTCACTTCACTCACGCATAAGCGTAGAGAAGTTTGCGATGCTGGTGCTGGCACACGCGCAGATCAAATACACAGCCTACCTCGGTTGATTTAGCCTCTCAAACCAATCGCAGCATGTGACGACAGAATTGAAGCAAATCGTACAGTCTGTCCAGGTTGATGTCAAGATTTTAATTTGGTATCATCGCACAGTGTGACATGTGACAACTGTAAAAGACTGAATCCGATGTACAGTAGTTTGCATTCCCATGGCTTTCTCCCACGTTCTTGCTTCTGTCTACCCCATCTAACCCTGTCGCCCCCTGCCTCCTTTCTGCCCTCTCCCCTTGTCCCTAACCTTCTGATGATTCCCTCTTCTTCTGCTGGACTGCTACCTTACCCTTCTTCCCCCAGCCTCCCCCAAGACCTCACACCTCCATGACAGTGTGGAGATTACATAAATGAGTAATGGCATCACAGCCTGCATCATGACAGGTCAATGACCACCTTGCCTCCCCAGACTGGCTGTGCCTTCCAAATGGCCATTGTGTTTTAAAGAGACCTGCTTATAAAGCTCTGAGTGCCAAGGCAGTTCTCTCTCTCTCTCTCTCTCTGTCTGTCTGTGTGTGTGTGTGTGTGTGAGTGTGTGTGTGTGTGTGTGTGTGTGTGTGTGTGTGTGTGTGTGTGTGTGTGTGTGTGTGTGTGTGTGTGTGTGTGTGTAAAAGACAGAGAAAGGAGAGGGAAAGAGAGAGAGAGAGAGAAATGACAAAGAATATTTAGATAGAGCTCCTCTCCTCATCTGTGCTGCGTACACACATTCCGCAAAATGTAGGTCAGGCAGCCCCAGTCACTCTTAAAAACTGAAGGCTATTTTAGGCTTGCGTGTGTGTAATGTGTGTACGTGTGTGTAATGTGTGTACGCTTGTGCCTGTGTGTACGTGTGTGCCTGTGTGTATGTGTGTGCTTGTGTGTACGTGTGTGCCTGTGTGTACGCGTGTGCCTGTGTTTACGCGTGTGCCTGTGTGTACGCGTGCGCCTGTGTGTGTGTCTCGTGCACAGTCTCCCTGAGCCTATCTCTCTGCTGTGGAATTTTATTGCAAATGTTTTTTTACAGGCACCACATATCAGGCAATATACAACTGCTATTTACAGGCCATATACCCTGGCTCTGATAAATATCACTTTTGAAAAGGGCTAAGTCCACCCTCCCCCCACCTCTATGGGTTATGAAATAACAACAATTACACAAACACCCCATCACTCACTCCAAAAAGTGTGTGTGTGCTGCGTTAATGCATATATGTGTGTTTGTGTGTTGATTTGTAATGAATGGTTACAGCCCAGCCTGTCAGTCTGGGCTGTAGTCAGCGCTGCTACTGCCTTGCTGAGGTCACTCTGTCGCTGTCCTTGGTGCTGGAAGAGTAGCACACACTAACCATAATGAATACCATCTCTGCTGTAGAAATGGATTACTAAAACACACACACACGACCCCGTAGAGAGAAGTAGGCCAAGGCATTGGGATGTGGGAAGCTACAACACGACACGTCAGGGCTCTGATTTCATCCTCTGTCCCAAATCAAGGCCTTAATCAGACCAATCAGAGAGCAGGGCCAGCGGCACTCAGTGTCTGATTAGAGAACTGGGGGACAGGGAGGAGAGGGGTGAGTGTGTAGAGAGAAGGGAGAGAGGAGAGAGAAAATAAGAGAGGGAGAAAAGTAAAGGTTTACGGGAGGAAGGAACTTTTTCTTGTTCTTTTTTTGTAGGAGGGGATGTAACTCTGAAACCAGGGCTGAACGCTGACAGTAGCAGAGAGAAGTCTTTTGGGCATATGCTTTAGGGCTTTTGTTATTTTTCAACTACAAAAGGAGACAGAGAAGAGAGAGAGGAAGAGAGAGGATGAGATAGGAAGAGAGCAGGAAACAGAATGAGAACCCCCAGTGGTTCAAAGGAAAACTGTGAAAACCCACTACATGAAAACACACACACACCGCGACGCCACTATCTCCCTAGCAGTATTCCCAGCAACATATTGTGTTGCACAGCTGGCGATTGTAAGCTTTAATGTAGAGAAGTGGTCCTGTCTGTGACTGCAGCTCTGGCTGTGACTGGCTACTCATCACTGCTGCATCATGAACTCCTCTGCTGTCTCCTGGACACTCCTCCAATTAACATGCCTACATACAGGACAGACACAGAGACAGGGAGGGATGGAGAGAGAGGAGGGGTGGGGGGTGAAGAAGGGAAGAGAGTGAGGGAGAGAGGGAATTTATACATGCCTACCTCTGCCTGTTAAGATAGAGGGCCCGGCAGCCTATTTAGTGGGTGTGAAGCAGCAACAGTTGAGTAGGAGTTGCATTTACAAGTGTACAAATTGTAAAAATGGCTTTAGAAAAATACTTGCATTCATTGACAAAAAGAATAACTTGCAAAAATAATAAACAGTTGGCCAATAGCAGTATTACCTTAGTATTACCTAGCCTAAGCGCTTTAAACATTGGGCAAAACACCTATAAACATACATCAGAGTATAGACCATTGGTGGTCTTTACATGGTTATAAAGCATAGTGTTTGATTGTAGCCTAGTAGCGATAGCATAGTTAACTTAGCAAACAATGTTGGGCGTGCAAAAATATGGCTGCTTCCATGTACTTACCACAAATGCCTCATTTGCTAAGTTCGCCATACTGTAGCTTGCTCTTACTCTTTCTATATCTGCATTGGCAAAGCATAGGCCTAGGCTACACAATACCAATTCTAGATCCCAGATGCAGGAAATTTGATGAACTGGAAAAGTAGACTGTGTCCATTTGTGTGGAAAGCAATGGAGGGAAATGTTGTGACCTGGCGTCACTGCCGAAATACCTAAAAGGGCCCTCGTTCTCTCCCTCACTTTCTCTCACTGTGCATCCTCTGTGTTCACCATGCATCTTGCTCTGCGTCTGGTCTCTTGCTCTTTGTTTGTCCCTGGGCGTCTGTGTTTTGAGAGGCAGTGTTATTGCCCTGGTCAGGGGAGATAAATGGCCTCTTACAGTATATCTGGACTGTTTTACATCAGCAGTGGTTGAACCTCCTTGGAGCTGCCAAGCATGCTTTGTCCACCCAACACCCCTTCCTCTCTCTCTCTCTCTCTCTCTCTCTCAATCCCTCCCTCTCTTTCCCCCTCTCTCTCTCTCTCTCTCTCTCTCTCTCTCTCTCTCTCGATCCCTGCCTTGCTCAAATACTCTCTCAATCCCCCCCTCTCTCCCCCTCTCTCTTCCTTTCTCTCCCGCCCATCTTCCTTCCTTTCTCTCTCTCTCCCTCTCTTTCCCTCTCTCTCTCTCTCTCTCTCTCTCTCTCTCTCTCTCTCTCTCTCTCTCTCTCTCTCAATCCCTCCCTCTCTTTCCCTCTCTCTCTCTCTCTCTCGATCCCTGCCTTGCTCAAATACTCTCTCAATCCCCCCCTCTCTCCCCCTCTCTCTTCCTTTCTCTCCCGCCCATCTTCCTTCCTTCCTTTTTCTCTCTCTCTCTCTCTCTCTCTCTCTCTCTCTCTCTCTCTCTATCTCTCTCTCTCTCTCTCTCTCTCTCCTATCTATTGCTTACTCGCACACCTTCTCTCTCTCTCCCCCGCTATCTTTGTCTCTTTTCAATTCATAGGACGGCAGAGTTGAAGAGAAATCATGGAGGGTAGCATGGATCATTAGCTATATTTTTTCCCACTTCCTGCAGAATATGATAGATCTAGCTAATTACCGCCGTGCCAAGTCTATTTCATAAAATGACAAGCAGCTATCGGGAGGGAGGAAATCACATTCACTCCGTATATAGCATACATGTTATACTATGTGACTATTCATGAGTCTATCATCGGCTTCCTTCTCAAAGGAAGGAAACTCAAGCCAAAAGCTATCATACAGCCTGGGTAATTATGATTTGCATGGAGATTTGAATTCCTAAGTATGGATATTGTTTTTTAAATTCTTTGCAGAAAATGAACTTGAAAGAGTGGTGATCCCTTTCTCTCCAGTCAAACCTCTACTGTTGTGGGCAACGGAGGAAGCAGAGATCTGGACCAAAGAACAATCTCACCCCAAACCATTTCAGGTACAGTTACAACAACCGTTTCAGTTATAATGATACGGTACATCTTGATAATCTCATAACCCTGTTTTAAGATGTAAAGCCACACACTCTGTCATACTCAATCCCAACCATTCAAAGTAAAGATACAAAACTCTGTCACACCCAAACCTTTCCACAAGCTTGTCTCAGAGTGATAGCTACCTACCTACCTACAACAACACTCACTGGAGAAAATGTTGATAGCAGATCCATCCTTATCTCCCCCTCTCCCTCTCTATCTCTGGCACCCACTCAATGCTATCAGCCTGGTCCTTCACAACTATTCAGATGCACTTATTTTAGCGAGCTTGCATGTTTACTGTCACTGGGTGATGATGGCGTAAATACCTAGTTGCAGTGAAATTTGATCATGCAAGTGTGGTTTTCGGAAGCCTCCCCAATGACTCACTGAAGGAATACCAACACAGGCTGAGGAGTGGGGTGGTGGAGAGGTGTGTGTGTGGGGGGGGGGGGGGGGGGGGGGGGGTAGCACCGTATGCCTGAGACATATTCTCCCAAAACTTCAAGGTGAAACAAAGGAAAACTGATAACGATGTGAATTGTGGTCCCAGCCCCCACCACACACACACACACACACACACACACACACACACACACACACACACACACACACACACACACACACACACACGCACACACGCACACACACATACGCACACACACACACGCACACACACATACGCACACACAAACACACACACACACACACGCGCGCGCGCGCACGCACACGCACGCACACGCACACACACATACGCACACACACATACGCACACACAGACAGCACAGAAAGGGCACGAATGAGAGTTATTCCGCCTCTTATCTGCAATATACAGTATAAATACGGTAAAACGGTATGAACATAGGGGAAACAGATCTTCCTTATCTTTCCATTACTGCAAGCTCCACAAGCTATTACATCTGTGACATTTGTGTAAAAAAACGGGCGGGTGTGGAGGATGAGGAGGGTGAGGAGGGTGTGGAGTGTGAGGAGGGTGGGGAGGGTGAGGAGGGCTCTTAACACCCAGAGGGGCGGACGAGTCTCAGACAGGCTTTCAGGGACCTGGGCACCGGTCTCACAAGGGGCCTCGATGGAGGAAGTGACAACGACGGAGATGCAGTTGTTGTTGTCATGGCGGCTGAGAGAAGCCCTTAGAGAGAATCTGACAGTTGTAGATAGGCACAGTTTTGTGTGTGTGTGTTGTGTGTTGTGTGTTGTGTGTTTGTCTGTGGAACTCCCTCACTCACCATAGCCAGGAGGAAATAGCTCACGTTGTGTTTTCTGACATAAAGTGTAGCACTGTTGCGGTCAGGTGTTGAGTGCTTTCCATATGGTTGTTGAAAAACACCAGTGCAATGCACAGCATTATCATGTTGAGCCTGGCTAGTCTCAGCAGGTGACGACTAATTGAGTTTCTGTCATGCAGTTCATTCATTGTCCCTCACATTTGCTCCTTTGCTCTGTCTGTCTCTCATGAGCCAAATGTCACCGTAAATAGAGTGTGGTGAGTTGGGCCACACGGATTGATAACTTCTTGTTATTTTCCCCTGAGGTAGGATTTCCTCTCATTACCATGGAAACCCCTGCGCCGCTCCACAGAAATATAATTTCAGGCTCTCCTCTTCCACCCCCCCACCCCCCACCCCCAAAAAACACCCTGCCGTTCACACTAATAAGATTTACTAGGTACCGTTGGCTTTGATCATTTTATTTTCCCCGTTTGAAACATTTATGGCCAGCATTAAAAAAAAAAAACACGACGGCTTCCACCATTAGGACTGAAGGCTTCAGTGGTACTTTAATAAATCATGGAGCATTAAAGAGACATCCAAACTCGGCTAGCCTGTGATAGTCCACAACTCAGCGAGCGTTCATATCTTCAGTAACATCTGGGAATAACAGAATGCGCCCCTTCTATCAACTCATCAACGGTTAATTCTCCTCTGACCAGTCGGGATCCACTTTTACTGTGAGATGATGGCTTTAGTGTGGGAGACATTGTGGAGTGGGAGTGATGTGATATCTGTGAGATTAAAAAGAGGATTTACAGATGAGACATTGATTTGAGAGGCATGCAGAACATTGTGTACACAGTGAATAATGTGGTCTAGCGGAATATGGGAGGGATTATAATTATACTCTATATATATATATGACTTTGTTTGAGGAATGTGCCAAGTGGTATAAAGCAGAGATGACACCTTTAGGCAGAAAGTAGTATAGGTGCCCTTTAATGGAGAAGTGTGACTGTGTTGGCGAACGATGGAACATCATAATCCGTACACAAATATGGACCAGAAGAAGAACCAATGCAATTATGCATTTGTTTTCACAGTACATTTGCATACATATTTCAAAGCTCCATGAAGGAAAGGTTTGGGTGACAGTAGCACCTGGCAAAATCTACATTTCTTAATCCTTTTAAAGAGAGAATAAATGCAATTTCACAGTGTCAGAAACAGTGAAGCTTTGGTACCAGGCAATTACTGTCGGGATAAATTGGGGTGTAGGTGTCTCAGTGTGTGTTCATAAGAGAGAGTGACAGACGGGCGGACGGACTGGTGGACCGATGGGCGGGCGGGCGGGCAGACTGGTGGACCGATGGGCGGGAGGGCAGACTGGTGGACCGACGAGCGGGTGGGCAGACTGGTGGACCGACGGGCGGGCGGGCAGACTGGTGGACCGGCGGGCGGGCGGGCAGACTGGTGGACCGGCGGGCGGGCAGACTGGTGGACCAACGGGCGGGCGGGCAGATTGGTGGACCGACGGGCGGGCGGGCGGGCAGACTGGTGGACCGACGGGGGGGCAGACTGGTGGACCGACGGGCGGGCGGGTGGGCAGACTGGTGGACCGACAGGCGGGCGGGCAGACTGGTGAACCGACGGGCGGGCAGTCTGGTGGACCGGCGGGCGGGCGGACAGACTGGTGGACCAACGGGCGGGCGGACAGACTGGTGGACCGGCGGGCGGGCGGGCAGACTGGTGGACCAACGGGCGGACGGGCAGACTGGCAGACTGGTGGACCGGCGGGCGGGCAGACTGGTGGACCAACGGGCGGGCGGGCAGATTGGTGGACCGACGGGCGGGCGGGCGGGCAGACTGGTGGACCGACGGGGGGGCAGACTGGTGGACCGACGGGCGGGCGGGTGGGCAGACTGGTGGACCGACAGGCGGGCGGGCAGACTGGTGAACCGACGGGCGGGCAGTCTGGTGGACCGGCGGGCGGGCGGACAGACTGGTGGACCAACGGGCGGGCGGACAGACTGGTGGACCGGCGGGCGGGCGGGCAGACTGGTGGACCAACGGGCGGACGGGCAGACTGGCAGACTGGTGGACCGGCGGGCGGGCAGACTGGTGGACCAACGGGCGGACGGGCAGACTGGCAGACTGGTGGACCGACAGGCGGGCGGACAGACTGGTGGACCAACGGGCGGGCGGACAGACTGGTGGACCGGCGGGCGGGCGGGCAGACTGGTGGACCAACGGGCGGGCGGGCAGATTGGTGGACCGACGGGCGGGCGGGCAGACTGGTGGACCGACGGGGGGGCAGACTGGTGGACCGACGGGCGGGCGGGTGGGCAGACTGGTGGACCGACAGGCGGGCGGGCAGACTGGTGAACCGACGGGCGGGCAGTCTGGTGGACCGGCGGGCGGGCGGACAGACTGGTGGACCAACGGGCGGGCGGACAGACTGGTGGACCGGCGGGCGGGGCGGGCAGACTGGTGGACCAACGGGCGGGGCGGGCAGATTGGTGGACCGACGGGCGGGGCGGGCGGGCAGACTGGTGGACCGACGGGGGGGCAGACTGGTGGACCGACGGGCGGGCGGGTGGGCAGACTGGTGGACCGACAGGCGGGCGGGCAGACTGGTGAACCGACGGGCGGGCAGTCTGGTGGACCGGCGGGCGGGCGGGGCAGACTGGTGAACCGACGGGCCGGGCAGACTGGTGGACCGGCGGGCGGGCAGACTGGTGGACCAACGGGCGGGCGGGCAGACTGGTGGACCGGCGGGCAGGCAGACTGGTGGACCGGCGGGCGGGCAGACTGGTGGACCGACGGGCGGGCGGACAGACTGGTGGACCGACGGGCGGGCGGACAGACTGGTGGACCGACGGGGGGGAAGACTGGTGGACCGACGAGCGGGCGGGCAGACTGGTGGACCAACGGGCGGGCGGGCAGACTGGTGGACCGGCGGGCGGACAGACTGGTGGGCCAACGGGCGGGCGGACAGACTGGTGGACCGACGGGGGGGCAGACTGGTGGACCGACGGGGGGGCAGACTGGTGGACCGACGAGCGGGCGGGCAGACTGGTGGACCGGCGGGCGGGCAGACTGGTGGACCAACGGGCGGGCGGGCAGATTGATGGACCGACGGGCGGGCGGGCAGTCTGGTGGACCGGCGGGCGGGCAGACTGGTGGACCGGTGGGCAGGCGGGCAGACTGGTGGACCGACGGGCGGGCGGGCGGGCAGACTGGTGGACCGGCGGGCGGGCGGGCGGGTGGGCAGACTGGTGGACCGACGGGCGGGCAGACAGACAGACAGACTCAGGTGCCGGGCCACCAAAGCCACTCTTCTCTTGGCACAGGCCCTGGCAGGGCTTCTTTCTCTGACTATCTGTTTGTGTCTCCTCTGCAGATGGAGGTGAATGCAGACGAGAAGCGCCATCGCACACGCTCAAAAGGTATCCGAGGTGCGTCTGCACTCTCCTCAAATCACTGCAGGCGCCATTCAGGGTGACCTTACCCCAACCCACAAGCACACACATACACACAAACACACACAAATACACACACACACACACACACACACACACACAGCTCTCTCACTCACTGCTTCACTCTTCTCTTCACACTGTCTCTCACCTCACAAGCCATCCTATATGAGACACTCTTGAATTCACAATTCTCCAGGCAGTCTATCCAGCCAATTACATCGTGTTATTGTGCCTGCCTCCATTGAATATGGTTGTCACTGTTTTTAACCTTGATGAAAGCATGCTTTTACGATATAGGGATTACTCTTTTTCTTTCGCATCCCCTCACTCATTATTTTCTCCCATCCCTCTCTGCCTTCCCTCTCTTACTCCTCTCTCCCCTCTCTCTCTCCCCTCTCTCTCTCCCCTCCCTCCCTCTCCTCTCTCTCTCCCCTCTCTCTCTCCTCCCTCTCTACCCTCCCTCTCTCTCCTCTCTCTTCCCTCTCTCTCTCCCCTCCCTCTTTCCCCATCCCTCTCTCTCCTGTCTCTCCCCTCTCTCTTCTCTCTCGCTCTCCCCTCTCTCTCCCCTCCTTCTTTCCCCGTCCCTCTCGCCCCTCTCACTCATCTCTCTCTCTCTCCCCTCTCTCTCCCCTCCCTCTCTTCCCTCCCTCTCTCTCCTCTCTCTTCCCTCTCTCTCTCCCCTCCCTCTTTCCCCATCCCTCTCTCTCCTGTCTCTCCCCTCTCTCTTCTCTCTCGCTCTCCCCTCTCTCTCCTCTCCTTCTTTCCCCGTCCCTCTCGCCCCTCTCACTCATCTCTCTCTCTCTCCCCTCTCTCTCCCCTCCCTCTCTACCCTCCCTCTCTCTCCTCTCTCTTCCCTCTCTCTCTCCCCTCCCTCTTTCCCCATCCCTCTCTCTCCTGTCTCTCCCCTCTCTCTCCTCTCTCGCTCTCCCCTCTATCTCCCCTCCTTCTTTCCCCGTCCCTCTCGCCCCTCTCACTCATCTCTCTCTCTCCCCCCTCTCTCTCTCTCTCTCTCTCTCCCCTCCCTCTTTCCCCATCCCTCTCTCTCCTGTCTCTCCCCTCTCTCTCCTCTCTCGCTCTCCCCTCTCTCTCCCCTCCTTCTTTCCCTGTCCCTCTCGCCCTTCTCACTCATCTCTCTCTCCCCTCCCTCTTTCCCCATCCCTTTCTCTCTCTCTCTGCCTGTATTTCTCAGTGCCTGTGGAACCAGCGATACCAGAGCTGTTCAGGTCAGTATTACTGTTAAACATTGTCCCTGTTCCCCTGCCTTTCCAGCTAACCCCCATGTGTGTGAGTGAAAGAGGGAGGGAGGTAGAGAGGGGGAGGGAGAGGCTGAGAGATGAAAGGCCACGAGGGCCGATAATGGCTGTGGAGTACTCCCAGCCTCTCAGTGTGCAGCGAGAGACGAGCACTACAATCACCTCTTCAGACAGGAGGGCGACGCCATTTACTCTGCATGCTACTTCCTCTCTCTTTTATTCTCATCTCTCACTTTCTCTCCCTTATTCACTCTGTATCTCACTTCATCTGTACCAGTCGCTCTCTCGCTCTTTTCTCTCTAACTCTCTTCCTTTCTGTCTCGCTATCCCGTTTCTCAATTTTTTTTCTCTATCTATCCTGACAAACCCTATTGCCAGTAAATAATTAAAATCGAAGTTCTCTTTGATCAAATCTAACTTATTAAACCCCACTGCAAACTCCATCGTTAGCCTGTACTGACAGGTGGTTAGACATGCCAGTACAGTGGGCATAAGATGATCCTGAATTGACCCTTGTGTGTTGTCCCTGCTAACTAAGTTCATTGAATTGCATGTACTAGATGCCCAGGGGTACGAGCAATACCAGCCTAAAACCCCAAACAGCAAGCAATGCAGGTGTAGAAGCACGGTGGCTAGGAAAAACTCCCTAGAAAGGCCAAAACCTAGGAAGAAACCTAGAGAGGAACCAGGCTATGTGGGGTGGCCAGTCCTCTTCTGGCTGTGCCGGGTGGAGATTATAACAGAACATGGCCAAGATGTTCAAATGTTCATAAATGACCAGCATGGTCCAATAATAATAAGGCAGAACAGTTGAAACTGGAGCAGCAGCACGGCCAGGTGGACTGGGGACAGCAAGGAGTCATCATGTCAGGTAGTCCTGAGGCATGGTCCTAGGGCTCAGGTCCTCCGAGAGAGAGAAAGAAAGAGAGAATGAGAGAGAGCACACTTAAATTCACACAGGACACCGAATAGGACAGGAGAAGTACTCCAGATATAACAAACTGACCCTAGCCCCCCGACACATAAACTACTGCAGCATAAACACTGGAGGCTGAGACAGGAGGTGTCAGGAGACACTGTGGCCCCATCCGAGGACACCCCCGGACAGGGCCAAACAGGAAGGATATAACTCCACCCACTTTGCCAAAGCACAGCCCCCACACCACTAGAGGGATATCTTCAACCACCGACTTACCATCCTGAGACAAGGCTGAGTATAGCCCACAAAGATCTCCGCCACGGCACAACCCAAGGGGGGGTTAAATAAAAATGTGATTCACATATTCAAACAGTCAATTTATATTTTCCAACAGGGTTATACACTTGGGTGAGTTTTTTTTCTCACCTGAGTAAGCCTTGATTCACTTCCAAAAATAAAATTAAACCATCTAGTGTTCAGCGAAATAACAACACAATGTCAAATACAGGTAGTCAAATACAGGTAGTCAAATGCAGGTAGTCAAATACAGGTAGTCAGATACAGGTAGCCAAATACAGGTAGTCAAATACAGGTAGTCAAATACAGGTAGTCAAATACAGGTAGTCAAATACAGGTAGCCAAATACAGGTAGCCTTACATTAAGCGTTTCTCTCTATGTAGCCACACAAAGCTGCTGCTCATTCCTTTTGCTCGAAAATGTATAAATGGTTAAAAAAAAGTAAGGCCCGTGTTCATAGAGACACATACCAGCTCTACCTGCACCCGTCCACGACACAAGTTGTTCTGCTTCCACGAGCACATCCAATGCTAGCATCAGTAATTCTACATTTGATGTTAGCCCAGCTAGCATCGACACTGACAGTTGTGAATCTGATGCAGCTGAAGATCTACTGCCCCTTACCTGGGAAAGCACCAAACAACAGACAGGGACGTTGGACCATCGAAGAGGCCAAATATGATGAGGACTACATTGATTTGGGGTTCACTTATATTGGGAGTAGTGCCTTTCCTCAGCCAGTGTGTTATATGTGCAAAAGTACTATCTCACAACTCGCTGAAACTTTCACTCTTGCGCAGATATACCAATTTGAAAAATAAGCCACATGGAGTTTTTTGAGTGACAATTAAGACAACTTTCAAGTAGTAAGAGATACCGTTAATAAGAAGGGGCTTAGAAGCATCTTACATGGTGAGCTACTGAGTGGCTAGGACAGCAAGCCCCATACTATTGTGGAGGACTTCATTCATCCTGCTAGGGCAATAGCTTGCTTTTCCCTCAGCATGGCTGGGATAATGCTGAGGGGAAAGGCCCAAAAAACTATACAAACAATGACTTCATCAAATAGCACTGTTTCACAGAATTCTATGCATGACTTTCTCACACGACTGGCCTATCTGGGTGATGGCATACTGGCCTATCTGGGTGATGGCATACTGGCCTATCTGGGTGATGGCATACTGGCCTATCTGGGTGATGGCATACTGGCCTATCTGGGTGATGGCATACTGGCCTATCTGGCCTGGCATACCTCCTGGTATACAGTATGTCCGATACGTTTATGGGAGGGGGGGTCATTTAAGGAAGACATCCTCCTCTGCAAACCACTGGAAACCAGGACAACAGGAGAGGGTATTTTTAAAGTACTGGACAGCTTTGTGACATCAAATGGACTTTGGTGTTCAAGATGTGTTTATCTGTACTGATGGTGCAAAAGCCATGACAGGGAGACATAGTGGAGTGGTAACGAGCTTAAAGTTTTCTTCACTGTAATTTTCACTTGTCTGACCGCTTGCATGACGATGACTTTCTCACACGACTGGCCTATCTGGGTGATTTTCTTTTTCTCGCCTGAATGATCTGAATCTAGGATTATACAGGGAGTCTCCGCAACTATATTCAATGTGCGCGACAAAATTGAGGCTAGGATTTAAGAAGTTGGCGCTCTTCTCTGTCTGCATTAACAAAGACAACACACAGGTCTTTCCGTCGCTGTATGATTTTTTTTGTGTGCAAATAAATTCAAGCTTACAGACAATGTCAAATGTGATGTAGCGAAGCACCTGAGTGAGTTTGGTGCACAATTATGCAGGTACTTTCCCGAAACGGATGACACAAACAACTGGATTCGTTATCCCTTTCATGCCCTGCCTCCAGTCCACTTACCGATATCTGAACAAGAGAGCCTCATCGAAATTGCAACAAGCGGTTCTGTGAAAATGGAATTTAATCAGAATCCACTGACATATTTCAGGATAGGGCTGCACTCAGAGTATCCTGCCTTGGCAAATCGCGCTGTTAAGACACTGATGCCCTTTGCAAACACGTACCTATGTGAGAGTGGATTCTCGGCCCTCACTAGAATGAAAACTAAATACAGGCATAGACTGTGTGTGGAAAATGATTTAAGACTGTGACTCTCTCCAATAAAACTCAACATTGCAGAGTTCTGTGCATCCTTTCAAGCACACCCTTCTCATTATCCTGTGGTGAGTTATTCACACCCTTCTCATTATCCTGTGGTGAGTTATTCACACCCTTCTCATTATCCTGTGGTGAGTTATTCACACCCTTCTCATTATCCTGTGGTGAGTTATTCACACCCTTCTCATTATCCTGTGGTGAGTTATTCACACCCTTCTCATTATCCTGTGGTGAGTTATTCACACCCTTCTCATTATCCTGTGGTGAGTTATTCACACCCTTCTCATTATCCTGTGGTGAGTTATTCACACCCTTCTCATTATCCTGTGGTGAGTTATTCACACCCTTCTCATTATCCTGTGGTGAGTTATTCACACCCTTCTCATTATCCTGTGGTGAGTTATTCACACCCTTCTCATTATCCTGTGGTGAGTTATTCACACCCTTCTCATTATCCTGTGGTGAGTTATTCATAAAGTTTTATATGTAAGATGGCTAAATAAAGAGTAAAATTATTGATTATTATTATATTATAATTTGTGCCCTGGTCCTGTAAGAGCTCTTTGTCACTTGCCACGAGCCGGGTTGTGACAAAAACTCACACTCATTCTTATGTTTAATAAATGTATCATATAGTGTGTATGTGGCAGGCTTACAAGGATGGCAAAAAAACAACATTTGAGAGTGAACTGACCCTGGTGCTAGAGGGGGTACACAGCTGGAGGTTGAATGTTTGAAGGGGTACGGGACTATAAAAAGTTTGGGAACCACTGATCTAGACCATGAAACCTATTGATGGGATCAGCCCACTGGATCTCCCTGCACCGATGATGGACAACCTTACTGTGGTGCTCCAGTTATCCACTAAGAGTTCTCATGTATGTCTTTTATTTGGACATTTAATCCTGGTTCAAAGATACTTTTATATTTTCATCCATGGGTTTAATTAAGTCCTTTACAGGCTGGGATAAGTTTTTTTGAGACATAACATTCTGGACCCACCTATCAATAAATAATATCCCACCTGGACACATACAGTATTGCTTTCTGATTTCCAAAGACAGTGTGGCTCCCCATCTCTACCTCTCTCTTCCCCCTCTTTTCTTTCTTTCTCTCTCTCTCTCTCTCTGCTCTCTCTGCTCTCTGCTCTCTCTCTCTCTCTCTCTCGCTCTCTCTCTCTCTCTGCTCTCTCTGCTCTCTGCTCTCTCTCTCTCTCTCTCTCTCTCTCTGCTCTCTCTCTCTCTCTCTCTCTCTCTCTCTGCTCTCTCTCTCTTTCCTTTCTCCACCGCTGCCTGCAGATAGCAATTAGTCAGCGGATCGATGGCCAGCCTATCTCCAGGCCGAGGCGTCCATAATGCCGATAATGCCGCTCGATGGCGTCGCTCCCCAGAGAGAGGATAGTCATCAGGGCAAATACGCTTGACTTTCTGTGACGGTTCTGTCTGGTCTGGTCTGGGCAGATATGCCACTGTGATACTGGAGAGGGTTATGATGGTTATGATGAGGATTAGGCTAAAATGAGAGGAGGGGCTAGGTGAGGGAGTAAGACCAGATTGGAGTGTGAATTACCATAACAGTGCATACATATAGGAGTACAATAAGAGTGCATTGTGTGTAGAGTAAAGGTAGAAATGTTATATGATTTCAAAGGAGGCGGAACATCCAATAAAAGTGTGGAGAAGAAAACAGAAACTGAACAGCATATTAATAGTAGATGGATGGACAGATAGAACAAGGGAGGAGTGGATAATTGTGAGTTATGTGCATACTCAGTGTAGACAATGGTGAGCTGTGTGCATACTCCGTGTGGAGAATGGGGAGATGTGTGCATACTCAGTGAGATAATGGTGAGCTGTGTGCATACTCAGTGTCGAGAATGGTGAGCTGTGTGCATACTCCATGTGTAGAATGGGGAGATGTGTGCATACTCCGTGTGGAGAATGGGGAGATGTGTGCATACTCGGTGTGGAGAATGGTGAGCTGTGTGCATACTCCATGTGTAGAATGGGGAGATGTGTGCATACTCCGTGTGGAGAATGGGGAGATGTGTGCATACTCGGTGTGGAGAATGGTGAGCTGTGTGCATACTCCGTGTGGAGAATGGGGAGATGTGTGCATACTCCATGTGGAGAATGGTGAGCTGTGTGCATACTCGGTGTGGAGAATGGTGAGCTGTGTGCATACTCGGTGTGGAGAATGGTGAGCTGTGTGCATACTCCGTGTGGAGATAGGGGAGATGTGTGCATACTCAGTGTAGAGAATAGTGAGCTGTGTGCATACTCCGTGTGGAGAATGGGGAGATGTGTGCATACTCCGTGTGGAGAATGGTGAGCTGTGTGCATACTCGGTGTGGAGAATGGGGAGATGTGTGCATACTCGGTGTGGAGAATGGTGAGCTGTGTGCATACTCGGTGTGGAGAATGGGGAGATGTGTGCATACTCCATGTGGAGAATGGGGAGATGTGTGCATACTCGGTGTGGAGAATGGTGAGCTGTGTGCATACTCAATGTGGAGAATGGTGAGTTATTTCTATACTCAGTGTGGAGAATGCATACTCAGTGTGTTCTTCTGTTTCATCGCAGCTGTCCTACACAAGGCTGTGATGGAAGTGGACATGTCAGCGGCAAATATGCAAGACATCGAAGGTAAAACAATCTCCTTTTGGTCTTATTTCAGTAACGGATTAACCATTCTTTCCACTTTTACTGTACACTAATGATTTTTTTTTTTTTTTACTGGTATATCCTTTGTTGAAACGCATTCCGATAGCCTACCATAATTGTTTCCCCTCAGCCAGGTTTGATGGGCAGGTTACTGCACTAATATGTATTCCCATCCCTTTGTCATTTGCATATGTACAGTGGGATATGCTAATCATGTTTTCTAGTGCATAAGCTCTCCATAAAGCTATTCATAAACAAGCACTCAAAATGGAAGGCTTTCTCTCCTCTCTAAAGGACATGCCTGTGTTCTATTCCTTCCCCTTTGTTCTAAAATACCAGGCTCATTGTGAACTAATCCCACTTTCCCAGTCAGACAAAGAGGGGGTTGCTGCCTTACATAACCGGAACCAGACACTTTGGGCGTCTCCTAGATACGCTGTCAAAAGAATTGGTAGAATCCCCTCTTTTCAGATAAAGTCTGTGACTATTGTGTATATATTATGTGTGTCACAGGAGGTTGGTGACACCTCCATTGGGGAGGACAGGTCCGTCGCAATGGCCGGAGCGGAATTAGTGGAACGGTATCAAATACATCAAACACATGGTCTCCAGGTGTTTGATGCCATTCCATGTCTCCCGTTCCAGCCATTATTATGAGCCGTCCTCCCCTCAGCGGCTTTCCCCCGACGTGTATACTAACTTGTGGTTCTCATGCGTGGGTACCATATCACCACAAACACTATGTTAATCCTTATGACATCACATGTGTCAGACCCGTTCAGACTCGTCTCTTAAACAGAGCGCTTGTGTTTGTCTCTTACTAAATACAGGCAGAGCCGTTCTCTCTCCGTCAGCTCCTCTTGAGCTGAAATGTTCAGAACAGTTGAGGAAGGTGGATCATTGCTAAACCTTAGTTAAGCCCGATGAAAACCCTTTGAGGTCCAACTAGTTGCTGATAAAACAAAGCATTCATTGCATGGGTATTCATCAACTTTCCTTGTGGAATTGTTGTACCCTGCAACTGTGGACAGTTTTGGATGTGCATACTGTTCTTTTGAACTGTCTATAGCTACCTGTTCTAACTCCATCTCTGTCAAGACATAGGTTTTCTCTGTCCTCTGGTTGGTGGAAGGAGAGAGGCTAGTAGTTCTAGTGGAAGCTTTAATCGCCAGTGTCAGAGCTGAAACATGGCCGTCCAAGACATTATCCAGTTAATTTAACATTTTAATTATTCAAAATCATTGTAGAATGTGATGACCGTGTCGGTGAATCGGGAACTAAACTAAGTCACGCACGTGTGCCCATACACACACACGTACACACACACGTACACACACACGTACACACACACGTACACACACACACACACACACACACACACACACACACACACACACACACACACACACACACACACACAGACACACACACACACACACACCCACACACTAGCTTTCCCACAGAAATCTCCCATCCTGGTCACGTGCAAGGCTTTCCAGTGTTATAATTACTTGCCCTTGTCTGGATGGGGTCATTACTTAAACCCCCTCAGAGGCTGGCGGTCCTCTGGCTTAGGTCTTGCCGCCATCTTGGACGTCAGCACAGTTGACAGACAGCAGCGCTCTGTACCGTATGTATCTTTATAGCGAGAGAGAAGAGAGAGGACGGACAGTATGGAGAAGGCTGCATAGCCATGCACTATTTCCCATCTCTGTTTTCGCTCTCTTTTTCTTTCTCTTTCTTTCTCACACACAAAGAGGAGACAAAGAAACACTCCTCCTCTTAGTGTGACGTGTCCATCCCACCAGCCAGTGCTTTGCTTTGCTCAGCGGATAATTGAAGATAAATAAAACAAACGAGAGGCTCAATCCATCAGCATGCCTGGCTAAGACTGCCTTGCTCAAATACTATCTCTCTCTCTCTCTCTCTCTCTCTCTCTCTCTCTCTCTCTCTCTCTCTCTCTCTCTCTCTGTCTCTGTCTCTGTCTCTCTCTACCTCCCCCTCTCTGCCCCCTCTCCCTTACTCTCATTCTCTCTCACGCTCGGCCATCTCCGGCAGCTAATTTCTCCTTCAGATGGTTCCGTGCTCATTTGCATACTTATCAAAGTGTTTTGACTATCCGACAGAAGCTCTAAGAAGGTGGGATCATTAATATGTTAATTAGTCCCTTTCTCCGCTCTCTGCACGGCGTGCCAGCGATATCCTCTTTCCTCTCCAGCCTAGCCGCGCTGCAATTCACAAAGCCTTAGAACGCATGCCGCAGACCCAGAAATACCATAACATAAGACTGTTCACACCCTGGCAGATGGTTCCATGCAGTCCCAGTAAACCACAGTCTCTGTTTGTCTGTAGCATATGATTTAATTGTATTATCGTGTCAGGCATCTTCAGGATGTCCATAGTATTTACTGTAGCAAAATAAGATAATCATGTCTATACATACAGTGCCTTTAGAAAGTATTCAGTCCCCTTGACTTTTTCCACATTTAGTTACGTTTCAGCCTTATTCTAAAAGGGATTAAATAAAACATTTCCTCAGCAATGTACACACAATACCCATAATGACAAAGCAAAAACTGGGTTTTAGAAATGTTTGCAAATGTATATATATATATATATGTATATTCCGTTTTTTATACATATTTAATATATATATATATATATGTATAAAAAACTGAAATACCTTATTTACATAAGTATTCAGTCCCTTTGCACCTGACTCAAAATTGAGCTCAGGTGCATTCTGTTTCCGTTGATTATCCTTGAGATGTTTCTACAACTTGATTGGAATCCACCTGTGGTAAATTCAATTGATTGGACATGATTTGGAAAAGCACACACCTTTATATATGAGGTCCCACAGTTGCACAGTGCATGTCAGAGCAAAAACCAAGAATGAGGTCAAAGGAATTGTGAGACAGGATTGTGTCGAGGCACAGATCTGGGGAAGGGTCCAAAAAATGTCTGCAGCATTGAAGGTCCCCAAGAGTACAATGGCCTCCATAATTCTTAAAAGGAAGAAGTTTGAAACCAACAAAACTCTTTTTAGTGCTGGCCGTCCGGCCAAACTAAGCAATCTGGGGAGAAGGGCCTTGGTCAGGGAGGTGACCAAGAACCCAATGGTCACTCTGACAGAGCTCCTGAGTTCCTCTGTGGAGATGGGAGAACCATCCAGAAGGGCAACCATCTCTGCAGCACTCCACCAATCAGGCCTTTATGGTAAAGTGGCCAGACGGAAGCCACTCCTCAGTAAAAGGCACATGACAGCCCGCTTGTCTGATAAAACCAAGATTGAACTTTTTGGACTGAATGCCGAGCATCACGTCTGGAGGAAACCTGGCACCATCCCTACAGTGAAGATTGTTGGTGGCAGCATCATGCTGTGGGGATGTTTTTCAGCTGCAGGGACTGGGAGACTAGTCAGGATATGAAAACCTGCTCTAGAATGCTCAGGACCTCGGACTGCGGCGAAGGTTCACCTTCCAACTGGACAATGAACCTAAGCACACAGTCAAGACAACGCTGGAGTGGCTTCGGTACAAATCAGAGCCCGGACTTGAACCTGATCGAACATCTGTGGAGAGACCTGAAAATAGCTGTGTAGCGACACTCCCCATCCAACCTGACAGAGCTTGAGAGGATCTGCAGAGAAGAATGGGAGAAACTCCCCAAATACAGCTGTGCCAAGCTTGTAGCGTTATACCCAAGAAGACTCAAGGCTATATTCGCTGCCAAAGGTGCTTCAACAAGGTACTGAGTAAAGGGTCTGAACACTTATGTACAAGTGATATTTCTGTTTTTTATTACATTTGCTCAAATAAAATGTAAAATGTTTTTGCGTTTTTGAAAAAAGGCAATGGGTCTGAATACTTTCCAAATGGATGTATATATAAACATGTTCATACAGTAGTGAAAAACAATTGAGAAAACAAAACAAAAATATTTCAAGTTTACAACTTATCTTGTCGAAGCTTCGGAGATAAAATTTGCAACCAAGAATAGTTGTTTTCTAAATAGCCATTCAAATTTTTCTTCATATCTAATCAAGAATAGTTCCTGATTTCTTTGCAACATTTTATTAAACAGTATAACTCTCAAATCATCACATAAAGTACAATGAAATAAAAATGGCAGTTCATTCTCGACCTGCCCTAAACCACAGACAGTCACGGGTGTCGTTGGAAGTAGACCAAAGCGCAGCGTGGTGAGCGTACATATTCCTTTTATTTGAAATGACGCCGACAAAACAATAAACAATACAAAACAACCGTGAAGCTTAAGGGCTATGTGCCACAAACAAAGACAACTTCCCACACAGAAAGGAGGGAAATTGGCTGCCTAAGTATGGTTCCGAATCAGAGACAACGATAGACAGCTGTCCCTGATTGAGAACCATACCCGGCCAAAACATAGAAACACAAAATCATAGAAAACAAAACACAGAATGCCTACCCCAAATCACACCCTGACCAAACCAAATAGAGACATAAAAAGGCTCTCTAAGGTCAGGCCGTGACAACAGTACATAGTCGCTCTTCTTCATCTATGGCGTTGAACCTACCTACTTCAATTGCCAAAGGCAGTAGCCCGCTTAACAAGGCTAATCTGAAAACAAGACTCCCTAAATTGTATCAGCATATCGATTGCGCAACCAGGGCTGGTAAAACCTTGGATCATTGCTATTCTAACTTCTGCGACGCATATAAGGCACTCCCCCACCCTCCTTTCGGAAAAGCTGACCACGACTCTATTTTGTTGCTCCCTGCCTACAGACAGAGACTAAAACAAGAAGTTCCCGCACTCAGGTCTGTTCAACGCTGGTCTGACCAATCTGATTCCACGCTTCAAGACTGCTTCGGTCACGTGGACTGGGATATGTTCCGCATTGCTTCCAACAACATTGACGAATACGCTGACTCGGTGAGCGAGTTCATTAGAAAGTGCATTGATGATGTCGTTCCCATAGCAACGATTAAAACATTCCCAAACCAGAAACCGTGGATTGATGGCAGCATTCGCGTGAAACTGAAAGGGCGAGCCACTGCTTTTAACCAGGGAAAGGTGACAAACAGTGTAGCTATTCCCGCCGCAAGGCAATCAAACAAGCTAAGCGTCAGTATAGAGACAAAGTACAGTCACAATTCAATGGCTCAGACACAAGAGGTATGTGGCAGGGTCTACAGTCAATCACGGATTACAAAAAGAAAACCAGCCCCGTCACGGACCAGAATGTCTTCCCAGGCAGACGAAATAACTTTTTTGCTCGCTTTGAGGACAATACAGTGCCACTGACACGTGAGTAAAACATTTAAACATGTTAACCCTCGCAAGGCTGCAGGCCCAGACGGCATCCCCAGCCGCTTCCTCAGAGCATGCGCAGACCAGCTAGCTGGTGTGTTTACGGACATAGAGTATTCAATCAATCCTTATCCCAGTCTGCTGTTCCCACATGCTTCAAGAGGGCCACCATTGTCCCTGTTCCCAAGAAAGCTAAGGTAACTGAGCTAAACGACTACCGCCCCGTAGCACTCACTTCCGTCATCATGAAGTGCTTTGAGAGACTAGTCAAGGACCACATCACCTCCACCCTACCTGACACCCTAGACCCACTCCAATTTGCTTACCGCCCAAATAGGTCTACAGAACATGCAATCTCAACCACAATGCACACTGCCCTAACCCACCTGGACAAGAGGAATACCTATGTGAGAATGCTGTTCATCGACTACAGCTCATCATTTAACACCATAGTACCCTCCAAACTCATCATCAATCTCAAGACCCTGGGTCTCGACCCCGCCCTGTGCAACTGGGTACTGGACTTCCTGACGGGCCACCCACAGGTGGTGAGGGTAGGTAACAACATCTCCACCCCGCTGATCCTCAACACTGGGGCCCCACAAGGGTGCGTTCTGAGCCCTCTCCTGTACTCCCTGTTCACCCATGACTGCGTGGCCATGCACGCTTCCAAATTCAATCATCAAGTTTGCGGACCAACAACGACGAGACGGCCTACAGGGAGGAGGTGAGGGCCCTCGGAGTGTGGTGTCAGGAATATAACCTCACACTCAACGTCAACAAAACAAGGAGATGATCGTGGACTTCAGGAAACAGCAGAGTGAGCACCCCCCTATCCACATCGATGGGACAGTAGTGGAGAGGGTAGTACGTTTTAAGTTCCTCGGCGTACACATCACTGACAAACTGAATTGGTCCACCCACACAGACAGCTTCGTGAAGAAGGCGCAGCAGCGCCTCTTCTACCTCGGGAGGCTGAAGAAATTCGTCTTGTCACCAAAAGCACTCACAAACTTCTACAGATGCACAATCGAGAGCATCCTGTCGGGCTGTATCACCGCCTGGTACGGCAACTGCTCCGCCCACAACCATAAGGCTCTCCAGAGGGTAGTGAGGTCTGCACAACGCATCACCGGGGGCAAACTACCTGCCCCCCAGGACACCTACACCACCCGATGTCACAGGAAGGCCATAAAGATCATCAAGGACAACAACCACCCGAGCCACTGCCTGTTCACACCGCTATCATCCAGAAGGCGAGGTCAGTACAGGTGCATCAAAGCAGGGACCGAGAGACAGAAAAACAGCTTCTATCTCAAGGCCATCAGACTGTTAAACAGCCACCAATAACATTGAGTGGCTGCTGCCAACACACTGACTCAACTCAGCCACTTTAATAATGGGAATTGATGGAAATGTATGTAAAATATATCACTAGCCACTTTAAACAATGCTACTTAATATAATGTTTACATACCCTACATTACTCATCTCATATGTATATACTGTACTCGATACCATCTACTGCATCTTGCCTACGCCGCTCTGTACCATCACTCATTCATATATCTTTATGTACATATTCTTTATCCCTTTACACATGTGTGTATAAGGTAGTAGTTTTGGAATTGTTAGGTTAGATTACTCGTTGGTTATTACTGCATTGTCGGAACTAGAAGCACAAGCATTTCGCTGCGCTCGCATTAACATCTGCTAACCATGTGTATGTGACAAATAAATTTGATTTGATTTTGATTTGATTTGATTTGGTTCTCAACTGGGCACAAAAGGACCTTTGGTCTCTAGTTAGGTGAGTGGTGACATAAGGTTCTGGATCATAGCTGTTTCTGATATGGTTGTATGTTCTGAGTTTTGGTTATAGCCATATGTCTGTTGACCATTTTTCTTTGTAGCTTAGGGTTGACTTGCACCAAGTTGTCTGTTTAAACTACTAGAATACAGCTGAGAAATCCAGGCATACCCCACAAGACATGGCACTAGAGGTCTCTTCACAGTCCCCAAGTCCAGGACAGACTATGGGAAGCGCACAGTACTACATAGACCCATGACTACATGGAACTCTATTCCACATCAGGTAACTGACGCAAGCAGTAGAATCCTCCTAATTTTTGTGGGATTTGGGGATTGTGAAGAGACACACACAGGCACAGGCACAATCATACACACACACATGATAACATACACACGTACACATGGATTTTGTCTTGTAGATACAGTGGGGCAAAAAAGTACTTCGTCAGCCACCAATTGGACAGGTGTCTTTTATATTGATAACAAGTTCAAACAGGTGCCATTAATACAGGTAACGAGTGGAGGACAGAGGAGCCTCTTAAAGAAGAAGTTACAGGTCTGTGAGAGCCAGGAATCTTGCTTGTTTGTAGGTGACCAAATACTTATTTTCCACCATAATTTGCAAATAAATTCATTAAAAATCCTACAATGTGATTTTCTGGATTATTTTTCTTCTCATTTTGTCTGTCATAGTTGAAGTGTACCTATGATGAAAATTACAGGCCTCTCTCATCTTTTTAAGTGGGAGAACTTGCACAATTGGTGGCTGACTAAATACTTTTTTGCCCCACTGTATGTGTAGTAGTGGCCTGAAGGCACACACTTAATGTGTTGTGAAATCTGTTGTGAAATGTAATGTCATATTTTTAACATTTGTATATAACTGCCTTAACTTTTTTATTTCACCTTTATTTAACCAGGTAGGTTAGTTGAGAACACCTTTCTTTAACCAGGTAGGCTAGTTGAGAACACCTTTATTTAACCAGGTAGGCTAGTTGAGAACAAGTTCTCATTTACAACTGTGACCTGGCCAAGATAAAGCAAAGCATTGTGACACAGACAACAACACAGAGTTACACATGGAGTAAACAATAAACAAGCCAATGACACAAACAAGTCAATGACACAGTGGAGAAAATAAAGTCAATATACAGTGTGTGCAAAAGGCATGAGGAGGTAAGCAATAAATAGGCCATAGGAGCGAATAATTCCAATTTAGCAGATTAACACTGGAGTGATAAATGAGCAGATGATGATGTGCAAGTAGAGATACTGGTGTGCAAAAGAGCAGAAAAGTAAATAAAATAAAAACAGTATTGGGATGAGGTAGGTAGATTGGGTGGGCTATTTAAAGATGGACTATGTACAGCTGCAGTGATCGGTTAGCTGCTCAGATAGTTGATGTTTAAAGTTGGCGAGGGAAATAAACGTCTCCAACTTCAGCGATGTTTGCAATTTGTTCCAGTCACTGGCAGCAGAGAACTGGAAGGAAAGGCTGCCAAATGAGGTGTTGGCTTTGGGGATGATCAATGAGATATACCTGCTGGAATGTGTGCTACGGGTGGGTGTTGTTATCGTGACCAGTGAACTGAGATAAGGCAGAGGTTTACCTAGCATAGACTTATAGATGACCTGGAGTCAGTGGTTCTGGCGACGAATATGTACCGAGGGCCAGCCGACTAGAGCATACAGGTCGCAGTGGTGGGTGGCATAAGGTGATTTGGTAACAAAATGGAGGGCACTGTGATAGACTGCATCCAGTTTGCTGAGTAGAGTGTTTGAAGCTATTTTGTAGATGACACCGCCGAAGTCGAGGATTGTTAGGATAGTCAGTTTTACAGGATAAGTTTGGCAGCGTGAGTGAAGGAGGCTTTGTTACAAAATAGAAAGCCGATTCTCGATTTGATTTTGGATTGGAGATGTTTGATATGAGTCTGGAAGGAGAGTTAACAGTCTAGCCAGACACCTAGGTACTTATAGATGTCCACATATTCTAGGTCGGAACCTTCCAGGGTGGTGATGCTAGTCGGGCGTGCAGGTGCGGGCAGCAAACGGTTGAAAAACATGCATTTGGTTTTACTAGCGTTTAAGAGCAGTTGGAGGCCACGGAAGGAGTGTTGTATGGCATTGAAGCTCGTTTGGAGGTTAGCTAGCACAGTGTACAAGGAAGGGCCAGAAGGGCCAGAAGTATATAGAATGGTGTCGTCTGCGTAGAGGTGGATCAGGGAAATCAAGGCTATTGAGTCTGCCAGGTCGATGAAGACGGCTGCACAGTACTGTCTTTTATTGATGGCGGTTATGATATCGTTTAGTACCTTGAGCGTGGCTGAGGTGCACCCATGACCGTCTCGGATTGCACAGCGGAGAAGGTATGGTGGGATTCGAAATGGTCAGTGATCTGTTTATTAACTTGGCTTTCGAAGACGTTAGAAAGGCAGGGCAGGATGGATATAGGTCTGTAACAGTTTGGGTCTAGGGTGTCACCCCCTTTGAAGAGGGGGATGACCGCGGCAGCTTTCCAATCTTTAGGGGTCTCGGACGATACGAAAGACTGGTAATAGGGGTTGCAACAATGGCTGCGGATAGTTTTAGAAAGAGAGGGTCCAGATTGTCTAGCCCAGCTCATTTGTACTGGTCCAGGTTTTGCAGCTCTTTCAGAACATATGCTGTCTGGATATGGGTGAAGGAGAAGCTGGGGAGGCTTGGGCGAGTATCTGTGGGGGGGGGGGGGAGCTGTTGGCCGGGTTTGGAGTAGCCAGGAGGAAGGCATGGCCAGCCGTTGGACTCCAGGAAGAGTAGCTGCGGCCTCAGCAGCAGCTAATGGGGATCCATAATAAATACAATTTCAAACTTGTGTTTGATGCTATTGGCATTGCATTGTAACTTGTTTCTAAATATGTGTTGTAGATCAGATTCCTTAAATATAGTCTCTGTGTATGAAATAACTGGGCTTCAATGGATCTCTATGTTATATAACTCCAGGGCCAGGGGTTTGTTCATGGAGCTGATCAAGTGTAATAATGTCATTCCAACAGATTTATCTTAAGGTGGAGGTTAATGGGGTAGGCATATTGGATGGCAATAACAGGCCCATGGCAGTATAGCTTGGCCAGCCGTTTTAGATTAGTCAACTCTCATCAAGTCTCAACACTGGTAGATAATTGGCTGGCTGGGGTTATTAAGACAGAGGGACTACAGCAGGCTTCTCTAACGCCTGGTGTGACTAAACATCACTAGACAATGTTCTATTAGACGAAGCATTCATAGCTGATGCTGTTAACATGGCATCCAGGGATTTGATGGGAGTTCCTTTGCCACTACCCATAAGAAATCCAATCAAAATGGTATTTTCTATTTTCTTCTATTTTCTAGAAAATATGTACTGTTTATTTTCCCTCTCTCTGTTTCCTCTGAATTTTTGTGAAAATTCCATCACACGTTAATTATGTGTGAGAAAAAAACGAAGCAGGGTTTTTTTATGGTGTGAACATGCCAAGGGGTCAAGGCAGGGCAGTAGATCCCGCCCACTCAGGCCATACTTAATAATGACTCTCACTTTGAACCCACTTACTGTCTGGAAGGTTGATTGACAGATAGTGTCTGTGGTGTCGGGGGTGAACAAGCCCCTCTGGACCACGACTGGAGTTACAGAGCAGTGGCAGCTAAATTACACCTTAGGAAGGACCTCTGGCTCAGAGAGAGCGAGGGAGGGAGGGCTGATGAATGAAGAATGGATGTGAGATGAGAGGC
Source organism: Oncorhynchus kisutch (assembly GCF_002021735.2). Classification (NCBI taxonomy): domain Eukaryota; kingdom Metazoa; phylum Chordata; class Actinopteri; order Salmoniformes; family Salmonidae; genus Oncorhynchus; species Oncorhynchus kisutch. Next base: position 34,527,674 of record NC_034187.2, read on the forward strand.
AGAGGTTGAACCGTGTGGGTCCATAGAGCACATAGAAGATGAGAGGATATGAGTAACACACCAGGCAGATCACTCAAGAATGACTCCGAAATTGGACGTCTATTCATGTCCTGGATAGAGGGGACATGGATAGGGGCAATTGTGAGGGATATTACCATCAAGTAGGCTTGGGTTTTGCTAGCGCGTTGTGGATGGGAATAATCCAGTAATCCCATGACTCCGGATAAGGTTTAATCCCAGTGGTGGTTTTGTTTTAATCCTATCCCAAACCTTCACCCATAACGTAACCATTCGGAATGAATGCCTGACCTTTATGTTTTAACCCCTATCCCAAACTTTAACCCCTAATCCAATGACTCCGGATCAGAAGGTATCCTGTTCAATCCCAGTGGTGGAAACACATTTTCTTCTTTTTTTTGTTTTGACCCTATCCCAAACCTTAACCCTTAATTTAACCATTTTGATTGAATACCTAGCCTTAATGTTTTAACATTATCCCAAACCCTATCCTAAACTCAGTTGGTAGAGCATGGCATTTGTAAAGCCATGATAGTGGGTTTGATTAGTTGACCACCCATACGTAAAATGTATGCACGCATGACTGTAGGTCGCTTTGAAGAAAAGTATCTGATGAATGGCATATAACCCAGGGTGTCAAAAACACTTAGTAATTCGATGTTTGGAGCAACTTCAAAATGTGACGTGTGGATGAACATCTAATTCTGCGGTGAGACTCTAAGAGCTTGTTGACATACATACTAAGTAACACACACACACACAGGTACATTCTCAAACACACACAGACAGGTGCATTCTCACACACACAGATTTCATGGAGTGATGAGACTCAGCATGAAGTCATTAGATACACATTCCTAATCAGTCACTATTAACATTTCATTATTCTCACATAGTGTTTATCAGTCATATGCAATCATTCACTAATACACATTTAGAAAATGTATGCACATACAGTACAGTCCATTTAATCACCTCTTCACACAGCTAGTAATAAACACATACATTCCCACACACATTCCATACACGAGCTCACACACACACTCACACGTCGAGTGCCTGTCTGCCTCTCTGATTCGGAGAACCTCCAATAACAGGCGGTGCGGTCTGAAGAGCCCCAGAGGACCAGAGGACTTTGAGAGGTCTCACACCCCTCCTGTGAGATCCCTAGAGAGGGAGGAAATCCACAGCTCACACCCTTCATGTGAGAGGGTGGATCTGTGTGTCTTTTGTCTTTACCAAGTATACTGTACACACACACACAGAGGTACATTCTCAAAAGGCATGCACACACACACACACACACACACACACACACACACACACACACACACACACACACATCCATTAACATCGGTTTCTTCATAGTCCAGAGCAGGAATCTTCCCTGAGCAGCCACTCAAAGCAAATCATTTCACCAGAGAGAACATAAGCCTGAAATACAGACGGTACAGACGATATCCTTCTGTGTCCCACCATTGTGTCTAAATGGTGGAGCAGGGCACTAGTATAACATGTAACTGAACATCCTCTAACTAGCTGCCTCTCACACCTCCTCCGTCACTCAGATAGAAGAGGGGTATGGAGGGATGGTCTGTAAACCTGTTTCAGGTCCCTGTGGGGTCATCAAGGCAGATAAATGCTCTCGGTTCAGTCCAGGCTGTTTGTCAGCCCCTCTAAGAAGGGGTGAAGTATGGAGAAGCTATAAAGCCCAATTAGTGTGTGGAAGGACAGAGTAACGGCCGTGTGACTGGACTCGGGAGCCCCACTCTGACACCTCACAGGCTGTACACTAACACAATCAGGAAGTTGAATGGAGTTAGAACTGTAATGGCGGTAGAGCTATTGAGTCAAAGTGGTTTGTTTGTGACACTCCACCATTTTCCAGTATTTTTACTTCATGTGAAAACGTTCCTATGCATGCATCCAAATGTAAAAGAGAAATAGGCCACATGGTTTCCTCTGAGATACCAATACTCACTGTGACACACACACACACACACACACACACACACACACACACACACACACACACACACACACACACACACACACACACACACACACACACACATACATAACTCTCTCTTTCTGACAGTGATGTTTTGGTTCTGGGTGGCATTTAGTTTCTGGGCTGCACAAGATGCTTCATAAATGAATGATGAGTAAATCTGTGAAGTGTGAATAATTGATGGCAGCAGAGGTAACAAACAAAGGACTGCTGTTATTATTAGTTAATAAGACACTGTAGATACTCACTAACGATACCTCATTATCTCACACCCTACCTCCTCGTCCTCCATGTTTGGAAGGCAGGATAGCAGGCTGACAGGATACACATTGCATACTAAAACACTGTTCAATCCCTCCAGGCCTATGTGACTATCCCTACCTGGGAGATGTGCCGTTGCCTAGCGCACGGTAATTACATCCCACGCTAACAAATTATTGGCCGATGATGGATAGGTTCACGCTCTTACTTACTCATGCCTCAATGCTAGCTGATAAGACATGCACCATATAGGTGTCATATATACCTGATATACGCGGTGCCCGTATATGTGTGTGTCGTTACGGTGGGTGGTGACTGTCACAGTGTTAAGGGCTGGTGTTTTATAGACATTGTCTACCTATAGATAAGCAATGATTAAGTGGTTCAACTGATTCAGTAATGTGGTCCGTAGGGTAGCTCAGTGGTGGTGGAGGTGGTGGAGGTGGTGGTGTGTCGTAGGTCTGACCTGAGGAAAGTACATCTGGCTGGGGTCTCTATGGAATATTTTACCCTCCCATCCTCCATAAACTGTCTCTGTGGTGCTCTCATAGCCACAGCCACCCACAGACCTCCTTTTACAACTAGAATAAAGTCATTACGATACACTGAGGCAAAACAAAACCTTTGCTCACAGAGCTGAGAGCAAAATAATAATATTCATGCATATTTTCCAATATCTGCATAATTTCTTTCTTTATCAGTTGTTATGAATATATATTATATAAATATATCTGTGTGTTTGTCTTCTTTTTGGTCTTGATGCAATGGTGAGGGGGAGGAGGGGAAGGGTGCTTGTTTTGGGGTGGGGATGTTGGGATGGTGGGTGGTGGCAGGGTACAGGGGTGGTACAGGGGTTCAGGGGTTGTGGTAGTGATTGCCATGGCTGCAGCTGGGGCTGAGTAATTGCCTGTCTTGGTGGGAGCGTGTTCTGGAGCTAAAGTCGAGTGCTTTCTTCCTGATGTATAGCTCATTTGGATTCCGCCAGCCTTCCGCCAGCCTTGGGGCTGTATTATTCATGCCTTGGCAGATAGCACTCACTAAAAGCATTGGAATGGAGCCAGGTAGTGGTGGGGCGACACAGGAACACTTCACCTAGCAGCCTGGCAGAGGGAAAGGGAGAGGGGGCGGGAGAGGGAGGGAGAGGGAAGGAGAGGGAGAGGTGTGTTGTTAGGAAAAGAGAGAGAGGAAAGTAGAGCGATTGAGAAAGAGTTAGAGGGAACGGTAGAGAAATAGGATATGGAGAGAGAGAGAGGGCAAAAGACCTTAGAAAGGGATGAGAACAGGGTGTAGTGAACAAGCAGCCCTCAACCCCTCCGCTCCCTTCAGCGCAGCCCCCCCTCCGCCCCTTCAGCGCAGCCCCCCCCCCCCCCCCTCCCACTGCCTCCTTGTGCAAATACAGATAAGGTCACGTTAATCATAATGCCACCTCCCTTTGAAAAATCACCCTCCATACAATCAACCCCCCACTGTGAGGTATCTGGCGCTGGAATGGACATTTCCATATTTAATTGGCAGCTTTATTTTCCAGTAAGAGAGGGAGCGGGTGAGTGTGAGGCAGAACGAATAGAGGTGAAGAATCAGCTTCCATGTAGGAGTGGCCAGTGCTCTGTAGACTGGCTCTGTGGACTGGCTCTGTGGGGACTATTTTAGGGTTCCATATTTTTTACGGTGATCATCTTAGTTAGTATATTTCATTTGCTTGTTTTTTCTTTGTTTCGTGTAACCACTGCCATTATTGAATAGTCAATGATGGAGTCAGCTTCCCTTGGTTTTCCGTCAACTACAGCACCGTTTTTCCTACAGCATGTTGTTCGTAATAAGCAAATCTTTTTTTTTATGTATAAAACATAACATAAAGATACCTTCAAACACATTTCACTTCGCCCCTCTGATATATTCTGCCGCTCTCATCTATCCCCCCTCTTCCCTTTCTTCCTCTGCCACTTGTTTATTTTTCCCCTTTGTGTTTTCCTCCCCTTTGTTTAGTGGTGTGTTATTATGACAATCAGTCAGGCTAGCTCCAGTACCTAGCGCTGCTCTAGCCTAGCGTTAGCTAGCGTGTGGTAAACAGGTGGTGTTTACGCTTCCTGCCTCAGCCTCCCTGTCCCCCCCTCCCCCGCTGGAAACACATCAAAGGGAATGAGAGATCATGTGTAGCGAGCCCAGCGCCGAGCAGCATGCCAGGGGGACCTGTGACGAGGAGCGAGGGGGCGCATGCCAGTCAGAGGCTTATAGGGCCCTCAATCTCCTCTCCGGGCCGGGCACATCCTGACCTCCTACACACCCACACCCCCTAACTATCTCCCCCAGCACCCAGCCCCCAGCCCCCTAGCCTGCCATCCCTCCGCACGGCTGCCAACTAAATTACATCAATGTCAAGGGCCCTCCCCTGTCTCCGCTGGGGAAATGTACCAGGCCCAGTAAACAAGCCAACAGAACAGGCAGAGTCACAGCAGCCAGTCACTAATGGCAGCAGACACTAAAGGCTGGGTGGGTGGAAGTGAAGCTGGATCTTAGGTAGAGAACTGTACACTAGTTATTTCAGATGGTGAGTAATGGCACAGTTCCTGTGCTATGATGGTGGGCCAGTGATATTTTAGGCCTTGTTCATTTCACTCGTGTTTTTCTGTGCTGCTAATCCTAGATGGACTGAGGCTCTGGTGAATAGGTATGGCCATCTCTGTGCATGTCTGAACCCTATCTCAAAATAACTTTCAAAAACATTTGTGACATGATATGATTGCAGTATGAACTCCATTAATGTAACAAACCCAGTGGAGTTAATACAGAATGATAGAGTAGATGGGGAGGGTAAACCTTCTCCAAGATGGCCGCAGGGCTCTGCAGCTTCTCTCTGTGTCTCTCCCCATGTTGAAGTGATTGATTGAAGTAATTATGTGAGTGGAGAGGATCCTTACCTGGGTGATTCAGGAGTGAATTTAGCCGTGGAATGACAAATGGGTGCAATACAGTACATGAGTAGAACCATAGGCCTGATTAGTCCACCCCATATAGAAACTGTAAAATGATCTTATTTATATCAACAGAGATGCATCTACCAAAGTAATTTCCTATGCTGGCCACTCCCTCCATACAGTCTGTTTTACTGGTGTGTATAACCCTGTGGCGGTCTGTAGATGGACTAATGGATTCAGTGATGGTGATAGGCTGTGTTAACTGTGTTAACAACCCTCCAGGCAAGCTTCAATGCCATACAACTCTCCTTCCGTGGCCTCCAATTGCTCTTAAATACAAGTAAAACTAAATGCATGCTCTTCAACCGATCGCTACCTGCACCTACCCGCCTGTCCAACATCACTACTCTGGACGGCTCTGACTTAGAATACGTGGACAACTACAAATACTTAGGTGTCTGGTTAGACTGTAAACTGTAGACTGTAAACTCTCAGACCCAGACCCATATCAAACATCTCCAATCCAAAGTTAAATCTAGAATTGGCTTCCTATTTCGCAACAAAGCATCCTTCACTCATGCTGCCAAACATACCCTTGTAAAACTGACCATCCTACCAATCCTCGACTTTGGCGATGTCATTTACAAAATAGCCTCCAATACCCTACTCAACAAATTGGATGCAGTCTATCACAGTGCAATCCGTTTTATCACCAAAGCCCCATATACTACCCACCATTGTGACCTGTACGCTCTCGTTGGCTGGCCCTCGCTTCATACTCGTCGCCAAACCCACTGGCTCCATGTCATCTACAAGACCCTGCTAGGTAAAGTCCCCCCTTATCTCAGCTCGCTGGTCACCATAGCATCTCCCACTTGTAGCACACGCTCCAGCAGGTATATCTCTCTAGTCACCCCCAAAACCAATTCTTTCTTTGGCCGCCTCTCCTTCCAGTTCTCTGCTGCCAATGACTGGAACGAACTACAAAAATCTCTGAAACTGGAAACACTTATCTCCCTCACTAGCTTTAAGCACCAACTGTCAGAGCAGCTCACAGATTACTGCACCTGTACATAGCCCACCTATAATTTAGCCCAAACAACTACCTCTTTCCCAACTGTATTTAATTTTTATTTATTTATTTATTTTGCTCCTTTGCACCCCATTATTTTTATTTCTACTTTGCACATTCTTCCATTGCAAAACTACCATTCCAGTATTTTACTTGCTATATTGTATTTACTTTGCCATCATGGCCTTTTTTGCCTTTACCTCCCTTCTCACCTCATTTGCTCACATTGTATATAGACTTGTTTATACTGCATTATTGACTGTATGTTTGTTTTTACTCCATGTGTAACTCTGTGTCGTTTTATCTGTCGAACTGCTTTGCTTTATCTTGGCCAGGTCGCAATTGTAAATGAGAACTTGTTCTCAACTTGCCTACCTGGTTAAATAAAGGTAAAATAAATCAAATTAAAATAAATAGGCAGCTATAGCCTCTGGTCAGTCCCAGGGATGTGAATGTGTTAGACCCCCTGGAGCCCTATTTCTCCATCCCCTCATTGAGGCCATGATCACTGGGCCTGAGACCGACAGACAGACACATCTGTGTCTGATGGGGGTGATATGCCTTAGAGGGACCCTAGGAGAGGCTATGGGGCTACTGGTTGTGCTCCTGGGGTAGAGGATAAGGAGCTGGGGCTGGGTGGGGAGCACCCATAGGGCTGTTGGTAGACAGGCTACAGTGTCATTCTGTCAGGTTTCGATGGCATGGCTGAGGCTGGGTCTGGGACAATGGGCAGGGGTAGGGGTAAAGGCAAGGGTAGGTTGAAGGACAAGAGGCAATGACTGGTGCTGAAGAAGAGGCTAGGTAAGGGGCTGAGGCAGAGGAAGGCACTGGGGCTGCCTGTCAGGCTGACTTGATGATAGGAGCTGGGTATCTGCAGGGGTTTGATTCCTCTGGCTTTCTCTTCACTCTACTGCACCGGCTGTCTCCTGTTACAGCCCATAACGCTGCAGTGGAAGACACTAGGGACTTGGTGTTATTGATGTTTTACAATACCACCTCTGTAATGGCAGTGTTTACAAATGATACAATAGTGTGTGTGTTGTATTATTCAGATATCACATTGTATGAGCTCTAATTTACTGGGGAGGTTTTACTAGTGAAAGTGCCATGTTAAGAAGCAAGAGAACAGTTAGCCTGAACCACACAGCTTTTGTTCTTTTCTTTGGAGGGGAGAAGACTGTCGGGTCTCTCACACTCGCCGTCCCTCTCTCTCTCTCTCTCTCTCACGCACTTGTTGTCCCTCTCCTTCTCTCTCTCTCTCTCTCTCTCTCTCTCTCTTTCTCTCTCTCTCTCTCTCTCTCACGCACTCATTGTCCCTCTCGCTCTCTCTTTCTCTCTCTCTCACACTCGTTGTCCTTCTTGCTGTTTCTCTCCCTCTGTCTCTTTCTCTCTCACTCTCTTTATCTCCGTTCAATTACCTTTCTCTCTCTCCACCTCTCCCCCTCGCTTTCCTTCCCATTCCATCTCTCTCCCTTATTCCATCCCCCATCTCACTCTCTATTTCTCTCTGACTAGCTTCACGCCTGTGTGCGAGGATGGCAAATCCCTGTTGTATTTCTGGAGGATATCACCATGGAGACGGCGCTCTGCCACGCGTGCCTATAGATCCTGTTAGATAGGGGCACAGCGAGAGGTGCACGACACTCCTCCAAGAAGGGGAGAGACAGAGACAGAGACAGAGACAGAGACAGAGAGAGAGAGAGAGAGAGAGAGAGAGAGAGAGAGAGGACAGGGGATGAGGTAGAAAGGGAGAACTCAGGTAGAAGGAGAGAGGATGGTTGAAAGACGAAGAGAGAGAGGTGAGAGTATGAGTGAGTGTGAGGTATAAGAGTGATGGAGAGAGAGAGAGAGAGAGAGAGAGAGAGAGAGAGTTAAAGCTAAGTGAGTGCAGCAGCAGTCTCATCCCAGTGTCAGGGAGACAAATATCACATGATGCTAATGAGTGGCAAAGTCTCGGCCCCGCTGTGAACAGGCTTTAATATGACTACTAATAAAGCTGCTGTGTAACACTGTCACAATCCTTCACACACTCACTGTCACCCACCTGGGACTACACACATACAGACATGCATACAGACACACACGCATGGAATCTGATCACGACTCCATTTTGCTCCTCCCTTCCTATAAGCAGAAACTCAAACAGGAAGTACCCGTGCTAAGGTCTAGTCAACGCTGGTCTGACCAATTGGAATCTATGGCTTCAAGATTGTTTTGATCACGCGGACTGGGATATGTTCCAGGTAGCCTCTGAGAATAATGGTGACTGAGTTCATCAGGAAGTGTATAGAAGATGTTGTACCCACTGTGACTATTAAAACCTACTCAAAACAGAAACTGTAGATAGATGGCAGCATTTGCTTCAAAACTGAAAGCGCGAACCATGGCAAAAGCGCGAACCATCGAATACAAACACTGCAGTTATTCCCTCCGTAAGGCAATCAAAAAGGCAAAACGTCAGTACAGAGACAGAGTGGATTTGCAATTCATCGGCTCAGACACGAGACATATGTGTCAGGGACTACAGACAATCACGGACAACAAAGGGCAAACCAGACACGTCGCAGACACCAATGTATTGCTCAAGTACAAGCTTAACACCTTCTTCGCCTGCTTTGAGGATAACACAGTGCCACTGATGCGGCCCACTACCAAGGACTGTGGGCTCTACTTCTCTGTGGCCGACGTGAGTAAGACATTTAATCGCGTTAACCCTCGTAAGGCTGCCGGCCCAGACGGCATCCTTAGCCGCATCCTGAGAGCATGCGTAGACCAGCTGGCTGGAGTGTTTACGGACATATTCAATCTCTCCCTATCCCAGTATGCTGTCCCCACTTGCTTCAAGATGTCCACCATTATTCCTGTACCCAAGAAAGCAAAAGTAATTGAACTATGACTAAATGACTAAATGACTATCGTCCCATAGCACTCACTCCTGTCATCATGAAGTGGCAGGGACTCGGCGTACACATCACGGACAAACTGAAATGGTCCACCCACACAGACAGCGTGGTGAAGAAGGCGCAGCAGCGCCTCTTCAACCTCAGGAGGCTGAAGAAATTCGGCTTGTCACCAAAAACACTCACAAACTTTTACAGATGCACAATCGAGAGCATCCTGTCGGGCTGTATCACCGCCTGGTAGGGCAACTGCTCTGCCCATAGCCGTAAGGCTCTCCAGAGGGTAGTGAGGTCTGCACAACGCATCACCGGGGGCAAACTACCTGCCCTCCAGGACACCTACACCACCCGATGTCACAGGAAGGCCAAAAAGATCATCAAGGACAACAACCACCTGAGGCACTGCCAGTTCACCCCGCTACCATCCAGAAGGCGAGGTCAGTACAGGTGCATCAAAGCTGGGACCGAGAGACTGAAAAACAGCTTCTATCTCAAGGCCATCAGACTGTTAAACAGCCACCACTAACATTGAGTGGCTGCTGCCAACATACTGACTCAACTCTAGCCACTTTAATAATGGAACATTTGATGTAATAAATGTATCACTAGTCACTTTAAACAATGCCACTTTATATAATGTTTACACACCCTACATTACTCATCTCATATGTATATACTGTACTCTATACCATCTACTGCATCTTGCCTATGCTGTTCGGCCATCACTCATTCATGTATTTTTATGTACATATTCTTATTCATTCCATTACACTTGTGTGTATAAGGTAGTTGTGAAATTGTTAGATTAGATTACTTGTTAGATATTACTGTATGGTCGGAACTAGAAGCACAAGAATTTCACTACACTCGCATTAACATCCGCTAACCATGTGTATGTGACAAATAAAATTGGATTTGATTTGATTTTAAGTGGTTTGAGAGGCTAGTTAAGGATCATATCACCTTCACCTTACCTGACACACTAGACCTACTTCAATTTGCTTACTGCCCCCAATAGATCAACAGACGATGCAATCGACATCGCACTGCACACTGCCCTATCCCATCTGGACAAGAGGAATACCTATGTAAGAATGCTGTTCATTGACAATAGCTTAGCATTCAACACCATAGTACCATCCAAACTCATCATTAAGCTCTGGGCCTTGGGTCTGAACCCCACCCTGTGCAACTGGGTCCTGGACTTCCTGACCGGCCGCCCCCAGGTGTTGAAAGTAGGAAACAACACTTCCACTTCAATGATCCTCAACACAGGGGCCCCACAAGGGTGCATTCTCAGTCCCCTCCTGTACTCTCTGTTCACCCCTGACTGCGTGGCCACGCACTCCTCGAACTCAATCATCAAGTTTGCAGACGACACAACAGTAGTAGGCCTGATTACCAACAATGACGAGACAGCCTACAGGGAGGAGGTGAGGGAGCTGGCAGAGAGGTGCCAGGAAAATAATCTCTCACTCAATGTCAACAAAACAAAGGAGGTGATCGTAGACTTCAGGAAACAGCAGAGGGAGCACGCCCCTATCCACGCCGACGGGACTGCAGTGGAGAACGTGTTCCTCGGCGTACACATCTGAAATGGTCCACCCACACAGACAGCTTGGTGAAGAAAGCGCAACAGTGCCTCTTCAACCTCAGGAAACTGAGGAAATTCAGCTTGGCCCCCAAAACCCTCACAAACTTTTACAGATGCACAACTGAGAGCATTCTTTCGGGCTGTATCACCGCCTGGTACGGCAACTGCACCGCCCGCAACTGCACGGCTCTCCAGAGGGTGGTGCGGTCTGCCCAACGCATCACAGGGAGCAAACTACCTGCCCTCCAGGACACCTACAGCACCCGAAGTCACAGGAAGGCCAAAAAGATCATCAAGGACATCAACCACATGAGTCACGGCCTGTTCACCCCGCTATCATCCAGAAGGAGAGGTCAGTACAGGTGCATCAAAGCTGGGACCGAGAGACAGCGTCTATCTCAAGGCCGTCAGACTGTTAAATCGCCATTACTAGCCAGCTTCCTCCCGGTTACGCAACCCTGGACCTTAGAGGCTGCTGCCCTTTTTACAGTACATAGGTATGGAAGCACTGGCCACTTTAACAATGGAACACTAGTCACTTTAAGATTGTTTAAATAATGTTTACATACTGCTTTACTCGTCTCATATATGTATACTGTATTCTATTCTACTGTATTCTATTCTACTCAGACATTGCTCATTCTAATATTTATAGATTTCTTAATTCCATTCCTTTACTTTTAGAGTTGTGTGCATTGTTGTGAAACGTTTTACTACTGCACTGTCAGATACTACTGCACTGTTGGAGCTAAGAACACAAGCATTTTGCTACACCAGCAGTAACATCTGCTAAATATGTGTATGTGACCAATGCAATTTGATTTGAGTTGATTTGAAGTGCACACATGCACACACACAGACACTCACACACACACTCAAACACACACACACACATACGCATTAGGGATGCTTATTCATGACTCTGAGCTCTCTTACCAGATTTAACATTCCAATTTGTCTCTCTTCAACATCGACAGAGTGTTTTTCTAACGTTATTTGACTGGCCACTTGTTCCACTTTAGTTAAATGCATTTCATCCAGTCTCATGTGGATTTGAGGATGCTCTCTCAAAATACAAGGGAAAAATAAGTGGCTTTCTTGTTACACAAGGGTATGTTTTCCTTTGATAGCTGCCTCTCACACCAAACACACTTCTACTCTGCTGCCTAGAGGAAAAAAAGATGGAAATAAATAACTTTCTGTCCTCCTCTCCTGACACAATTCCAAAGGTATAGCTTTATTTAAATGGCATTTAATCACCTGTGGAAAGATAATTGCAAGACACAGTTAGAGGGCTGCAGTAGCAGGTCTGAGACAGTAGAGATGTGGCCAACGTCATGCTGTGAGAGAGCTGAGGAATGTGTGTGTGTGTGTGTGTGTGTGTGTGTGTGTGTGTGTGTGTGTGTGTGTGTGTGTGTGTGTGTGTGTGTGTGTGTGTGTGTGTGTGTGTGTGTGTGTGTGTGTGTGTGTGTGTGTGTGTGTGTGTGTGTGTGTGTGTGTGTGTGTGTGTGTGAGAGAGAGAGAGAGAGGGCTCCTGTTCTTCTTGTGGGTTAGTGATCGGCTTCCCTGTGTCGGGGCAAACACACCTCTCACAGTTACAACAACCTCACAACTCAGGAGTAGGAGTGGGCTACAAGTCAAATCCTAGTTATTTTAGTTGTCAACACATGAATTAGTGGGATAAAGAGGCATTTGGAGATCATTCATAAAGTTGTTGGTGAAAATTGAAATGAACTCTCAGTAGGAGAGGATTTTAGGACCAACTGAGACATATTTGCAGTAGTAGTATAACAGAACATTATGTAACAATGGAAACACTTGTGGTTTAATTGACCCCTTTTAGTTTAATTGACCCCTCTATATCTAGGAATTTTTCTGATAAGAACAAGTTCTAGTGATTTTAACCTCAATCCATTTGCTGTGTTTCAATACAATTAGCAGTACCACAGAGATTGCGTATTGAAAAGTGATTCAGGTGAAAACACATGAAGACCTGTCATGGAATGAGCTGTAGCACATTAAGCACAGACACACAGCACCTCTATCAGGGTACTGCATTGCAAGGACTGTCTCATTGCTAAAACCCAGCTGGACAGAGTGTGGTGAGCAATAGAAGATGAGCGGAGGGAGGGATGAATTTCAACAGCTCCCTCCCTCCCTCCCTCCCTCCCTCCCTCCCTCCCTCCCTCCCTCCCTCCCTCCCTCCCTCCCTCCCTCCCTCCCTCCCTCCCTCCCTCCCTCCCTCCCTCCCTCCCTCCCTCCCTCCCTCCCTCCCTCCCTCCCTCCCACTCACCTATCCTCCCCGCCAGGCTGTCTGCTTGGCAGTACGTATCCTGCTGGGATACGCCCTTGATTTATTTGGAGGGGCTCTGGACTGGGCCAGGATGAGTGGCATTTTAATGTGCTTTTGAAATGTTTGGTCACAAGCACTATTGATCAGAGTACTCAGTAACCCCCATTCTGCCCCCCTCCACACCTCAACCCCCACCCTGGAGAGAGGCGCAGGGCCTGCAGGAGCCTGCAGGGCTGTCAGGCAGGGAATGAGTTTTCGTGTGAGCTTAGATTAATGAAATGAGGCCCCGTGTGTGGGTGCAGGGGTCAGGCTATTAAGTAATCCCTGGGCCTGCTGAGATTGAGGCTGTCTGCCAGTTTGGCCCGACGCTGACTGAGTGATGGGCACCCGCTCCTTTTGGGCTGTGGGGATAAAACATGTGTATGGGAAACATGTGTGTGTGGAGGGAGGGAGGGAGGTAGATCAGCAAGTCGGTGCGCCCTCGCAATTCTAAGACAAGTAAACAGTGCTAAGAGGTCCACAGTGAACATGCTGCCGTCAGCCAAAATACCCAGTTCTCCACCAATTTAAGAAATGATGCTTATGTATTAACAGCACCTCCCTGACCTCAAGTGGTGGAGGCTTCAGAGAGGTGCCACATCCGCTCTGAGATGCCCAAGACAAAACGCCTCCACCGTCTATAATAACTGCTGATATCAATTTACTGCTCGGCACCTTCAATTTAATGCTCTCTCTCTCTCTATTTGTTCACATTAGAACCTATTTTGGGCTGAGTGAGGAGGGAGAAAGACTCTTGGCTTTTGTAAAGGGGAATCAGGGACATTTCACTGCTCAGTTGACTAAGCATACCTGAAACCTGTCTGACTCTGTTAGCTATGCAAAGGGAAAGGATCACTACCGCTTCTTCGCTAATGTGCATGACATGGGGAGCTCACTTTAGTAGAGAGGAGTATCAGGAACTCTGTTACCTACCAGCATAGAGCACTGATCTGCTTGGCACCTAAACCACATTGTCTCACTGGTATCATTGGGACCCTGTCCGTGTTGAATTTTTTGAAAGAGCGGTTGGGTGCCACGTGTTCACACACACACACACACACACACACACACACACACACACACACACACACACACACACACACACACACACACACACACACACACACACACACACACACACACACACACACACACACACACACACACAGAGACCTGTATCGCCCCCAGACTCCCCATGGTTTGATGAGGGAAACGGATTAGGCTCCTGTGATCAATAGTCTGGGCGAATACACAGATTATCAGATTATCAGATTAAAATGTGTCCCCTGCTGCCAAGGGGACCAGGAGAATACAGTTAAACCCAGGTGCCTCGGCAAGATTCAATTAATTATCTCTCTGATTATTCTGTTTTCCCAATGATGATCCTACAACAACGTACACAGCTGCAGTTGGTACAGCAGAGTCAGACAATGTCAGCTCAATAAACAATTTATAACCCAGGAATGTGATTATTTGTTTTACTGTCTTTGTTTTTAAATCAGCCTGGGCTCAGAACCCTACGAAACATACTTTACGTATTTCGGAGGACTTCCAAGACGTATGATACCTACTAATGGTGTAGTTACTTTAGACAAAAATGAAAGTAGGGAGGATGAGGTCGGTGTAATCTGTGACCATCTAGCAATCCAAAGGTTGCCTGTTAAAGTCACGCCGGAGACAGCTGTAGAACTGGGCACAGACGTCAGTTCAACGTCTAGTTTTGATTTACATTTGGTTGAGTTGTCAACTAGCGTTAATTCAACGTGAAAACAATATTTCACCATGTCGTTGGATTTACTGTTTTCAGCAGTATGTGGTACATTTTCACAACTCTTAGTACAAAACTCCAAACTGGTCACACTTCTAACGCAGCCAGTCTTTCACTCAAAATGTGTCATTGTGCATTCATTTGGATTTTAAACATCTCTCACCACACAACCATTGATAAAAAAATATAGAAGTTTATTGTGAAATGTAATGAGAACATTGGTTTAATCACCAAAACACAACATAATGATATATTTTCATTTGAGTAATTTTGACTACCAGTTAATCCATAGTAAACAATGTAATATACTGTACATATTTCAAATCTCCCTTAGAAGTGCTGAAAGTAATATGCTACAGTACTGTAAATGACAGTTTTCACTTTAGGCAATACATTACATTATCCAACACGATTTACCAAAAATGTATCATTTCCATAACATCTTTCCGATGAGTAATCAAAGGTGTGGTCAATGAAGACATCCTCTACAATTATTCATGCAATTATTTTTGCTGTTGACGTAATTGCAACATAGGTGTACTGTTTGTAGTCAAATGTAAGACATTAAATAAAGCAATTGAACACACATTAGTTTGCATCAAGCCTGTCTTGAGCATTTGGCCATCAATTCTCATCCACATCACAGTGAATGTCTTCAGAAAAAAACTTTTGGCAAATCCAAGCTTGACATTGGTTTGCATTGATGTCATCCTCATGCCTCATCCATGGCCAGGAAGGTGGCAACCTCATTGGGATGGCGATCGTACACCTTCCACACTGAACAAAAAAATTCCTCAATAGAGTTGAGGAAAGGAGAGTATGGGGCGCAGGTATAGGGTCACGAATCGGGGATGGGCCCGAAACCATTCCCGAACCACCTCTGCTAGGTGGAACCTAACATTGTCCCACACAATGACATAGGTCAACTTCTTCACCTTGAAAGGACTGCTCAATGTCAATGAGGAACACAATGAGGTGTGCAGCATTGTAGGATCCAAAAACATCCTACCACACCATCTTCAGAGATGGCTACGCACATGGAGATGTTAGCCAATGAGTTTCTGCCCACGACCCAGAGTTTTGCCCAGATTGGAGCTCGCTTGATCAACAAAGATATTCTTGTGATTGTTCACAGCAGCATCAAGCACCATCACCGTTCAAAAAATATATTTTTGGGGAGTTGTTTCTACAGTATAGTCCCAATATGGTATTGTGAAGTAGCATGTGCATTAATAGTAACAGTAATACAGTATATAGTGCTGTACCTGAACATACTTGGCCCGCAGTTGTTTCACGCGGTCGTTGTTTCTCTCAGAAGGCACCAGGTAAATGTGTTTCATAGATACCTGGTGCCTCTTTCCAAAGGCTGGCGATTGTTAGTAGGCTGATGGATGCCACATTGCCAAAGGTGTCGTTGTTCTCTTCAATGGCCTGTTTTATTTAGGACAGCCATACGTCATTCCTGGCCGTCACCATTTCCACCAGTGCCCCACTCCTGCTGATTGGTCAGCACACGGCCACCACCATGGGATCTTCTGTCAATTCTGAGGGTACAGCGGGTAGAACAGAGTATACAGTCAATAGATCATACTGGAAGAATACTGGAACATGATTTGTGAATTTACATGCATTACAATATGTAATTTACTGTAAATGTAATGGTACAGCATAGTGCATATCCTGCAGACCAGATTTCTTGGAGAAATGTTCTCATGATCGTATTGACAGTTGATCTTCAGATTGGGATGAACTAATCTGCCAGCTTCTGGTAAGGCCTCTATTTACCACATGGTCAACGACGATGACCCGGACTTTATTAAACACAACAGTTCCCTGACGTCTGCCTCCCTCTTTCTGATGTCCACCTCTTTGATGGGGCCCATGTCCACCTCTCTGACCTCTTTGACAGGGCCCATGCCCATCTCTTTGACCTCTTTGATGGGGCCCATGCCCACCTCTCTGACCTCTTTGACAGGGCCCATGCCCATCTCTTTGACCTCTTTGACTGGGCCCATGCCCATCTCTTTGACCTCTTTGACAGGGCCCATGCCCATCTCTTTGACCTCTTTGATGGGGCCCATGCCCATCTCTTTGACCTCTTTGACAGGGCCCATGCCCATCTCTTTGACCTCTTTGACAGGGCCCATGCCCATCTCTTTGACCTCTTTGACAGGGCCCATGCCCATCTCTTTGACCTCTTTGACGGGGCCCATGCCCATCTCTTTGACCTCTTTGACAGGGCCCATGCCCATCTCTTTGACCTCTTTGACAGGGCCCATGCCCATCTCTTTGACCTCTTTGATGGGGCCCATGCCCATCTCTTTGACCTCTTTGACAGGGCCCATGCCCATCTCTTTGACCTCTTTGATGGGGCCCATGCCCATCTCTTTGACCTCTTTGACAGGGCCCATGCCCATCTCTTTGACCTCTTTGATGGGGCCCATGCCCATCTCTTTGACCTCTTTGACAGGGCCCATGCCCATCTCTTTGACCTCTTTGATGGGGCCCATGCCCACCTCTCTGACGGGCTCCTTGTCCACGAGCTCTTTGATTTCTTCCTCTCTCTTGCTGTCTGTCCTGCTCCATGTTGAAAGAAATTGCAAGTGTTCACACACACCTTTTTATATGGTGACCATTGTGGTTACCACTATGTGAAACCAATTAGCAATAACGAGTAGACATTATGTTGTCATTACAGTTATCATGTATCATACATGTAATGTAACTTTACAAACATAAGTTTTATTCCTGTAGTTCTCAAAATCCATTTGTAGCAGACAAACCAGTTGAACATCTATAGGTTTACCAAACGGTTAAGTGATTAACCATTAAGTGCAGTTGGATAAGTGAAGGTCAAATGTATTTAAACTAATGAGAAAATAATCATATGAAAAGTATTGTGAGCATTGCATTGTGAAAGGCAATTACTTTATATGAAAGGTATTTCTAGATGAAACACTGATTCGGTTTGGTGGGAAAAAGTTACTGTGCGATTTTGTGTGTCAATTGAAAATGTTCTTAACGTTTAGGAAAAAAACAGCCTTTTTGATGATCCGTTTTGAGTTTTGTACTATGAGTTGTGAAATTATACCACATACTTTTGAAAATAGTACAAAGGCGCTATAAAAAAAACTGTACGATTAAAATACCCTTACGTTGACGACAAATCCAATTAGTTTCACACGTCATCAGATACATTTTTGGGTTGAAATAATGTGGGAAAAAAATTACATTCAACCAGTTTTTGCCCAGTGGACTTCCCCCAACCCTTATTATTAACTTAACACAATTTACCTATCCTGCTACGCAAATTCACCTTTGCTTTTTTTGTTCTTCCCCATAATTATCCTTCGTTGTTATGGCACACAAGCAACCTGGTCTCAGAGAAAGACATATCATATGTCCTCCAAAACATATGATAAGTTACATCATCCAATTTGTATGCTATAGTACACCTGGGTAAGAAGTATCAAATCTAATTTTCTTTGTCACACGTGCCAAATACAACAGGTGTACACCTTACTGTGAAATGCTTACAAGGCTTCACCAAAAATGCTGACTTTTAGCAAAATAGTAAGTAACAAAATATTTGCAAAATAAAGACAATTATTATAATAATAATTATAAGTAACACAATAAATAACAATAACAAGGCTATAGACAGGGGGTACCGGTATGAACTATATCTATTAGAATTCATATGATATTGTACAACACTATTCCATTCATAATGTATCCTAACGTTACGTAATATAGTATATAAAATGTAGTCCACAGATTTACGTACAGAATAATAAGAATTGCCCGGAGACCACTTTGTTCTCTTTATCTCAAGAAATTCCTACCTCTTGTAATTGTAAACCAAGCAAAGGAGAGCAATTAGAATGTAATTACACAATAGTGAATGATTATGGGCACGATCAGTGCTCTGTTCATAAAACGTTGATTTCACTTTCTCTCTGGTGCCAAAAACAAAGCCCTTCAGCAGAGCAATGGGTTTATCTTAGATCTGTTCTGCAGCAAGAAAGCGTCACAACATTCAACACCTTGCGGCGTTGTGCTGCAGTTGTGTTTTATTGTGTTTTGTAATGTACTCTCCAAAAGTGTTTTAATCGGTAAATAGCCAGCTGGGCAGTGTGCTGGACCAGTGACATAGTCAACACCAGAGCTAGTGTATTATGTTATGCTAGCCAGCCACTAAGCCAGGTGATATGGAGTTTTGGGTCTGGTGGCTAAGCGCTAATGGCTCCTGTCTTATCTGTTCCCTGCAGTGTGTACGGCTGCCCCCTGGCCAAGAAGAGGAAAACACTGGACAGACAGCCTCAGGAAGCCCTGGAGGTGCTGGAGCCCTTACTGGAACCACTGGAGACAGACCCCAAGAGTGGACCCCTCATAACCCACATGGACAACTCCACTAGGGAGGAGAGCTACGAGACAGACGGAACAGTGGAGATGGATGACAGAGAGGAGGAGGTGGAGGAGGGAGTAGAGGATGGGGGAGATGAGGAAGAGGAGGTAGAGGAGGAGGAAGAGGAGGAATACTTGGAGGACACTGAGGAACAGATGGAGCAGGAAGAAGGAGAGGTGGAGAGAGGGGAGGGAGAGGCGGAGGAGGTAGAGGTGGAACAAGAGGAAGAGGAGGGCGGAGTACAAGAGGAGGAAGAAGAGGAGGAGTATGAGGAGGAGTATGAGGAGCAGAGTCATGGCCAAGGTGAGACGTCATTTATTTAACCCTTTGATACACCAAGACATATTAGAATGTTGTTGTTTTTTCAAAGTAATGTAAATGTCTGAGTTGCTATGGTCTATGTTGCCGAACGGTTAGTCTTGAATATACAGCATGCTGTATATGCAGTATAGTAAGGCAACAAAGGCATGCATTGATACTTTTGTCTGTATACTGGGAATTGAAATGTGATACAATTCTACATAACAAAATACAAACTAAATCCCAAGCCTGTCCCAGAACATAGAATATATTATTCTGTTCACATTCCTTTGATCTTTGTTTGTTTCATCCGTTTGACTGGTTTATTTATTTGTTTGTTTGAGCGTTTGCTTTTCCTCCGACTTATGTGATGACTGTAGCTACCTGAAACAGAATTTGTAGTGCTAGATCAAACCTGGTTACCTGGAATAGAGAGATGGTTTGGCAGCGAAGGCAATTTTCTTCGGGAGCAGCTCAGTTCTGTCATTTGAGGTTTGTTTGGGCCATTTGCCATTACCTTCAGGGCTATCTCAGTCACAGGCTAAAAGCAGTGCTGGCGCTGTCTCTCACACACAGACCCTGTGAAAATGGCAGTTTGTCAATGGCTCCACAGGGGCTGGATGGGAACACCCTGTCTCCAAAACACCTCATTCCAGAGATAAATGCCCTGAAATAGAGGATCGGGACTCAAAATGATGCAATGAAAGAAACTAAACCATCACTCGTGAATGTGTTTTTTTTGTTGATGTAATTTTCACGAGGCAGACAGTGTTTTCGGGACACGTGCTAAGTTTCACATGTACATTTTTCATATTTGTTTTTGCCATTTTTTCTACCACTTCCAGCTACATCTGGTCTCCCCATCCAGGGACCGAGCCTGCTTAGCTTCAGAGGCAATCCAGCAGTAGGATGCAGGGTGCGATGTTGCTAGAATGAATGTGCCAAAAGTTGCAAATGGAAAAAAGTCAGCAAAAGCAGAGGCCAGGGTACCATAACCAAAAAGGGAAAATTCCAGAAAGGAAGGAGGCGTTTTACTTCACCATGTTATCATTTTTTTTAAATGACGATTTTTTTTGTTGTTGTTTTGCGTCGATTTACAATTAATTTGCTCTCGCATTATTTCGTTTTGCTATGAATACTTTCGGGTGAGGATTCATTCGCTAGAGGATTGGACCATATAATAACACATTAGTCTATTAAATGTCTCCCCGCCACAGTTTCGGTAAAAAGTTGAGGGATGGGACTGGAGAAATGCAAACACTCAAATCCACACTACACTATGGATGTACGGACTATCCATGATATCAAAATTGTATTTTCAACCATGTTTTTAGGCTTCCCCGTATTTGTTTACGTTTGCTTTCTTTACAAAGATTGGAGTAAAACAAGCTTATATTTTGGGTTCTGATGGGGTACAAAAATTGAACTAAGCTCATGAGGCATTTATATGTTATATTCTACAGGAAACAATGAGTACATATCATTCATTTATAAGTGCAAGAATGGATATAGCAACAAATAATTGCCCCTTTAACAGGCATTGACCTTCATACAGCGTAACTAAAATGCAATTGGAATGGGATCTATTTACCTGCCCCAAAGAAATGTATTCTGTCCACTGTTCCGCGAATGTCCAGCAAAATCATTCACTTGTCCCGCATTTGGGCTTTTTAGATGTGGTCACCCTTATTCCACCGGTGGAAACATTGCTACATCGCCATGTCAACACCATCTTTTCACATGTGAGGAGAATGACATTATTTCAACCCCACATGTGAATCTACAATTCCACATGCGAAAGTGAGATTTTCAATGGTGGAGTTGTCTTTCATGTGATCCTGCAAATGAGATTTTCACATGGGATTGATTTTCAGATGTGAACTTGCAATCCGCTTGAGGTTTTCGCTCGTGCAGTTTTGTTTAAATGTGAAACGACAACTGTGGTTTTCACATGTTATTCTCCTCACATGTGAAGAAGTGGTGTTAACATGTAAACTCAAAATGTGAAACATGTGAAAATGCTATTTTAAAATGCAAATTTCACATGTGAAACTGCAAATGTGAAGTTTATTTTGTAAGGGTGCATGTATTTGCGTGAGAAAATACAAAAGCAGAAGTCCCACCACCTTTGCTTATAAGCATGAATAAGTTGTGCTAGATATACAGTAAAATATTCTATTTAAAATGACCTGCAACATACCAATTGAACACAGAACTCTATAAATGATATAGAAAAAACACAGTAGCCTGTGTCTGCTTTCGAGACTGTCTGGGACGTGAGAGGTTCTCCCCCATGTATGGTCCATACCCTGACGTGCCAAAACACCACATTTGGCAGGTTTCTCTACAACTCATTCTGCCTCTCACCCCCCGCACCCCAGATCCTTCCTGACAGAGCCCTCAAGTCCAATTAAGACTGGAGCTCTGAGAGATGCAGTACATTGTGCTAGCTTCCTCCCTAAAAGTGTTAGTATGTCAGCCTCCCTCCTCTGTCTCTCTGTTGGGCATGAGAGTCCACAGTCAAAGAGATGGTCTTTGTTTCCCTTCTTGGCCCAAGGAGCACAATTAAATCAATTCCACTGGGTGTAAAAGCGCTGGCCTAATTAAACTGGGTGAATATTTAGGATTCTCTCCATCGTCCTAAACCACAGTGCCATCTTTAGATAGGAGGACGAAATGACACTTTTTATCCTTCTCCTTTTTCTTGGCTTCTCAGAAACGTGGACGAGTCTCTCCACATGCACCACTATCATTTCCCCCATATCCTCCAAAACAGAAGTGGCAGCAGGGCAGATTCCAATCTGTAATGGAGGTGGTATTGTTATGGCTGCTCTGTGTTTCTCAATAGATATATGCACACTGCTGCACGCTGCATTGTTAATCCAAGCCAATATGGAGCAGCGCAATCTCTCAGTTCTCCTTTCAATCTGTTTCGCTTCCCTTTCCCCTTTGTGTACCTTGATTGCTCTTCAAATTGCTTTCCTGAGCCATGTTTGAAACCATCAAAAATTAAACCTCTGGCAGCCAGGGTATGGGTAGGTTACTGTGAGAAAGCGTCCCCCTGTCAAAATATGTGCCTGGTCAGTCGTGACTCCCCGGTCCAGAACCCTCACCTCAACACACTAGATGTTCTGTTGCTCTCATTAGATTGGGAAGTGTGTTTGGGGGTTGTGTGTGTGCGGGCAGTGTGTCTGCCTGGTGTGTGTGTGTGTGTGTGTGTGTGTGTGTGTGTGTGTGTGTGTGTGTGTGTGTGTGTGTGTGTGTGTGTGTGTGTGTTTGTTGCAGTGTATATCGATGTGTTGTATGTGTGTGCGTGTCTAGGTGTACTGTTTGTGTACATGTACGGTATGTAAAGTATACATGTATGTTTGTATGTTTGCGCATTCATGTATACAGGAACTTAGAGGCTTTCATGCTTCATGTTTACGCCTTTGGTCTCTATCTTATGGTATTGTTCCCATTCACACACACATGTTCACACACACAATACGTCGTTGAAACCTGGCAGGTGATTTGTCAGGTGATTTTCTGCCTCCATCCAGAAATCAAATTTAATTTCATATTTCTGTGTAAGCTTCTGTTTTTTTTCTCTGCAGGAATGTAAGTGCCAAGCGTGTGGCGGGTTGGGAGTGAGTGATGCGATGCGCTCTTGACGGTTCACGGGCTGGAGGGAATGTGAGAGGGCCAATTGGAAGTGCTCTAGAGTGGCTGCTTCACATTACTGGCAGGAGAGGCTCAGTAACCTTTAGGAGCCTGTCTTGCAGAATCAATTAGCCAGTGAAAAGCATTCTAAAGATCCTGTTGATTGGACAAAAAAGGCCTTTCTGGAATAGAGAGCATAGAGGGAGAATGTATGGATTTGTTTATTTTGTCAACATAATGGCACACTACATGAGACAATCAATGTATAACATAAAGCATGAGCTGATTCCAATTTGAAGGACTACACCACAAAATCTGATGAAATGAAAAACGTGTTGCTTTATGGCAGTTACTTAGCCATCAACTGGGAGCAGCAATGTGCTTGTTGTTGTGACCCAAAGGATCCAGTTTACCTGGATGTGGTGTACTTTCATTTCGGGAATGTACATCCAAAGCATCTCTATGGAAATTTCCAAACCACTTTATCCCACATCCTGTGCTGATTCACAATTCAGTTATAGGCTGCTGTTAAGACTCTGAAAGTACATTACTGAGAAACGCAAAGAGTTCCTTATCCAATTTAAACAGACCAAGACCAGAAATCTGATTAACCCATTAAATAGAATGAGCAAAATGAGATTACGATGCATTTGTTTTTCTTTTTTTCCCCGTACAGAGCACGATCAGATGAATGGCGGCGGCGGCGGTGGCGGTGGCGGTGGCGGCCATCCTAAATCCGGTCTGACGGGGGAGAAGGACGACAACAACAACGATGAGTATGAGAACTACGACGAGCTGGTGGCCAAGTCTCTGCTCAACCTAGGGAAGATAGCAGAGGACGCCGCCTATCGCGCCATGACCGAGTCTGAGATGAACAGCAACTCCTCCAACAGTGCCGAGGAAGAAGAGGAAGAAGAGGAGGAGGAGGAGGAAGAAGAGGAGGAGGAAGAAGAAGAGGAGGAGGAGGGTGGGGAGGGCATTCAGAGGAAGGGTGAGTTGACCCTGGATGTCGACAGTGATGTAGTGAGGGAAACGGTGGACTCTCTGAAGCTGCTGGCCCAGGGACACGGGGCTATGCTCTCTGACAACATGGAGGGAGGAGACTATGAGGACGGGATTGGGGAGAACGGGGAAGCGAACCGTAATGGAGGGACTGGAGGTGGTAACGGTCAGGGTAAAGCCTCTAATGGACTGCATGAGAGTGATGAGGAGGTGTGTCTAAGCAGCCTAGAGTGTCTGAGGAACCAGTGCTTTGACCTGGCCCGCAAACTGAGCGAGACGCAGCCAACTGACCGCTCGGGCACAGGGCTCCCGCAGCAGAACCACCCTGGCGGAGGGGACACCCAGGGACTGCATCCCCACCCGTACCAGCCTGGGTACGGGGACCTCCAGCAGAGCCAGGAGGAGAGGCGCACCCTGGAGAGGAACTACTCCGACATGGTCAACCTGATGAAGCTGGAGGAGCAGCTGAGCCCGCGCTCCAAGGCCTTTTCCAGCTGCGCTCAGGATGACCGCTACCACAACCACATCCACGACCGGGACGAGGACACGCGGTCGGTGACATCGGACCGTTCAGAGGAGGTGTTCGACATGACCAAGGGGAACCTGTCTCTTCTGGAGAAGGCCATCGCGCTTGAGTCTGAGAGGGCCAAGGCCATGAGAGACAAGATGGCTGCCGAGGCGGCTCGGAGGGACGGGGTGAGGTATCATCATCACCATGGAGACCATCATGGGGAGCACCAATCGCGGCATGGCTACGGAGAGGAGCGCAAGGCCCGCCTCCATGATGGGATGAAGAAGCCCTACTACCATAAAAGTAAGTATATCTGGCCAGAATGATTTGCACTTCGGTAGTGGTTGTGGGGAAAATCACTGGGGAAGCCAAGCCAGGATTATTTTATTTTTTTACAACCTATGTGTTGTGATAATTTGGTTGTTTGTTCTGTAACCTGTTAGTTCATATGCCTTCCACGCTGATACAAAAGTATGTGGACACCCCTTCAAATGAGTGGATTTGGCTATTTCAGCCACACTCGTTGCTGGCAGGTGTATAAAATCGAGGACACAGCCATGCAATCTCTAAAGACAAACATTGTCAGTAGTCAGTTTGTGAAATTTCTGCCTTGTTAGAGCTGCCCCGGTCAACTGCAAGTGCTGTTATTGTAAAGTGGAAAGATCTTGGATCAACAACGGCTCAGCCGGGAAGTGGTAGGCTACACAAGCTCACAGAATGGGACCGCCGAGTGCTGAAGTGTGTAAAAATCACCTGTTGCAACACTCACTACCGAGTTCAACCTGCCTCTGGAAGCAATGTCGTCTGGAAGAACTGGTCAAGCAGCCGTAGCCGAGCAGCCGCACCAAGCCATAGAGCTCGCCCCCATTGGACTCTGGAGCAGTGGAAACAAGTTCTCTGGAGTGATGAATCATGCTTCACCATATGGCAGTCTGACGGACGAATCTGGCTTTGGCAGATGCCAGGAGAACGCTATCTGCCCCAATGCATAGTGCAAACTGTAAAGTTTGGTGGAGGAGGGATAATGGTCTAGAGGCTGTTTTTCATGGTTCGGGCTAGGCCCCTGAGTTCCCTTGAAGGGAAATCTTAACGCTACATCATACAATGACATGCTAGACGATTTTGTGCTTCCTACTTTGTGGCAACAGTTTGGGGAAGGCCGTTTCCTGTATCAGCATGACAATGCACCCTTGCACAAAGCAAGCTCCATACAGAAATGCTTTATTGATATCAGTGTGGAATAACTTGACTGGCCTGCACAGAGCCCTGACCTCAACCCCTGACCTCAACCCATCAAACACCTTTGGGATGAATTGGAATGCTGACTGCGAGGCTGAATCGCCTAAAATCAGTGCCCGATGTCACTAACCCTCTTGTGGCTGAATGGAAGCGAGTCCACACAGAAATGTTCTTCTCATAAGAGTCTTCTCATAAGAGTGGAGGCTGTTATAGCAGCAAAGATGGGACCAACTCCATATTAATGCCCATGATTTTGGAATAAGATGTTTGACGAGCAGGTGTCTACATACTTTTGGTAATGTAGTGTATATAGGCCTAAGGCCAAAACAATTAGAAGGCCCAGTGGCAGAATAAATACAACCACACCTTTTCTTCATCACAAAACCGGAGAGTAACCTCTGTCCTGTAAAGTCCACAAAGCATATTGCATGTGACAAACAGTTAAATGACCTAAAGCACGGTCAAGCAAGTTAATGTTTCCAACATTTTCGTACTACGAAACAACTATTGATTTAGAACCATGGAGAGTTCCCGCAAGTTGTAAAGAAAACAGGAGCTACCTCCACTATTGCAGCTCCATTTCAACTTCAACATTTCAACATGATTGGATCAGAATCACCCTTATAATCATTGGCCAGTACGGAGAATTAAGTAAAACTCCAAATCCATATCTCCATCCATAGCAAATTTAGGAAAGGGACAATTTTAGCTAGCTAGTAGCTAGCCACCGAAGGACAACGACGCAACGAGATGCGACTTGCACGTTCTTTCTGTCAATAATGTTTAGCTTTTTATGTGATGTGATTGGTGAGAAGCCAAGTCCAAACTGGCTTCCCTTGAAAAGTTTTTGTTGGTACACCAGAACCATTCACAGCTGAGTTCACTCAGTTTAGCTCAACGCTGATTGGCTATTATTTTAACCTTCTTTATCAAGGGAGGCCAAATGCTCGCTGGCCTCCTGTGCATTCAATGCTATTTGCGGAAACAATATCCTACTGTTTTTGACCAGACAGCATCACATACAGAAGGGTGCTATTTACGGTGAGATACATTCAGCTTCTTGCAAATTGAAGGAAAACTATGAAACACAGAGAGACTCAAGACACTATTTTTGGGGGGGGGTTGTACATTTTTGGGGGGATGCATGGCTTCCATTGGCATCCAATAATACATGCCACTGTTCAATTTATAACGAGGACCCACAGATACTTTGGGTATGCTGCCACAACAGTAGCCATTTGACTACACCACACTACCTCTCTCACCTTGCTGAGGTGAGTGAACAGTACCTGTACTGTGCCTTTGGAAAGTATTCATTTTGTTACATTACAGCCTTATTCTAAAATGGATTAAATAAAACGTTTGGTTGTATTTTAGCAAATGTACTAAACATTTACATAAGTATTCAGACCCTTTGCTATGAAACTAATAATTGAGCTCAGGTGCATCCTGTTTCCATTGATCATCCTTGAGATGTTTCTACAACTTGATCTGTGGTAAATTCAATTGATGATTTAGAAAGGCACATACCTGTGTATATAAGATCCCACAATTGATAGTGCATGTCAGAGCAAAAACCATGCCATGAAGTCGAAGGAATTGTCCGTAGAGCTTCGAGACAAGATTGTGTCAAGGCACAGATCTTGGGAAGGGTACCAAAACATGTCTGCAGAATTGAAGATCCCCAAGAGCACAGTAGCCTCCATCATTCTTAAATAGAAGACGTTTGGAATTACCAAGGCTCTTCCTAGAGCTGGCCACCTGGCCAAACTGAGCAATTGGTGGAGAAGGGCCTTGGTCATGGAGGTGACCAAGAACCCAATGGTCAGTCTGATAGAGCTCTAGAGTTCCTCTGTGTAGATTGCAGAAACTTTCAGAAGGACAACCATCTCTGCAGCACTCCATCAATCAGGCCTTTATGGTAGACTGAAGCCACTCCTCAGTAAAAGGCTCATGACAGCACACTTGGAGTTTGTCAAAAGGCACCTAAAGACTCTCAGACCATGAGAATCAAGATTCTCTGGTCTGATTAAACCAAGATTGAACTGTTTAGCCTGAATGCCAAGCGTCACGTCTGGAGGAAACTTGGCACCATCCCTACAGTAAAGCATGGGGGTGGCAGCATTATGCTCTGGGGATGTTTTTCAGTTTTTTCACTGGGAGACTAGTCAGGATCGAAGCAAAGATGAATGGAGCAAAGTACAGACAGAGCCTTGATGAAAGCCTGCGACAGAGTGCTCAGGACCTCAGACTGGGGTGATGGTTCACCTTCCAACAGTACAACGACCCTAAGCACACAGCCAAGTCAACGCAGGAGTGGCTTTGGGACAAGTCTCTGAATGTCCTTGAGTGGCCCAGCCAGAGCCCAGACTAGAAACCAATCGAACATCTCTGGAGAGACCTGAAAACGCTGCTCATCCAACATCACAGAGCTTAAAAGAAGCTCTTAAAAGAAGCTCTTAAAAGAAGAATGGGAGAAACTCCCTATATACAGGTGTGCCAAGCGTGTAGCATCATACCCAAGAAGACTCGATGCTGTAATCGCTGCCAAAGGTGCTTCAATAAAGTACTGAGTAAATGGTCGGAATACTTATGTAAATGTGATAAATCTGCAACAAAAAAAATCTAAATAACTATTTTTTTGCTTTGTCATTCTGAGGTATTGTGTGTAGATTGATGACAATAAAAAAAATTCATCAATTTTAGAATAAGGCTGTAACTTAACAAAATGTGGATAGCTTCAAGGGGTGTGAATACTTTCCGAAGCCGCTGTATGTGTTTCAAGTAAACCCCAATCAGTCCCTGGCTCCCCATGTCCTCTCTGTCTGTGAGACGTAGGGATGGCAGGCTAACATGCTTACTGTGAACCTCACTGTGACCTCGGGACAAGCTTTTGCAGCCAATTTGAAGACTGGCATCTCAGCAGCGGCTGCAGCAGCAGCAACAGCTTATGTTGTTAAAATAGGCCAGCATGACAACATCAGAGGGTAGGCTTGTCAGGCATAAGTAATGGCAATCTGCACGGACCGTTAGGACTGCAAATCACATCCCTTCCTGCCTGCAATGCAGCCCCGGTTGAAGCTGCCTATTTTTAAACCCACAGAGGGACTGGAAGCTATGAAATAGAAGGCTGCTGGAGCTGCCTCTTGAAGGGAACTGGGTACTGTGTACAGTCAACTCTGGGGAAATTAGATTTTAGGAAAAACTGTACTGCGTCCTGCAGAATGGTTAATTTATTGAGTCTTTGTGTTGTGGTTTAGGTTTATATTGGGTGTTAGTGTTACCCCTCCGTAACTGTATATGAGACATGCTCTTCTTCTATGGTGGTTGGTTTCAGACCCAATGGTTTGACAGATACAATATCTTAATGGCGTATCTGCCCTGACACATAAGTGTGGACATTATGCATACTTAGTTCTGACTTTAAAAAAAAATACATTTACAATTGGTTGCTTCTCCAAGATCATTTGAAGAGTGATTCTTCTCAGCGTATTCCATCTCCCGTCCGACAGGGATGAACACTCATACCAAGGGGTTGATACCCCACCCTCTACTATGAGATAAGGAGGGAAGGCGTTTTATAGACACACATAAAACAGGTCAGATAAGAGAGTAGCCAATATGAACATCCTCCTTCACAGCAGGCATATTAAAACACAAATGCTAATTTCACATGCGCGGCACGGCATGTATCTGGTATCTGGCTAATGTAAGAATAATGAGAGTGTCGCGATAACATCTTCCCTCTGGTGAGATAGCAGCAGACACCTCGTTGACCAGGGTTGCTGTCTGTGATTTAGAAGTGAAGCGGAGGTGATGAATACGAGGGGAGAGCCCAGCCGGACTGACAGGGAAAAGCACCAGGCGGGGAGATGGAAATTGAACAGTATCAGAATGAGCGATAACGAACGACAAGCCCACTGGCTGCACATTAATTATCCGGAGATGGTATGGTAATGGGGTCCATTTGCTATGAAAAGCGCGACCTGTCTCCAGCCACAATCGATATCCTCTGCTTTCTAATATGCATTCCACTTGGCTCCCTCACGTACTCCACTCTTCACTGTCCTCCATTAGGCGGCATCAGGCAGAGCCGCCGTGATGTGTGTGTGCATGTGTGTTCCTTTCATTGGAATGTCATTTCTTTTAAACAAGCATAGATTGAAAGTTCAGACTGCATAAGTGACACAAGGGAAAGCCATTTACCATGCCATTATGAACTGTGACTTAACAGTTCTTTCTCAGTATAAAAACAGGCCTAGTCCCCACTGTCTGATGCAGTCGTACCCTGTAAAAGGGGAAAGTCAGACACGACACAGACACAGTGTACCAACCGCATGAATCCTAATACGAGACTGTCATAAGAGGAAGGCCTTAATAATGTACAAAGAGGTAATGAGGGTCGTGTTCTGATCTATGGAGTCACAGGGAACTCATCGGGTGACTCACTGTGTATGAGTAGGTGTATCTGTACTTCAGTGGCGGTCGGTGCCATTTAAGATGAGGGAGGATGATTATTTTTTCTTATGAGCCTGGCCTTATTTCTATTACAGCATATTGGATGACTCTCATTTATATTCCATTCACTCAGCTCAATGTAACATCGATAGGTCTAGGCGGCTACATGATAGTCTACTACTGTACATAACTGTTCCCTGTACCCATCATGAGGTTGCTACAACCTAGCCTTTGAGTGAACGTTTATGAATGTCGAGAGAGGGGGGGGGGGGGGGGAATAGCCTGGTGATGTTTGGCCATCTAAAGATCCTTCCCTGCATTTTTACACAATCCAACATGCCATCTCTATTTAGAACAAAAAGTAAGCAAAAATGGCAACAGTCATCAAGCTAGGTAAGAGGTCCTTACTAAATATGTTTAAGTGATCAATACGACTGAACTAGAAAAAAAACTAACTATTTTAATATATATTGTGTTGCTCCTTTAACCAATAGCCTAACAAATGATCAACTCTTGAAAAAACGTCTTTATTAAGACATCCTCTTTTTCAATTTTCATCCAGACCGACCAGCCAGCCCGAGCCACGTGCACGCCCGACTCCCACCAGTCTAGTCAAATCAAATCAAGTGTTATTGGTCACATACACATGGTTAGCAGATGTTAATGCGAGTGTAGAGAAATGCTTGTGCTTCTAGTTCTGACCAGTGGAGGTGTTGTTTCCTACTTTCAACACCTGGGGGCGGCCCGTCAGGAAGTCCAGGACCCAGTTGCACAGGGCGGGGTTCAGACCCAAGGCCCAGAGCTTAATGATGAGCTTGGAGGGTACTATGATGTTAAATGCTGAACTATAGTCAATGAACAGCATTCTTACATAGGTATTCCTCTTGTCCAATTAGGATAGGGCAGTGTGCAGTGCGATGGCGATTGCATCGTCTGTTGATCTATTGGGGGCAGTAAGCAAATTGAAGTGGGTCTAGTGTGTCAGGTAAGGTGGAGGTGATATGATCCTTAACCAGCCTCTCAAAGCATTTCAAATCAAATCCAATCAAATTTTATTTGTCACATACACATGGTTAGCAGATGTTAATGCCAGTGTAGAGAAATGCTTTTGCTTCTAGTTCCGACCATGCAGTAATATCTAACAAGTAATCTAACAATTTCACAACAACTACCTTTTACACACAAGTGTAAAGGAATGAATAAGAATATTACATATAAATATATGTATGAGCGATGGCCAAACGGCATAGGCAAGATGCAGTAGATGCTATAGAGTACAATATATACAGTACATTTGAGATGAGTAATGTAGGGTATGTAAACATTATATAAAGTGGCATTGTTTAAAGTGACTAGTGATACATTTATTACATCCAATTTTTAATTATTAAAGTGGCTAGAGTTGAGTCAGTATGTTGGCAGCAGCCACTCAATGTTGGTGATGGCTGTTTAACAGTCTGATGGCCTTGAGATAGGAGCTGCTTTTCAGTTTTCAGTCTCTCGGTCAATAACTCAACTCTCTCCCAACACAATTTCCTTCCCATTTTACACCTTTATTTATTTTTATTCCCAAGGGATAGGTTTGGAAACAAAAAACAAAACAAAAAAACCCATATACACCTCAAACATACATTAACACACAAACAGCAAATCCTCCATAGAATTCATCTCATAGGACTACTAGTACTGTAGAGCTACTTTTACTAGCTGGGTCGCCCCGTCCTGTCCCTAGGGATGCACCACCCTGCAGCTCCCCAACCCAACACACCCCAGTCAGCTTTAGGTTCTTAGTGAAACATTAATTATTGGTTTCAATAATTTAGGCCAAGGCCATAGTGACAACACACAGGATGGCAGACCCCCAGGGCCAGGACTGAGTAGCCCAGCAGCTAGGGATTGTCTAAATAGGTATTTCCCCTGACGTGGGAACGTTTTCAATACAGACTCCTTTAGTTGTTCTGTAATCCATATAAATCATCCAGACCTTATGAAAGTTACCCAGTATACCCTTAATCCTGTAATCAATCAAATCTAGTGGTACATAACTTGACATTGTGGGAGGATAACCAACCTTCCAATTAATGGCAATGCATTTATTAGCCACTATAAATGCTAGGTTACACAGTTTCTTCTTGATAACAGTCTCCAATATCAACATTTCCAAGCAAACAAAAACAGGGAGAAGGTAGAGTCTGTAGATATGTTGAGATAAAATAACATACGCTTTGCCAGAATTCAGCCAGCCAGCCTTCACAAGACCATAACACATGCAAATATGTCACCTTTGTGCTTTAAACCTCCAGCAGAATAGTACAATTTCTGAGTCCATGATATTCAGTTTCACTGGAATATAGTACATTCTATGGATGGTCTTAAATTGCACTAATTTGTGTCTGAGATTATATGAACATGGCTGGGCATTCTAACATATCAGTATCCATTCATCATCATTCATTCATCAATAGTCTCCCAGGTCTTCGTCACATTTTTGTTTTACATGTGTCATGCCATCGGGGAAAAGCCTCTATCAACCCTTGATACAGTTTCTAAATCAACTTTGGAGGTTTGTCAGACTGCCTTAAAATAGTATCTGGCTTGTCCAGTGTTTGCTGCACAGAGGAAATAAAGTGTTTCATCTGCAAAAATCCCCCTCACCTCCATCACAGACTGGTCTTCCCTAGTTGCCTGACCCTGTTGTGGCCCCTGTCACCATCTGGTCCTAAAATGAGGCATGAAAAATAATTACCTTGGTGTATTATTTGGCAATAATGGAAATGATCATTATTCCCAGATCCCAGACTGTAGCAGTAAGATTAAGATTCTGTCCTGTAGCTACTGTAGATCCACCCATCAATTCAAGATGGAATTTTGTGTCATTCAATGATATTGTTAATGTCCTGCCAAATTCACCTCTGTAGACTGGTCTTCCCTGGCTGTCTGACCCTGTTGGGACATCTGTCACCGTTTGATTCTGCTAAAACCTGAAGGTACCGACAGAGATCATTGCGGCGAGGTCTGCATTTTTCATGCTGCGGGCGGGAGCGTGTGGTCAGACAGACGACGTTGGGAGGAAAATGTTTTTGGGGGGGTCCCACAGATTTTTTGTATGCGTTAGCCTACCTCTAGTATTAAAAACACGTTTTTCGCTTTATTCACATTATTCACACATGATTTGCTGCTTCAACTTCAGAAGCCTACCTCTCCTAGTTGGTTGTGAGAGTTAAAGTGTGCCTAGTATGTGTGGTCTCTTTGAAATAGAGTAGGCTGCCTACATGGGAGGAGAATCACATCGCAGTTAACTTGAATATGAAATGAACTTAAATTTGATTAGACTGTAGTTTACGATAGTGTCTGTATATTGATCATGGAAAGAAGTAGGGGGCGCTCAACCAACGTGAGTCGAAGTAAAATCAAAACATGTAGTCGTTAAAAAGGAGTGAGCGAGCATTATTGTCTCTGCCTGCAAATCGTCCTGCTAAAAGGTAGGCTATATCCTATAGGACTATGCAAAACGTAGGAAGTGTCGCTGTCATCATTCTTGCTGATTCCAGTTCAGTAGCCATACCTGCGGGATCAGGTGCCCGCATGTGGTTTCAATTAAATAGAGTAAGTTATAGCCCAAGGGGGGGGGGGGCGTATGGCCCACTTCAATCCGGCCGACGAGACATTTACAAATTATATATTTTTTTTAATTATACATTTCATGGTATCCAATTGGTAGTTAGTCTTGTCCCATTACTGCAACTCCCATACGGACTCGGGAGAGGTGAAGGTCGAGAGAGTCGTGCATCCTCCGGAACATAACCCAACCAAGCCGCACTGCTTCTTGACACAATGCCCGCTTAACCCGGAAGCCAACCCCACCAATGTGTCGGAAGAAACACTATATACCTGGCAACCGTGTCAGCGTGCATGCGCCTGGCCCGCCACAGAAGTCGCTAGAGCACGATTGGACAAGGAAATCTCGGGCTGCCAATCCATCTCCTAACCCAGACAATGCTGGGCCAATTATGCACCGCCTCATGGGTCTCATAGTCCCTGCCAGCTGTGACGGCCTTGGATTGAACCCAGGACTGTAGTGATGCCTCAAGCACTGCGCTGCAATACCTTAGAATGCTGCACCACTCGGGGGGCCCCCCGCAAATTGATTTGGACAAACAATTGGTCCTCCAAAAAATGTGGCCCTCCGTTGAATTTCATAATCCTGATGTGGCCCTCGAGCCAAAAAGTTTGCCCACCCCTGCTATAGCCTATGCATGGGTGGAGAAGCAAGGGGCAGTTATCTTTCCAAGGAAATGTACTTCCTAAATAGGCATTTGACTAGGCTATAGTTTACTAAATATTGATCACCCATATTTCTCTAACTCTGCTCTCTTCAAACTACATCTCATAAGTACACAAGGCGAGACCCAAATGCAGACACAAGAAGCAGATGGTTGAGCTCCGATATTTATTAATCCAAGGGGTAGGCAAAAGGTAGGTCGGGGACAGGCGAGAGTTCATAAACCGGGTCAGTGTCCAAAACAGTACCAGACGAAGGACAGTCTCGAGGTCAGGCCAGGCAGGGGTTCAGTAACCAGATCAGAGTCCAAACAGTACAAGGGGATAGGCAGGCTTGAAGACAGAACAGGAAGAGTGGTCAGGCAGGCGGGTACGGAGTCAGGACAGGCAAGGGTCGAAACCAAGAGGACTAGAACCAAAAGAGACTGGGACAAAATAGGAGCAAAGAAAAACGCTGGTTGACTTGGTAAACAAAATGAATTGGCACAGAGAGACAGGAAACCCAGGGATATATACACCAGGGATAATAAGCGAGACAATCACAAGGACAGGTGAAACAGATCAGGATGTGGCACATCTAGCATATTGGCTGATATAGCCCAGTAATACAATAAATATAAGGGCCATGTACAAATCTCTAATTCAACCTATTATTCCTGCGCATTTGATTTTGCCTGTAGGGTGCAAAATTGCTTGGACCATGGCTGGCAAGAGAGCTGCGTCACATACACCTAAAATAACATTGCTAGACTGAAGTTGGGTTTGGGACCAGTTCTTGTTGCGAGTGGGAGTCGGACAGAAAGCCAGCAGTGCTGGCAGGAGCAGGAGCAGGATGAAGAAATTGGTCCCACGCAGACCTCTACAGTGCACCTCTCCCTACAGTGCGCCTGTAACGTTAGAGCTGTTTATTACTGTGTCAGGTTGAAAAGGAGGGAATTAGCTCAGGAAACTGACAGATCAATAACGTTACATTGCAATACTGACTAATATTGCACTATAAAAACGTCAGAATATCAACATTCAGTCATTTGATTGCTGGTTTCATAATTTGATTCAGGTCTAGTGTGATCGAGGCAAAAAGAATAGCTAGTGTTAGCCAACTTTTGGCCAGCTCTCTCTCTATTGGTACATCAGCTGGCGAAAGCTATCCAAGTTAATTTACTTCTGAAACGGGGCAGAACAAAGACTACAAAACATTTCCAAAACAACAACGGGTGTTAGATAGTAATAATTGCCACCTTATATCGCTATCTGACAGATAACTTGACCCATCCCCCCCATCCCCAGTGAAAGTTGTGCCCCTGCATTCAATACCACCTTGCACATGCTTGCCTGCATCCAGCTGATCTTGTCCAACAGTTGCAAATGAGCAAATTGAGGTATGTTTATCCCTGTTTTCTTCCGTTTGCTTCTGTTTAAGATTTTTTTTCAATAGAATCGGCGGTATGAATATCCGCAAACACAGTTCACTTTCATAGTAGCCACATAAAAACAGCATGATAATTTTGCTCAATGTATATATACAGTAATTCCTTCTCGCAAGTATCTACTCGCTCTCCTCTTCCCTTCGCTTGTGGACTTCTGTACAGTGTACAGTCAGTCACACCCGCGGGCCCTGGTGGCAATAAATTAATAAAACCAAACTAGTGTTGAATAGCCATAGCCAGCTAGCTAACATAGCATCTCTCTCTGTTTGAGCCGGGTGTTTGAGTAGGGTAAACTAGCTAGCTGCATTTGCTAGCTAAGTGAAAGTTTTAAAATATATAACCAAATATAGCTGTCTCTCTCTCTCTCTCTCTCTCTCTTTTGCGTCTCCTTAATTCATTTCATAAAAACTGTTCAACTATTGTCTTTCTCTCTCTGAGTAAACTAATCACCACATTTTATGCACTGCAGTGCTAGCTAGCTGTAGCCAATGCGTTCAGTACTTCATTCTCTGATCCTTTGACAAGTGGACAGCATGTCAATTCATGCTGCACGAGCTCTGATAGGTCTGATAGGACGTTCTCCGGAATTTGTCATAATTACTGTGTAAGTCTATGAAAGGAAGTGAGAGCCATGAGCCTCCTGGGTTTTGTATTGAAGTCAATGTACCCAGAGGAGGACAGAAGCCAGCTGTCTTCTGGCTACACCATGGTACTACCCTACAGAGTGCTGTTGAGGCTACTGAAGACCTTCATTGCAAAACAGTATGTTTTAATCAATTATTTTGTGATGTGAATATATTTAGGATAGTTCTTTCTAAAAAGGATCACTTTCTTAATGTTTCAGTATTTCTATTTTTATGAAATTCACTGGGGATGGTCCTCCCCTTCCTCTGGGGAGCCTCCACTGCTGTCTCGTCCTCTCTATTGTTCTCTCTGTCTTTTTTTGTCTTTGTCTTTTCCTCCCTCTCTCTTTACCACGCCGTCTTCCTGTGTCTGTGTTTATTTTGGTTATTCAGTAAGTGGTGGAGGTGAAGGTCATTGAAGCCTTTCAAACTTGACTTAGCAGACTATCTCTCTGTGGTCCTGCCTTTCTCTGACTTCTCTCTCTTTCTCTGTCTTTCTCGCTCTAACCCTCTCTCTCTCTCTCTCTCTCTCTCGCTTTGACTGTCACTCTGTGGAAGATGTGAAAGGAAATGCATCCCCTCTCTCTCTTATGCTCTTTACCCTTTTCCTCCCCCTCTCCCCCTTACCGTACCAAATATTTTCATCCGCTTAAATGGCGCACGGAACATCTATTCTTTCTGTGTTTTTGTGGTTCACAAACAGCTTATCAGCCAAGGAACAGTTGAGATCCTTACTATTATTTTATGGAATTCCATATATACATTGTATTTGCAGTGTATTTGAGTGTAGCTACTGAATATCCTAACACCAAAGAACTATCTATGATCTTGTTTCCCAGTTGAAGACATTTGAAGGTGGGCTGTTGCACCTGATGCCGGTTGGCATGCGATGCCATCGCTGCTTTTGGATGGTAACACTATCTGATCGGGTTTGGAGAAATAGAGAGGGTAAGGTTGGGCAAGGGAAAGACAATCCCCTCCGGTGTGCATGTGTGCGTGTCTTATTTTGACCAATAATGACCTTCAGTGCAAATAATTGGTTGAAGAAAATCTGAGTTACTTTGTCTTGGACATGGCAACACACGCTCTTCGCTGCTACAGTTGGCTTTATTCAACAAGATTTTGTCAAGTGGTGTGAAATATGTTCTGTTACTATGGCGATGATATACTGTAGCTAACCTTATGTTATGTTCCCGCAAGGTCCCATGTCGGCTTAGTGAAATCAGTGGCAGGTTTGTGATACCGCTTTTAGCCTCGACAATTCTTCAAATGACATGGTTTGGTTGCTGTGGTTATAAGCATTCTCACACTAGCAGCACACTGTTCACAATGACTTTCACCTCGTTCTGACAGGGTCACTGGGTTTGCTGGAAGTGTTCAAATGTGCTGCTTTCAATGAAGCAAGCTAATTTCTCTCTCTCTATCTTTCTCTCTCTCTCTCTCTCTCTCTCTCTATCTCTCTCTCTCTATATATATATATATCTCTCTCCCTCTCTCTCTCTGCCCCTATGTTTTTGTGTGCTTAGATTCATCGCGTGGAGACAAGAAAGAGAGCCGGTGCCCGACACCGGGCTGTGATGGCACAGGTCACGTGACGGGGTTGTACCCTCACCATCGGAGCCTGTCTGGCTGTCCACACAAAGACAGGGTTCCACCTGAAAGTATGAACTGCACTTTCACACTTTACTTAGATTTACCATTCTGGGGTAAACTCAGTTTCAGTTCAGTCTGTTTCATCCTCTGGAATTGAAATTGAATTGGCACTGCTTACAAAGCCCGTGGCTCTCAGTTTATTGCAGGGTTTGTTTGATGTATTGCATTGCAAGGTCTGCATGTTTTGGTTTCTCTGTGTTTCTGTCTGAATGCTGTGTGTTTATTGTGGCTGATCCACATTTGTTATGGCTGCTCTGTGTTTGCTAGACAGGTGGGCACTGCGCTGGGAGGTCATGCGGGCTGCAGCTGCTCTCCTGGCATTACCTTTGCATGCATGGGGTCATGGATTTGCTTGTGTTAGTCTATGACTGATTACCTGTCCAGTCTACTGTCTAATGATGGGGGGGAAACAAGGCCTCAGAGATGAGTGGCAGAATACAATAGTGAATGGTGGGACAGTTCTAGCACTGTCTACCAATGAGTTAACATCACTTATTCTTGCTGACCAACAGCCAGTGCTTCACAGCACTTGACATTCCCACCCACTGTTGGATTCAGATCATTTATTTTACTTAAGCTACTTTTTTTTTGCATGTTACTGTACTTTGACTCCCTAAATTCATATGATGTTTACCTCATAAAGTAAGACATAATTAAGATCATGATTTATAAAACTCTCTTCTGCTTGGTGACACTGTTAAGTGCCTGTAGAAAAGTAAACTGTCTCTGTCTGGCCATATTCACCAGCAGTGAGTAAGACTGAGTACGCCTATCAATCCCCCCCGCACAATAAACCCCAGAAAGTTATTTCTATTCTTTGCTCAATTAAATTCAGTTGAATAAAAGAGAAGTATTATGGCTTTTTGCAGCAGATCAACTGCAGCGGCGATAAACATTAGCCCTCAGCGAATAGGCACCCCAGTTATTTGGTCTCATTCACCTTGTGCAAACTTCTCAATAAACTCTCTTCAACACGTGCTATTAACCCAGAGTCAGAAGATTATGTTATGACCTGCCATGACCCAGACTGCTATTAAAATAATATATATTTTTTTATAATGGCACATAAATCATTTAACATAAGACATGGCCTTATAAAGTAGCCAGTTATCAGACATGTCTTTTTTTGCTTTGAGTACCATGCTTAGAGCTAACAGTTTTCCCTGACCTTGTGACCTTACCAGGAAAAAAATCCTGGGCCTAGTTATAGCCTAGTTATAGCACCAAGGTATAAATGTGTACTCCTAGAGGTTTAGGATGGGGAGAGTTTTTGACCTTGAGGGTGCAAACCCCAAAATGGGTTTTTAAATAGGCTTCGATCGATTGTCATAGGATCTTTTGGAGGTAACGTCCGTGTTCCCTCTCCTATTTCTTATTTGTGTTGGTTAAGCTGACGTTTTGGAAAAATAGCATAAATGTTTCATTTTGGAATTAAATAATGTTCATTCTAATTGCAACTCACAGTGTGACTACGCAGAAAAGGGTCATTGTAAGAAAATCACACACACACACACTCACTCACACACACGCACATACACAGACAGGTATGTGAGGTATCGACAGAACTCTGCTTTATAATCCATTATCCTCCATGGAGCAGCTAGGCACAAAGTTTCTCTCTGTCCATCAGTGGTCAATAGCCTCTCAGTGCAGACAGACCCAAATGTCCTCTACACACACACACACACACACACACACACACACACACACACACACACACACACACACACACACACACACACACACACACACACACACACACACACACACACACACACATACAGACACACACACACACACACACACACACAGACAGACACACAGACACACACACACACACACAGACACACACACACACACACAGACACACAGACACACAAACACACACACACAGACACACACACACAGACACACAGACACACACACACACACACACACACACACACACACACACACACACACACACACACAGACACACACACACACACACACACCACACCTGCTGACAGTGAGGAGGCAGAGAGAGATAAAAGCCCACCCGTCTATTAACACATTTACAGTGTAGTGGACAATAGATTATTAATGCAAGGTCTTCATTTAGCAATCACACAGCGCACAAGACACTTCCTAGGGAAATCTAGGATGTTAAAATGAAGCGACGCTACAAGTTCATTTTCGTGTTTGCTCATTGTTGAATGTCAAATATTTAAGCCGCTCATAACAGATCTTTGTTTTTGTTCCTGAAAGTGATGTACCTATGAATGAGAGTACAAAACACAATACCTCTGTAGCATACACTTTTCAGGAATCCCTGCTTTTTATTTTTGTGAAATGTTCCACGATGCTCTAAGCATACAGTGAATGAGGACAGGCAAATCCAACCATTTCCAGTCATTATAACTGTTTCTTTGTCATGGTCAGGGAAAGTAGTGATATAATCTAACATAATGTATTGGCTCTCGGCGTGTTGAGGTGGAGGGACTTGCCCAATTAGCTCTTCTGAGCTCGAATTAGTATGCCAGAGAGTGAGGATGACGAGGGTCAGAGTGTAAGGGGGTGATAATGATGAAGCTGACGCAAAGAACAGTTTTAACCCATACAGCAGGGCGTCTTTCTGGCCCCTCTCCTCACCCCCCTCCCCTCTGA
Source organism: Oncorhynchus kisutch (assembly GCF_002021735.2). Classification (NCBI taxonomy): domain Eukaryota; kingdom Metazoa; phylum Chordata; class Actinopteri; order Salmoniformes; family Salmonidae; genus Oncorhynchus; species Oncorhynchus kisutch. Next base: position 34,568,735 of record NC_034187.2, read on the forward strand.
TGGTTCTCAACCGGGGTCCCTTAGAGACGTCCGTGGACAGATCATTACTCTAATTGGCTGCCGTGGGGAGAGCAGACTATACTTCCACTTCTATTTGATATATCTTTAACCAAAGCCTAAAGGAATGTGTGTCCACAGGTGTGGAAGGAAGCCAAAGTAATCCCACTGCCTAAAAATAGTTAAGCACCCTTTGCAGGATCTAACAGCCGCCTAATCAGTTTGCTGCCTGTTCTTAGTAAGCTGATGGAGTTAACTACTGACCTTCAGCAGACATAATATAGAGAAGGGCACTCAACTTGTACTGCACTGACTCAGATGACTGATGATTGGTTAAAATACATGTATAAATAAGATGATAGTTGGAGCTGTATTGTTAGATACAGTGCAGCCTTTGGTGTTATTGATCATAAATAGTTATTTATGGCTTTACATCACCTGCCATCACATGGTTGGAGAGTTACTTATCCAATAGAACCCAGAAAGTGTTCTTCAATGGAAGCTTCTCTAACATCTGATATGTAAAGTGCGGTGTCCCTCTAAACAGTTGCCTTGTGCCGTTACTCTTCTCTATTTTTACCAATGATTTGCCACTGGCCAAGCTCGAACGGCTATGTATGTGGCTGATTCCACACTATGTCAGAACCCAAAGCCAGTGAGCTCACTGACATTCTAAATAAGGAAACCGCGCATCTTAACACCCGCCTGCTTAACCCGGAAGCCAGCCGCACCAATGTGTCGGAGGAAACACCGTACAACGGACAACCGAGGTCAGACTGCAGGCACCCGGCCTGACACAAGGAGTCGCTAGAGCGCAATGAGCCAAGTAAAGCCAATACGTCCAAATCCTCCCCTAACCCGGACGCTGGGCCAATTGCGTGCCGCCCTACAGGAATCCCGATCACGGCCAGTTGTGATACAGCCTGGGATCAAACCCAGGTCTGTAGCGACGCCTCAGTGCCTTAGACCCCTGTGTCACTCGGGAGGCCCCGATGTTCTGTGCTTTTGACACATAAATCAACTCTTGATTACTGTCTGCTAATATGGTCAAGTGCAGCAAAGAAAGATGTAGCAAAACTGCAGCTGGCTCAAAACAGAGCAGCATGTCTTGAACAGTACATACAGAACTAACATCAACAACCTGCATTCCAGTCTTTCCCGGTTGAGGGTTGACGAGAGATCAACTGCTTCTCTTCTAGTTTTTATGAGAAATATTATTGCGCTGACAATTCCAGATTGTCTGCATAATCAAATAAGATACATCTCAGACACCCGTACATACCCCACAAGACATGCCACAAGTGGTTTCTTCACAGTCCTAAACGAATTCACGGCAACAGTAATATGCAGAGCCACGATCACATGGGACTCCCTTCCATCTCCTATTATTCAAGTAAACGTAAAATGACCTTAAAAAAATCTATTTAAAAAAAACATCTCATGGCAGGGACTGTAAAATGACACACACACAAACACACACGCACACGCACACACGCAGACACACTATCACACTGTAACGCACACACGCAGACACACTATCACACTGTAACGCACACACGCAGACACACTATCACACTGTAACGCACACACGCAGACACACTATCACACTGTAACGCACACACGCAGACACACTATCACACTGTAACGCACACACGCAGACACACTATCACACTGTAACGCATACACGCAGACACACTATCACACTGTAACGCACACACGCAGACACACTATCACACTGTAACGCACACACGCAGACACACTATCACACTGTAACGCACACACGCAGACACACTATCACACTGTAACGCACACACGCAGACACACTATCACACTGTAACGCACACACGCAGACACACTATCACACTGTAACGCACACACGCAGACACACTATCACACTGTAACGCACACACGCAGACACACTATCACACTGTAACGCACACACGCAGACACACTATCACACTGTAACGCACACACGCAGACACACTATCACACTGTAACGCACACACGCAGACACACCATCACACTGTAACGCACACACGCAGACACACCATCACACTGTAACGCACACACGCAGACACACTATCACACTGTAACTCACACACGCAGACACACTATCACACTGTAACGCACACACGCAGACACACTATCACACTGTAACGCACACACGCAGACACACTATCACACTGTAACGCACACACGCAGACACACTATCACACTGTAACGCACACACGCAGACACACTATCACACTGTAACGCACACACGCAGACACACTATCACACTGTAACGCACACACGCAGACACACTATCACACTGTAACGCACACACGCAGACACACTATCACACTGTAACGCACACACGCAGACACACTATCACACTGTAACGCACACACGCAGACACACTATCACACTGTAACGCACACACGCAGACACACTATCACACTGTAACGCACACACGCAGACACACTATCACACTGTAACGCACACACGCAGACACACTATCACACTGTAACGCACACACGCAGACACACTATCACACTGTAACGCACACACGCAGACACACTATCACACTGTAACGCACACACGCAGACACACTATCACACTGTAACGCACACACGCAGACACACTATCACACTGTAACGCACACACGCAGACACACTATCACACTGTAACGCACACACGCAGACACACTATCACACTGTAACGCACACACGCAGACACACTATCACACTGTAACGCACACACGCAGACACACTATCACACTGTAACGCACACACGCAGACACACTATCACACTGTAACGCACACACGCAGACACACTATCACACTGTAACGCACACACGCAGACACACTATCACACTGTAACGCACACACGCAGACACACTATCACACTGTAACGCACACACGCAGACACACTATCACACTGTAACGCACACACGCAGACACACTATCACACTGTAACGCACACACGCAGACACACTATCACACTGTAACGCACACACGCAGACACACTATCACACTGTAACGCACACACGCAGACACACTATCACACTGTAACGCACACACGCAGACACACTATCACACTGTAACGCACACACGCAGACACACTATCACACTGTAACGCACACACGCAGACACACTATCACACTGTAACGCACACACGCAGACACACTATCACACTGTAACGCACACACGCAGACACACTATCACACTGTAACGCACACACGCAGACACACTATCACACTGTAACGCACACACGCAGACACACTATCACACTGTAACGCACACACGCAGACACACTATCACACTGTAACGCACACACGCAGACACACTATCACACTGTAACGCACACACGCAGACACACTATCACACTGTAACGCACACACGCAGACACACTATCACACTGTAACGCACACACGCAGACACACTATCACACTGTAACGCACACACGCAGACACACTATCACACTGTAACGCACACACGCAGACACACTATCACACTGTAACGCACACACGCAGACACACTATCACACTGTAACGCACACACGCAGACACACTATCACACTGTAACGCACACACGCAGACACACTATCACACTGTAACGCACACACGCAGACACACTATCACACTGTAACGCACACACGCAGACACACTATCACACTGTAACGCACACACGCAGACACACTATCACACTGTAACGCACACACGCAGACACACTATCACACTGTAACGCACACACGCAGACACACTATCACACTGTAACGCACACACGCAGACACACTATCACACTGTAACGCACACAATCTACATATTTTCCTTTAGTTGTATTGTTTGTATATTGTTGTATTTTGAAATTGACGGACTGCTCTTGTCTAGCAGTGTCTGTGTTTTGTTACTTGTCGTGTCTTATGTTTTTGTGTGGACCCCACGAAGCTACTACTTCTGCAAAAGCTAATGGGGATCCGAATAAATCAATTGAAACCAATTTAATTAACCCATTTGACTGTTTTAATGGTAAATGCTATCGAAGTCAGGAGCATCTTAAAACGGGTGGATGATAACTAAGAGTATAGTCTACAGTATACACTGTATATAGAAAAATAAATATACTGTATGTGTCTGGCACGACCCGTGATTTACTGGCATGTCTTCTGTTGCATTATCCGTTGGCTACTTGTTCTGCTCTCTGCATGCCTCAAGCTGTCTCTGGTATATGTCTCTGGCTATGTCCTAGGCTAGTATTCTTATACCCATGTCATACAGACGATTTGGTATGTTACCGGCAAAAGAAAAAAAGGCAATATTTATATGACCCCCTTTGAAACAGCCGCTTTACTTCGAACCTATTTGTAGGTTTTCCCCTTTTATACATATCAGTTGGTAACTGGCAAATTGGGACAGAGGGGAGGTGTTGTTAAACCATGGGAGCTGTTTTCAGTTCAAATTAGGGAGGTTTTAAACAAGTGTTAAACAATTGAAGTGTTCATGAATTTACCTGCAAAAAATAGCAGAGAACCATTCACACAGATCCAATACCTGTACTTTGGTTTCAGGGTCTGTGAAAATGCAGGAAGCTCTTTAGGTGGCTTTTATTCTCCCATGTGTTTTACACCATACCCCTTTCAGATACATGAAAAGGCTGGTATAAAAATGCAGGCATGTTAAATTAGTGGGATTTTGGTCTGTGTATAAAAGGGATTTTAGATGGCTTCTTCTTCTCAATACTCTCCATCTTCAATCAGCACTGATCTCAAAAGGCTATAGCAGTGAAACCAGTATGGTGGCAATAACAAACACTGTCTGCCCTTTCAGACTGTACTGCTCTATAGGGAGGAGGAAGGAGGTCATCTCAAATTGCTGGCACAGATCCTAATGATAACGATGATGATAATACCAAGCTGCTCAACCTCTCACACACTAATGATACTGTCTGGTTGTGTGGGCTTCTAACCTTCCCTATCTCTCTCTATCGCTCTCCTGTATGTCTGTTTGTCTGTCTGTGTGAAGTCCTTGCTATGTATGAGAATGTTCTTAAGTGTCCTACACTGGGCTGCACGGGACGCGGCCATGTCAATAGCAACAGAAACTCCCACAGAAGGTGAGTCGCCCAACAGGACTGGCAGCCATCTTGGGAAATGCCAGGATCATCTGTGTTGCGTCCATCTTTTGTTCAGTTGGAGATTTTATTTATTTCCCTCCAATGACGGGTTGTTACTTTATCCTTGTTTCTTTCCTCTTTATCAATATATTTTATTTATTAAATGTTTTACTTGACATTCATGATAATTCTTTTCACTTTGTTTATGTTCTATTTATTTGCTCAAGTGTTTATTGTTTGATTGATTGATTTTACAATTGTATCATCTACTTGCCAATAATTTTGTGTTTGTATATTGTTGCACAAATGTCACTATTTTTATTGATTGCGATGGAAAAGGGGCTTCCAGAAGTATTTGGCTTTGGATATCTCAGTTACCACAACCATACCTAATTATGTGGTTGCTTGTCTAAGGCTAAATTTGGAGTCACGCGTGAAATGCTGTAATCCACACCTCAGATGAAAGAATCACAGATCAAGGCTTCCGGGAGAGAAGCTGTGTGTATGGGTGTTGGTATTGAGAGTGGAACTGAAATAGCCGTGTGCTCCCCTCTCCTGTCACACGGCTAGAGAGCGAGAGGTGAGAGAGAAAGAGAGAGAGAAGGGGAGCAGATCAGAGCGGGAAAGAATGAAAGGAGAGAGAAGGATGAGAATGAGTGGAGTGTCACCCACAGCAGATTTTGTGAGAGTCAGGGTGTATCAGCAGCCATTAGCACCTCTCTACCACTCTGGCAGGAGGGCTACAGACCTGGGAAGACTGGAGCTCTCTCTAGCTGAGCACAGTGTCACTCACACACTGACACTCAGACAGGCATGCACACACATACTCACACACATAGACACACGGTACAGACACACACACAGACATGCACACGCTCAACTTATCAGACAGTCATGTACACTAACACACTCACACGCACTTGCAAATCACACACACACACATACACACACCTAAATGAACACCTACTAACTGATACTCACACCTCGAGAAGACACCTCTCCCTCCACCTGCGCTGGTTCAGGGCCATGATCTGAATAACCTCTCTACTGGGACTTGAAGCCTCTTTTACACTTCACAACATTTATAAAGAAGAATTTGTGAAATTACATATAATGATCAGAGCCTTTGTTAAATGTGGTTGATTGGCAGTATCTCAAACAGCTGTGCTTCAATAACATGTCCTTTATTAACCTTGGGAGTTTGGTGTGTGTGTTTTGGGAGGTTGTTTGGCCGGTGTGTTTGTGTGGATTGGGTAGCACGGACAGGATTGTGTGCGTGTGCAGTTGGTTTATCCTCTGAAGCCACTCAACCAAAAAAAGCTATCTGTTATAATAACCAACTGTGTTGTTGTCATTTAAAACATTTGATGAAAATATATGATATTGGAAATTAACCAAAAACTCATTGAAAGGCAGGTAGATAGATGGATTATCAGTTAGACAGACAGACACAGACAAGCTGGCAAACCAGCAGGCAGACAGACCATTATATTGGTTCAGATATGATCAGCCTCACCTGCATTATTGGTCATCCCCCCTCTGTTGTCCTTTCAGCCTGTCGGGGTGTCCAATCGCTGCAGCAGAGAAGCTGGCTAAAGCCCAGGAGAAGAGCATCGGGTGCGATGGCTCCTCCAAGTCTAACCAGGGCTCTGACCGAGTGCTCAGGTACTGTTCACCGCTCACCACACCACACTCAGCTTCCATAGGGACCACCTCATTGGTAGATGCAGAGTCCAACGGCCTGAATATATTAATTTAATACCTTACCAGGGTTGGGTTTCATTCAATTTCAAATGATTTTACTCTTCCTGAATTTGAATGGAATTGGCCCCATTCCGGAGCACTACATTATATCCTACCTTACTATAACTCAGCTTGCATTAGTCAGTCAATGTTGGAAGGTTTTCTTAATTATTGTATTATAGATTTTCATATTTCTTTATGTCTGTTTGATTTCTTTATCTTTTGATCTCTCAGACAGTTATCGTTTGGAGACGCTCCACATTCATTTTCTTGTTTATGAAGTGAAAGCCTTTATTGAGCTGAATCATTTCAACAAAAGTTGTTTTGATATGCAATGGTAGATATAACATTTCTATCCAATTAGACTACATCACTAATTAAAGCTCTGATTAGTTTCTAGATAAAAACATTTTTGTAAAATTATATCAGAGAAAATGCATGGCTTTAACAACAAGAGTTGTGTTTGGGTGAGACATTTTCAGGAAACAGCATAGACATGTAGCTTAGATGAACTAAAAGCTGAATCCAAGGATTCTCTTAGGCTAGAGTTGACTGTTGCCTTGCCTTTTCCCTTTTCTACGTTCCCCTCCCCTTTCCCTACCCCCTCTCCTCCCTTCCCCCTCCCCTCCCCTGCGTGATGTTTGGTGCCTCTGCTCTGTCCAACCTACACCCCCTCGTGGTTTATTTTCCAGGCCTATGTGCTTTGTGAAACAGCTGGAGATCCCTCAGTACGGCTACAAGAACAACGTGTCCACCAGCACGCCACGCTCCAACCTGGCCAAGGAGCTGGAGAAGTACTCCAAGACCAGCTTTGACTACAGCAGCTTCACAGACAGCAGCCATGGTAACAATGTCTATGGCAAACGGGCCATCGCACCCAAGCTCCAAGGCAGGGACACTTCACCTAAAGGATATGATGGTACAGTCCATCTTTCTGGCACTTCAGCTTTATCTGTTACCTACTTTATTGTTGTTCAGGTAGTCAATATGAATATTGTGTCAGTAGAATAATGAATATCCTTGCTTCTGTGGTTTGGTTTATGAATGGTCTGTATTCCAAGCCTTTATTCTCCACGGATTCATTGTATTTTGTGCCGAGTCTTTCCAAATTCACCAATATTTTTACTTCCCAAAATCCTTATTGTTGAATGCATCCCCCACAGCCAAACTTGTAATGAATACTGAGGTAGAAAAAGGTGTAGATTCACACGCAGAGTGCGGCAGGTTTTTATTTCGCCTTCGCAGGAGGCAGGAATCGTGGTCACAGGCAGGCAATGGTCATACACAGGTAGGCAATGGTCATACACAGGCAGGCAATGGTCATACACAGGTAGGCAATGGTCATACACAGGCAGGCAATGGTCATACACAGGCAGGCAATGGTCATACACAGGTAGGCAATGGTCATACACAGGCAGGCAATGGTCACACACAGGTAGGCAATGGTCATACACAGGCAGGCAAAGGTCATACACAGGTAGGCAAACAGGCAGATGAATCAAAACATCACAAGGTTGACAAAGAAAAAAAATACAGAACCTTACAAAACGACGGTAAGAGTATTTCCACGCCGTGCATTTGTCTATACTTGCGGATGAACTACCCCTATCTTTGTGCGCTTGTGTCCTCCAGTCAAGCGCTACTGTAAGAACTCCAGCTCGGCGAGCAGCCCGAACAGCACCTACGCCCCCAGCAGCAGCAGTAGCAGCCTGAGCTGTGGAGGAGGGGGTGGAGGGGGGGGCAGCAGCGCCAGCTCCACCTGCAGTAAAAGCAGCTTCGACTACACCCATGACATGGAGGCTGCCCACATGGCTGCCAGGGCCATCCTCAACCTGTCCACGCGCTGCAGAGAGATGCCCCACGGCCTGGGAGGAAAACCCCAGGACCTCTGCTCTCGGGTAGGAGTTGTTTAGTGACCAAATCTTTATAAAGCCTTCAGAGCTGATACTTTTAAGTAGAATCGACATGAGATAATGGGATTGTGTGTAATGTACAATATTTGAAGGACGTGAGAGGTTGGACACTACAGGTTTTTTGTTGTTGTTGTTGACATGTAGGTTGACTTTCGGCCAACTGGAAGTATTCAAATCCGACTTGACATCCTGTGGTCTAACATAGAGTGTCATAGTATTGGTTAGACCTTTGAATGATATCCTCGAAACACCTGCCCATCCCACTGCTAGAGGCCTTACTCTCCCAGCTCCAAGCTTCCTCTGTCCTGCCAGGTAATGTAAGCAGTGATGAGTGAGGACGATTGGGTCTCTTTAGCCACGCACACTGGCGCTCTGTTAAAGAGATATCTACGGCTGTGTCTCTCGATTGGCGCTCAGCAGGACAGCTTTATGTTTTCCCTCCAGGGATCAGGTGAGGTAGATAGGGAGAACGGCGGGATGGGACGGATCGCCGCCGACACGCCGCGAGCTCAATATGTCATCAGGAGGAGATAAGGCGCCGGTATCCCTGCATTATCAGCATGGAGACGCCGAGCAGGTAAATAGGGAGGCCTTCTGCGTGAGGTAGAGCGGAGTACACTCAGCTGGCAGAAGAGCCTTAACCAATCAGGACTTCCTCTCTCTTCTTTCCTTCCTCTCTGTCCATTTCTGCTCCGTTGGCAAGACAGACAGACAGACAGACAGACAGACAGACAGACAGACAGACAGACAGACAGACAGACAGACAGACAGACAGACAGACAGACAGACAGACAGACAGACAGACAGACAGACAGACAGACAGACAGACAGACAGACAGGAGGCTCCAAGGCAAAGGTAGAGACAGGAAACGTCAGGGAGATTCTCAACCTTCTTTCATCTGAACACCTCCAGTCATGTCATTGCTTTTCTTACATTGTCTGTCTTTCCTCATTTACGTCCATTCCTATCTCTTTGAGTGAAAGCGAGGGAGACTGAGGAATAATCATGAATGCTGAGAGAGAATACATTTGTTTCATTTTAGGAGCTGGAGGAGGCTGGTGGAAGTAATTTGGGGAAGCAGCCACTGACCCCTCCCGCTCTCTCTTGCCCCACCTCCTCCCAGCAACAGGGGACCGGGGCTATCTGGGGGTCAGATGACAATCATGTGGTCCGTGAGGAAACAAACATGCTCGTTAATGCACAATGACACACATACTGTATATGCACATTCATTTGAAGCACACACATACCATGCCACATGAAAATATCTCTTTCTCTTTCCTGCTGATAGCTTTTAGCCTTGCCTCAAAGTTTCTCTCTCTCCATTCCATATGCCCATAACCATATTTGTTGGAGTGGCGGCAACGATATAGTAAATTAATATGTTATGTATATTAATATATAACACTGATGTCTATCTTTGGTCTACAAAGGCTGATTCTGTTTTGTCACCATAATAGCGTCAAACTCCAACGATCCTGAATCCAGTAACATATGGTCCAGAGCATGAAAAAAAAACTAGCTTGAGCTACTACAGTTGAAGTCGGAAGTTTACATACACCTTAGCCAAATACATTTGTTTTAAGAATGTGAAATGTCAGAATAATAGTAGAGAGAATTATTTCTTTCAGCTTTTATTTCTTTCGTCACATTCCCAGTGGGTCAGAAGTTTACATACACTCAATTAGTATTTGGTAGAATTGCCTTTAAATTGTTTAACTTGGGTCAAACGTTTTAGGTAGCCTTGTACAAGCTTCCCACTATAAGTTGGGTGAAATTTGGCCCACTCCTCCTGACAGAGCTGGTGTAACTGATTCAGGTTTGTAGTCCTCCTTGCTCGCAGAAGCTTTTTCAGTTCTGCCCATAAATGTTCTATAGGATTGTGGTCAGGGCTTGGTGACGGCCACTCCAATACCTTGACTTTATTGTCCTTAAGCCATTTTGCCACAACTTTGGAAGTATGCTTGGTGTCATTGTCCATTTGGAAGACCCATTTGCGACCAAGCTTTAACTTCCTGAGTGATGTCTTGAGATGTTGCTTCAATATATCCACATCTTTTTCCTACCTCATGATGCCATCTATTTTGTGAAGTGCACCAGTCCCTCCTGCAGCAAAGCACCCCCACAACATGATGCTGCCACCCCCGTGCTTCACGGTGGTGTTCTTCAGCTTGCAAGCCTCTCCCTTTTTCCTCCAAACATAACGATGGTCATTATAGCCAAAGAGTTCTATTTTTGTTTCATCAGACCAGATCGTACCATTTCTCCAAAAGGTACGATCTTTGTCCCCATGTGCAGTTGCAAACGGTAGTCTGGCTTTTTTATGGCGGTTTTGGAGCAGTGGCTTCTTCCTTGCTGAGCGGCCTTTCAGGTTATGTCAATATAGGACTCGTTTTACTGTGGATATAGATAATTTTGTACCTATTTCCTCCAACATCTTCACAAGGTCCTTTGCTGTTGTTCTGGGATTGATTTGCACTTTTCGCACCAAAGTACGTTCATCTCTAGGAGACAGAGTGCATCTCCTTCCTGAGCAGTATGATGGCTGCGTGGTCCCATGGCGTTTATACTTGCGTACTATTGTTTGTACAGATGAAGGTGGTACGTTCAGGCGTTTGGAAATTGCTCTCAAGGATGAACCAGACTTGTGGAAGTCTATAAAAAAAGGTCTTGGCTGATTTCTTTTGATTTTCCCATGATGTCAAGCAAAGAGGGACTGAGTTTGAAGGTAGGCCTTGAAATACATCCACAGGTACACCTCCAATTGACTCAAATTATGTCAATTAGCCTATCAAAAGCTTCTAAAGCCATGACATCATTTTCTGGAATTTTCCAAGCTGTTTAAAGGCGCAGTCAACTTAGTGTATGTTAACTTCTGACCCATTGGAATTGTGATACAGTGAATTACAAGTGAAATAATCTGTCTGTAAACAATTGTTGGAAAAATGAAAAAAATAGGTTTAATGACTCCAACCTAAGTGTAAGTAAACTTCCGACTTCAACTGTATGTGTACTTTACTCATTTTATTGGAAAGGGAAAGGGGGATACCTAGTCAGTTGTACAACTGAATGCCTTCAACTGAAATGTTTCTTCCGCTTTTAACCCAACCCCTCTGAATCAGAGAGGTGCGGGGGACTGCCTTAATCGACATCCAAGTCTTCGGCGCCCGGGGAACAGTGGGTTAACTGCCTTGCTCAAAGCGACAGATTTTTACATTGTCAGCTTGAGAATTCGTTCCAGCAACCTTTTGGTTACTGGCCCAACACTGGAAGCACACCCCAGTACCCTAACCTCTGAGCCCAGAAGACTATACAAGCATACAGTATGTGCGTCACAAAAGAACCGGAACCTGGGTTTTGCTCCACTGGAACACAGGGAGACTCCAGCCTAGGGGGAGTGTCGTGTGGAATCACTGTTGAAACAGGCATGCCTTGGCTGGAGAGGGGGAGAGGAAAAGAGAGGAGAGGAGGAGATGAGAGGGGGAGTGGAGGGGGTTGGAGTGAGGGATTTTAATGAGGGCAAGGGAAGGGTGACAAATAGACATTACCCCTCCCCTCCAGCCCCCTCCAAATACAGGGCAGAATTCTACTGTGCACATGTTCACCAGATGCAATACATCAGCGGAGGCTGCTGAGGGGAGGAACACTCATATTAATGGCTAGGATGGAGTCAATAGAGTGGTATCAACCACCTGGAAACCATGTTTTGATGTGTTTGATACCATTTCATTGACTCCATTCCAGCCATGATTATGAGTCGTCCTCCCTTCAGCTGCCTCCACTGCAGTACATGGATATTCAGCTGGGTAGGAGAGGGAGGGAGCATTTGGGCTGATTATTCAAGCCTGTCTGTGTCCCTGTTTGTTGTGCGATATTTATTGTCTTTTTGGTTGACTAGCAGCAGTCCCTATGCAGCCGCCCAGCGTTGCCCTCCCGCCAACCTCTAACCCCACAGCCCAGTCTCTCTGCCCAAATCCACTCACATCACACTCAAACCAGCCAGGCCCCAATCTGCTCCCTCTGGCTGTGGAGGTTACAGACACTCTGAGGGAGGGAGGGAGAGAGAGAGAGAGAGAGAGAGAGATGGTGAGATTAGTGCAGGATCACTACATTTGCTCCCTTGCCCTTTACCACTGATGACCCTGTCTCTCCCACCAGTCACCATGCCTTTTTTTTACCAGAAGGAAATATTTAGAGAGTTATGTAACATATATAACAGGTTTTTGAGCTGAATGTTGCTTTGCCTTTCTTCTCCTCCCTCTCTCCTTCCTGCTGCCCCTCCCGTCTTTCCTCCTTTCCCTGTCTATCTTCCTCCCTCCAGAACCCAGACCTAGAGGTAGATGAGAATGGGACATTAGACTTGAGTATGAAGCAGCGTCTGGGGGGTGGCGTAAGTGCGGTGCTCACCCCCCTGGAGCCCATGTCTCCCCAGCGCCAGGCTCTGATGCGTTACGGCATGGGGGATGACTGCTGGGACCTGCCGGTCGACTATGCCAAGATCAAATGCATCGACGAGGACAGCAAAGAGGTACTAAAATGTGAAGGATGATGATGCTAATGATGATCAGATGAGGATGCCGATCACTCCTCTAACCTGTAACTCGGATTGTGGGATGAGGCTATCCTATCTTTCAATGACTTTCTGTCACATTAGCTTCACAGTACCTCAGTACTCAAATAACTTTTACACGGCAGCATTCAAATATCCTGCATATAAACAAGCAGCTTGCATACTGTACATACATCTAACGTTACGATTCACAATGGCCTACATACAGAAGTCCCCCGCTGCATTTCAACAACACCCATCCATTTGGCAGTCCGTACAGTACCTACTGTGTTTCACATCTGTCCATCCCAAGCCATCTGTCTCCAAGGACTTTCTGTTCATCCCTTCTTGTGTAAGACTCCCATCTCATGTTGAGGTCATTTTTAACACCAGCCCAGATCTCAGGTTGAATGATTGGAAAGTCATATTAGGAGTTCTCAAGGAAAACAATTCATTCTTTGTATGTTCATTTCCATCAGCATCACCATACAGCAGACAGAGGTAGGCTGTGTCTCTCAGCTGTTTGCCAGAATTAATTATGCAAATAAATACTGGCAGGGAATCTAAATAGCTCTTCTCGTCAAAAGACTGCAGGGAATCAGTGTGTGTGGGGGTGTATTTGTGCGTGCGTGTGCATGTGAGCGTGTCTGCGTGTGTGCCCGTTTTTACGCTGTAGAGGACCTCGCAAAATGACCCAGCCCAGTGCTCTTCAATATGTGCTGGATATATTTGCCTGTCTTTAGGGGCATTACTGTACACAAAGGAAAATAGATGGTTTACATCAATAGTCTTGCCCCGCCTGGCTGCCTGCACTGTAGACAAAGCCAGCCTGCAGTCAGACTCTAGCGATCTAGGACTTCACCACAGTGCCATCTAGGGTATCTGTTAAGTACAGCATTAGAACGCTCAGCCAAACTCCTAACTCTGATTCCATTGTGTTCAGGTTAATAGGCATAGGGAAGCACAACATAGTGAAGCCTACTGGAGCACAACAAAGAATCTCTCTATCAGGTTTTCCTCATATAATCCTGTAAATAATCATGCAAATAGATAGCTCCAATCCTGTAGCATGCAGCACTTCGTAAAAACTCCAGAGTTTCTCGTCTAAAGAGATAGTCCTGACGTTTCCAGTCTGTCGTGGTAAGAAGTCCTTTACTTCGTCAATCCTCAAAGAATGCGTTATATACACAACAGCATTTCCAGTCTCCTCATTCGGAGTCTCTTCTGTTGATTCGCAAACACTAAACAAATGGCTTAGGTGCTCCCAGGATCTCAACAGCGGTACTGTAAACGGCATTATTTCTACTTCCTGAGTGCTGCGTTCTCTCCACAGCCCAGATTGACGGTATGACAGAGCCTCCTCAACCACCACCTTGGCAGCCCGCCAGACAGGCGCAGCCATTTGCATGCAAATTGAGAGAGCAGAGTGCCATTGTGTTTTAAAGAGACCTGCTTCTAAGGCTCTGAGAGTGCCAAGGCAGCTCTCTCTCTATTTGTGTGTGTGTGTGTGTGTGTGTGTGTGTGTGTGTGTGTGTGTGTGTGTGTGTGTGTGTGTGTGTGTGTGTGTGTGTGTGTGTGTGTGTGTGTGTGTGTGTGTGTGTGGCTGATAATCTGAAGGTCTGAGTAATACCTCTGGTCAAGGAAGTAGGCATTCTTCCTCGCCGAGCCAGTGACTGTGCCACCAACCGATTGGCGCTCTAAGTTGGTATTTGTTGGTGTCTGCACAATTCAAATCAAATCAAATGTTATTGGTCACATACACGTGTTTTGCAGATGTTATTGCGGGTGTAGCGAAATGCTTGTGCTTCTAGATCCGACAGTGCAGGAATATCTAACAAATGATATCTAACAGTTGAAGTCGGAAGTTTACATACACCTTAGCCAAATACATTTAAACTCAGTTTTTCACAATTCCTGACATTTAATCCTAGTAAAAAATCCCTGTCTTAGGTCAGTTAGGATCACCACTTTATGTTAAGAATGTGAAATGTCAGAATTATAGTGGAGTGATTTATTTCAGCTTTTATTTCTTTCATCACATTCCCAATGGGTCAGAAGTTTACATACACTCAACTAGTATTTGGTCGCATTGCCTTTAAATTGTTTAAATTCAACCCCCAGTCTACCATGGTTTTAGAAGGAGGGCTGTCCTGCAGAGGGATCTGCTGTGTTGGCATCACATAGAGATACAGAGACCACTAGCTGAGACAGAGAATGGGTCAGAAGTTTACATACACTCAACTAGTATTTGGTCGCATTGCCTTTAAATTGTTTAAATTCATAAAAAATCCTACAATGTGATTTTCTGGATGTTTTTCCCTCATTTTTACTGTCATAGTTGAAGTGTACCTATGATGAAAATTACAGGCCTCTCTCATATTTTTAAGTGGGAGAACTTGCACAATCGGTGGCTGAATAAATACTTTTTTGCCCCACTGACATACATGTATGTCAGAGCAGCATTGGACTAAGATAGTTGTGCCCCTCTTCTAGCCTGCTGGTGGCCCAGGGACGGCTTTAGACTGTAGCCTGATTGACCATGCTACCCATGCCCTCTGTCACCCACAGTGCAACTCCACAGATAGTTGGTCTGTCAGAGCTGTCAGTGTCAATCCATATTCCCCCTCCGTCCATGCCATCTTTCTGACTGTGTGTATCTCCCTTTGTCTCTCTTTGTCACTCTCTCTCTCCTCTTTTCTGTCTCTTTCTCTCTCTCTCTCTCTCTCTCTCTCTCTCTCTCTCTCGTCCCTCTCTCTTGTTCACCCTCTCGCCCCAATCTCTCTCATTCCCCCTCTCTTTCTCACCCATCCCTCGCTCTCATCCACTCTTTCTCTCACCTAAATCCCCTTCATCATCTAGCCTGATGACCTGGACCCGTTCCGGGATCTGCTGGGGGAGCGAGGTTACTCTGGTGACGTCACCATGCACAGCCCCAAGCCCAAGTTCGCCCAGTGCAAGGAGAGCAAGAAGGACCTGATAACGTAAGACTGACCTGGATGGGATATGTGTGTGCGTGTGTGTCACAGGAGGTTGGGGGCACCTTAATTATGGAGGGTGGGCTCATGGAAATGGCTGAAGCAGAATAAGTGGAATGTATCAAATACATCATTCCATTCGCTCCGTTGTGGACAGTATTATGAGCCGTCCTCCCCTCAGCAGCCTCCTGTGGAGTGTGTGCCACCACTCCACTCAGCTCCACTCCCCCTGCTGCCATCTGCTTTTCACCCCCTCCATCTTTGCTTTCCCTTCTTTTTTGTCTCTGTTCTTTTCCTTAGCTTCAAAGGAACCACCCACCTCTTCTCCTTGGCATGCTACATTTGCAGCGCACATTTCTGCCAGCTTTTCATTTGATCCACAGCTCTTCAGCCAGTGTATTGATGGCTTCTTATGCTTCTCTTATGTTGATGATTTATTGTAATAAAACATCAGTACCTCTTCATGTTGCAGCTGCGCCCTAGAACGGGGTCCAAAACAAACCATTTTTGCAGACAGTGAAGCTAAACTGAAAACAATGAAAAACAAATCCGCCAACAAGAAAGACACAAACAAACCTCCTATGTCTTTATTTTATGTTCCTCTCGTCATGGTTTCATTTTGTCTATTTCTCTGGTGACAGATGCCCAGCCCCTGGGTGTGACGGGAGAGGTCATGTGGCTGACGATTACGTGTCACATAGAAGGTGTGACTTAATTTTCTCCTGGTGGAATAAGTCTCTTGGATTGATTGTTTTCAGCTTACCTCGACTATGCTGTCAGACTAATGCAGCCAGAATGCACATCTCTGGGTTGACCTTTTGAGTACGATTACAGTTAACCTTCTGAGTCCAAGTACAGTATCATCATGGTACACATAGGCCTACCAGATACCCAATAATTGTGTCAAGGAATCTAGCCAATGAACTTACAGAGCATGTAAACAAAGCTTTGTGTTCTACACAGGCTATCACTCAGAGAGTTAACACTTTTTAATTACTGACCCAAATTCCCCTCTGCACTCGCATCATGGCTTTCTTGCAATTCCAGTCTGTGTCAGTGTCAGTGTGTGTGTGTGTGTGTGTGTGTGTGTGTGTGTGTGTGTGTGTGTGTGTGTGTGTGTGTGTGTGTGTGTGTGTGTGTGTGTGTGTGTGTGTGTGTGTGTGTGTGTGTGTGTGTGTGTGTGTGTGTGTGCGTGTACAGTATGTACCCCATGTTGTACAGTATGTGTCTCTGTCATCATGTTTCAACGGTGGGTACTCTCTCTTGTTTGCCTCACTAACGTTGTCCTTGTATCTTTCAGTCTCTCTGGCTGTCCTTTAGCTGACAAAAGCATTCGAAGTATGATGGCCACCAACTCACAAGAGCTCAAGTAAGGCGTGAGATGTTTCCGTCTTATTTTTCTTTCTGCTTTTTTTTAAATATATTGTGAAAAAGGTATCATTTATCAAACAGGTTTAAGTACCTCAGACAAAGCTAATACACTCCACTGACTGTTACGGTGAAATACATTATAGATGTGGTACAGAATGGGTGTGTTTTTGAGTGTGTCCCTCAAGACCTGTTGATTATTGTAGGCCCTGATTCGCTGTGCTTTCTGTCCCAGGTGCCCGACACCGGGGTGCGATGGTTCTGGGCATAATACTGGCAACTACGCATCACACAGAAGGTAAATATATACACACACACACACCTGTAGTTCATCACACAGAAGGTAAATACACACACCTGTAGTTCATCACACAGGCAGTAGACTGGACAAAGTTCTCTGTGTCTGTATTATCTGTCATTGACGTGGTTGCCTTTCCTCTGCAGTCTATCAGGGTGTCCTCGGGCCAGGAAGAGTGGGATCAAGATCACACACAGTAAAGAGGACAAGGAGGACCAGGAGCCCATCAGGTAGAGTTAGCCTGCCATGAATGAGACACAGTCTCCCAGTGTTTGAGTGTTCCCAAACACCTCTCAAAGACTTAGGGAACTACAGAGCTCACTCATTTTCTAGATGCCCTCAACCAATGACATTTGATGCCTTTAACCGACTCTTAGTGTTCTTTACACAACATTTTAACAGATTAGATTGAAACAGAGCTGAGCAACCCCCAGTCTACCATGGTTTTAGAAGGAGGGCTGTCCTGCAGAGGGATCTGCTGTGTTGGCATCACATAGAGATACAGAGACCACTAGCTGAGACAGAGAATGATCCGGATTCTACCTAAATCCTCCCATTGATTTCTCTGTGGTGCTGAGAGGAAACCAACGCCCTGGCCTGTCCGTGCGTCAGTCTGTCTGTCTCACACGGTCAGCCAAGCCCAAAGAGGCAGGGACGCTTTCCGAAACATCTATCTCCACTAAAACAGCCTAAAATGAGCACTGGCTGGTGGAGAAAAGTTATAGGACTTTCTGAAAGCATTTGGAACTGTGTTGCGGTTTGGACCAGTTTTTTCTGCGTTATTTCAGGGAAGGGGAAGAGATTCTGACTGTTTCTGGAAATAGAATAAGCCTGATTGATAGATTAATAAAAACCAAGGGGAGTTGTAACCATAATCCATTGGGGGAAAATGATGTGTTGAAACATTTGCAGCTTCACTGCATCTGATTAGCCATAGTGCTGACTGCTGATTTAACGTTGACTCACTTTAATCTGTGTCAGTGCGATAAACTGCCATAGGGACAGATTAGACCAGATTTAAGGTGTTTTTATTTCTATTTAAGTTGGAGTGATTATATATACTGTTGAAGTCAGAAGTTTACATACGCCTTAGCCAAATACATTTATACTCAGTTTTTCCACAATTCCTGACATTTAATCCTAGTAAAAATTCCCTGTCTAAGGTCAGTTAGGATGACCAATTTATTTTTAGAATGTGAAATGTCAGAAAAATAGTAGAGAGAATGATTTATTCAGCTTTTATTTCTATCATCACATTCCCAGTGGGTCAGAAATTTACATACACTCAATTAGTATTTGGTAACATTGCCTTTAAACGTTTTGGGTAGCCTTGTACAAGCTTCCCACAATAAGTTGGGTGAATTTTGGCCCACTCCTCCTGACAGAGCTTTTGATACTGAGTCAGGTTTGTAGTCCTCCTTGCTCGCACAAGCTTTTTCAGTTCTGCCCACAAATGTTCTATAGGATTGAGGTCAGGGCTTTGTGATGGCCACTCCAATGCCTTGACTTGGTTGTCCTTAAGCCATTTTGCCACAACGTTGGAAGTATGCTTGGTGTCATTGTCCTTTTGGAAGACCTATTTACGACCAACCTTTAACTTCCTGACTGATGTCTTGAGATGTTGCTTCAATATATCCACATAATTGTCTTTCTTCATGCCATCTATTTTGTGAAGTGCACCAGTCCCTCCTGCAGCAAAGCACCCCCACAACATGATGCTGCCACCCCCGTGCTTCGCGGTTGGGATGGTGTTCTTCAGCTTGTAAGCCGCCCCGTTTTTCCTCCAAACATAACGGTGGCCCTTATGGCCAAACAGTTCTAATTTTGTTTCATCAGACCAGAGGACATTTCTCCAAAAAGTATGATCTTTGTCCCCATGTGCAGTTGCAAACCACAGTCGTTTTTTTTATGGCACCTTTGGAGCAGTGGCTTCTTCCTTGCTGAGCGGCCTTTCAGGTTATGTCGATATAAGACTCGTTTTACTGTGGATATTGTAAAGGGGTGCGTAACTGGTGGCAGGGAAGTCAGACGCAGGAGAGCAGAAATAGGTAGTAGCCGGAGCAGTTTAATCCAAAAACCAACGGCATAAAAATACAACAGAATATGGGTACAAAAACCCCCTACGTGCTCCAGTAAACCTGTGCACAAGCACTTACAACAAACAATTCCAAAGACATGGGGGGGAACAGACATGGGTTAAATACACAACAAATAATGAGGGAACTGGAAAACAGGTGTGTAGGAAAACAAGAGAAAACAAATGGAAAATTAAAAATGGATCGACGATGGCTAGAAGACCGGTGACGCCGAACGTCGCCCGAACAAGGAGAGGAAACGACTTCGGTGGAAGTGGTGACAGATATTGAAATTTTTTATATTTATCTGTTTCCTCCACCATCATCACAGGGTCCTTTGTTGTTGTTCTGGGATTGATTTGCGCTTTTCGCAGGAAAGTATGTTCATCTCTAGGAGACAGAACGCATCTCCTCCCTGAGCAGTATGACGGCTGCTTGGTCCCATTAATGTGGTACCTTCAGGCGTTTGGAAATTTCTTCCAAGGATGAACTAGACTTGTGGAGGTCTCCAATTTGTTTTCTGAGGTCTTGGCTGATTTCTTTTGATTTTCCCATGATGTCAAGCAAAGAGGCACTGAGTTTGAAGGTAGGCCTTGAAATATATCCATAGGTACACCTCCAATTGACTCAAATTATGTCAATTAGCCTATCAGAAGCTTCTAAAGTCATAACATAATTTTCTGGAATTTTCCAAGCTGTTTAAAGGCACAGTCAACTTAGTGTATGTAAACTTCTGACCCACTGGAATTGTGATACAGTGAATTATAAGTGAAATAATATGTCTGTAAACAATTGTTGGAAAGATTACTTGTGTCATGCACAAAGTAGATGTCCTAACCGACTTGCCAAAGCTATAGTTTGTTAACAAGACATTTGTGGAGTGGTTGAAAAAAGAGTTAAATTGATTCCAATATAAGTGTATGTAAACGTCCGATTTCAACTGTATGTATTATCCCATTATGCATACTGGTACTCGAAGCAAACTGCATTCTATTCTGTAATGATATTTCAATAAATTTAGGCACCCATGAAACTACATGTGTCCAACTTTACATTACATAGACCATATGGCATGTATAACTATGTAATTACATAATTCTTCCTGACAATTTATCCTGGTCAGGAAAAACTCTAGGCTCTTGTCAGAATGAAACTCTAGTCCCTGGTTATTAGAATAACCACAGCATCCCTCTGCCATCAACAGGTGTCCGGTCCCGGGCTGTGATGGTCAGGGTCACGTGACGGGGAAGTACGCGTCTCACCGCAGTGCGTCGGGCTGCCCCCTAGCTGCCAAGCGGCAGAAGGACGGCTACATGAACGGCTCCCAGTTCACATGGAAGGCTGGGAAGACAGACGGAATGTCCTGTCCCACCCCAGGCTGTGACGGCTCAGGCCACGTCAGTGGGAGCTTCCTCACGCACCGTAGGTGGGTCTGGGTCCTGAATCAATATTCCATAATGCATCCTCTCTTTTTTCCCTTCCCTGATGTATTCACTGTTCTGACATTACAGGCTTTGTGAAAGCTATGTCGTGGAGACAATGCTTTCACCTATCCAATCAGGTTGTGCGTGTGTGTCTAAATAAAATATGTACTATTTGTGTGTAACTATTTTCTCATCTGTTCCTCTAGTTTGTCAGGCTGTCCGCGTGCGACGTCTGCCATGAAAAAAGCCAGACTGTCTGGACTGTCTGAAATGCTAACAATAAAACAGCGCACCAGCAATGGTAATGACCGTCATACACACAATGGAGCCAATCAGGAGAGTGTATGTGTAATGAGCTTCTGAGTGGAATCCCAATCTAATATAAAGAGCCAATCAGGAATGTGTATGCGTAATAAACTCCAAAATCTAATCCCAATCTGAAACAAAGTGTCCAGGATTGTCATACAGCAATCACAGAAATCCATACAGCCTATGAGCTAGCAAGCACGCCTGTGACAATTAGGCTATTCATAGATGCGGTAAAGGAGTCAATGGAACACTGATGTTCAATGACCAGATTGGCGCACATTCAACAAATCTGTTCTCGAAAAGTGGATATTAGTCAAATCCGTCATTATTTATGTAGTGTAACAGGCCCACAAATTAGCTGCATTACATGTAGAAGTGGTCCCTTTTCAGGTTTAGAAGAAGTGACTGCTAAATGCTAACTCCCCTTTGTATAAGCTGGTTAGCATAGCTAGCATACAGAAATCATTGATTGTTGTCGAAGTTGTTTTTAACTGTAATGCAGTTGATTGGTTGATATCCATACAAGCATTATATTTTTACCACAACATATTGTGAAATACACATATAAACAATAGCCTAAATGTAGACACATTTTGCTGGTGGGCAATGAAGGTCACTTGAGATCTTTCCCCCACGGCCCTTTCCCTAATGCGTTTCCATGGCAATTGCATTGTTTTTGTCGAGTTCAACTTCTTTACCAAAGATTTTTATAACTAAACCTCATTGTTCTATCTGTGTCTTTACAACATCTAAGGGTTGCACCTCTGCCATTTGGTCATGCCGCTGCCATTGTTGTCAACGTTCTACAGACGCTGCAGACATATTAATGCCCAAAAGCAGAAATGGGGTTAATGACTGTTTTGTCTAAAATAGATGACATTGCTAAAGTAGGCAACTATTTAGTTGGAAACAACTTTGCAATCAACATCATGTCATCAAATTTACTTTAGACAGGTGGCAATGTTGTCATTAGCTAGCAAAGTTAGTCAAAAATAGCTAGAAATGCTAACGTTAGCTAGCTAAAAATCCGGTGGTCTCCTCTCAATCTAAGCTACGTAGCTAATGTTATAATGCATCTAATCTAAACGAATCTGGCAACATAAAAATGATGGCCTACTAATTATTTCCCATCTTTAGAAATGTATTTAAAAAATATATATATATATATGTTTTTCTTTCTGAATTTTTTCTACATTCCAGAAAAGAAAGAAAGAAAAACTGTATATATACAAACGACAACTCACAAACACCCACAAACAATGACCACATCTCCTGTGCCCAGACCTGAATCTTCACACCCCCATCCCTAGTGCCTGCATTATTGTTTGTCACTTATTCTTAAATTGTACCAATTTGTTTTTCTCAGTCGCCCATGCTATTTCAATATTTCAGTAATATATCATTTGAATTTTACACTGTCAATGATGGCGCAATGGTTGATTTCCAAGTTTTTACTAAATGTTTTTAAAAAATGGTGATGAGAAAAAAAATCGTCCAGCCCATTGTGTATCTCATTACCCTCACATATGTCATGTCTTGAAATACGCAGACAGATTTATTAAAAGTAAGTTTACATTGTAATACTTCTGACAGTCAACTTTCTAGCTCCACCCACAATATCCAAACTTTATAGCATTCCCAGAAAGCATGGATTATTGAGTGATTATTAGTTTTACACTTGAGACATGACTCTACCGTTGTGCTGTAGAATTTGTGAATTTTGTCTCTTGTATAATAAATCCTATATATTAGTTCATACTGGATAAAGCGTACATTTTCGTTAACTGTAATTTTGTTAGTTATGCTCCAACATCAGCTCTTTTGAAATCTTGGTTCCAATCATTTCTGTTTTTTTCTAAGAGATTGTTAGTTGGATATGCTTTCTGCAAGGTTTTGTAGATCTTCCCGATCATGTGAACATTATTTTCTGACTCAAATAAGATTCCCTCAAGGTTGCTCTGATGTCCAAAAGATTTCAAAATTCCGTGATGCTGTATGTAACTTTATTTACGGTTTCTGTGCCTTTAGTTTTCCACGTGGGCCATTTTATCGATGAATTCTGAAAAGCTATCTAAGGATTATTCTATAAGGTTGTGTGTCATTCTCTATTTCCAAGCCACTGTAATGCACTTGGAGTAGAATGGAGCAGAATGCTCAGTCGGGCATCAGTCTTCAAATGAATGTTCAAAACAATATTGTGACGGAATGTGCAACCCTCTGCCTCTATCACACTCTCATTCACTCACCACACTGACAGATTATTTGAAGTATTTTGTTGGGCTTGGAGTGGGTGGCAGTTATCTAATAATTGTTCACTGTATTATCTTTTGAAGGAATCGAGAATGAGGAAGAGATTAAACAGCTGGATGAAGAAATCAAAGATTTAAGTGAATCTAATTCACAAGTGGAGGCAGATATGATCAAACTTAGAACACAGGTAGGTCAGTATTGGTACCACATCATTTGTTGACTTGAATATTTGACTCATTTCATGCTTACCGTTCAGTTTCTACCCATTGTGGCACACCATTCTGCTATCGTCAGTGCTCCTAGACTCTAAGTGTGTATTTCTAGCACAGCGTACACCTAAATTAATCTACCCCCTGCTAAAGCATTCACAAGAAAAGGGACTCCAGTTTTGGAAAAATCTGTCCAATCGTCATACATGATCTACCATCAGTGAGACACATCCTAGCATATCTCACATCTGGGAGAATGCGGTTTGACAAAGTGGGGCATTCCTAATTATAAAGCACTTTTCCTCTGGGGCCCCCTGCGTGCCAAACATTGAAAAATAGAGAGAGCATAATCACTCCCAGCCAATAAAGAGGAACACCCAGTCCACAAAAACATCCTACAGCTCCATTAGAAAGACAACAGGGGCAGCAGCTTCACAGCTAGTATAATAGGATTTCTATACAACTATGTGTGTATGTGATCTGCAGAAGCTAAAATTCAATATCAAGAATGTATCAAACACTCCTTTCAAATCCAGGAGGGAAGGAACGGAAAGAGCTTCACAATATGTTCAAATACAGTTTGCCTTTTTGATAATGCATGCAAGTTTGATCTCACTTTGGAAATACAGGCTGTATTCTAACCTGTAGTAGACTTTTGGACCTCAAACATTTGAGCACAACAGTGCATTGGAGGCACATCCCTCTGAGCAAAAAGTGGTTGAATCAACATTGTTTTCACATCACAAAAAAAAAAAAAATCTACTTGATGACGTTGGATCAACATGGAAAAGTGATTGGATTTGCAAAAAGTCACCAATGTAAGGAAGTTGTGTATATTTATTTTCACAACTTTTGAACTTAAACCAATGACAAAGTAAAAAGTTTGGTTGATTTCATGTTGAATTTACATTAGTTGACAACACAACTAAATGTAAATCAAAACTAGACGTTGAAATGACGTCTGTGCTCAGTTTGTGCTAAAATTGAGTTTGAAGCATGTGTTGGAATATACCTCACAGAATTTGAAGCACATCTGTGTGATTGTCAGTGTGTTGAATTGCATCTGTCCATGCTTGCCCATTGCTCTTCACATATGTTGCTCTGTTGCGGTTACATCCATCTCTCCATGTGATGATGCCATAGACATGGCTGCACGCCAGCCAATCAGCCGTGAGTTGTGGCGTGTCTGAGGTGTGCCGCTGCCCGTGGTATGTGAACTGCACCCTGTGTGCTCCGCTGTAACAACCACAGGTAAAAACCACCACCTTTACCGTAACCCTCTTCTTCTCTCACACTCCCTCCCTTCCCTAGATTACCACAATGGAGTCTAATCTGAAGTCAATAGAGGAAGAAAACAAGGTGATTGAACAGCAAAATGAATCTCTCCTGCATGAGCTGGCAGGTCTCAGCCAGACACTGATTAACAGTTTAGCTAATATCCAGCTCCCTCACATGGTAAGGGAACACCAAGAACAACAACCGGGCGAGTTCCTATAAGCAAACATACTGTAGCGTATGAATCAATTAATTTATATACTCATCTATGTACAGTATTTCTCTATTCATTATTTGCATTTCTGTGAAGCCCTTAAGGACCCAGTTTGTCCATGCTGAGTTGAGCTGGAGCTTAAAGCCTAGATTAATGGGAAATAGGTTATTGTTCATTTTAGCCAAACTGAAATGGGGAGGTTTTATAGCGCCTTCGGAAGGTATTCAGACCCGTTGCCTTTTTACACATTTTGTTAGGTTACAGCATTATTCTAAAATTTCCTCAGCAATCTACACACAATACCCAATAATGACAAGCTAAAATTGCTTTTTAGAAAATGTTGCTAATTAAAAACAAAAAACGGAAATACCTTATTTTCATAAGTATTCAGACCCTTTTCTATAGGACTCGAAATTGAGCTCAGGTGCATTCTGTTTCCATTGGTCATCCTTGAGATGTTTCTACAACTTGATTGGAGATGATTTGGAAAGGCACACACGTGTCTATATAAGATCCCACAGTTGACAGTGCACATCAGAGCAAAAACCAAGCCATGAGGTCGAAGGAATTGTCTGTAGACCTCCGAGACAGTATTGTGTTGAGGCACAGATCTGGGGAAGGGTACCAAAATATTTACGCAACACAGTGGCCTCTATCATTCTTATATGGAAGAAGGTTGGAACCACCAAGACTCTTCCTAGAGCTGGCTGCCCGGCCAAACTGAGCAATCGGGGGAGAAAGGCCTTGCTCAGGGAGGTGACCAAGAACCCAATGGTCACTCTGACAGAGCTCTACAGTCCCACTTTGGAGATGTGGGAACACTCCAGAAGGACAACCATCTCGGCATCACTCCACCAATCAGACCTTTATGGTAGAGTAGCCAGTCCGCTTTGAGTTTGCAAAGGCACCTAAAGGACTCTCAGACCATGAGAAACAAGATTCTCTGTTCTGATGAAACCAAGATTGAACTGTTTGGCCTGAATGCCAAGCGGCCTGAATGCCAAGCGTCACGTCTGGAGGAAGCCTGGCACCAACCCTACGGTGAAGCATGGTGGTGGCAGCATCATGCTGTGGGGATGTTTTTCAGCAGCAGGGACTGGGGGAATAGTCAGGATCGAGGCAAAGATGAACGGAGCAATGTACAGAGAGATCCTTGATGAAACCTGCTTCAGAGTGATCAGGACCTCCGACTGGGGTAAAGGTTCACCTTCCAACAGGACAACAACCCTAAGCACACAGCCAAGACAACGCAGGAGTGGCTTTGGGACAAGTCTCTGAATGTCCTTGAGTGGCCCAGTCAGAGCCCGGACTAGAACCCGATCAAACATCTCTCAAGAGACCTGAAAATAGCTGTGCAGCATTGCTCCCTATCCAATCTGACAGAATTTGAGAGGATCTGCAGAAAAGGATGGGAGAAACTCTCCAAATAAAGGTGTGCCAAGCGTGTAGCTTCATACCCAAGAAGACTTGAGGCTGTAATCGCTGCCAAAGGTGCTTCAACAAAGTACTGAGTAAAGGATCTGAATACTTATGTAAATGTGATATTTCAGTCTAAAAACAAGTTCTTGCTTTGTCATTATGGGTGTAGATTGGTGAGAGAAAAAAACGATGTAATCAATTTTAAAATAAGACTGTAACCTAACAAAATGTGGAAAAAGTCAAGTGGTCTGAATACTTTCCGAAGGCACTGTATATGAGGCTTGTGTTATGAATTAGGGGTCCATTTCTACATGCAGAGACTTACAATGGTGACCAAACAACAGCCTGCTGATAATGTTTTCTGATATCCAACATATAGACAGATTGGAAAGGCAGTCTTAAACAAAAATGTTGATCAAATATTGCTATCTTCTGTACCTGCCTGTTCTCAGTGCAATGGAAACTTAGTCTCCGCCATTTTGACACTGTCTGTAGCTACAGGCTATATTATGTTTGCAAGTTCAACAAACTAACTTGTTGATCTATCATGGATTTTCATAGTACAGTACATGTGATGCTATAATTGCAGGTCTGTTTTTACTGCAGGGCTAAAAGTATTTTAGGGCATGCCAAAAACAGCCTTTCTCCATAAGAATCCATAAATAAAAATCCCTATAGTCTTTAGAAAAAGAAGGACAAAATAGCACTGGTCCAAAAACTATGACTGATGTCCGTGTTATTCTCAAATGGCCATTTTGACATTTTCTTACAAGCCATAATGCTGCCATTTATCATAGTTTAATTTTTTTAAACGATATCTCTTCATCTAAAAATGTGTAACCTTTGTGTATGAACACAATGAGACATCATTCCAGATGCTCTGATCATTCTGACTTTGTTGTGAGCTGGATTCAGTTGCAGTCCCAGTTCGCTACCACACATGTATTCTTGTACTGTATGCTTTGCTTTGTCTTGCCTTTACTTCCTTCAAAGTTACATTTAGTTAGATGTGCTGTTGGTACTGCAGCTACAATGCTACCGTCTAGTGATTGTTTGAGAGAGTACCAGTAACTAGGCACCAACTAACAGTAACTAACCTTTCCCCCCACCCCCCCATAGAAACCGCTTTCATACAAAGAGGCTCCCATTAGAAATAACAGCTGCTTACAGATGCATCAGATAGTAAGACAATCATTCGTCATATTCTTACTCTAACACTGCTTTTCGTTCTGTTAATCCTGCTCTTTATTTCCTCATCTGGACACTATAATATGCTACTCGTGTCAGTGCCACCCTAATAGTCAGTAGAGTTAGTCATCTGTCTGGTTCAGAATCTCTCCCATGCATGTCCTCCTATTGTCTTTCCCATGTCCATCTGTTTTTTATTCGGGGTGACCTTGTCTTTTTTCCAGTCATCTTACATCTCTTGATGCGATAAAAAAAAAAATCCTGAATCACTTCCATTCCTGAATTTCCCTTTTTTCCAAATGTTCTAACCGCAATGATCATCTATTTGAATGGAAAAAGCTTGATTTAGCTAAATGAATGTGCCCTTGTTGGTTGCAAAGTGCATGTACATACAATGCGTATAGACACTGCAGCATGACCCTATTTTCCCAACGTGGACATCGCTGCATGACATCTTACTCTGTGTGGATCATCTTTGTGTAAAACCACCACCTCTCAGCCTTTAACCTGTTGTAAGACACCTTATTTCGATGACTATCACTTTTAGAGCATTTAAATATGAAAAGGCCTAGTTCAGAGAATAGTTTGTTTCAAGTGGTTTTATCTGTGGTAAAACATGTTGGTTAAAAAACTGTTTGTAAGGCTAAGCTCCTCAAAGGATGACTTTAGTTTTTGTTTTAGGCCTGTCTTCTGTTCTCTCTTTTTCACCTCTTTTTCTTATGATCTAACCTAATTCTGGTGTTGTTGAAATGTTTCACAGGAGCCGATCAGCGATCAGAACTTTGATGCTTACGTGACCACGCTAACAGACATGTACACCAACCAGGAGCAGTACCAGAGCCCTGAGAACAAAGCCCTGCTGGAAAACATCAAACAAGCGGTGCAAGGAATCCAAGTGTAGCCCAGCCCGCTAGAACCAGCAAACGCCAGAGCTTCTTCTCAAAGAGGAGTGAAGGAAAACAACACCCACAGGAAAGAACTAGAAGTGACATGATAGGATGACGCCTCATGGTTTGCTGCTGTAACTTATCATACAGTGTTAGATACAGATTTTTGATCTTCAAAAAAAAAAGAAATGTTATGCTTAGAAAACTTCATAATGATTTTTCTTTTTTTGTCTTGCTTTGATGAGAAAAAAAAAGTAAGTGGCAGAATAGTTTTTGAAGACATTCACATTTTGTACGTTTTCATACTGTATGAGCTGAAATAGTGTGATGTAATGTTTCTAGCTGCTCGTGTATGCACATTTTTTGTGTATATTTCTGGACAGTAAGCTGATTAACATAGGACTTTAGTCATTTTTAATGCTTGATGATGAAGATTTTAGATGAAAAAGCTGCTCTGGACAGTGAAAACAAAACAAAAATCAAGAGGGAACTGCAAGGAGGTAGCTACTTTTCAACGATCTTTTCCTCAATGGATGATTTTGGAATTCTAAAGATGTCTTTTCTTCTTCTTGTGTGCAGATTGTTGAATAGACTTGGTTGCAAAGTACTTTTTTTGAAACCTTTTTTAAAGGTTGGTAGCTGTAGGTGGGGGCATTTTTAAATAGGTGTTGGAAATGAGTATGGAAAGAAACTGACTTGATGTTTGTATGAATGTTATAGTTTTATTGTAAACATCATGACACGGAAACCCAATGGTGGAAATCCCATTGTCTTGAAAAGGACTATTCACTCTTGATCTTTTGTGTTGGTAGATACCCATTGTCATTCAATCAGCAACAATGTGATGTATAACGGAAATAGAGTATCAAGGCATCATTCTAGCATTTAGTATTAGTTCTGGTTCAAATGTCAAAACTTATGTTGCTAGAATCGGGCAATGTCTCAGCAATGTATCTCTAAATCATATGTTTATAATAGATATGGGATGCAAAAACAATTGGGGGGGTATATGCAATTACCTGTTTATAAACATGGGGGGGGGGGGGAAAGGAATCTTTTCACTACATGTCAAATATAAAATGTTATATAAACCTTTCAATACAAAAAGGTATTTAAGTTGAACATTCAGTTTTAAAGATGAAAGATGCTTTACGAGTTCCACTTTCTTTACATACAATTTTGCACAAGGACACCTTTGTTTCCATGTTTTGATGTTTCTACAGAAACTAAAGCAGTACCTGAGAGCCTAAGCGGAGAGTAACAAGAGTTTTGTAAAGAGTATTTATACTAGAGTATGAGAAAGAGCGGGACTTACAGGGTCATTGTCCCCACTTATGTGCCAGTAGACTATTTGCACTTGTCCTACAGATACTATCCTAACATGTGGCGGTGTGCAATTTCCAGGTGTTCCTTTGAAACACGATTGGAGCAAATAACTGCTTGAAGCCACTAGGTGATGAATTAGTTCCACTGAAGGAGACTACAGGGATTTGAATCAGAAATTATGATTATAACCATACCACTAATACTGTATTATCAAATGTTAAACAATGATGCTATTTCATTTGGGTATGTTATATGAGTATTAAATAATCCCCAGCAGCACTTTATATCTAATCACTGTACAAATTAAATAGTCAATCAATTAAAGGTAAAAATAAAATAAAAAAGAAAATTGAGGGCGTATTCTCTTTTTTAAAACTCTGAATCGGGGGATGCAGCTCCATGTCTGTATGCGGCCCCTCTTTCTGTTGTGTTATTAGTTGTTAACGACCATGTTGAGAATTTGCCTTTTAAGAGCTAATGCAAAGGTGCTTGTTGTTTAACTGATCTCATCTATTGTACTTTTACGTCCTCTTTTAGGGCTCCTTTGTCAATGGCTGCATATGCCTTTCTCCACAGCATCGTGTCTGCAGCTTTTTGCCAATATAGTAATGCTTTCAGTAGAGTACTAGTTAGTATCAGTTCTTGAATTCATTCTCATTATCAGTACAATGGAAAGGGATTTAAAGCACAAACCGGCTGCTCATCTACCGTTGGTACATAAAATCACATTTGAAAAAAGTTTTCTGTGAATATTTACATAGGGGACACAAAAGTTGTCACATATTAGAATGCTGAATTTTCATATAAATTATTGTGAATTCATCAGAGTTTATTTATTCTATCTTATTCATTTTGAGGTTGATTTAAGTATTCATTAACGAAGACAGGATTTTGTATAAACTATTGTGCTCTCTGTGGAACTGAAGTTTAATTTATTTTTGTACTACACAGCATGGATTTGTTGACATTTTAATTTTGCTATAAATGTGTGAGATCACAAGTTGCTGTGATATTTCATTTTTAAATTGTGAACTTTGTAAAAATTTTGTCATGCTGGATGTTGAACACATCTTACTCTGAATAAAGAAAAATTGTGTTGCCACAGGCCTGTAAGCTTTGATGTCTAGTCATCATCCTTGTTCATGCTCTCAATTCAGTGCGTAAAACCCATCATTCTTGGAACCCATTCAGCTAAAGGCTGCATTCATTCACATGGGTTTTTTCAATTCACAAGAGAATCGCTTGGTTGTTTTATTCCTCGACAATCTTGATGTTTTGCAATAAGAGTAAATAAATAAGAATAAAGCTTTCTTGGGATTCACTTTACGCTATGTGATAAATTTGACGTTTATTTTGACGGCTATAAAGTGGAGTGGGTGTTTTGTTACAAGTACTGTAACAAGTACCATTGCCACAGGAAAACCAGCAGAGAGCAGCACAGAGCACTGTATAACGTTATATTTCTTGGACAAAGTTTTTTTTTACCTGCATCCTAAACCATTATAACGTCCTAAACGGTTATAACGTCCTAAACCATTATAACGTCCCAAACCATATAATTTTATGGCAATCTGTTTGCATATTTGGCTCAGAATAGGCACATCAATAGAGTATCAATAGAGTGCTTTCCACCCAGTGAGAGACAAACTGGCAACATTTTAGGGCATAATTTCCAGGTTATATGGGAATAACATCTGAATAAGCAATTTACACGTTTTATTTATTTATTTATTACATCATTCTTTTTAATAGTATTAAGCAAAATTGGTATCGCTTAACTGTATGTACCACTAATTTAGTAGGCTACATAGTTGATTTTTTTTTTTTTAATCGGACATCTCTATACAGATGCAGGCTACAAAGTATCATTTTATTAACCAGGCTTTCCATTAGTTAGAGTTTCTCCCCTGTCCAACATAATTTGTAACACTGCCCTAGATCTCTCTCTCTCTCTCTCTTTGTCTCTTTCGCTCACTCAGTCAGCTGAGTTCCCTAGCTTTACTATAACTCAGCCGATGTTAGTTTCGGCAAAAGGGGTTGCTGGCGGTGTGTTCTCTGCGCTGCTGACTCCCTAGCAATGGCGCTGTGGACGGGTCAAGTCGTATCCCCTTTTGTAGTCGCGGTAGCACTGATTTTGGTCGCCAGTGGCCCGCAGCCTGTATATTCTTGTCCAAGTCGGTGTTTATGTTTTCGCACTACCGTGAGATGTATGCATTTAAACCTGGAAACCGTACCTGCTGTTGCTCCGTCGACAACCATCCTGTAAGTAAGATTACATTGTATCTAACGGGAAAAGTTAGTAGGCGATGGAGGGAACGGAATGAATGCACTGATTTCTGGAGGAGTCACATCAACCCAA
Source organism: Oncorhynchus kisutch (assembly GCF_002021735.2). Taxonomy (NCBI): domain Eukaryota; kingdom Metazoa; phylum Chordata; class Actinopteri; order Salmoniformes; family Salmonidae; genus Oncorhynchus; species Oncorhynchus kisutch. The sequence goes on from NC_034187.2 coordinate 34,601,607, forward strand.
GCGCTTTGAGACGGTTATACGATCTCTTATGTTGGTGTACAATAATTTAAACAGTTAGACTTTATCTAATATTTCCGTATCTAAAGCACAGTTGAGAAAGCAAGATGAGAAGAGCTACTGTCATCTTTGGGACCAGACCACCATTCTGGTTGCCTATTCAAATTTGCAATGATGGAGTCTGGGAGTTTTGATCGTTTTTAAGTTCCTCATCACATGGATTTAGTTTTTTAGGCTTATCTTATACATATGCTTGTTCGTTATCTGTCATGCATTGGTTTATTCAGTTGACTCACTAAAGAAAAACTATAACTTTTTTCAGCCTATAGGCTACCCACATTACGGAAAAGAGTTCAACGGCTTCGTTATCGGTTGCATAGCCGTTGGAAGGGACGTGCCTTAGTAAAGTTCCAAGACACCTTTGACGTCTGCCAGTGACTGAGCTAGGCCCTACTGAACGTTTTTTGGAGGGTTAGGCAGCTATCGAAGTCAGCCATAGAAAAAATGTAATGTGATGAAGTTGAATCAACATGGAAAAGTTTGCAAAAAGTAATCAACAAAAGGGAATTTCATCTTTTTTTCACCCGAGGTTGAACCTAAATCCAATGACAGGGTGACATGTTTGTTTGATTTCACGTTGATTTCACATTAGTTGACAACTCAACCAAATATACATATAAATATAAAAACTAGTTTACGTTGTTGGATCACATGGGGTATTGTGAAGCCTAATATAGTTCTCTGCATGTGAGCTTTGTGAGAAACTGCACCATGGGATGACCTTTCCTCCAAGCGCTTGCTTAATTAAGCCTGTTGGACTGCAAGTGGATGGCCCTCGACCAATATGGCTTAGTTAATTTCAAATCAAATTTTATTTGTCACATGCGCTGAATACAACAGGTGTAGACCATACATTGAAATGCTTACTTTACAAGCCCAACCATCAATGCTGTTTTAAGAAAAAACAAGTGTTAAGAAAGTGTTTGCAAAATAAACTGAAGTAAACAATAAATACAAAACAAAAAAATATTAAAGAGCAACAATAAAATAATAGTAGCGGGGCTATATACAGGGGGTACCGGTACAGAGTCAATGTGGAGGCTATATACAGGGTGTACTGGTACAGAGTCAATGTGGAGGCTATATACAGGGGGTACCGGTACAGAGTCAATGTGGAGGCTATATACAGGGTGTACTGGTACAGAGTCAATGTGGAGGCTATATACAGGGGGTACCGGTACAGAGTCAATGTGGAGGCTATATACAGGGGGTACCGGTACAGAGTCAATGTGGAGGCTATATACAGGGGGTACCAGTACAGAGTCAATGTGGAGGCTATATACAGGGGGTACCGGTACAGAGTCAATGTGGAGGCTATATACAGGGGGTACCGGTACAGAGTCAATGTGGAGGCTATATACAGGGGGTACTGGTACAGAGTCAATGTGGAGGCTATATACAGGGGGTACCGGTACAGAGTCAATGTGGAGGCTATATACAGGGGGTACCGGTACAGAGTCAATGTGGAGGCTATATACAGGGGGTACCGGTACAGAGTCAATGTGGAGGCTATATACAGGGGGTACCGGTACAGAGTCAATGTGGAGGCTATATACAGGGTGTTACGGTACAGAGTCAATGTGGAGGCTATATACAGGGGGTACCGGTACAGAGTCAATGTGGAGGCTATATACAGGGTGTTACGGTACAGAGTCAATGTGGAGGCTATATACAGGGGGTACCGGTACAGAGTCAATGTGGAGGCTATATACAGGGTGTTACGGTACAGAGTCAATGTGGAGGCTATATACAGGGGGTACTGGTACAGAGTCAATGTGGAGGCTATATACAGGGGGTACCGGTACAGAGTCAATGTGGAGGCTATATACAGGGGGTACCGGTACAGAGTCAATGTGGAGGCTATATACAGGGGGGTACCGGTACAGAGTCAATGTGGAGGCTATATACAGGGGGTACCGGTACAGAGTCAATGTGGAGGCTATATACAGGGGGTACCGGTACAGAGTCAATGTGGAGGCTATATACAGGGGGTACCGGTACAGAGTCAATGTGGAGGCTATATACAGGCGGTACCGGTACAGAGACAATGTGGAGGCTATATACAGGGGGTACCGGTACAGAGTCAATGTGGAGGCTATATACAGGGGGGTACCGGTACAGAGTCAATGTGGAGGCTATATACAGGGGGTACCGGTACAGAGTCAATGTGGAGGCTATATACAGGGGGTACCGGTACAGAGTCAATGTGGAGGCTATATACAGGGTGTTACGGTACAGAGTCAATGTGGAGGCTATATACAGGGGGTACCGGTACAGAGTCAATGTGGAGGCTATATACAGGGGGTACCGGTACAGAGTCAATGTGGAGGCTATATACAGGGGGTACCGGTACAGAGTCAATGTGGAGGCTATATACAGGGGGTACTGGTACAGAGTCAATGTGGAGGCTATATACAGGGGGTACCGGTACAGAGTCAATGTGGAGGCTATATACAGGGGGTACCGGTACAGAGTCAATGTGGAGGCTATATACAGGGTGTTACGGTACAGAGTCAATGTGGAGGCTATATACAGGGGGTACCGGTACAGAGTCAATGTGGAGGCTATATACAGGGTGTTACGGTACAGAGTCAATGTGGAGGCTATATACAGGGGGTACCGGTACAGAGTCAATGTGGAGGCTATATTCAGGGTGTTACGGTACAGAGTCAATGTGGAGGCTATATACAGGGTGTTACGGTACAGAGTCAATGTGGAGGCTATATACAGGGGGTACTGGTACAGAGTCAATGTGGAGGCTATATTCAGGGTGTTACGGTACAGAGTCAATGTGGAGGCTATATACAGGGGGTACCGGTACAGAGTCAATGTGGAGGCTATATACAGGGTGTTACGGTACAGAGTCAATGTGGAGGCTATATACAGGGGGTACTGTTACAGAGTCAATGTGGAGGCTATATACAGGGGGTACCGGTACAGAGTCAATTTGGAGGCTATATACAATGGGTACCGGTACAGAGTCAATGTGGAGGCTATATACAGGGTGTTACGGTACAGAGTCAATGTGGAGGCTATATACAGGGGGTACTGGTACAGAGTCAATGTGGAGGCTATATACAGGGGGTACTGGTACAGAGTCAACATGGAGCCTATATACAGGGGGTACTGGTACAGAGTCAATGTGGAGGCTATATACAGGGGGTACTGGTACAGAGTCAATGTGGAGGCTATATACAGGGGGTACCGGTACAGAGTCAATGTGGAGGCTATATACAGGGGGTACCGGTACAGAGTCAATGTGGAGGCTATATACAGGGTGTTACGGTACAGAGTCAATGTGGAGGCTATATACAGGGGGTACTGGTACAGAGTCAATGTGGAGGCTATATTCAGGGTGTTACGGTACAGAGTCAATGTGGAGGCTATATACAGGGGGTACCGGTACAGAGTCAATGTGGAGGCTATATACAGGGTGTTACGGTACAGAGTCAATGTGGAGGCTATATACAGGGGGTACTGTTACAGAGTCAATGTGGAGGCTATATACAGGGGGTACCGGTACAGAGTCAATTTGGAGGCTATATACAATGGGTACCGGTACAGAGTCAATGTGGAGGCTATATACAGGGTGTTACGGTACAGAGTCAATGTGGAGGCTATATACAGGGGGTACTGGTACAGAGTCAATGTGGAGGCTATATACAGGGGGTACTGGTACAGAGTCAACATGGAGCCTATATACAGGGGGTACTGGTACAGAGTCAATGTGGAGGCTATATACAGGGGGTACTGGTACAGAGTCAATGTGTAGGCTATATACAGGGGGTACCGGTACAGAGTCAATGTGGAGGCTATATACAGGGGGTACCGGTACAGAGTCAATGTGGAGGCTATATACAGGGGGTACCGGTACAGAGTCAATGTGGAGGCTATATACAGGGGGTACCGGTACAGAGTCAATGTGGAGGCTATATACAGGGGGTACCGGTACAGAGTCAATGTGGAGGCTATATACAGGGTGTTACGGTACAGAGTCAATGTGGAGGCTATATACAGGGGGTACCGGTACAGAGTCAATGTGGAGGCTATATACAGGGTGTTACGGTACAGAGTCAATGTGGAGGCTATATACAGGGGGTACCGGTACAGAGTCAATGTGGAGGCTATATTCAGGGTGTTACGGTACAGAGTCAATGTGGAGGCTATATACAGGGTGTTACGGTACAGAGTCAATGTGGAGGCTATATACAGGGGGTACTGGTACAGAGTCAATGTGGAGGCTATATTCAGGGTGTTACGGTACAGAGTCAATGTGGAGGCTATATACAGGGGGTACCGGTACAGAGTCAATGTGGAGGCTATATACAGGGTGTTACGGTACAGAGTCAATGTGGAGGCTATATACAGGGGGTACTGGTACAGAGTCAATGTGGAGGCTATATACAGGGGGTACCGGTACAGAGTCAATTTGGAGGCTATATACAATGGGTACCGGTACAGAGTCAATGTGGAGGCTATATACAGGGTGTTACGGTACAGAGTCAATGTGGAGGCTATATACAGGGGGTACTGGTACAGAGTCAATGTGGAGGCTATATACAGGGGGTACTGGTACAGAGTCAACATGGAGCCTATATACAGGGGGTACTGGTACAGAGTCAATGTGGAGGCTATATACAGGGGGTACTGGTACAGAGTCAATGTGGAGGCTATATACAGGGTGTTCCGGTACAGAGTCAATGTGGAGGCTATATACAGGGGGTGCTGGTACAGAATCAATGTGGAAGCTATATACAGGGGGTACTGGTACAGAGTCAATTTGGAGGCTATATACAGGGTGTTCCGGTACAGAGTCAATGTGGAGGCTATATACAGGGGGTACTGGTACAGAGTCAATGTGAGGGCTATATACAGGGGGTACCGGTACAGAGTCAACATGGAGCCTATATACAGGGGGTACTGGTACAGAGTCAATGTGGAGGCTATATACAGGGGGTACCGGTACAGAGTTAATGTGGAGGATATATAGAGGGGGTACCGGTACAGAGTCAATGTGGAGGCTATATACAGGGGGTACCGGTACAGAGTCAATGTGGAGGCTATATACAGGGGTACTGGTACAGAGTCAATGTGGAGGCTATATACAGGGGGTACTGGTACAGAGTCAATGTGGAGGCTATATACAGGGGGAACTGGTACAGAGTCAATGTGGAGGCTATATACAGGGGGTACTGGTACAGAGTCAATGTGGAGGCTATATGCAGGGGGTACCGGTACAGAGTCAATGTGCTGGGGCACATAGAGGTAGAGGTAAAGTGACTATGCATAGATAATAAACAGAGAGTAGCAGCAATGTAAACATGGGGGGAGGGGTCAATGCAGATAGTCTGGGTAGCCGTTTAGTTAGCTGTTCAGGAGTTTTATGGCTTGGGGGTTGAAGCCGTTAAGCCTTTTCGACCTAGACTTGGCACACTGGTACCGCTTGCCATGCGAAAGCAGAGAGAACAGTCTATGACTAGGGTGGCTGGAGTCTTTGGCAATTTGTAGGGCCTTCCTCTGACACTGCCTGGTATAGAGGTCCTTGATGGCAGGCAGCTTGGCCCCAGTGATGCACTGGGCCGTACTCACTACCCTCTGTAGTGCCTTGTGGTCGGAGGCCGAGCAGGTGCCATATCAGGCGGTGATGCAACCATGCTCTCGATGGTGCAGCTGTATAACGTTTTGAGGATCTGAGGAACGATGCCACATTATTTTAGTCTCCTGGGGGGGGAATAAGCATTGTCGTGCCCTCTTCACGACTGTCATGGTGTCTTTGGACTAAGCTCTCAACCTGCTCCACTACAGCCCTGTCAATGAGAATAGGTGTGTGCTCAGCCCTCCTTTTCCTGTAGTCCACAATCATCTCCTTTGTCTTGATCACATTGAGGGAGAGGTTGTTATATTGGCACCACACTGCCAGGTCTCTGACCACCTCCCTATAGGCTGTTATTATATAATCTATTCAGCATATTGCAAGGTAGTATTGTCATGGATGTGTCATTGGCTTCTTGGAGAACCAGAGTAAAGGGTCAGTAGGCAGGCAGGGGTCTATGTTAGAGGGTAAAACTGGTTTAAATATGTCTCAGATGAATGGAAGCACAGTTTGTGACCCTGGTGCCTTCAGCAGTAGTGGCACTTCTGCACTTCTTTGATAGGTCCTGATAGGTCCACTGGAGGCAGCTAAAGACTGCAAGTGCCAGCGAACAGCCAGACAGAAAACACACACACAGCTCTGAAACTCCAGAACAGTCCAATCTCTGGAATATGTGGCCTCTTGTTTTTAATTGACCCTTGTCATTTTGACACGTTTCTGAAACCTGCGTGCATCTGTGAAAATAAAGACCTTCAGGCAGGAAGCTGGGCACAAAGGAAAAACTCAGCCTCAACGACGGGCACCACGTGCACAGAATTAGCCTCCCTAACATACACTACCAGTCAAAAGTTTGGACACACCTACTCATTCAAGTTTTTTTTAACATATAAAATATGTTTTCATTTGTTTAATACTTGTTTGGTTACTAAATGATTCCGTATGTGTTATTTCATAGTTTTGATGTCTTTACTATTATTCTACAATGTGGAAAAGAGTAAAAAATAAAGAAAAATCCTGGAATGAATAGGTGTGTCCAAACTTTTGACTGGTACTGTATATATGCAAGCTTCCAGGCCAGCCTCAAAGGGAGTCAATGGGCCAGACCTACAGCCACAGAGCACTGCCCTCCCTGCCAACTCTGCAAGATGCCCAGGACACGTCAACGTCCCCTCTGCCATGGGAACTGTTTTATGGTTTGGTGTGCTGAGCCCCCTCCTTCTTCTACTTCTTCTTCTTCTTCTTCTTCTTCTTCTTCTTCTTCTTCCCTCCTTTGGATGCCTCTGAATCTGTCACTGTTGAGTGTTGTTCAGGGGAGGGCTGTGGAGGGCAAATCATGTGTCAGTTTGACAAGTTTTTCATGCTCGCTGGGGTTTGAACTAAGCAAGCCACCTGTCGCTTTGCCCTGCCTGCTTGGGCTCAGTCTTGTTGGAACATGAATGCAGCTCAGCTAGCCTCTGCGACTCTCCCTGCCTTTCCATTATTCCACTGTAAATTGTGCACACAAGCCTGGCCTTCAGGGCTGCAAGGCACCTTTCAACAGAACTCGAGCACTGTTTTGAAGGAATGCTTGAATGTGGGGAATATTTGACTCCCTGAATATGAAGTTGCAGATCACATTTAAGCCTCATTAGACACTAGTCAGTAGCTCCTTTGAAGGATAAAATGTAGTGTGTATTTTTGTGTGGGGTTAGAACCAAGTTATGGCATCAGTCCTGTGCCTTGTACTTTATATTGGCTTTATTGACCAGTATGGAGGCTAAAAATACAACATTTTGATTGAATCCTTTCTCATAGCTTCACTCATTTCGGCCACAGTCCCAGGACCAAAACACTGGCCCCTCCCACCTTGGGGTCAGCTGATTGCTGGCTGTGAGGACTGGGGGGCAGAGGTGACTGGGTTGTTAATGAAACAGGTGTTAGAGACAGGGGGCATTGTATATAGATGTTTATTTGGGGAAATGCTGCTGGCTGGCTAGGCCCTGAAGGTCTAGGCTTTGCATTCCTCGTCCTGACCTGGCAGTGTGCCAGCATAGAGCACTGCCGTCAGATGTTCCACTAATAGGTTCCTCAGAGCTGTGGGAAGGTATTTTGTTATTGTTTGAAAGCATCTCCCCAACCTCTCCTTTCTCTGGCTCTATATCTACCACGTTTGCCCATTTTCTCTCTCCACATCTCTTTTTCTCTCTTCATTCACAGTATTCTCTCTTACTTTCTCCCTCTCGTTCACTCTCCCCGTTGTTCTCTCTTTCTATCCCCCTCTCTTTCTCTCTCCCTAGTCCCTATATCAAGCCCTTCGTAGCTCTCTCCTGTGATGGATTTTGACATTTTGGTTGGTTAGTGCAGGGCAGGCAGCATTGTGTCAGATGCCTGTGTCTCCCATAAGAGGCATAGCTGGAGGTGGGGCTTGAGATGGAGCTTGGGCTGGAGCTGGGGCTGGAGCTCCGACTGATCCCAGTTCTAATGTGGCGTCTGTGTCTGAATGTTCTGAGCCTAGTCAGCCTGCCCAGTGTGTGTGTAATGCTTGTTTCTCTACTAATGTCAATCTCGAATGAACTCAGGGACCCTGGCCCAATCACTCAAGGCTCTCAAAAAGTCAGTGGCTTCTGTGATATAAGTATCTTATATCTCTAAATGTGTCTCTTCCCATGGGAAAAGGGGAATAAGGTATTTTTCCCCAAAGTACACCCAGGACCGTGCTCGGTGCTACCGTTTTTAGTTTAGTTTTTACTCTCAGCGGTTTTCTTTCAGATTACGGTAGGCGTCTTTCCCCCCCCCCCATCTTTGATGGTCCACATTTATTTTTCAGCTGTTGTCTCGGAGGACTAAATTACTGCCCTTCCTCTTTGTGACGATACTGCTGTACTCCTGCTCTGGGATTGTCAGCTCTATTCTGTCAACCACTCTCCTGAATCCTCTCGTATAGGCCCACGGTTGTTGATGCTAGCTCTTCCGCTTGCTTACGCTGTGTAAAGACACATTTTAAGCTACAAAGACACAAGACCAATGTTCCCTCTAAGCTGCTCGCAGACACGCAGCTCCCCAGGGACAGCCGGGCAGAAGAAATATCAGCCCAAGCAGAGAAGCACGAGATTGAACTTCACTCAACTTTCTAGAGCTTTCCACATTAGCTAACACTACCAACGTTTCCCTTTACTGTGGGAATTGTGCTCGAGTCAACGCAATATTAGCCACTTTCAATGCAACATACCGAAACAAAATGAACTATGCAAGACTTAGTATGCAAAACAAACTATCAAAGAGATTTTGTTGTAGGCAGAACGCATCGGCGTAGGAATCTATTGCATTGACAGGCGCGACTCAGGGCCGTATACACAGACCGGTGTGACATAACCAATCAGAGATGCAGTAGGCCTATATGCAAATAGACCATTGCCATTCACTTTGAACTGGACTGTTTTTACAGCATGAGAGGTCGTCAGTAGATACACTTGTTTTGAGAGCAAAGCGAGAGCTACATGTAGCGACGTGTGCACATTAGTACATTTGTTCATATCCTTTGCTAGTTAGTGAGTTATTAGCCCAATTCTAGATCATTTGTAGTTAGCAATGGGGGAGGGAATGATTCCAACAGGAGAACAAAACATGTGCATTTCTAGACACATTTGTAAAGCAAGTCAGGATTATATATTTTTTGTCTTAAAGGGGCAGTGTTGTATTTTGAGACGGTCTTGAATAAGCTAAGTAGCCAATAGGCAGAGGGCAGCATAATTTGTCTGATTCTTTGTATAATGGTAGGGGAATAATTATGCATTTAATTTTGTAAAGTGGTATCTTGCATCACACAACACAACAACATGTTCATGTCTAAAGGACAAGTGGATTAACAGGTTTGTGTAAAGCCCTGCATGTTTTTTTTCTCTCAAAAGTCTCATGAGTAGCCTACTTGACCACTGTTAAAACTAACTTGAAGCGGGTACAGCCTCAGTGTTCACAGTAAACTTGTGCCAGAATTTTCACAACGTTCAAGTTTGCGCTCAGCAGAGTGACACATTTTCTTTGAGGGAACATTGCGCAAGACGACAGCTTGTCTTGCAGTGGTGAGGTTTTATGCGGGGAATGTTTATGTGACATACTACAGTGCATACAGGATTGTTATAGACTTTCCTTTTTGGTTCTTTCATAGTTAATGTCTTGTCTGAAACCTCACGAATGGCCTCTTGTCATTTATGTATGTATGTATGTTTGTTTCTGTGTGCTGTCACATGGTCTGGCATCCACAGCAGAAATGTGTTAAACATTGTGAAAGTGAACCCTGATTATAAACACATGGGCAACGCCATGGCAACGGGGAGTCTGCCCCGTTGTAAATGTGTCAATGTGCTAGCTCATAAAGTGGCTTGTTATGGCCTAGGTTGCCTCTTTATGAAATGTTTAGTATTCAAATAGGCTCCTTTCTTGGTGTTTTTACTCTAACACCCTGTGGTGTATGTGGTGTTTTTTAACGATATTACTACAAACAAACCCTTGTGAAACTCTGTTCTGTAGTAGGCTTGTAATAACAGGAAAGGTAAAGGCCGGGATGAAATGTGAAGGCTCAGCCTTTGGTTCACTCTCACAGGCTATCAGAATTAATTTCACGTCAAAGGTTTTGCATTGTATTTTGGAGAATCAATAAGTAGTTTATTTTTTCACCGCATTTTCGGCAGAAAGGTGGTAGCTTGCAGGAGCAGCGGCTGGTTCTGAATGGACTGTGACAAGACAGACTGAGAGGTTGAATGAGTGCCCATCCAATGAGTGAAGCTGGAGGTTCCTGGTGGGTGGGTTCAAATGGGGGTGGGGTGGAAGTTGAACTGTGCAGCACACTACAAGGCAGGGAACCTGCCATCTGTATAAGATGGTCTTGATTTGCGACTTTACATTTACGAGCCTCCCAAGTGCAGTCCTTAGAGCACTACTGGGTAGATTTAATGACCAGGATGGGCAGGAATTAGGGGGTGATATTTTTTCTCTCAATCCCTCCTTCATTTTCTCCCTTTATCTTCTCTATTTTGTGACATCGATGGTTTACAACAGTGGGCTGAGTGAGTGAGAGAGAGAGGGAGTCAGGGAGGGGGGGGGGGGGGAAGAGTAGCTCCATTGTGTGGAATTTGCTGCAGTCAGGCTTTGTAAGGCGTTCAGTCTCTGCGGCATTATGGAATGCAAAGCCAGAAATCCCCAAAGCTCTGCTCATTTGCACAGGGAGATTGGGCCAAAGATAGTTCTTGAAAGGAACCCGCCTAGTCTCTCTCTTACTGTGGCTGTCCTATTGGGGGGAGGACAGCTCGGCTGCTGAATTCTAAAGTTGTTCCAGCGTTTTTGCAGCATTTCTCACATAGCGTTGTTATAGCGTTATTGCAGGATTGTTAAACTAAGGATGTCTCCTAAAGGTCAGATTCTCCCCCTGTGACTTGTTTAGGATTTTTTTATGCATGTCCAGGGCTGTTCGTGCATAGTTGTTAATCATGCATGTCTATTTGCAGACATGTTGTTGGTGAAGGGCCTCAGTGGAAGGAAATAGAGCTGAAGGGATACACTTTTTATGCCCTTGTCATGAATATTTATAATGCTTAATAAGATATTCGTGACTGTTGATAATATAGTTTCCTGGATAATGACATCAAAGGATGTCAGATAGGGTTGGGTGGTATTTTTCATAACTTCATATTGTTCCTGTACCACACCAGGGTACACTGTATTACCGGCAGTGCACACAGTGGGCACTATTTTTTTCTATAGAATAACTATCTTCAAAGTAATGACTCGGGACGTCGGTTGTGAGAAGAAAGCTTCTTTTTAGCAGTAATACTTGTTGACGTTACACTTTACTACTTTAGATTCTACAAAACAATAAAATAATATAATTGCTACCGAAAGCCAGGATAATCACTTGTCACGTGAACATAACTGCCGTGTTTTCATTTTTCTTACTTCCTGTCTGTCACGTTCTGACCCTAGTTATTGTGTTAATTGTTTGTTTTAGTTGGTCAGGACGTGAGTTGGGTGGGCATTCTATGTTTTGTGTGTCTAGGTTGTTTTTCTGTGTTTGGCCTAGTATGGTTCTCAATCAGAGGCAGGTCTCGTTAGTTGTCTCTGATTGAGAATCATACTTAGGTAGCCTGGGTTTCACTGTTGTTTTGTGGGTGATTGTTTCCGTGTCTGTGTTGTACACCACACGGTACTGTTTTCGGTTTCAGTTATTCACGTTATGTCTGTTGTTTTTGTATGGAGTGTTCAGTTTATGTGTTTAAATAAACAACCATGGACACTTACAACGCCGCATATTGGTCCTCCGATCCTTCTCGCCTCTCCTCTTTGGACGAAGATGAGGAAAACCATTACAGAATCACCCACCAAACAAGGACCAAGCGGCATGGTAATGAGCAGCAACAGCGGCCGAAGACACAAGACTCCTGGACGGGAGAGGACCCTGGGCAAAGCCAGGGGAGTGTCGCCGTCCCAAGGTGCAGCAGGAGAAGCAGCAGCAGCAGGAGCAACAGCAGGAGCAGCAGGAGAAGCAACAGAAGCAGCAGAGGAAGCAGCAGCAGCAGCAAAAGCAGCAGCAGGAGAAGCAACAGAAGCAGCAGAGGAAGCGGCAGCAGCAGCTAAAGCAGCAGCAGGAGAAGCAACAGAAGCAGCAGAGGAAGCGGCAGCAGCAGCTAAAGCAGCAACAGGAGAAGCAACAGAAGCAGCAGAGGAAGCGGCAGCAGCAGCTAAAGCAGCAGCAGGAGAAGCAACAACAGCAGCAGCAGGAGAGGCAGCATTATCTGGACTATACAACTTGGGAAGAGATAGACAGGTGGGCGGTCGACCCAGGGAATGTGCCGGAGCCCGCCTGGGATTCGCTGAAGCAGTGTGAGGAGGGTTACATGAGAATGAGGTTGGCGAAACGAGCACGGCGGCGCGGTAGTAAGCCCGAGAGACAGCCCCAAAATTTTCTTGGGAGGGGGCACAGGGAGAGTGTGGCAGAGTCAGGAGTCAGACCTGAGCCAATTTCCCCTGTTTACCGTAAGGAGCCATGGATGGAATCAGAGCAGTCGGCTAAGCTGAGGGCTGAGTCTGAGAGGAGTTATTGGACAGATTGGAGGAGAGTGAACGGATGGGAGATGAGGAGACACTCAAGGAGTTGTTAATAGAATTGGAGGAGAGTGAAGAGAGAGAGCTGTTGATTTGGCGTAGTATGCAAGGCATTCGCCCTGAGGTGCGTGTCCCCAGCCCGGTACCACCAGTGCCGGCACCCCGCACCAGGCTGTCTCTCCGTCCAATCAATACAGGTGCTCCCGCCTGTCCGGCGCTACCAAAGTTTCCGCCCCTCAGTCCAGAGGCGCTAGAGCCGCTCAGTCCAGAGGCGCCAGAGCCCCTCTGTCCAGCGCTGCCAGAGCCTTCCTCCTCTCCAGCGCTGTCAGAGTCTCCCGCCTGTCCAGAGCCGCCAGAGCCCCTCAGTCCAGAGGCGCCAGAGCCCCTCAGTCCAGAGGCGCGAGAGCCCCTCAGTCCAGAGGCGCTAGTCCAGCGCTGCCAGAGCCTTCCTCCTCTCCAGCGCTGCCAAAGTCTCCAGTCTGCCCAGAGCCGCCTGAGCTGCCCGTCAGCCCAGCGCCATCTGAGCCGCCCATCTGCCCAGCGCCATCTGAGCCGCCCGTCTGCCCAGCGCCATCTGAGCTGCCCGTCTGCCCAGTGCCATCTGAGCCGCCCGCTAGTCAGGAGCTGCCAGAGCCGTCAGCCAGCCAGGAGCTGCCAGAGCCATCAACCAGCCTGAGCTGCCTCTCAGTCCTGAGTTATCTCTCAGTCCTGAGCTACCCCTCAGTTCTGACTTACCCCTCAGTCCTGAGCTACCTATCAGTCCTGAGCTACCCCTCAGTCCTGAGTTACCGCTCAGTCCTGAGCTACCTATCAGTCCTGAGCTACCCCCTCAGTCCTGAGCTACCCCTTAAGTCCAGAGGTGTCCCTCAGTCCGGTGGGCCTGTTGTTTAGGGTTCCCAGGTCAGGGTCGGCGGCAAGGGTCGCCGTTCCTAGGAGACCACAGAGGCGGACTAAGAGTATGGTGGAGTGGGGTCCACGTCCAGCGCCAGAAACGCCACCGCGGACAGATGCCCACCCAGACCCTCCCCTATAGGTTCAGGTTTTGCGGCCGGAGTCCGTACCTTGGGAGGGGGGTACTGTCACGTTCTGACCCTAGTTATTGTGTTAATTGTTTGTTTTAGTTGGTCAGGACGTGAGTTGGGTGGGCATTCTATGTTTTGTGTGTCTAGGTTGTTTTTCTGTGTTCGGCCTAGTGTGGTTCTCAATCAGAGGCAGGTGTCGTTAGTTGTCTCTGATTGAGAATCATACTTAGGTAGCCTGGGTTTTCGGTTTCGGATATTCACGTTACGTTTATTGTTTTTGTATGGAGTGTTCAGTTTATGTGTTTAAATAAACAACCATGGACATGCCGCATATTGGTCCTCCGATCCTTCTCCCCTCTCCTCTTCAGACGAAGAGGAGGAAACCATTACACTGTCGCAGGGCATTCTGGTACTTGCAGTCAGTAGCGTAATCCAATACTAACCAATACAACATAAATATGTTCATAGTTCTCTCAATCTCCATCACATGAATTCTAAAACAATTAGTCTTGTACATATGTAAATAACTGTAAATAAAAATATCTTTAGATACAGCTCAATTAATTAACTGTTAACATTAACTATGTAACCCAATAGTTACAACACTTTCCAAGTGGAAAAATTTAAATAAATTAAGATTACTACAAGCTCCACTCTGTTAATCTAGGTGCGTGCGTGTGTGCGTGCACGTAGGTGGAGTTGGATTTTTGGAATAGCGGACACCTTTTAGTAGCATGATATCCTCGCAGGTCCCACAATAGCAAAGTATTTTATTTTTGTCTTTCCATTTTGTGAAAACAAGAAAGAGTGGCCTTCCCTTGCTAGTAATAGCTAGACCTCCGGTGTCCAGTCACAAGCTCTGCTGGTCAGTTACTGCGTAGCAACCTAGCAGTGCCAAAGCCCTGGTCTGCCCTAGAAAGCCATTCTTTTACTGGTATTTTGGCCTCTAATATTGGCTTATTATGATCAAATTCAATCCCAAATGATGAATTAGTGAAAAGTGTGCTAAGAATTTAGATATTTAATTATTTGTCGTCACACAGGACAACGGGCTGACACTTACGGGCTGACACTTACCAATTATGGGTACGAGGAGGCTACGAGGAGGCCCTCAGGCACACTCTTTGCACTTGGTATTCACGTGGTATCCGGTATTGAGGTTAACTTCATCTTGCAGGAGTGTTGGGTTGACTCTCTCAGGCAGGATAAAAACGACTACATCGGCCATGATCCTCACGGCCATTTTAACCTTGATCCTTAGCGATTATTTGGTGCCATTCAGCCCCGTTCAGCAATATGGCACGCATCAAAGTCAAGTACTTCCATCTTAATGCGCCATCGGGAGTTTGGTCAGCGCTATCACTATCTACTGGTTTTAATATATACCGTAGTACCTATCAGTTAAGTCATCGTGTTTTTGTCGTGGAGAAAAAGCACATATCTCGCAGCTGTTTTTACTAGTAGCCTTGAATCACTAGTTATTACTTCCAAACAAAATACATTTGGGGGGAATTCGAATATTGTTTGACAGTTGCTTATCAACGCAAAATAGGCTATTTTGATACATAGCTTATAGAGCATATCAAGGAACCACAACACTGTCACCTCAGCTACAGGAGAGGTGATACGGCGCGTTACAATTTCCTTGTGGCACGGGTGTACGAGGAATGTCGGAGCGCACTACAAGGAGCCGCCTCTTTTGTGACGCTCCGTCGGCTCCGTTTGCATATTCTGTGTAGACCCGTTTAGGCAGCAGGGTTGTTGATCTAGGACGGGATTGTCTTTGCTGTAACCAAGAAGATCTGATATTTTCTTTTTTTGGGCGGTATTGAAAATCATATCGCCGGTATTTCAAAATACCCCAGTATACGGTATACCGCCCAAATCTAATGTCAGAGATGATGACACAATACTCTGATAGACTGTGGACGCTCCACCGGGCACAATACACATCCTCCCCGTTTTAAACTGCAGGATTCACACAGAGAGGTATTAAGAGAAAAGCTCCCAACCATGTTTGGAGATTGATATGGCCTTGTTCTTCTTTGAAGAAACGAGGTGGGGAGACTGCCATGATGTTGTTTAACAAAGTATGAGTCAGGCACGCCCAGAGAGAGTCCTTGGCTGTCCAACTTGGGCATGTGTCAGAGAGCTAAACAACTCCCAGAGAGAGAGAGAGAGAGAGAGAGAGAGAGCGAGAGAGAGACAGAGAGAGAGACAGAGAGAGAGAGAGAGGGAGAGAGAGAGAGAGAGAGAGAGACAGAGAGAGAGGCAGAGAGAGAGAGAGAGAGAGAGAGACAGAGAGAGAGAGAGAGAGAGAGAGGGAGAGAGAGACAGAGAGAGAGAGAGAGACAGAGAGAGAGAGAGACAGAGAGAGATCCACGCATGGCACTCAGATGCTAGAGCTGGAGAAGTCCTGTCCAGGGAAGGCCCACTCCCTATTAGGGTTTGCATTGCACATGCCACAGAGCCTTTTTGCAAGATTTGTTTGTGGATTGACAAAGACTTTGCTAAATGGAGCTGTACCTATGTGGCCATGATGCCCAACATGCTACCCTACCCAGCCATGGCCAGGCCGGCCTCTCCATTCTGACAGAGCAATTGGGTTTTGTCTGCCTGGTGTCGGTGGTAATCACAGCCGGCCCGGTTATCAAGCCCAGGGCTCTTATCGGCTTGGCCATTTGCTCAGTGGAATTTCCCTTGTGGAATGGTTGAGGCTGAACGGGCAGCCAACCAACAAGAACCCAGAGCACTGAACAGCATCCTGTTTCAAGTGTTGTTACACTGTGTCACCTCTTGTCTCCTCTCCAGCACTGTGTTAACTCTATGCAGCATGTGACAAAGCATGCACGATCTCACAAGATCTATGTTGAAGCTCCATCCTGGCTAAAGTCTCAAAGAAACATGCTTATTTAGGAGGATTTCTCTTTTAAGGCTCAAGGCAGATACATTCATAGTTCAAGATTCACAGAGGAAAGCCTAGCTATTAGTTTACTTTATGGCTGTTTGAGCTGACAAGTCCTTAGCTTCTAAGCATCCTAGGTAAGCATATTACATTTCTAACATACTATATACTATATGCCGAATTGGGTAAGAATGTTCTTCCTGTGATATGTATTTCCATCATTCTTTCATATGTGCTCTTGAGGGCTACAGCTGCTGAGCCAAGTGTTATATCCACTTGAGTTCAAGTGCTGTGGTCTCTGTCTATGTTCTACTGGAGGACTGTAAAGTAGGGTTTATTCCACTCTATAAGGCCTTAGTCAGTGGAACTACATTCCAGAATCTTCAACAGTGTGGTAGGAATCTGAAGGAATGGTTAATCTGTCAATGCCCATTAATCACTGGTGAGAGGACAAATGTCCCGCTTAGTTTATCCCATGTGTCAAGTTCAATTGCAGCCTCACTGCCCAAAGCAAAGGGTCTACAGTACAGCTTTCACAGATCAGTGATTACTTCAAGTAAGGAAGGAAGGATGGATAGATGGATGGATGGATGGTTGGATGGATGGGTGGATGGGGATGGATGGATCAAATCAAATCAAATCAAATTTATTTATATAGCCCTTCGTACATCAGCTGATATCTCAGAGTGCTGTACAGAAACCCAGCCTAAAACCCCAAACAGCAAGCAATGCAGGTGTAGAAGCACGGTGGCTAGGAAAAACTCCCTAGAAAGGCCAAAACCTAGGAAGAAACCTAGAGAGGAACCGGGCTATGTGGGGTGGCCAGTCCTCTTCTGGCTGTGCCGGGTGGAGATTATAACAGAACATGGCCAAGATGTTCAAATGTTCATAAATGACCAGCATGGTCGAATAATAATAAGGCAGAACAGTTGAAACTGGAGCAGCAGCACAGTCAGGTGGAAGTTGAAACTGGAGCAGCAGCATGGCCAGGTGGACTGGGGACAGCAAGGAGTCATCATGTCAGGTAGTCCTGGGGCATGGTCATAGGGCTCACGGCCTCCGAGAGAGAGAAAGAAAGAGAGAAGGAGAGAATTAGAGAACGCACACTTAGATTCACACAGGACACCGAATAGGACAGGAGAAGTACTCCAGATATAACAAACTGACCCCAGCCCCCCGACACATAAACTACTGCAGCATAAATACTGGAGGCTGAGACAGGAGGGGTCAGGAGACACTGTGGCCCCATCCGAGGACACCCCCGGACAGGGCCAAACAGGAAGGATATAACCCCACCCACTTTGCCAAAGCACAGCCCCCACACCACTAGAGGGATATATTCAACCACCAACTTACCATCCTGAGACAAGGCTGAGTATAGCCCACAAAGATCTCCGCCACGGCACAACCCAAGGGGGGGGCGCCAACCCAGACAGGATGACCACAACAGTGAATCAACCCACTCAGGTGACGCACCCCCTCCAGGGACGGCATGAGAGAGCCCCAGCAAGCCAGTGACTCAGCCCCTGTAATAGGGTTAGAGGCAGAGAATCCCAGTGGAAAGAGGGGAACCGGCCAGGCAGAGACAGCAAGGGCGGTTCGTTGCTCCAGAGCCTTTCCGTTCACCTTCCCACTCCTGGGCCAGACTACACTCAATCATATGACCCACTGAAGAGATGAGTCTTCAGTAAAGACTTAAAGGTTGAGACCGAGTTTGCGTCTCTGACATGGGTAGGCAGACCGTTCCATAAAAATGGAGCTCTATAGGAGAAAGCCCTGCCTCCAGCTGTTTGCTTAGAAATTCTAGGGACAATTAGGAGGCCTGCGTCTTGTGACCGTAGCGTACGTGTAGGTATGTACGGCAGGACCAAATCAGAGAGGTAGGTAGGAGCAAGCCCATGTAATGCTTTGTAGGTTAGCAGTAAAACCTTGAAATCAGCCCTTGCTTTGACAGGAAGCCAGTGTAGAGAGGCTAGCACTGGAGTAATATGATCCATTTTTTTTGGTTCTAGTCAGGATTCTAGCAGCCGTATTTAGCACTAACTGAAGTTTATTTAGTGCTTTATCTAGGTAGCCGGAAAATAGAGTATTGCAGTAGTCTAACCTAGAAGTGACAAAAGCATGGATACATTTTTCTGCATAATTTTTGGACAGAAAGTTTCTGATTTTTGCAATGTTACGTAGATGGAAAAAAGCTGTCCTCGAAATGGTCTTGATATGTTCTTCAAAAGAGAGATCAGGGTCCAGAGTAACGCCGAGGTCCTTCACAGTTTTATTTGAGACGACTGTACAACCATTAAGATTAATTGTCAGATTCAACAGAAGATCTCTTGTTTCTTGGGACCTAGAAAAAGCATCTCTGTTTTGTCAGAGTTTAATAGTAGAAAGTTTTCAGCCATCCACTTCCTTATGTCTGAAACACATGCTTCTAGCGAGGGCAATTTTGGGGCTTCACCATGTTTCATTGAAATGTACAGCTGTGTGTCATCCGCATAGCAGTGAAAGTTTACATTATGTTTTCAAATAACATCCCCAAGAGGTAAAATATATAGTGAAAACAATAGTGGTCCTAAAACGGAACCTTGAGGAACACCGAAATTTACAGTTCATTTGTCAGAGGACAAACCATTCACAGAGACAAACTGATATCTTTCCGACAGATAAGATCTAAACCAGGCCAGAACATGTCCGTGTAGACCAATTTGGGTTTCCAATCTCTCCAAAAGAATGTGGTGATCGATGGTATCAAAAGCAGCACTAAGGTCTAGGAGCACGAGGACAGATGCAGAGCCTCGGTCCGATGCCACTAAAATGTAATTTACCACCTTCACAAGTGCCGTCTCAGTGCTATGATGGGGTCTAAAACCAGACTGAAGCATTTCGTATACATTGTTTGTCTTCAGGAAGGCAGTGAGTTGCTGCGCAACAGCCTTCTCTAAAATTTTTGAGAGGAATGGAAGATTCGATATAGGCCGATAGTTTTTTATATTTTCTGGGTCAAGGTTTGGCTTTTTCAAGAGAGGCTTTATTACTGCCACTTTTAGTGAGTTTGGTACACATCCAGTGGATAGAGAGCCGTTTATTATGTTCAACATAGGAGGGCCAAGCACAGGAAGCAGCTCTTTCAGTAGTTTAGTTGGAATAGGGTCCAGTATGCAGCTTGAAGGTTTAGAGGCCATGATTATTTTCATCATTGTGTCAAGAGATATAGTACTAAAACACTTGAGCATCTCTCTTGATCCTAGGTCCTGGCAGAGTTGTGCAGACTCAGGACAACTGAGGTTTGGAGGAATACGCAGGTTTAAAGAGGAGTCCGTAATTTGCTTTCTAATAATCATAATCTTTTCCTCAAAGAAGTTCATGAATTTATCACTGCTAAAGTGAAAGTCATCCTCTCTTGGGGAATGCTGCTTTTTAGTTAGCTTTGCGACAGTATCAAAAAGGAATTTCGGATTGTTCTTATTTTCCTCAATTAAGTTAGAAAAATAGGATGATCGAGCAGCAGTAAGGGCTCTTCGGTACTGCACGGTACCGTCCTTCCAAGCTAGTCGGAAGACTTCAAGTTTGGTGTGGCGCCATTTCCGTTCCAATTTTCTGGAAGCTTGCTTCAGAGCTCGGGTATTTTCTGTGTACCAGGGAGCTAGTTTCTTATGAGACATTTTTTTTGTTTTTAGGGGTGCAACTGCATCTAGGGTATTGCGCAAGGTTAAATTGAGATCCTCAGTTAGGTGGTTAACTGATTTTTGTCCTCTGGCATCCTTGGGTAGGCAGAGGGAGTCTGGAAGGGCATCAAGGAATCTTTGTGTTGTCTGTGAATTTATAGCACGACTTTTGATGTTCCTTGGTTGGGGTCTGAGCAGATTATTTGTTGCAATTGCAAACGTAATAAAATGGTGGTCCGATAGTCCAGGATTATGAGGAAAAACATTAAGATCCACCACATTTATTCCATGGGACAAAACTAGGTCCAGCGTATGACTGTGACAGTGAGTGGGTCCAGAGACATGTTGGACAAAACCCACTGAGTCGATGATGGCTCCGAAAGCCTTTTGGAGTGGGTCTGTGGACTTTTCCATGTGAATATTAAAGTCACCAAAGATTAGAATATTATCTGCTATGACTACAAGGTCCGATAGGAATTCAGGGAACTCAGTGAGAAACGCTGTATATGGCCCAGGAGGCCTGTAAACAGTAGCTATAAAAAGTGATTGAGTAGACTGCATAGATTTCATGACTAGAAGCTCAAAAGACGAAAACGTCATTTTTTTTGTTGTAAATTGAAATTTGCTATCGTAAATGTTAGCAACACCTCCGCCTTTGCGGGATGCACGGGGGATATGGTCACTAGTGTAGCCAGGAGGTGAGGCCTCATTTAAAACAGTAAATTTATCAGGCTTAAGCCATGTTTCAGTCAGGCCAATCACATCAAGATTATGATCAGTGATTAGTTCATTGACTATAATTGCCTTTGAAGTAAGGGATCTAACATTAAGTAGCCCTATTTTGAGATGTGAGGTATCTTGATCTCTTTCAGTAATGACAGGAATGGAGGTGGTCTTTATCCTAGTGAGATTGCTAAGGCGAACACCGCCATGTTTAGTTTTGCCCAACCTAGGTCGAGGCACAGACACGGTCTCAATGGTGATAGCTGAGCTGACTACACTGACTGTGCTAGTGGCAGACTCCACTATGCTGGCAGGCTGGCTAACAGCCTGCTGCCTGGCCTGCACCCTATTTCATGGATGAATGGAACATTGCCCATGGCTATATTTCCTTCTTCCTGCCTATCAATCAAAGGTCATTACTCTTTGTCCATGTTTTATCTCTTTATAATCCATAAAGTTTTCCCCATATCACACTGAACAAAAATATGAATGCAACATGCAACAATTTCAAAGATTTTACTGAGTTACAGTTCATATAAGGAAATCAGTCAATTGAAATATGTTCATTAGGCCCTCATCTATGGATTTCACATGACTGGGTATACAGATATGCATCTGTTGGTCACAGATACAGTACTTTTATAAAAAGGTAGGGGCCTGTATCAGAAAAACAGTCAGTATCTGGTGTGACCACCATTTGCCTCATGCAGCGCAACACATCTCCTTCGCATAGAGTTGATTAAGCTGTTGATTGTGGCCTGTGGAATGTTGTCCCACTACTCTTCAGTGGCTGTGCGAAGTTGCTGTATATTGTCGGGAACTGTAATACGCTGTCGTACACGTCAATTCAGAGCATCCCAAACATGCTCAATGGGTGACATGTCTGGTGAGAATGCAGGCCATGGAAAAGCAGGGACATGTTTAACTTCCAGGAATTGTATACAGATCCTTGCAACATGGGGCCGTGCATTATCATGCTGAAACATGAGGTGGTGGGGGCGGATGAATGGCACAACAATGGGCCTCAGGATCTCGTCACAGTATCTCATTCTAATTGCCATCGATAAAATGTAATTGTGTTCATTGTCCGTGGCTTATGCCTGCCCATATCAAAACCGCACCGTCACCATGGGGGCACTCTGTTCACAACGTTGACATCAGCGAACCGCTCACCCACACGATGCCATACACGCTGTCTGCCATCTGCCTTGTACAGTTGAAACCGGGGTTCATCTGTGAAGAGCACACTTCTCCAGCGTGCCAGTGGCCATCGAAAGTGAGAATTTGCCCACTGAAGTCAGTTTGTGAAGAAATTATTTGGTTGTGCAAACCCACAGTTTAATCAGTTGTTCGGGTGGCTGGTCTCAGACGATCCCGCAGGTGAAGAAGCCGGACGTGGAGGTCCTGGGCTAGTGTGGTTACACGTGGTCTGCGGTTGTGAGGCTGGTTGGACGTACTGCCAAATTCTCTAAGACAGCTTATGCCAGATAAATTAACATTAAATTATTTGGCAACAGCTCTGGTGGACATTCCTGCAGTCAGCATGCCAATTGCACTCTCCCTCAAAACTTGAGACATCCGTGGCACGTGTTGTGTGACAAAACTGCACGTTCTAGAGCAATTTTCCCAACCGTGAGTACTTGGCCTATCCACAGGGGGTACTTGAGAAGACTGATGAGACCATAGGTCTACTGGTTAAATGTACATGAGGGGGTACTTCAGGGGTTACTCCGGGCAGAGCAAAATTCATTTGGTGATACAGTAAGCCAAAAAGGTTGGGAACCACTGTTTTAGAGTGACCTTTTATTGTCCCCAGCACAAGGTGCACCTGTGTAATG
Organism: Oncorhynchus kisutch; assembly: GCF_002021735.2. Lineage (NCBI taxonomy): Eukaryota > Metazoa > Chordata > Actinopteri > Salmoniformes > Salmonidae > Oncorhynchus > Oncorhynchus kisutch. The sequence goes on from NC_034187.2 coordinate 34,624,481, forward strand.
ATCATGCTGTTTAATCAGCTTCTTTATATGCCACCCCTGTCAGGTGGATGGATTATCTTGGCAAAGGAGAAATGCTCACTAACAGGGATGTAAACAAATTTGTGCACAAAATTTGAGAGCATTTCTGAGAGATTTTATTTCAGCTCATGAAACATGGGACCAACACTTCACATGTTGCATTTATATTTGTGCTCAGTATAAATGTATTCCCAGACAGTATGGACCTTGCTCTGTTATTATCAGTACACTGATTAAGGCAGGGTGGCACAGTTTATCTGTGTGGGCGCTGGGCGGTATTATCCAAGATACTTTCCGTTTGTTTTCCCTCTGGAGTCAAGCCAATGCATCCAAAAAGTTTGCACTGTATCAAAACTGTGTTGTGTTCAGGTTTCAATTTCCGACAGTATCTGCAGTGCCAAGACCGACAAGTCTGTTTCTGCTGCTACTTTGTGTTACTGTTCTTGGTCAAGGTGAAAAGTGGAATATTGTGCACATTTTTTTGAGCTTCAGTGGCCTGATATGCTTTGGAGGGGGAGCAGCGCAATCAAAACATGGACTTGAGTTAATGGACTCTGTCAATGAAGCTAGTTCAAAAACCCTTCAATGAATATCAATAGGCAAAAAATAAGAACAATCTGAACAATCTTGCTGTGGAGTCAGACAGACAGACAGACAGACAGACAGACAGACAGGCTCAAGTAGCTGTTTATTGGAGGTCTGCCCGATATGTTCCTGTTGTTACTCCATGACCCTCCTCCAATTCCTCCCAGTCTTCTCACTACTCCATGACCCTCCTCCACTTCCTCCCAGTATTCTCACTACTCCATGACCCTCCTCCACTTCCTCCCAGTCTTCTCACTACTCCATGGTGATAAGCCACTGTGTCGAGCACTCTGGCTCCAGACGCTCCTTTATCTGGCATGGTAAACTCATTTACTGCTGGGATCACAATGCCATATTGTTTGCCTGTTGTTTATCATAGTCAGACAAACAACTGAGGGCTATTTGAGGAAGGATATTTTCGGGCCATTAATGTTAGAAGGTTAACGCTTGTAAATGGTGAAGGTTTTGAATGTGAATTTGTAGGCCTACTAGTTGTCTTCAGTGAAACAGTCATTGCAGGACTGCTGTTTAGATGCTACTGTATGAATAATGGTCTCCCTCGGACCTTATCTGGCCTGATTGGGGTTTCTTGTGATCCACTCTGTTGGGAGACCCAGTCCTTCTACTATACTGTAATAGTAGGCTACACACACTTTAGGGGACAAGTGCTTCTGTTGACAAAGGCATAATTCGTCCACCGCAATCAATAGAGGGTGTGGTCTACCTACCTGATGCTGATATGTATCTGAGACCAACAGCCATAAAGTGCTCCCTTGGTATTTCAGCCCTGACTTATTTCTGCCCTTTTCCCATAAATACCAGTATCACATCATTTTTTCCATGGCAAAAATGAAAACACGAAGCAGACTCAAATCTTTGGTCCTTTAATAAAAATTCTGCTGTATAAATATTGTGTGCTATAGCGTGGCAATTAAGTAAATGTGATTCTGGTTGACAATATAATGTTTGTTTCCAACATTAGGGCTGTTTTCCTAAAGAAGTGGAATCCGCTTCGTGTTTTACTTCCTTGCCACGATACTAGCGAATATTGCAATACTGTTATCGTCCCGGCCCTAATAAATACATACTATTTGGAGAATGTTGCTGTATGTCTATTTTGGACAGCGTTGTTGTAAGTAAGCTTTAGGGATTATCAGCCAAGTGCTTGGAGGAGAGAATGTGTGTGTGATGGATAGGTACACTTTGTCATTTGAGCTCTCCAACGCTTTTGTTCACTGCTTCACTCTGAGGGCACCCCATTAGTCTTTTCTCACAAACACTTTTCAGCACCCCTTTGGCTGGTTCTAGTGTTGGGTTCTTGTAATGCTTTCCTGCCTAAATCTAACACACACACACACACCTCTACTTACATGTTTGAGTTGTACAGGTACGAAGGTGCTGCCTGAACCAGCATGTAGCAGCACCCAGAGCCCCTTGTCCCTCCACTCCTTCCCCAAGCCTGGAGGCTGCGGGTCAACCCCTGTTCCAGCATGCCTTGGCAGAGTTCTGCACTACCTAACTCCCAGGGTGGCTGCCTGTAGATGGGTCTCCCCTTCAAGGCATACAGCTTAAAGTCTTTCTTCACCAACAGTTAGCGTCCATCTATAAACACCAGTTTTGTTAGGAAAGTGTGAATATCCATGGGCAGGGATGGGAAGTATGTAGAGTATGCATAGAAGCATGGCTGAGGAATGTTTCTACTGCTTCAGGTGTATTTTGATAGGGAGGAGACTACTGTTGAAAAGTTGAGCTGTTTTGGAAACAGAAATGTTTCCTTTTGTCATTATTGCTTTGTGTATGTGGTCCATTATGCTTGCATTTCTTTTTCTATGCATTAATTGTATCCTAATATTAACCACATTGCTTATATTTACAACAGGTGTATAGCCTACCTGGCTGGCATTAAAAAATAAACCACGGGGAAAAGCGTCCTCCATTTGCTATTTAAATGCATAGATTATGGTCCATTCACGTTTATAGCCTACTACCATGTGCACATTACTGCTCTTATAATGTTAAGAAATAGCCTAATAGTTTATCAACATTTTAAGCTAAACGTTCTGATCTGCTGCGTAAGCCACATTGCACCAAAAATAGTTTTTGATGCTAGTGGTTGTATTAATTTGGGATCTATCGCATCCCACAACTGTCCCAGACTATGTTTGGAATATTTATTTCTCACACAGAATAGAATAGGTCAACTTTTGTACTATGGGGGATAGTAGATTGACATAGGCTAGTGCTTTTGCTGTTCGTTAGGCCTACTCGTCTTGTTGGCTGATGAAAAGTAAATGTGGACAGTTCTTCCAATATCTTTTATATGCACCTCGGCATTGGATAAGGACGCGCAAAGTTGCATCCCCGATGTGTCTGTCTTAACTTGTAGCCTGTGAGAAAGACCAGATCACGCGACAGAGAGCTGTGTGAGTGAGAGACGCTTCGGATTGCGCAGCACACTCAGGGAGAAGGGCACAATGCTGCACTCTGGGCAAAAGGCATGGATTTTCTGAGGGTGCATTATGGCCACATAGGGGATGCCTCTGTGAAATTCAAGGCATTATCAAGTGCTTGCAAATTGTGAATGAGAGACTGATGAAGTGTGTACAGCCTGTGCAAAAAAACAATGCAAATAGTCTGGGTAGTCATTTGATTAGCTGTTCAGGAGTGTTGTGGCTTGGGAGTAGAAGCTGTTTAGAAGTCTCTTGGACCTAGAATTGGCGCTCATAGAACAGTCTATGACTAGGGCGGCTAGAGTCTTTGGTGACTTTTAGGGCCTTCATGTGACACTGCCTGGTATAGAGGTCCTGGATGGCAAGAAGCTTGGCCCCAGTGATGTACTGGGCTATTCGTATTACCCACTGTAGTGCCTTGCGGTCAGAGGCCGAGCAGTTGCCATACCAGGCAGCGATGCAACCCGTCAGGATGCTCTCAATGGTGCAGCTGTAAAACCTTTTGAGGATCTGAGAACCCATGCCAAATCTCCTGAGGGGGAATAGGTTTTGTTGTGCCCTCTTCATGACTGTCTTGGTGTGCTTGGACCATGTTGATTTGTTGGTGACGCCAAGGAATTTGAGGCTCTCAACCTGCTCCACTACAGCCCCATCGATGAGAATGGGGTCGTGCTCGGTCCTCCTTTTCTTGTAGTCCACAATCATCTCCTTTGTCTTGAACATGTTGAGGGAGAGGTTGTTGTCCTTGCACCACACAGTCAGATCTCTGATCTCCTCCTTATAGGCTGCCTCATCGTTGTCGGTGATCAGAGTTGTTGTGTCATCGGTAAACTTAATGATGGTGTTGGGGTCGTGCCTGGCCGTGCAGTCATGAGGGAACAGGGTGTACAGGAGAGGGCTGAGCATGCACCCCTGAGGAGCCCCTGTGTTGAGGATCAGCGTGGCGTATGTGTTGTTACCTACTATTACCACCTGGGGGCGGTGTCCAGGATCCAGTTGCAGAGGGAGGCACCTAGTCCCAGGGTCCCCAGCTTATTGATGAGCTTTGAGGGCACTATGGTGTTGAACGCTGAGCTGTCGTCAATGAATAGCATTCTCACATAGTGTTCCTTTTGCCCAGGTGTGAAAGGGCAGTGTGGAGTGCAATAGAGATTGCAACATCTGTGGATCTGTTGGTGCGGTATGCAAATTGGAGTGGGTCTAGGGTTTCTGGGATAATGGTGTTGATGTGAGCCATGACCAGCCTTTCAAAGCATTTCATGGCTACAGACGTGAGTGCTACGGGTTGGTAGTCATTTTGGCAGATTACCTTAGTGTTTTTGGGCACAGAGACTATGATGGTCTGCTTGGAACATGTTGGTGTTACAGACTCAGACAGGGAGAGGTTTAACATGTCAGTGAAGACACTGGCCAGTTGGTCAGCGGTTGCTCGGAGGACACGTCCTGGTAATCCATCTAGCCCTGCTGCTTTGTGAATGTTGACCTGTCTAAAGGTCTTTAATCACATCGGCTGTGGAGAGCGTGATCACACAGTCGTCCGGAACAGCTGATGCTCTCATGCATGTTTCAGTGTCACTTGCCTCGAAGCGAGCAAAGTTATTTAGCTCGTCTGCTAGGCTCGTGTCACTGGGCAGCTCTCAGCTGTGCTTCCCTTTGTAGTCTGTAATAGTTTACAAGCCCTCCTACATCCGACTAGCGTCAGGGTCTGTGTAGTATGATTCGATCTTTGTCCTGTATTGATGCTTTACCTGTTTGATGGTTAGTCGGAGGGCATAGCGGGACTTCTTAGAAGCTTCCGGGTTAGAGTCCCACTCCTTGAAAGCGGCAACTCTACCATTTAGCTAAGTGTGAATGTTGCCTGTAATCCATGGCTTCTGGTTGGAGTATGTACGTACAGTCACATTGGGGACGACGTCCTAAATGTACTAATTAATAAAGCCAGTGACTGATGTGGTATACTCATCAATGTCAACAGAAGAATCCCGGAACATATTACAGTCTGTGCTAGCAAAACATTCCTGTAGTTTAGCATCTGCTTCATCTGACCACTTTTTATTGACTGAGTCACTGGTGCTTCCTGCTTTAATTTTTGCTTGTAAGCAGGAATCAGGAGGATAGAATTATGGTCAAATTTGCCAAGTGGAGGGCGAGGGAGAGCTTTGTACACATCTCTGGTTGTAGAGTAAAGGTGGTCTCAAGTTTTTTTCCCTCTGGTTGCACTTTTAACATGCTGATAGAAATTAGGTCAAACTGATTTAAGTTTCCCTGCCTTAAAGTCCCCGGCCACTAGGACCGCCACCTCTAGATGAGCGTTTTCCTGTTTGCTTATGGCAGCATACAGCTCATTGAGTGTGGTTTTAGTGCCAGCATCGGTCTGTGGTGGTATGTAGACAGCAACAAAAATTACAGATAGAAACTCTCTAGTTAGATAGTGTGGTCTTCAGCTTATCATGATATACTGTACCTCAGGCGAGCAAAACCTTAAGACTTCCTTAGATTTTGTGCACCAGCTGTTGTTTACATATATGCATAGTCCCCCGCCCCGTGTCTTACCAGAGGCTGCTGTTCTATCCTGTTGATAGAGCGTATAACCCGCCAGCTGTATGTTATTAACTTCGTTCAGCCACGACTCAATGAAACATAAGATATTACAGTTTTTAATGTCCCGTTGATAGGATACAGTGCCTTGCGAAAGTATTCGGCCCCCTTGAACATTGCGACCTTTCGCCACATTTCAGGCTTCAAACATAAAGATATAAACTGTATTTTTTTGTGAAGAATCAACAACAAGTGGAACACAATCATGAAGTGGAACAAGATTTATTGGATATTTCAAACTTTTTTAACAAATCAAAAACTGAAAAATTGGGCGTGCAAAATTATTAGTTATCGAGTAAAAAGTCAATATGACTTAACTTCTAATGACCTAAGGAAGCTAAATTCGGTTTTCCGAATTATTATTGTGAGCTAATGTGACTAATAAAGGAATTTGAATATGTCGCAAGAGAAAAGATAATTCACCCTTATTATTTTCTGGTAATTGTGCCGTTATTATGTGCCAGATTTTAAGACTATAAATCATTTTAAATGGCCTATTTGCGAGATTGACTTGTCATGTCAATATGCATAGGCTAGGGCTACTGACTAAAATCTGGGTATATGATTGAAATTCAACCTTGACATGGTTTGGTTAGCAACATACAGGTAGCCTATAGCCCTTGATATGCCTACATCTCATGTTAGATTGCCTACAATAGCCTAGGCAAGATGTAGACAAGACGTATGATGATCGATTTAGCAACTTGCTTAGTTCAAATTGACAGACTAATTTATTCAACATGAATAGCGAGGTGATTTTGAGATAAGAAGTTTTTCCGTTGCCCAATAGCCTGCTGGAATGGTGTCGTAATTTCAATCACTGAATCAAATATGAATAATATGGATATGAACTGATTAGGCCTATGATGGTCAACAACAGCCAGTGTTGTTTTTGTACCTGTAGCCTAATCTGACTGCCTGTTACTTTCAATCTACCCTACCGGTCAAAAGTTTTAGAACACCTACTCAATCAAGGGTTTTTCTTTATTTTGACTATTTTCTACATTTTAGAATAATAGTGAAGACATCAAAACTATGAAATAACACATGTAGTAACCAACAAAGTGTTAAACAAATCAAAATATATTTTATATTTGAGATTCTTCAAATAGCCACCCTTTGCCTTGATGACAGCTTTGCACACTCTTGGCATCCCTGGAACATCCCTGGTCATCCCTACTGCCTCGCCTGAGGTAGAGTTTCTCATGGTAAGCTGCAGACCACATTACCTACCGAGAGAGTTCTCATCTATATTCTTTGTAGCTGTACCTACCACCACAGTCAGAGGCTGGCACTAAGATAGCATTGAATGAGCTGTATTCCGCCATAAGCAAACAAGAAAACTCTCACCCAGAGGCAGCGCTCCTAGTAGCTGGGGACTTTAATGCAGGGAAACTTAAAATCAGTTTTACCTCATTTCTATCAACATGTTAAATGTGTAACCAGAGGGAAAATAACCCTGGACCACCTATATTCCACACACAGAGATGCATACAAAGCGCTCCCTCGCCCTCCATTTGGCAAATCTGACCATAATTATATCCTCTTGATTCCTGCTTACAAGCTAAAATTAAAGCAGGAAGCACCAGTGACTAGATAAATTAAAAAGTGGTCAGATGAAGCAGATGCGCAGGACTGTTTTGCTAGCACAGACTGGAATAATATAGAAACCCTAGACCCACTCCAATTTGCATACCGCACCAACAGATCCACAGATGTTGCAATCTCTATTGCACTCCACACTGCCCTTTCACAACTGGACAAAAGGAACACTATGTGAGAATGCTATTCATTGACTACAGCTCAGCGTTCAACACCATAGGGCCCTCAAAGCTCATCAATAAGCTGGGGACCCTGGCACTAGGTGCCTCCCTCTGCAACTGGATCCTGGTGGGTCGCCCCCAGGTGGTAAGGGTAGGTAACAACACATACGCCACGCTGATCCTCAACACAGGGGCTCCTCAGGGGTGCGTGCTCAGCCCCCTCCTGTACTCCCTGTTCACTCATGACTGCACGGCCAGGCACGACTCCAATACCATCATTGAATATGCGATGACACAACAGTGGTAGGCCTGATCACCGACAACAACAAGACAGCCTATAGGGAGGAGGTCAGAGACCTGGCCGTGTGGTGCCAGGACAACAACCTCTCTCTCAATGTGATCAAGACAAAGGAGATGATTGTGGATTACATGAAAAAGAGGACCGAGCATGCCCCCATTCTCATCAATTGTGCTGCAGTGGAGCAGGTTGAGAGCTTCAAGTTCCTTGGTGTCCACATCACCAACATACTAACATGGTCCAAGCAAACCATGACAGTCGTGAAGCGGGCACGACAAAACCTATTCTCCCTCAGGAGACTGAGGGGATTTGGCATGAGTCCTCAGATCCTCAAGGGGTTCCACAGCTGCACCATCGAGAGCATCCTGGTTGCATCAATGCCTGGTATGGCAACTGCTCGGCCTCCGACCGCAAGGCACTACAGAGGGTAGTGCGAACAGCCCAATACATCATTGGGGCCAAGCTTCCTGCCATCCAGGACCTCTGTACCAGACGGTGTCAGAGGAAGGCCCTAAAAATTGTCAAAGACTCCAGCCACCCTAGTCATAGACTTTTTTCCTCTCCTACCACACGGCAAGCGGTACCAGAGCGCCTGTTACGGTTTTCTAGTGGTGATGAAGGAGAGTCGGACCAAACTGCAGCGTGTCGATTGCGATCCATGTTTAATACAACAAAGAAACACGAACTTACAAAAACAATAAACAAAACCGAAACAGCCTATCTGGTGCAAACTAACAAAGAGTACACATAGGACACTAAGGACAATCACCCACGACAAACTCAAAGAATATGGCTGCCTAAATATGGTTCCCAATCAGAGACAACGATAAGCACCTGCCTCTGATTGAGAACCACTCCAGACAGCCATAGACTTTGCTAGACAACCCACTAAGCTACAATCCCAATACCACCACCAAAACCCCAAGACAAACACACCACAATTACAAAAACCCCATGCCACACCCTGGCCTGACCAAATACATAAAGATAAACACAAAATACTTTGACCAGGGCGTGACAGCGCCAAGTCTACGTCCAATAGTTTTCTAAACTCTACCCCCAAGCCATAAGACTCCTGAACATCTAGTCAAACTACCCAGACTATTCACATTGCCCCCTCCCCAACACTGCCACTCTCTGTTGTCATCTATGGATAGTCACTTTAATTAACTCTGCCTACATGTAACCTGTGCTCCCGACACCCCACTGTATATATTGCTATTTTTCTTTACTGCTCCTCTTTAATTACTTGTTACTTTTATCTCTTATTCATATATTTTTTTTAACTGCACTGTTGGTTAGGAGTTCGTAAGTAAGCATTTCACTGTAAGGTCTACTACACCTGTTGTTTTCTGCGCATGTGACTAGTACAATTTGATTTGATTTGCCTCTGATCTGGTGGACTCACACACGCTTCTTTTGTAAATGTGGTAAATTAGTGTTGGAGCCCCTGGCTATCCATAAATAAAAAGAAAAAAAGAAAATGGTGCCGTCAGGTTTGCTTAATATAAGGAATATGAAATGATATGTTCATTTTCTTTGGATTATTATGTATATTTTAAATAAATTACTTGGAGACTTTCACTGAAGTAGTATTTTACTGTGTGACTTTCACTGAAGTAGTATTTTACTGTGTGACCTTCACTGAAGTAGTATTTTACTGTGTGACCTTCACGTTTACTTGAGTCATTTTCTATTAAGGTATCTTTACTTTTACTCAAGTATGACAATTGGGTACTTTTTCCTCCACTGATTAAATCAATTTGAAAGCCCCAGATAGGGAACACAAGTGTCACAAATGGATTTGCAATGACTCCAGTGATATCGTAATTTCAACATGTTTATTGTATAAAATGGTCGGCTACAGTAGCTACATAGGTATATAAATTAATCGATGGCCATCAGATGCAAATGTATCATTCTCCACATGTAATGTCATTTTCATTCCTTTTCCCATAACTGCTGCGCTCGAGACCCAGGAACTGAGCCTAAAACCCTTCCCTTCATACGGTTTTCCATAAATAGAAGTAATTTGAATGCAGTTTAAACCACCTCCGAGCAAATGTATCTAATGTGCTCTAGAACACCTAAAGTCGTTTTCCTGTTGTCCACGTTATTTCTTGACACGCGTTAATATGTTTTATGGAAAAAGGGTTTGGAAATAGGTGTCTCTGTAATGACAATCTAAATAGTCTACCTACACCTGGTAAAAAGTTGTCACGAAGTGCAAGGTCCTGCTCTGTCGCCTCTCACTCAGATGACTCTGCTGCCTGCTGCAGCGCTCAGTCTCATAGCATACACTCCCCCTCCCCACCACTCACTCACTCAGTCTCTCTCTCACTCACTCAGCAACAAGCTGCTTGATAGTCAGCAACAAGATGCTTGATAGTCAGCAACAAGATGCTTGATAGTCAGCAACAAGATGCTTGATAGTCAGCAACAAGATGCTTGATAGTCAGCAATAACATGCTTGATAGTCAGCAACAAGATGCTTGATAGTCAGCAACAAGATGCTTGATAGTCAGCAACAAGATGCTTGATAGTCAGCAATAACATGCTTGATAGTCAGCAGCAGCAAGTCACAGTGAAATATATATTTGTAAGAAATTTCCATGGCGGCCACAGTGCAATTTAGGAGAAGCCTAAAAAAACGAACCCGCGACCAATATATTTTCACCCGCAAACATCGTTTTCAAAGTAGCACAAAGTAGCACAATATAAACAACCCTAAGTGTCTCATTGTCAAGCAACAGAAAATGCGCTCCTTGAGTGACAGGGGGCGGAGTTAGATCTAGTTGGAAATCGCCATGGAGAGAGAGGGAGGGAGAGAGATGCATTGCGTTGGCAATGTTAACATGTTTCCCATGCCAAGCGGGAGAGGGATTACTCAAGTAGCGGTGTAAACCATAAAAATGGTTGTTACACACGGCATATCACATTTCACAAACCATACATTCAAATACCGTTATATTAGGTAAAGTGAAAACCCAAACCAGTCCTTGCATCAATACCGGTATATAGTAAAATACAGTATACCGCCCAGCCCTAGCACTGGTAACTAGTAGGGATGATACAAGAAGCAGACCAAACTCTTGAAAACAGGAAACTCTTCGGTCCTTTAAAAACCTGCTGTATGTAAAATATGTTGTGCTATAGCTTGGAAATTAAATAAATGTGACTCTGGACGACAACATAATGTTTGTTTCCCACATTAGGTCTGTTTTTCTAAAGAAGTTCAATCCGATTTGTGTTTTGTTTCCTTGCCACGATACTAACGAGTATCGTGATACTGGTATCATTCCAGCCCTAGTAACTAGGCAACATTAATGCAAAGCAAATACAGAACAATTGTGAATAAGGACCCCATGTTTCAGATGGAATTCACAGCACTGAAAAGTCGACTGTCTTAGAGAAGACCATGTCAGCAAAGGTGAAAGAATGAATACAGAACTCACATCTTTACTGACAAAGTAGAAAGACAGTTTGAATGACTTTACTTAAATGACTTTACTCCCAGTTACTCACTCAGCAACACTTAGAGAAGGTGTCATTGGAATGACTCTGTTAGTGGAGCATGTGGGCCTATTTTGACCTGGAGTCAGTCAGTGAATGTTAAGGTCATTACAGAGTAGCTGATGAGTGATTTCTATAACTCATGGTTGAATGTGGGTAGCTGGGGGATTGATTTAGCATTCCGTCTCCTACATTTAGAGATAAAAGATATCTTTGTTGTGTCTCCAACTATCAGGTATGATGGTAAGACCCAGATGCGGACAACGTCGAATTAACAATGGTTTAATAATCCAACAGGACAGGCAATTGACAGGTCAAGGCAGGCAGGGGTCAGTAAACCAGAGGTGGGGCAACAGTACAGGACGGCAGGCAGGCTCAGGGTCAGGGTAGGCAGAGTGGTCAGGCAGGCGGGCCCAGAGTCAGGACAGGCAAGGGTCAAAACCAGGAGGACGAGAAAAAGAGAGACTGGGAAAATCAGGAGCTGAGACACAAAATTCTGGTTGACTTGACAAACAAGACGAACTGGCAACAGAGAACACAGGTACAAATACACAGGGGATAATGTGGAAGATGGGCGACACCTGGAGAGGGGTGGAGACAATCACAAAGACAGGTGAAACAGATCAGGGTGTGACACCAACACCATCTTGTATTGCCTCTGTTACTGTGGCTGGACTCTGTCTTCTGGACTGGGTTGTTGTGGTCCTTGTTGTTAGTGTTTTGCAGCAAGGCTATCTGCTCTTTGTTCTAAACACCCAATTATGGCCCATCTGAGGGCAGTGACTTGTATGACAATGTAATGTGATGACAAGAAAATAGGAATCATTTCAAGGCAGCAGCAACAAACCCTAACTTATCTCTTGTGCCCCTCAGTATGTCCTTCATATGGATAGCTGGTTCCACTTACAGAGCGGTTTTTTCTCTCCATCTTATGAAAATACATTTGGCAAATTACTCAGTTGAAGGTCAAATGACTTAAGAGGCTAAGTTCCACAAGCATAACTTCACTGTTTAGAAATGTTCCCATTTCACTGAATGAGACAACGTGCATCTAGCTCTATATGGGTTAAGTACTTAACCCTATTATGGCCTACCTTCCTCGTTTAGTTACGAACCAAATAGTGTTTCAGTGAAGGTTTAGGGGCATATCATGATAAGTTATTTGTCATAATGGACATGAGTGGTTAGTGTCATGACATGATTTCATCACTGTATAATGAGAGGGTCGATTAAAGTGATAGGCTACTAAACTCCCTCGTCTCCCTGACAGCCATGGCAAATCTCTTCATTGTTAGCTTTAGGGCAATGTTAAGTAAAACCAATCCCCATTATTACACCTTCACGAATGGCATTCCTGTAATATGAATAATGTGACTATTATTCATGCTTTATAATAAACACTGTTAGTGGAGATTCCTAAGGGGTTTGGATACACATGGAATATACGGAAGTATATTGTAGTCATTGTATCAGCCTGTTTCCTCATAGCCATCAGCGGGTAAAAACTTTTCCATGTTGATGATTGGTTGGACAGACTCGATTGTCTCAATGTTGTTCATGACTGTGTTTCCTGTTTTTCCCTCCATAGAGACCTGAGGTTCAACAAAATCAAGGACTTACAGTCGGGCTCCTTCAAACGTCTAAAGAACCTCAACACGCTGTAAGTCTCCCTCCTTCCTCCCTCCTTTTTTATATTCCCCTACACAGTCAGCAATTGAAAAGAGTGTAACTGAATTGGTTACCAGAGAACTCACTGCAAATGAATTTTAACAGAGCATACACACTTATGTAATCACCATGGATCAGGAGTCAACTACTTCTGTAAGCCTCATCTCTTCCCATAAACACCCAGTTCTCTTTGTTTATCTTTTGTCCCAAGACTCAGAAACATGTCACATCATTAGTGGTCCCTGGACAGTCCTGTAGCCAGTCATTCAGTCCACACACATGAACACTGAGTGGCAGATTCTTGCTCTCCATTCTGCTGTTCTTTCACACATGTAGGTCACCTCATAATCTGTGAGGAATTTATTTTTCCCCTTCACTCTCCCAGCCATTTATCATGGCCCAGCCCTGCTAGCCTACAGTCAGCCATGTGGCAGGGATCAGCCTATGAGGCTAGTGTATGAATATGAAGAGCTGTCCATGGAGAAAGGTAGGGCCAGGGAATGTTAAGAAAGAGAAAGACCAGATGAGATTTTCCTACGGTATCAGACCGACCGGCTAGCCATGTAGTCTATGGAGCTCTGTGTTTCATAGAGGACTCTTCACGGCTTCAACCTCCTGCTCACAGACTGAAAAATAACACAGGATCTAAAGCTTGCCGGTCTTTCAACTGGGTAGACAGTTCAATTATTAGTGTCTCAGGCAGACTGAAATACAGTTCCTTGCGAAAGTATTCGGCCTCCTTGAACTTTGCGACCTTTTGCCACATTTCAGGCTTCAAACATAAATATATAAAACTGTATTTTTTTGTGAAGAATCAACAACAAGTGGGACACAATCATGAAGTGGAACGACATTTATTGGATATTTCAAACTTTTTTAACAAATCAAAAACTGAAAAATTGGGCGTGCAAAATTATTCAGCCCCTTTACTTTCAGTGCAGCAAACTCTCTCCAGAAGTTCAGTGAGGATCTCTGAATGATCCAATGTTGACCTAAATGACTAATGATGATAAATACAATCCACCTGTGTGTAATCAAGTCTCCGTATAAATGCACCTGCACTGTGATAGTCTCAGAGGTCCGTTAAAAGCGCAGAGAGCATCATGAAGAACAAGGAACACACTAGGCAGGTCCGAGATACTGTTGTGAAGAAGTTTAAAGCCGGATTTGCATACAAAAAGATTTCCCAAGCTTTAAACATCCCAAGGAGCACTGTGCAATCGATAATATTGAAATGGAAGGAGTATCAGACCACTGCAAATCTACCAAGACCTGGCCGTCCCTCTAAACTTTCAGCTCATACAAGGAGAAGACTGATCAGAGATGCAGCCAAGAGGTCCATGATCACTCTGGATGAACTGCAGAGATCTACAGCTGAGGTGGGAGACTCTGTCCATAGGACAACAATCAGTCGTATATTGCACAAATCTGGCCTTTATGGAAGAGTGGCAAGAAGAAAGCCATTTCTTAAAGATATCCATAAAAAGTGTCGTTTAAAGTTTGCCACAAGCCACCTGGGAGACACACCAAACATGTGGAAGAAGGTGCTCTGGTCAGATGAAACCAAAATTGAACTTTTTGGCAACAATGCAAAACATTATGTTTGGCGTAAAAGCAACACAGCTCATCACCCTGAACACACCATCCCCACTGTCAAACATTGTGGTGGCAGCATCATGGTTTGGGCCTGCTTCAGCAGGGACAGGGAAGATGGTTAAAATTGATGGGAAGATGGATGGAGCCAAATACAGGACCATTCTGGAAGAAAACCTGATGGAGTCTGCAAAAGACCTGAGACTGGGACGGAGATTTGTCTTCCAACAAGACAATGATCCAAAACATAAAGCAAAATCTACAATGGAATGGTTCAAAAATAAACATATCCAGGTGTTAGAATGGCCAAGTCAAAGTCCAGACCTGAATCCAATCGAGAATCTGTGGAAAGAACTGAAAACTGCTGTTCACAAATGCTCTCCATCCAACCTCACTGAGCTCGAGCTGTTGTGCAAGGAGGAATGGGAAAAAATTTCAGTCTCTCGATGTGCAAAACTGATAGAGACATACCCCAAGCGACTTACAGCTGTAATCGCAGCAAAAGGTGGCGCTACAAAGTATTAACTATAGGGGGCTGAATAATTTTGCACGCCCAATTTTTCAGTTTTTGATTTGTTAAAAAAGTTTGAAATATCCAATAAATGTCGTTCCACTTCATGATTGTGTCCAACTTGTTATTGATTCTTCACAAAAAATACAGTTTTGTATCTTTATGTTTGAAGCCTGAAATGTGGCAAAAGGTCGCAAAGTTCAAGGGGGCCGAATACTTTCGCAAGGCACTCTAGATGTCTGGCTCCTACATGAAGGAAAGACTGGAGGGGCCTACTGCCTGTATTTTTCTGCTTCAGTCTGTGGCAGACTGTGTCTAGCTGTCACTCTGAACATTGATTATACAATAGTGTATGTAGAGTTCATCATTTTTTAAGTTGAAAGAAAAATCCAAGGCAGGGTGCAAAGGCCCCTGGGACAGCATCCATCACCAAAATCTTCAAAAGAAGCCAATTGAGGCCAAATGTTTTTAGGCAAAAGAGCAAGGTGAAGAGGCATGTTCTGCCCAATTAATGTTCTGCTTATACATATCATACCCTTTTCCAAAACAGATTTTTCTGCATTAATTCCCGTTTCTATGGCACTAAGTTGAGGGATCACCAACTCGGGCCTTTATTGGAAAAGGATATTGTAGTGTTGCAGAAAGTCTATGACAGCCGTTATTGATCCTTGTCCAGATTCTACACCATAGATCTGGCAGCCATTATAAATGCAGAACAAATTGTGACAGTGTGTAGGATTCAAACCAGATGCTCTATAGAACAGCTACAATGTGCCAGGGATCTGAACTATATTATGTACTCTGGAAGGTTGAACTCTGTTTAGACTGGCAATTGGCCTAGCATTAGATCTTGACACAATAGTACGCCAGCATGGACAATTTTCAACTTGTTTCTACTAGTCTGTATGGATTCACTTTGTGTAAGTGTAATACTCCATTGGTTAAGTCTTTCAAATAATGGCCATTCTCTTGCCTTCACAGCCTCCTCAACAACAACCATATCAGACGGATTCCCAGAGGAACTTTTGAAGACCTGGAAAACCTCAAATATCTGTGAGTTGTTATGACTTTATGTCAATTTTATTCTCTTCTGAATGTCAAGTCACTGATCGATTGTTTTCATTGAAACAGTGTTTGGCAGCCATCTTCTCTGACAGGCCCAATAGGCAAAGAGTTTTTGTTCAAGTTTCACCCTGTTCCTCGTCGGCTGATGATAAAGCATGGCGAAACCTGTCTAGGACTTCTGTCTGGAAACAAAACTAAAACACACCATGTGGCTGTAAATTGGGCGTTGCTAGTCAGAACAGAACAAGTGTGTTACTGTGGTAAATGAAATGAGGTAAGACAAGAAAAAAAAAGAACCCCCATTGTCTAATCCTCTGTATTTATCTGTCTCCGCGTGGTGACCTGAAGGCAATAAGGAGAACAGAGGTGGGCTTGAGCAGCAGTCAGGCAACACATAGCCTTGGGTTGCTGCAGTATGGTTTAATTGAATGTTTTAATGTCACATGTACAAGTACAGTGAAATGCCTTTCTTGCAAGCGCTAACCCCAACAATGCAGTAATCAATAACAGTGTAATACTAAAAAGAGAACAAAAACACGGAAGAAATAAAAATAAGAAGAGCACGATAAAGTAAGTAAGCATACTATATACAGGGTCAGTTCCAGTACCATATTTACAATGTGCAGGGTACTGGATCGATAAGGGTAGACACAGTTGAAGTTGGAAGTTTACATACACCTTAGCCAAATACATTTAAACTCAGTTTTTCACAATTCCTGACATTTAATCTGAGTAAAGGTTAGCTGTCTTAGGTCAGTTAGGATGTTGTTTCAATATATCCACTTAATTTTCCTTCCTCATGCGGCCATCTATTTTGTGAAGTGCACCAATCCCTCCTGCAGCAAATCACCCCCACAACATGATGCTGCCATCCCCCGTGCTTCACGGTTGGGATGATGTTCTTCGGCTTGCAAGCCTCCCTCTTTTTCCTCCAAACATAACGATGGTCATTATGGCCAAACAGTTCTATTTTTGTTTCATCAGACCAGAGGACATTTTTCCAAAAAGTACGATTTTGTCCCCATGTGCAGTTGCAAACCATAGTCTGGCTTTTTTATGGCGGTTTTGGAGCAGTGGCTTCTTTTTTCCTGAGCGACCTTTCAGGTCATTTTAATTGTATTTTTTCACCTTTATTTAACCAGATAGGCTAGTTGAGAACAAGTTCTCATTTACTACTGCGACCTGGCCAAGATAAAGCAAAGCAGTGCGACACAAACAACAGCACAGTGTTACACATAAACAAGCATGCAGTCAATAACACAATAGAAAAAAATGTTGTGGCGTGAGGAGGTAGGCAATAAATAGGCCATAGTAGCGAAGTAATTACAATTTAGCAGATTAACACTGGAGTGATAGATGAGCAGATGATGATGTGCAAGTAGAGATACTGGTGTGTAAAAGAGCAGAAAAGTTGATGAGGTAGGTAGATTGGGTGGGCTATTTATTGATGCAGCGATCGGTTAGCTGCTCAGAAAGCTGATGTTTAAAGTTAGTGAGGGAAATATAAGTCTCAAGCTTCAGCATTCTTTGCAATTCGTTCCAGTCACTGGCAGCAGAGAGCTGGAAGGAAAGGCGGCCAAAGAGGTGTTGGCTTTGGGGATGAACAGTGAGATATACCTGCTGGAGCACGTGCTACGGGTGGGTGTTGTTATCGTGACCAGTGAGCTGAGATAAGGCGGAGCTTTACCTAGCATAGACCTGGAGCCAGTGGGTCTGGCGACGAATATGTAGCGAGGGCCAGCCGACTAGAGCATACAGGTTGCAGTGGTGGGTGGTATGGGGGGCTTTGGTAACAAAACGGATGGCATCGTGATAGACTGCATCCGGTTTGCTGAGTAGAGTTTTGGAAGCTATTTTGTAGATGACATCGCCGAAGTCGAGGATCGGTAGGATAGTCGGTTTTACTAGGGTAAGTTTGGCGGCGTGAGTGAAGAAGGCTTTGGGGCGAAATATAAATCCGATTCTAGATTTGATTTTGGATTGGAGATGTTTAATATGAGTCCGGAAGGAGAGTTTACAGTCTAGCCAGACACCTAGGTATTTGTAGTTGTCCACATATTTTTTGAAAGGGGCATGCTTATTTAAGATGGTGAGGAAATTACTTTTAAAGAACGACCAGGCATCCTCGACTGATGGGATGAGATCAATATCCTTCCAGGATACCCGGGCCAGGTCGATTAGAAAGGCCTGCTCGATATAGGACTCGTTTTACTGTGGATATAGATACTTTTGTACTGTTTCCTCCAGCATCTTTACAGGGTCCTTTGCTGTTGTTCTGGGATTGATTTTCAGTTTTCGAACCAAAGTACGTTCATCTCTAGGAGACAGAACGCACCGCCTCCCTGAGCAGTATGACGGCTGCGTGGTCTCATAGTGTTTATACTTGTGTACTATTGTTTGTACAGATGAACATTCAGGCGTTTGGAAATTGCTCCCAAGGATGAACCAGACTTGTGGAGGTCTACAATTTGTTTTCTGAGGTTTTGGCTGATTTCTTTTTAATTTTCCCATGATATCAAGAAAAGAGGCACTTAGTTTGACAGTAGGCCTTGAAATACATCCACAGGTACACCTCCAATTGACTCAAATGATGTCAATTAGCCTATCAGAAGCTTCTAAAGCTTTAACATAATTTTCTGGAATTTTCCAAGATGCTTAAAGGCCCAGTCATCTTAGTGTATGTAAACTTCTGACCCACTGGAATTGTGATGCAGTGAATTATAAGTGAAATAATCTGTCTGTAAACAATTATTGGAAAAATGACTTGCCAAAACGATAGTTTTTTCACAAGAAATTTGTGGAGTGGTTGAAAAACGAGTTTTAATGATTCCAACCTAAGTGTATGTAACCTTCCGACAACTGTATATATAGGTGACTAGGTGACTAGGCATCAGGATATATGATAAGCAGCGTGGATGACAATTGTATGTAAGTGGGTGTATGTAGAGTCTATATAAATGTATGTGTGCATTATGTGTGTGTGAGTAAATGATGCAGTGTGTATTTATATGTGTGTTGGAGTATTAGTGCGCGTAGTGCACGGTTGCCCAACTGGCCAGCGGGTGGTTTTGTTACATTACAGTGTCAAATATATATAAAATAATGTATGGCACACGAGACACCTGTCTGATTCATGGCTGTCTGAGTGGAATAATCCATTGCGGAGGCCGTGGGGGATGACACACCAGTATCACCAGTTGGACATTTACTGTTAATTACCATAATTTCTAATCTACAATGTTTGTTTTGTTACAGTAATTTCTGTTAATACATTCAATGTAGTATTACAGTATTACCATTGTCATTGTAGGACATGTGATGCTGTTTGCAGGCGCACAACCTAGGTGTGAGAAAAATGTTTTGGTTTATTTCATTCCATTTACGAGTTGTCAATTTATTCATTGTCTTTTGTTTGGAGTGATTACTTCTTATCCCGTGAGCAAATAGCCTAGAGCTGTGTATATCTGTCCGGAGCTCACTGGCTCAGGAAACTCTGAGGGCCCAGAATATTTTATAGGTTACAAGTTTGCTAGTAGGAGTTTCTGTCACGTCTGCTCCCGCTCTTCCCTCCCTGGCGCTTGAGGGCGCCAGACTGGCCTGCATCACGCACTCCTGCCATCTATTACACACACCTGCCTTCCCTCTTCACGCGAATCAGCGATATTTGACTCACCCGGACTCACTCATCACCTGTTTATTTCCTCTCCTATATTTGTCAGTTCCCCTGCTCTGTTCCCCGCTGCTGTATTAATTGTTTTTTGTTTGTGTTACTCATTTGCTGATGCTGTTCCTGTCTCGTTCCATGTTCGTTCTATATTAAATGTTTGACTCCCCGTACCTGCTTAGTCCCTCCAGCTTCAATTCATGTGACAGAATGCATCAGCCAACTTACAAAGCATCGGGGAGTACTGGTGTTCCGGGTGGTGGTGACGTCGGCTCTGGATCGCCGTCGATGGAACTGGGGGTGCCTAGCCAGCTCGTCGGGCTTTCACGCCCTAGCTGGCTTGAGAGGTTTCCTAGCCCCGGATTACTTGGAAATGCGCCCATCCCACGTCAGGCCTCAGCTGGATCGTCAGGTCTTGTTCTAGTTTTTTTGTTTGTTTTGTTGGTGATGTCGGGGTGGATTCCGCCGCCGATGGAACCGGGGGTGCCTATCCCAGCCCGTCGGGCTTCCACGCCCCCTGGCTGGCTCCAGAGGTTTCCTTGCCTCGTTTGGCTCGGCAGGTTTCCATCCCACGTCACGCTCCACCGGATCATTGGGCTCCCTCTTTGCAGCAGGATCGACAGGCGTCCTTGCACCTACCGGATCGTCAGGTTCCCATGCCTCAGCCGGCTCGCCCGGCTCCCACGCTCCTGTCGGTTCGTTGGGCTTCCACGCCTCAACCGGATTGCGCAGCGCCCATGTCCCGGCCGGTTCACCCAGGTGGCACGCCGGGTGGCGCCCCTAGGGGGGGGGGGGGGGTACTGTCACGTCTGCTCCTGCTCTTCCCCCCTGGCGCTCGAGCGCGCAGGCTGCCCTGCATCACGCACTCCTGCCATCATCAATTACGCACACCACACCTGCCTCCCCTCGTCACGCGCATCAGCGATATTTGACTCACCCGGACTCACTCATCATCCGTTTATTACCTCCCCTATATTTGTCAGTTCCCCTGCTCTGTTCCCCACTGCTGTATTAATTGTTTTTTGTTTGCGTTACTCGTTTGCTGATGCTGTTCCTGTCTCGTTCCATGTCCGTTCTATATTAAATGTTTGACTCCCCGTACCTGCTTTGTCTCTCCAGCGTCATCCATGTGACAGTTTCAGGTCAGACCAAATTAATAGTTAATACAATGTTTCAAGTTCCTTGCAGACAGGTCATGCTTAGCCAATGTAATTTCTAGGATATTTATTTTTATCAGGATATTTTCTACCTGCGGGCTGCATTGTTTTTATTTGTTGGCTATTTTTACATATTGGCAAGGGAAATGGAATTACATTTAAAAAAAAAATCATTTTCATTTAGATAGAATTTGATTAAACACATGACATTGATTTTTGAGATTTGAAGACTATTATAAATTAAAGGAAACTGTTCCACAAAAATGTGCATATGAAAATAATAACTTGCACACAGATCAGTAGAAATGGTACTATAACTTGGCACTCCAAATGGAAAAGGTTGCTGAGCGCTGGTGTAAACTGTTACCCTTGGGTCTGGAACAGATTATTTTCTACTGGCTTGGCTATATTGATCTCTGGTTCCCGCTTTAGTCATTTGAGTGTCTTCATTTTTAATTGCACTGCTTAAAGCATCAGACAAGCTCAGTAGCCTACATAGGGTACAGTGCATTCGGAAAGTATTCAGACTCCTTCCCCTTTTTCACATTTTGTTACGTTACAGCCTTATTCTGAAATAGATTTTTTAAATCCTCATCAATCTACACACAATACCCCATAATAACAAAGCGAAACAGGTTTTTGAAATTTTTGCAAATTTATAAAATAAAAAAAAAACAGAAATACTTTATTTACACAAGTATTCAGACCGTTTGCTATGAGACTCGAAATTGAGCTCAGGTGCATCCTGTTTCCATTGATCATCCTTGATGATTCTACAATTTTTATTCAATTGATTGGATATGATTTGGAAAGGCACACACCTGTCTATATAAGGTCTCACAGTTGACATTGCATATCAGAGCAAAAACCAAGCCATGAGGTCGAAGGAATTGTCCGTTGAGCTCCGAGACAGGATTGTGTCGAGTTACAGATCTTTGGAAGGGTACCAAAACATTTCAACAGCATTAAAGGTCCCGAAGAACACAGTGGCCTCCATCATTCTTAAATGGAAGAAGTTTGGAACCACCAAGACTATTCCTAGAGCTGGCCGCCCGGCCAAACTGAGCAATCGGGGGAGAAGGGCCTTGGTCAGGGAGGTGACCAAGAACCCGATAGTCACTGACAGAGCTCCAAAGTTCCTCTGTGGAGATGGGAGAACCTTCCAGAAGGACAACCAACTCTGCATCACTCCACCAATCAGGCCTTTACAGTTGAGTGGCCAGACAGAAGCCACTCCACATGACAGCCCGCTTGGAGTTTGCCAAAAGGCACCTAAAGGAGTCTCAGACCATGAGAAACAAGATTCTCTGGTCTGATGAAACCAAGATTTAACTCTTTGGCCTGAATGACAAGCGTCACGTCTGGAGGAAACCTGGCACCATCCCTACAGTGAAGATTGGGATTGAGGAAAAGATGAGCGGGGCAAAGTGCAGAGAGATCCTTGATGAAACCTTCTACATAGCACTTAATTACATCAAGATGGCAAGATGCAGTAGATGGTATAGTGTACAGTATATACATATGAGATGAGTAATGTAGGGTGTTATGTAAAGTGGCATTGTTTAAAGGGGCTAGTGATACATTTATTACATCAATTTTTCCATTATTAAAGTGGCTAGTGTTGAGTCAGTATGTTGGCAGCAGCCACTCAATGTTAGTGATGGCTGTTTAACAGTCTGATGGCCTTGAGATAGAAGCTGTTTTTCAGTCTTTCGGTCCCCACTTTGATGCACCTGTACTGACCTCGCCTTCTGGATGATAGCGGGGTGAACAGGCAGTGGCTCAGGTGGTTGTTGTCCTTGATGATCTTTTTGGGCTTCCTGTGACATCAGGTGGTGTAGGTGTCCTGAAGGGCAGGTCGTTTTTACCCGGTGATACGTTGTGCAGACCTCACTACCCTCTGGAGAGCCTTACGGTTATGGGCGGAGCAGCTGCCGTACCAGGCGGTGATACAGCCCAACAGGATGCTCTCGATTGTGCATCTGTAAAAGTTTGTGAGTGTTTTTGATGACAACCGAATTTCTTCAGCCTCCTGAGGTTGAAGAGGTGCTGCTGTGCCTTCTTCACCGCGCTGTCTGTGTGGGTAGACCATTTCAGTTTGTCCGTGATGTGTACGCCTAGGAACTTAAAACTGTCCACCCTCTCCACTACTGTCCCGTCAATGTAGGTAGGGGGCTGCTCCCTCTGCTGTTTCCTGAAGTCCACGATAACCTCCTTTGTTTTGTTGACAACGAGTGTGAGGTTATTTTCCTGACACCACACTCCAAGGGCCCTCACCTCCTCCCTGTAGGCCGTCTCGTCATTGTTGGTAGTCAAACCTACCACTGAAGTGTCGTCTGCAAACTTGATGATTGAGTTGGAGGCGTGCATGGCCACGCAGTCATGGGTGAACAGGGAGTACAGGAGAGGGCTGAGAACGCACCATTGTGGGGCCCCAGTGTTGAGGATCCGCGGGGTGGAGATGTTGTTTCCTATCCTCACCACCTGGGGGCTGTCCGTCAGGATGTCCAGGACCCAGTTGCACAGGGCGGGGTCGAGACCCAGGGTCTTGAGCTTAATGACGAGTTTGAAGGGTACTATGGTGTTAAATGCTGAGCTGTAATCGATGAACAGCATTCTTACATAGGTATTCCTCTTGTCCAGATGGGTTAGGGCAGTGTGCCGTGTGATGGCGATTGCGTCGTCTGTGGACCTATTGGGGTGGTAAGCAAATTGGAGTGGGTCTAGGGTGTCAGGTAGGGTGGAGGTGATATGGTCCTTGACTAGTCTCTCAAAACACTTCATGATGACGGAAGTGAGTGCTACAGGGCGGTAGTCATTTAGCTCAGTTACCTTAGCTTTCTTGGGAACAGGAACAATGGTGGCCCTCTTGAAGCATGTGGAAACAGCAGACTGGGATAAGGTTTGATTGAATAGGTCCGTAAACACACCAGCCATCTGGTCTGCGCATGCTCTGAGGACGAGGTCGGGGATGAGGTCTGGGTCTGCAGCCTTGCGATGGTTAACACGTTTAAATGTTTTACTCACATTGGCTGCAGTGAAGGAGAGCCCGCAGGTTTTTGGTAGCGGGCCGTGTCAGTGGCACTGTATTGTCCTCAAAGCAAGCAAAGAAGTTGTTTAGTCTGTCTGAGATCAAGACATCGTAGTCCGCGACGGGGCTGGTTTTTCTTTTGTAGTTTGTGATTGACTGTAGACTCAGCCACATACCACTCGTGTCTGAGCCGTTGAACTGCGACTCCACTTTGTCTCTATACTGACGCTCAGCTTGTTTGATTGCCTTGTGGAGAGAATAGCTACACTGTTTGTATTCGGTCATGTTGCATTTGCTAATAAACTTGCTCACTGAATCAGCGTATTCATCAATGTTGTTGTTTGCCATTATGCGGAACATATCCCAGTCCACGTGATCGAAGCAATCTTGAAGCGTGAAATTCGATTGGTTGGACCAGCGTTGAACAGACTTGAGCGCAGGGGCTTCCTGTTTTAATCTCTGTCTATAGGCTGGGAGCAACAAAATGGAGCTGTGCAGCGACACTCTCCATCGAACCTGATGGCAATGATCTGGCCAACCTTAACCCAGACGAAGCTGGGCCAATTGTGCGCCGCCCTATGGGACTACCAATCACGGCCGGTTGTGATACAGCCTGGAATCGAACCAAGGTCTGTAGTGACGCCTCGAGCACTGAGATGCAGTGCCATAGACCGTTGTGCCACTGAGGAGCCCAAATTAAGAATAAGGCTGTAACATAAAAAAAATTGGAAAAAGTGAAGGGTTCTGAGTACTTTCCGAATGCACGGTATAGTTGATTTTATTCAAACCTAGGGTGTGTCTAAAAATGGACTCGGTCGACCAATATATATTTTTTGTCTGATACAGTTGAAGTCTGAAGTTTACATACATCTTAGCCAAATACATTTAAACTCAGTTTTTCACAATTCCTGACATTTAATCAGAGTAAAAGTTGCCTGTCTTAGGTCAGTTAGGATCACCACTTTATTTTAAGAATGTGAAATGTCAGAATAATAGTAGAGAGAATTATATATTTCAGCTTTTATTTATTTCATCACATTCCCATTGGGTCAGAAGTTTACATACACGCAATTAGTATTTGATAGCATTGCCTTTAAATTGTTTAACTTGGGTCAAACGTTTCGGGTAGTCTTCCACAAGCTTCCCACAATAAGTTGGGTGAATTTTGGCCCATTCCTTCTGACAGAGCTGGTGTAACTGAGTCAGGTTTGTAGGCCTCCATGCTCGCACACGCCTTTTCAGTTCTGCCCACATATTTTCTATAGGATTGCGGTCAGAGCTTGGTGATGGCCACTCCAATTCCTTGACTTTGTTGTCCTTAAGCCATTTTGCCACAACTTTGGAAGCATGCTTGGTGTCATTGTAAATTTGGAAGACCCATTTGCGACCAAGATTTAACTTCCTGACTGATGTCTTGATGTTGCTTCAATATATCAACATCATTTTCCTGCCTCCTGCAGCCATCTATTTTGTGAAGTGCACCAGTCCCTCCTGCAGCAAAGCACCCCCAATACATGATGCTGCCATCCCCCGTGCTTCACGGTTGGGATGGTGTTCTTCGGCTTGCAAGCCTCCCCTTTTCCTCCAAACATAACGATGGTTGTTATGGCCAAACAGTTATATTTTTGTTTCATCAGACCAGAGGACATTTCTCCAAAAAGTACGATCTTTGTCCCCATGTGCAATTGCAAACCGTAGTCTTGCTTTTTTATGCCGGTTTTTGAGCAGTGGCTTCTTCCTTGCTGAGCGGCCTTTCAGGTTATGTCGATACATGACTCGTTTTACTCCTCCAGCATCTTCACAAGGTCATTTGCTGTTGTTCTGGGATTGATTTGCACTTTTCCCAGGAAAGTACGTTCATCTTTAGGAGACAGAGCGCATCTCCCTCGTGAGCGATATGACGGTTGCGTGGTCCCATTGTGTTTATACTTGCGTACTATTGATTGTACAGATGAACGTGGTACCTTCAGGCCTGATGAACCAGACTTTTGGAGGTCTCCAATTTGTTTTCTGAGGTCTTGGCTGATTTCTTTTGTTTTTCCCATGATTTCAAGCAAAGAGGCACTGCGTTTGAAGGTAGGCCTTGAAATACAGCCACAGGTACATCTCCAATTGACTCAAATGAAATCAATTAGCCTATCAGAAGCTTCTTAAGCCATGACTTAAGTTTCAGAAATTTTCCAAGCTGTTTAAAGGCCCAGTCAACTTAGTATATGTAAACTTCTGACCCACTGGAATTGTGATACAGTGAATTATAAGTTAAATAGTCTGTCTGTAAACAATTGTTGGAAAAATTACTTGTGTCATGCACAAAGTAGATGTCCTAAACGACTTGCCAAAACTATAGTTTGTTAACGAGACATTTGTGGAGTGGTTGAAAAACGAGTTTTAATGACTCCAACCTAAGTGTATGAGACATTTCCGACTTCAACTGTATATATTATAATTATCAAATGGCAAATCTTATCATCTTTGTTAGTCACTCTCATTATAACCCCAGCACCCGTCAGATGTGGTGGAAGCAATGTCTGTGTTTACATTCACATGCGGCAAGTATTTCTGAAATGTCTGTCTCCCTAGTCTCTCTACCTACTCGGTCTCATCTTCCCCTCCATTAACCTTCTCATCTCCTCCTTTCACCCCTGGGTTAGATAACGCAGACCTTCAGCCCACCAGGCTCACTGTAGGCGTTGGAATGGTCGAACTGTACAAAACCTTGATTCCATTTTTTTGGTCTGTTCTGTAGATCCCTGTTTTGTCTTTACTCGTAGCTGATTATCATGTGATGGATAAGTTCATGAGAATAACTTCAGACACACACACACACGCTCACACACACACGCACGCACACACACACACACACACACACACACACACACACACACACACACACACACACACACACACACACACACACACACACACACACACACACACACACACACACACGCACACACACGCACACACTTCTCTGAATGCTGTAACTGCAGCATAGCGTGGGTGATTCCCATGGTTGTTTGCCTAGTTTTAATTATAAGGCCCTGTCCCTTTAAAGCAGAGATAATCTGAGGCCAGCACACTGACCATTGCCCTTGTGATCAACCCTTTAACCCTGCACCTCTCACCCTGCCATCATAGCCTGGTGGATTGTCCCTTTACCTCCCTTAGGCCCCAGTAAAGCCCCCTCCCTGAGGTCTTTCATGTGCCCTCCACTGTACGACCTGACAGAAAAGTCGGTACAGCCCCTTGTAAGGGTCAGCTTTCGGTCAAAGGGTCTAGTGTTACGGGAATATGGTTTGTGATAATAACTAATGCCAGAAGTCTTTCCTGACCATCTTATGTATTCTAAGTAGCCTTGGCTTTTGCCAGCCGGAATGATTCATAGGAGCAGGAGTCTCTCCTTGTTTCTGTAGTGTGTATTGCTGAGCAATTTGTGCTTTTTGAGGTCGGTTTGGTTCGATTGTTAAAAAATAATCACCGTTTTCGATTTCAGTTTCGAATATTTTTGTTTCCATTAAATGCGCTATGCATTATGCGTGTTGAATACTATAACAACACAGAATAAAACAATAAAAGTCCCATGATGGTAGTGACTGTCCATTACTGCTTACACTTATTAACCATCATTTATTCACATTTAATAAAATATTTCAGTATATTACATTTGTTTTATTATTTAATTCCAAGTCATCATCTCATCTCTATAGAGCTGCTGCCTATGCTGTCTGACAAAATCACTATTTTGTAGTTCTTCAAAGTAAATTCGGCATACTTTTATGAATGCTGAATACCAACTATCAATCACTTAGATCATGTATTTTCGGATAGAGATACACCACGAAGCAACAGCTGCTCTCTGTATATCCTCACACAATTTCGCATTCTAAAAAGAAACACAGACCTGACAAGTAGATGCGCAATGGATTATGGTCATTGTAGTTAATTACAATGTTATAGGTGCAAAATGTAGTCACAATTTTGGCTTGTTGGAAACTACAACATCGCACAGTTCAGGATGGGTCTGTTTTATCTCTAGATAAACATTGCAATGTACCCGTGGAGCTCACAGGAGAAAAAAAAGAACAAAATGGAATTCAACATTTTTTTACCGACATCGGTCAATTAGTTGTTTGAAAACTGAAAAATAACTGAAATTACAGTTAATCAATCAGCATTAGTAGTGGGAGGCAGCTTGATGTACAAGAACACCCTCTAGGAAGGACGCTAGTCTACTACAGCACCTTATCCCCAATCTATCTCCTATAGCCTAACCAGGGCTCTTGAGTTTCTTCCAAGTCAGGTCACATGGTCAGGAAGCACTCGGGGCCCTACTTATCTGTGATCTAAATCCAAATATCCTGTTGTGGTTTGTTGTGGTTTCTGTTGCTGTTATTTTTGTTGGTGGCGCTCTGATTGAGTTTTACCCTGGCATTGGGTCAGGTTGCATAGTTAGACATTTCATTAGATAGTATGAGATTACGGACCGAGAATACGTTACAGGCCTTGGGTTCTTCTCAGTGTTCTGTCATTGGCGGTGAGGAATAACATCTCTCTTTGTGTCCCTCGTACAGTTTCACAACACATGTTTGTGGGTGTACAGTTGGACTAAAATGGCGGGTCAGTTGAGTTCTCATTGAACTGTATAAGGACGAGGCCACAGAGGCTTTGGGGTTATTCAAGCAAAAGGCCTCAGTACTCTTCCCCTCGTGAGTCGACCCCACAGCTCCCGACTCCATCCGGTTTCCCACGCAGACCCCACACTTCCAGGCCTCACCACAGTCTCTCTCTCTCTCTCTCTCTCTCTCTCTCTCTCTCTCTCTCTCTCTCACACACTCAGCATATGTTTTACTCTCTTTGTGGGGACCAAACAACCCCTAAGCCTAAAACAGCCTTTGTCCTGGTGGGGACCTGGGAGTTGACCTTTTTTTTACTAACATTGTGGGGACATTTGGGGATTTCTGGTACCCACAAGGATAGCAATACAAGCCCACCCACGCACACACACACACACACACACGCACGCACGCACGCACGCACGCACACACACACACACACACACACACACACACACACACACACACACACACACACACACACACATGTCCATATGCTTCTGGGTGTTCGGCTTTAGCTACAGTCAGCCTCAATGTCCTCAGGCTGCCTGTAAACTAACTCTCTGAGTTAAGCTGAACATTCAGACTCTATAGTCTCCCAGCAACAAGTCCACAGTTCTTTGGCTGTGTGAAGCAACATGGTGCTTTCAATTTCACCAATAACAGTAGGTCTACTCAGCTGACGCCTGTTTGACAAGATCAGTGTTCAATTTGCCTCAACACCCTTGTTGACATGTAAAGTTTAGTAAGGAAGATATGCTGTCTGGATATCTTTGACATGTCATCAAATGCCTTTCACACTGTCAAGAAATGTCCTTCATATGTTGATTACGTAAGAGCCCAGAGCAGCATCTATTGTACTGTGTATGCGCTAAATGAGAAGTCATGTGTGTGTTTGACAGAGAAGATCGCTTCCAGTTCATCCCCCCCAGGATGTTTCCAATCTCCTGCGCTGGCTAACACTCAGCTCCGCCTCCGTCAGCATCAGTGGATGCCTGTCTGTGAGTGCAGTGCATTAGACCGTGCTGTCTTTGATGATCATCACTGTCACATAGGATCAACTGGACAAACATCAGAGAGTGATGAGATATCCCTGATAGAGGAAGATCGAGAAAGCGGAGCTGTGTCTTTTTCCATAGGCCCACATTGCGTCATATTTGCTGAGAGCAAATGGGGATCTCTCATCGACTCGACCCATCG
The DNA here is from genome assembly GCF_002021735.2 of Oncorhynchus kisutch. NCBI lineage: Eukaryota > Metazoa > Chordata > Actinopteri > Salmoniformes > Salmonidae > Oncorhynchus > Oncorhynchus kisutch. The sequence continues at coordinate 34,654,208 of NC_034187.2, forward strand.
ATGTAAAGTAACTGGAGATGAGTAGAAGATGAAAGGGAAGATTGCCCTAAGCCATTGCTATTCTAGTGTCATATCTCTCTCACGTTAAGTGGGAGGGAAAACACAGACATGTCATGTGATGTTTGTCTTTAGATGTAGGTAACCTAGTGGTTAGAACGTTGTGCCAGTAACCCGAAAGGTTGCTGGATCGAATCCCCGAGCTGACAAGGTAAAAAAAAACATCTGTCGTTCTGCCCCTGAACAAGGCAGTTAGAACACTGTTCCCCGGTACGTGGAATTTGTTCTTAAGCTGACTTGCCAAGTTAAATAAAGGTTACATTTAAAAATGTTCTGGAACGTCATAGTGATGCTATACATTACTTGAGACATGGTGCTCTTTTGTGAAAGTCTTCGCAGAACTCGGAGGGACCCCACCATGTATATATATTTAACATTATGATTTGTCAACTTTTTGTATATGTATGTTATGCAAGTTATGATGAGCGTTCTGTTTTTTGGGACAGCTTTGACTTTTTTTCTCCGCTCTATATATTGTGTCAGTTGCTTTACATTTGTCATCTAGTTAATGGAATCTGTCCCTAATGATCAACCAATCATGCAGTGATATAGCTAATATTCATTTATTGTGATACCTGAGTGGATGGACATTCTCACTGTCAAAAATACTATTTCAAAACATCGATCCCATGAAGTTGGTTTTATGAGAGCTCCTTTCGTACAGTAACTGGGCCATTCAACTAAGCCGTTCTTTCATTGTCAGAATCAGAATCACAGAGTACATTTGGGCATACCCAGAATTTGACTTGGTGATGTGATGCTGCTGGAAATAAGCAACATACAGAAACTGAGAGGAATTTACACAAAGTGTACATACATTTATGACAAAAAAAAAGATAAGTTGACATAGAACTGTAGAATACGAGCAGATTTACGGTGAGAAATGTATCATTTACAGTATAAATAATATATGGAAATGCGGAAGTAGGGACTTGTGTTAGGTGCTAGAGAGAATTCATTTGATCCCCTGTGTTTTTGACTAATATTACTGATTATTTCTCCTTTCAGCTATTTGTACAAGAACGAAATCCAATCAATTGACAGACAAGCATTTAAGGGACTTGTCTCTCTAGAGCAACTGTAAGTGACCAGCTACTCATCCTCCTCTTCCTCCTATTCACCCTCTTTCCTCCCCTTCGCCCTCTGCACCTTCATATCTGATTGCCCGTCTGTCCGGACCCCCCACCCCACGGTGTCATGCCGCCACTATGCATGCCATGTGTGCACCCGCCAATTGTATGTGGCGCTGACACCCTGCATGAGTAGCATGCCTCGTTGCCACGACAACAGACGTGCGTTACCTGATCCTCGTGCGTAAAAATACAGCACGAGATGCCCTGCCCTACCCTGCCCTGCCCACTCTCTACTGTAGCTAAGCAGATGCAGACTCGAGCAGGCCTCAGCTTCCCATGTACTTAGACTACAGCTCCAGCTCCTGCTTGCCGCATGCCATGCTGCACAGCTTGCCCTTCACTGTGGGCCCCATTCAAACTTGAGATAAGTGCGCTTAGCGTGGACTTAAGTCAATAACTTACCGTAAGTTCATGTTAAATCAACATACCTCAAGTCTGAAAAGGGCCCTGTGTGTCTGACTTCCTCCCCGGAGTCGCACTGCTGTACTGTACGCTGACTGCTTGTCTCCCCCTTGACCTTACTTGTCATTGTCCATCTATTTGTGTTATGCACTAGTTTTGTTGTTTCATAGAGGGCCCCCTACGCATTTCCCAAGCAGAGTGATAGAGGTCACCCTGTGCCTATTGCATGGGCTTATTATGTCTACGAGAAATACCTTCAGTATCGGTATGAGAAAGGATGCCTCAAATCTGTATAAATGTCCATGTGACCTTAAGCTATCAATGTGATGTCTACATTTCTAACATCTTTTCCCCAATTGCATGTTGTCTCAATGACTTGAATATGTTCAAATCATCCCAGAAATTAGATTCATTTCAGATTTTTGTTCTGTTTGTTGATGTACCGGTTTTATTGTGTTTGGTAAATGTTGAGTATGTGTTGGAGACCAAGGCTGATACAGAACTTACAACAAAGCAAGCTGTCCACGCCGAGTAGTAAATTGTGTTTAAACCACCAATGCCATGAACTGAAATTGCCTTATTTTAGTAAGCCAATAGTTTAAACAATTCTTTCAACAATAAATTATTTTGTGATGCAACTGTTGCCAAATGTTGAGTTTAGTGAGATTGTTATTGTTGGTTAACCCTAACCCTTCTGGGAAAATATATATCGCAACCATGGGGCTTCATATGTCAATGGAAGACAATTAAACTGACATCATTTAATAAAGGGTGGATACTGAACACAATATTTGGGAAGTCATGACAGTGTCCTCCATGAAGGCATTTTCTTCTCTGAACTACCCCCAAACAAAAATGTCTGACATGCATCTTCCTCCTCACAGCCAATTCGGGTGGTTGAACCTAGGAGAAGGCCTTGTGGCTGTTTGTCCCTGCATAACGACATGCATGCACACTGAACAAATGGCTATTCATTAAGCGAAACCAAATCAAAGTCCAGGCTCTTTGCCCTGCAGCTGGTTTGAGTTTTGATACAGTAATGAAGGATTTTATGTGTGGGTGACAAGTTCTGAGCCAGAGTTGCATTCACTTTAATGGCCGTCTGCTATTCTGTTGGGCTACAACTATGCTATGCAAGCTGTATGTTGGAGTTGGGGGGATTAACATTTCTTTAAAGTACTGCCAGTCTTGTATTTAATATCCCATGCTCCCCTGCTATTTAAATGAGAGAATTTCCCAAGCATGTTGGCTCGCTTGTTGTCGACCATATTCAATTCACAAACGGGCTACCTGTGGCCAAATATTAATTTAACGCCAGAGCAACTACAGAACATAAGCAATGTATATTTTATTAGAACATGTACACAAAGCATGTTTCTGCCCCTCTCTAACATACGTAAACAATAGTTCCTTATCACAATACATCTCAATTTGGTGCTTAAAATGTGTTATTTACGGGCCTCCGTAATGCATCGCAGTGCTAGAGGCGTCCCTACAGAACTGGGTTCGATCCCAGGCTGTGTCACAACAGGCCGTGATCGAGAGTCCCATAGGACGGCGCACAATTGGACCAGCGTCGTCCGGGTTAGGGGAGGGTTTGGACGGGGAGGGGGGGGGGGGGGGGGGCTTTACTTGGCTCATCGCGCTCTAGCGACTCCTTGAGACTGACCTCGCTCGTCAGTGGAACGGTGTTTCCTCTGACACATTGGTGCACCTGGCTTCTGGGTTAAGCGAGTGGGTGTTAAGATGCATGTTTCGGAGGACGCATGACTCGACCTTCGCCTCCCGAGCCCGTTGGGGAGTTGCAGCGATCGGTCAAGATTGAAATTGGGGAGAAAAAGGGGCAAAAAATGTATAATAATACTCTTATTACACTTTGTTCTATTACCCTGTTTACTGGCATAAAATGTGCTTTAATTGTCATTGTAAGGTCAAATAATTCAACGGGCTTATGACTCACATACATCAATTATAGGTTATAAGGCTAGTCTGTTGCCAAGTTCACTGTTAGTTGTTGCCAAGGGGTGACAACAAAATCAATATTATCCCTCTCTCTCTTGCTCTCTCTGTCTCTCTCTCCTCTCTCTGTCTCTCTCTCTCACTCTGTGTGTCTCTATCTCCTCTCTCTCTCTCTCTCTCTCTCCCTCTCTCTCTCCCTCTCCATTTCTCCCCAACTCTCTCTCAGACATGAAATACGGCTGTCTGTGTAATTCCTCTTGGCTGTTCAATGTTCTGTTGTCTTTGGACATCCTCTGGCCTGCCTTAACGTCCTCTACACTCTACACTCTGATGAGGGAAGAACTCAATTTTTCAGACAACACCCTACATCTATCTATTTTTTAAAAAGTCAAAAGTCTTAAATGCATTCATAGTATAGTAAATGGATGCTGTGCTATATCCACTGTTGCTCGAGATGAACCGTTGTTTTTCCTTCTGATTCGTGCAACTTTGCTTAACCTTTGCTTGCTTTGACTGTTGCTTTGTCTGTTCAATAAACAAACATGTTACGGAACCTAACAATTACTGTACAGTGAGTAATTGGTTTTTGCAAATGTCATTGTCCTAGCCTTACTGTATGTTTATTACCATTAGTTCTGAGTTTTGTCTCTTTTAACTCAAAGGTGCTCTGGTATCACTCATAGTTGCATTCCATTGAATAACTGTCTGTATCCGCAGATGGGCCATTCCATCAGAAAGTTAGCCTATAGGGATAGAATTCACAGACGCTCAATATTAACTGTCTGGTAGGGATACATATAGGCCTAGTGCAAATACCTTCTCGTCTGAATTATGACTTAAAGTATCCCTGAAAATACAGGATTGTATTTTACCAGGTTATGTAATGGACAGGTTAAGGGGTTCTTGGAAGGCATCACGAAACCTATTGGAATGTACTGAAACTGCCAGTTAAAATGTGATTATTTCATTTCTGTGGCCTACTGTGAAAACGTGTCCATCTAGTCTAAATGATCATCCTAATGTGTTGTTACTGTGCTGTGCCGATGCTCTGCACTTTTCCAGGTACCTGCACTTCAACAACATTGAGTCCTTGGAACCAGAATCCTTCACCCAACTCCCAAAGCTTGAACGCCTGTAAGTCCACTATCTCCACTTTTCACCTTTCACTCTATCGTACAATTACAAGTTACATTCTTACTTTAAAGTACACATTTGTCTAAACGATGGGGCGATGCATCTTTAGCAAACAACTGGACATAACTCCCCAAATGATATAATTGAATGATTTGTTGTGGCATGCACATGCTTGTCAAAGTCTCTACCTGAGCTAACTCATTCCAGAGGGCATTGAGTGCATACCAGACTTTACAACGTAAACATTCTGGGAAATAGACTTTAATCCCCATGAAATGGCCTACATGATGCACTGTGAATAGGATGCAGTGTCCGTAACTGACAGAGCCCTAATGTGTTTAGCAGAAAGCTGTACTTCCTGGGGGGGGGGGGGGGGGGGGGGGGGGGGGGGGGGGCCTGTTTGTCTGGGGTAAATAGCTAGAGAAATGCTATGAGGACAGACTGCACAGGGATAAATGTGCCCAGCGTATGTTTGGCTGTGTTTGTCCAGAACTCTCACTTACTCTCTGTCTGGTGCTCCTCCAAACACTTCAAACTCAGGTTCCTGACATGTGGTCAGGAAGAAATCAGGGCCCTACTCAAAAGAATTCGTAGATGGCCCAAAACCACAACTTCAGGGTTATGTGTGTGTTTCTTATTCACTGACCCATCAGATCTCTATGTGCTATGTAGGACAGAAGCTAAGAGCCCAGGTCAGCTAGAGTTATCCTGCAGGGCCAAAGAGTCCACTGATAACACCTGTGCCTTTTGTCTGGAGAGATATCAACTCTCCTGACACCTAACATAGGAGGGATCTGAGAGAATTTCACCAGGGAAATAAGGGACCGATATGAAGAAAAAAACATTCTTATTGAAGTAACAGTAGACTCAGTGAACTATGTCAGAACCTTAAGACCCCACGGGACCTGGACTGGACCTTCTACCATGCGGATGGATGGATGGATGGCTCACCGGCCGGCTGTTTTCACGCTCTCACACCAGATGTGGGAGTGTTGGATCCGATCTGAATTCCTCCTTCAGTGTCCATCTCTCCATGTTTACGGGCTGCCCCTGGAATCCCGCCACACACGTTCCCAACCCTCCCCAGAAAAGGAGCCGCCTGCACACAGCTGGAAAGGGGAATAAATTCCCAGATGCATTTATTCTGGAACGTTTGTATGGGAAGATTTCCATGACAACTGAATGTCCAGTCTCACTTGTTTGTGACCAAGAGAAGTCTGAAAGATGTATCTATCTCCTGTGGATTGAAAGAGAAGAATAAGAAGGAAAAAATCTTGTTAGTTCTTTTGATTTACGGCGATCGCTAACCAGTGGCGATTTTAGCGTGTAATTCTTGGTGGGGCTAACTCAGCAAAGCCACTAAACAACACAACACTAAACAATACATTAATTGCACTATAACGGCAACAAGTGGTGCCCACAAACTGTTAGGGCCTACATAAAGCTGTCCCAACAGCAGAGCTTTCTTTCCAGCACAATGGAGTGAATCCTAACTACACTTGGCTATCAGCGGAGCCTTGTCTGGCAGCGAAACAATTCATTCAGCCTCATTTACTGCCTTTTAAAAAACAAGGCTGATATGGCTGACTTGCTTAAACAAATGTGGTTTCTACTGACAATTGAGATGTACAAACTATGGCATAAGGGAACGATGAGTGGATAATAGGAATTCCGTGATTTCGATTAAGACATTAATGAGCGAGCTAAGACGGATGTAGTCAATATAACTATGTATTCAGCACTTTTGAAATGTACAGCGACAGAATGCAGAACATGGGCTGCTCCTACCGTATTTTCCCTGTACACAAAGTCAGAACAGTAGGATAAATAAAGGGGGCATATAAGCAGACAATGAAAGCTCTTACCATATTTAATGATGACATTTCTCTAAAACAGGTTATAGGCTACATGTGCACCACCGAGTCAGACCAGTAATGTTAGGTGAAATTAAGAGGTGAAAATAGACCAAATTATTAGGGTGAGGCACATGGGCTGCTAACAGTTTACTACACAACATACACTTAGTATTACTTTCTTAGCTACAGTACACATATCTCCCTGGCATATTACATCATTTATGCAGCAGCATATAAGACATTTTTGGACTCACCTTGTTGTGATGTGCTCACTTGAACAGGAAGGTGGCACGGCGGTCCTTCGAGGGAAAGATTTACAATTCTGAGTTGGGTGACCGTTCAAAAATTATTTTCCCACTCGTTTATTCCCGACTTCCCAGTTGCAATGCTTGCGGTTAGTCACTGTCACCAATTCCTTCCAAACCACGCACTGTTGAATTTGCGATTTCCTACTTGTTTTGTACTGTTTATGTCCAATGGCCAATGAGCACCGCTGCGTTTTATCTATCGTTTATCTTCATTATTTCAAATCATATGACAAAGATTAAAAATGATTTGCCAGGAGATTGTCGACTTGATTCATGAGGATGACTGCTGGCTAATATTTTGAAAGTAAGATGTTGACATGATCAGTCCAATCAAAGCTACTGTACGTATAACTTGATTTTACGTCATTTGTGGTCAATGACCTTGAGCCTTCTTGGAAGGGCACTACTAATGTAACTATATGGCAGGACCGAGAGGGCTAGAATTTTCGATGTCTACCCTTACTAAGGACTGGTGACATAGTTTCCCCATGAATGACAGAACACTGAGCCAATAACGACACAACGCTCCTATTTGCTGCTGACTTGCCCCGCCACCACAGAAAGCACTGAGCTAGGTTGAAACACCAGAATTTTGGAGCTGCCTTACTCAAGAAAACAAAAAGAGATCATGTTTGTATGCAGCTTTATTAACTCAATGATGAAAATTGTCTGTTTTTTTTACATTGTTTGCAAACCGGTATGTGACTCATAATAATGCGCCACCTGCCCTGAATGACGGGTCGCCACTGTCGGTTTGTTGGCGTTTGGGGAAAATATTTCTATAGCTGAATTTATTCATGTTTAATCTGTTTTCAATAAAGGAATCCAGAATCTTTGTTTAAGATCGTTGGATGATTTTGATGAAAGGGGTCATGTCACGGAGCCTTGAAAGGCTTGTCATGATTGGGAAACGGATCATATTTCTTATCCCAGATAAAAAAAAGAATATAAAATGGTCAAATGGCAGTCTTCCAAAAAACATTTAAATATGGCTCCCAACATTAGCCTGCAGGCCTACATCAAAGGGACTGGTTGCTGTAAGCGATATCTTCAATGGATGTCAAAGTAGAAATCTCAAGTAATCCAAAAATAATATATGCACATTCCTCATGAGTCACTAACTTCATGTGTTTGTTTACACTGTGACATAGGAAATAGAGGTCATATTCTATTGGAGATAAAGTAAACTCTTTTGGTGTTTGTTTCATTAGTACCTTGCTGATATATTTCCAAAACGGTTTTGTATGTCAGCAATCAAGTTTTCAAGATACACTACTGTTCAAAAGTTTGGGGTCACTTAGAAATGTCCTTGTTTTCCATGAAAACATATATGAAATTATTTGCAAAATGAATAGGAAATATAGTCAAGACGTTGACAAGATTATAAATAATGATTTTTAATTGAAATAATAATTATGTCCTTCAAACTTGCTTTCGTCAAAGAATCCTGCAGCAAATACAGCCTTGCAGACTTTTGGCATTCTAGTTGTCAATTTGTTTTGGAATTCTGAAGATATTGCTTCCTGCAGCAATCCCATGCTTCCTGAAGCACCTCCCAAAAGTTGGATTGGCTTGATGGGCACTTCTGCTCCCACAATAGGTCAATAGGGTTGAGATCTGGTGACTGTGCTGGCCACTCCATTATAGACAGAATACCAGCTGACTCTGATAGTTCTCTAGTTCTTACATAGTTTGGAGTTATGCTTATAAATTGGCTCCAATTAAGCGCCGTCCACAGGGTATGGCATGGCATTGCATAATGGAGTGATTGCCTTCCTTCTTCAAGATCCATTTTACCCTGTACAAATCTCCCACTTTACCACCACCAAAGCACCCCGATTCCATCACATTGTCTCCACCATGCTTCACAGATGGCGTCAAGCACTCCTCCAGCATCTTTTCCTTTTTTCTGCGTCTCACGAATGTTCTTCTTTGTGATCCGAATACCTCAAACTTAGACTTGTCTGTCCACAACACTTTTTTTCCAATCTTCCTCTGTCCAGTGTCTGTGTTCTTTTGCCCATCTTAATCTTTCCTTTTTATTGGCCAGTCTGAGATATGGCTTTTTCTTTGCAACTCTGCCTAGTAGGCCAGCATCCCGGAGTCGCCTCTTCACTGTTGACATTGAGACTGTTGTTTTGCGGGTACTATTTCACGAAGCTTCATCAAACTAGACACTCTAATGTACTTGTACTCTTGCTCAGTTGTGCACCGTGTGCACCGGGGCCTCCCACTCCTCTTTCTATTCTTGTTAGGGCCAGTTTGTGCTGTTCTGTGAAGGGAGTAGTACACAGCGTTGTTCGAGATCTTCAGTTTCTTGGCAATTTCTCGCATGGAATAGCCTTCATTTCTCAGAACAAGAATAGACTGACGAGTTTCAGAAGAAAGTTATTTGTTTCTGGCCATTTTGAGCCTGTAATCGAACCCACAAATGCTGATGATCCAGATACTCAACTAGTCTAAAGAAGGCCAGTTTAATTGCTTCTTTAATCAGCACAGCAGTTTTCAGATGTGCTAACATAATTGCAAAAGGGTTTTCTAGTGATCAATTAGCCTTTTAAAATGGTAAACTTGGATTAGCTAACACAACGTGCCATTGGAACACAGGGGTGATGGTTGCTGATAATGGGCCTCTGCACAACTATGTAGATATTCCATAAAAAATCAGCTGTTTCCAACTACAATAGTAATTTACATCATTAACAATGTCTACACTGTATTTCTGATCAATTTGATGTTATTTTAATGGACATTTTTTTTTTTTTTCAAAAACACGGACATGTCTAAGTGACCCCAAACTTTTGAACGGTAGTGTATATAACTTTAAAAATACAGAAATACAGCCGATATGGTGCATTTTGTATCATATGATGCGAAATGTATCATTCCGTCTGTATTTCTGTCTTTGGATCATAAAAACTTGATTTCTGACATACAAAACAATTTGGGACTATTTCAACAATAGACTAATTAAACAAATACCAAAATAGTTTTTAGGTAGAGTTTTCCTTTAATCCCTTTAGAGGTCAAACCCTGTCAACCTACTAAACAGTGTATCAAATGTACAAATTACACGCAGCATGAAGTTCATAATTCACTATGACATTATCTGTGTCTGTCTCTCTCTCTTTGCCTCTGCAGGTTTTTGCACAACAACAGAATCACCCATCTCGTGCTGGGGACCTTCTCCCATCTCCAGTCCATGAAGAGGCTGTAAGTTCACTGATAACGTGCATGGGCAGGGCAGCTGTGGTAGATACGCATTGTCTGACATTGTGTATCCACCAACATTTGACTACCATTACACAGAGGGGTCAGGGGGGAGAATACGAGCCATATTTCAGCAGTACGCCACTCTGTCTAGGCCCCTCAAATTAAAGGACCTCAATGCCAGTTCCTTTGCTTTTTTAAAATTCTTCCCTCTAATCAGTGACTGATTTGGACCCAGGACACCAGGTGGGTGCAATTTATTATTAGGTAGAACAGAAAACCAGCAGTACTCCGGACATCCCAGGGTAAGATTTGAATACCCCTGGTCTAAGACTGTGAGGGAGATAAATGGGACTGACAGAGCCATGTCTGTCTGTGTACAAAGGCCTGGCAGTTAATTAGGATCAGAGTTTGGCCTTCCCCCATTGTTTTCTCGCTCTTTTCAACAAGACTGACTTCCAGGATGTGTTAGATACAGAGCCAGTATTCTGTGGTTGAGAGGTACAGTAGACAGACAGGAGAACTGGCAGGCCGGGAAGGAACTGGATTCAAAAACAATATTTCCCTCTGATTATTTCAGCACTCAGATTTGGAGGATGTTCAAAGTGGGATCAGATTAAATTAAATTATTACTGTCTCCTGGAATGTACAAATCTGTCTGAAACCTGAAGAGACCTACTGGTAGAATAAATTCTAAAAAGAAAGTCAGACAGCTGCCAGTCTGGACTCTGCAGCAGACAGTTTCCTACAGCAGGAGAGGAGTTCTCCCAAAAAGGCCATTCTGAGTCCCAGTGTTTGGTCGGAGCTCGGCCTAGCTGTATGACATGGCTGGTGTGTGTGTGTGTGCATGTGTGTGTCTGTGTTTGGCCAGTGTTGGTCCACACTGGGAGGCCACCGGAGAGGATTTACACTACCGCCCAGTCAGTCTCAGCCCACTATCTGACACCAGACAAACAGACAGACTCATACTGCTTACCCATACGACTATAATAACACAGGACTGGTAGCAGTGGGATCTGTATTGTATGATGTACAGTTAATAGCCCTGTATTGATGTGTGATACTGTGGTCTACTGTATACACTGTATTTAAGAGATGGTGAGTTATACTGAGGAAGAGTAGAACATGCACACATCTAAAGACTTGCAGGCGCAGGATACACAGAAAACAGCATATGACAAACAGGTAAATAGTCAATAATAGTAATAGTAAATAATAACTCTGTAAAACTATAATTGAAGCATTACTGTAAACAGACTTTTATTTGTTCTCCATGGTGAGTGATACTGTAATAATCTCTCTCTCTCTCTCCCTCTCTCTCCCTCTCTCTCTCTCTCTTTCTCTCTCTCTCTCTCTCTCTCTCTCTCTCTCTCTCTCTCTCTCTCTCTCTCTCTCTCTCTCTCTCTCTCTCTCTCTCTCTCTCTCTATGTGTGTGCAGGCGTCTGGACTCTAACACTCTGAACTGTGACTGTGAGCTGCTGTGGCTGGCTGACCTGTTGAAGCAGTATGCTGAGTCAGGCAACGCCCAGGCTGCTGCCACCTGTGACTACCCCAGCCGACTGCAGGGACGATCTGTGGCCACACTCACCGCTGAGGAACTGAACTGTGGTGAGGGCACACACACACACATCACACACACCTTCTCTCGCATACCGTCCACTTCCCTGAAACCCAAATTCACACCACACAAACCACAGCTTTCCTAGCCACACAAAGCCTTTTCTGTCTTTTTAGCTGTTGGCTCCCGACCACAGTGGTCTTGAGCTGTGACGGGATTTCCCCAGGTGGGTCCCTGTCTGTCTGTGGGGGTTGGTCAGCCAACTTTTGTTCCACCACGAACCCAACAGCTGTGGTCCTGGGCTAGGTAGCATGTCAGACAGGAGCCCCTGCCACTGCTCTGAGCCCCAGAACCTAGCAGCCTGCCTCCTGCAGCCAGCTTCTGCTGAGCCCATCAGGCCTCCGTGGACTGGGCGTGTGTGGCGGATGGATGGGTGGAGTGTGGATGTGGATTGGAAGGGGTGGATAGAGGGACCAAGTCCCTGTCTGCTGGGATTGTTTTGGGGTAGGTTGGGGGAAAGAAGGAAGGGTGAGTGAACTGAGAAAGTGATGCATGTGTATGAGGGATGGATAGATGGGTGAGGCTGGCAGAATATAAGCTTGAAAGCCGCCAATGGAACCCCATAAAACCAGCCATGGCAGGGCAGATTAAACGTGTTGAAATGCCTGCCTGGTTATTTCCATTACGCTAGTCCTTTGGGAAAGGAAAGGAGTGGAGATATATGTTTTGTCTTGCAGAACAATTAAATGTGTAGGCCTACTGTAGGGGTCGACTGATTATGATTTTTCAGCTTATCAGATTATTGGTGGACCAAAAAATGCTGATACCGATTAATCGGATGATTTTTATATATATTTGCAATAATGACAATTACAACAATACTGAATGAAAAATATATATAAATATATATTTGATAATATATCAACCGGGTGTGTAGGTTTTTCAATAACACCGGGAGGAACAATGGCCGCTTTACTCTGTAGCACAAAACTCACTCTGAGAGCCCCCACCTATCCACTTACGCAATGTGATATTTCACGCTCATTTTTCAAAATAAAAGCCTGAAACTATGTCTAAAGACTGTTGAGACCTTAGGGAAGACATAGAAAAGGAATCTGGTTGATATCCCTTTAAATGGAGGATAGGCATGCATAGGAACAGAGAGGTTTCAAAATAAGAGTCACTTCCTGATTGGATTTTCCTCAGGTTTTTGCCTGCGATATCAGTTCTGTTATACTCACAGACAATATTTTTACAGTTTTGGAAACTTTAGAGTGTTTTCTATCCTAATCTGACAATAATATTCATATTCTAGTTTCTGTGGCTGAGAAATAGGCAGTTTCAAATAGGTACGTTTTTTAGCCAAAAACGAAAATACTGCCCCCTACACGCAAAAAAATTGCAGCCACAAGGTCCTTTTGACGCTACACTCACATAACAGGTAGTCAGCCTGCCACGTAGTTTCCTCATGGATTGCAATGTAATCGGCCATAATCGCCATCCAAAAAGGCCAATTACCGATTGTTATGAAAACTTGGCCATGCCGGCCATGCCGATTAATCAGTCGACCTCTACTCTATACAGTACTTAGGCCAGGAAGTCTTTCTCTCCCTAATTGACTTTTACGCCAGTTTGTTCCTGTTACATCAGCGTTTTACCACCCTCATCATGCCCTCTTCTCTTTCCTCAGTAACAGCCATTGTGGGGTAGGCAGGCAGCAGCTGTCAGTTTACGTTATAAAAACTACACAAGCCTCTGCAGCTAATTTCATGCCTTTGGCTTTTCTTGCTTAGTGAATCCCCTTCTGTCTGTCTGTCTGTCTGTCTGTCTGTCTGTCTGTCTGTCTGTCTGTCTGTCTGTCTGTATGTCTGTATGTATGTATGTATGTATGTATGTATGTATGTATGTATGTATGTATGTATGTATGTGTGTTGAGTAAAGGCACCAGGGAGGAATGTCTGTTTTAAACATAGTGGAACCGTTCCACCCCCCCTCCACTCCCTCCTCACCCCTCTTCTCCCTTCCGTCCTCTCTCCTCCTCTACTTCTCCTCTACTTCTCCTCTACCATCCCCTCCTCTCCCTACCCTTCTCCCCTCCTCTCTCTCCTCTCTGCTCCTCTCCCCTTTTCTCCCCCTGCTCTTCCTCCATTCCCCCTATAAACGAGGGAACATTGTGCAGCGGGCCGAGCAGCTGTCAAAACAACATGGCCTGTGGATGAAGTGCCACCTCCCTGCTGGCCTGGCTACCCACTAGCCTCCTTCCCTTCCCTGTCCCTTCTCTGCCCTGGGCCTATGGAGGAGCAGGGGCCAGGGCTGGGTTGCCATGTTTGGAGTTAAGGGAAGCAAACAGTGTAATTAATGCCCTGTGCCAATGTGGTCTAATGGGGTGGTGGTGAGAGAGAGAAGCGAGGTTATACACAGTCTGAGGTTACTGCCTCCCATCGGTCTGGTTTCTGCTGCTTGTTGGGCTGCTGGGCTGGTTGGTGGTGGAAGATCTGGAAGGCCCAGAGCAGACAGATTTATGTCTTGGCCTGTCCCGTGTGCATGGTTTGTGCGTTAGGAGAGAGCTGTTGGACTGGAGGGCCTACTCTGTGTTCTCTAATAAATGTGTCTGCCACATGTAAACAAAGGGGTTTGTGTGTGTTTGTGTGCGCGCGCCTCTGTGTGTGTATGGAGGGAATGAGGTATGTGCACCTAAACGTGCCAGTCTGCCAGAGAGGAAAGAGTCTCTGAGGAGGCAGCAGCCTGAAGTCCAGCACCATGTCCTAACACACATAGGGTCACTGGCTGACTTATTTGTGGAGCAGTTCAACTATTTCCTCACATGAGGTGATGTGTGTGTGTGTGGGTGTGTGCCCCTGTTTCCATCCCTGGTCCCAAACAGAGAATCTCCCACATCACAGGGCCCTGAGCAGGGACAATCTGAGGAAAGCAGTGTCCTCCCTCCAGCCCATTGTTCTGGCCCTAGCTAGTCCTATCAGACCAGCAGAGAACAGAGACATTACTCTTGTCCTGAAAGGAAATGGTCCTGTGTTTATGTCTCCTCTCACCCTCCTCTCTTCTTCCTCTCATTCTCCTCTCTTCCTCCTCTCTTCCTCCTCTCTTCCTCCTCTCTTCCTCTTCTCTTCCTCATCTCACCCTCCTCTCTTCCTCCTCTCTTCCTCCTCTCATCCTCCTCTCTTCCTCCTCTCTTCCTCCTCTCATCCTCCTCTCTTCCTCCTCTCTTCCTCCTCTCATCCTCCTCTCATCCTCCTCTCTTCCTCCTCTCATCCTCCTCTCATCCTCCTCTCTTCCTCTTCTCATCCTCCTCTCTTCCTCCTCTCATCCTCCTCTCTTCCTCCTCTCTTCCTCTTCTATTCCTTCTCTCACCCTCCTCTCATCCTCCTCTCTTCCTCCTCTCCCTCTCTCCTGTGTAGAGGTGCCCAGGATTACGTCAGAGCCCCAGGATGTTGACGTGACATCGGGGAACACGGTGTACTTCACCTGCAGGGCCGAGGGAAACCCCAAACCACAGATCATCTGGCTCAGGAACAAGTAAGGCCCGCTTTAGGACAACAACGTTGACACAGTCGTTCAACTTTTGTTCAGTAATTTGCCCTATTTTAGTTCTTTAAATAAAACATATTGTACGCACATGAATTTGGAATTGTTATTTTTCTCACTGTCAGTAATGCTCTGAACATGCATGACGACTCTCGTCTGAACCTGCTGGAGGATGGTACTCTGATGATCCAGGACACGCGGGAGACGGACCAGGGAGTTTACCAGTGCATGGCCAAGAACGTGGCTGGAGAGGTCAAGACTTCCCAAGTCACACTCAGATACTTTGGAGCCCCCTGTGAGTGAATATTTTCTATTTTTACCAATGACCTGCCACTGGCATTAAACAAAGCATGTGTGTCCATGTATGCTGATGATTCAACCATATACGCATCAGCAACCACAGCTAATGAAGTCACTGAAACCCTTAACAAATAGTTGCAGTCTGTTTTGGAATAGGTGGCCACCAGTAATAAACTGGTCCTGAACATTTCTAAAACTAAGAGCATTGTACTAAATGTATTGATGTAGTTCTGTCCTTGAGCTGTTCTTGTGTCTTAATGTTCCGCGTCATGTTTTGTGTTTTGTGTTTTGTGTGGCCCCCAGGAGTTAATGGGGATCCTAATAAAATACCAAATACCAATCTCTCACATTATGTAACATGTTGGAATATTTAAATGTCCTTCCTTTGTCTCTTCCCTGAAGTAGTCACTTCCTGCAAGCTCAACACTGTACGGCGTTCTTTTATCCAATTATATTTGCTTCAACAAAGTGTCATTGTATTGAAACAGGGTCCATTTCAGTGAAAGAACACGTGTGGTAAAAAGCATTCTGTTCAATGGAGAGAGCTCAAACAGCAGGGGTTGAAACAGCAATCTCCATACCTCTGTGTGCATATTGTAGAGAACAGTGTGGTTGCCATTTAGGTCAAAAGTCAAATAATTTAGAGGTCGCAACAAGCTGCCGGGCGAACAAATCACGCTGCGTTCCATGAGAAAAACATTTCCCTCAACAACCTCATTTGTTCCCCCGACGACCTCTTTCACCCCGAGAGATTAGCCTGGCTGTCTCCAGATGACCAGGGGTCATTGTCCGGGTGACGGATGGTTGCTGGGCTGACTCTACTTACAAACTGCTATGAGAACAGCTGTTGACTGTTTCCTGTTACTGTGATTTTAAAACGATAGTACAGACAGTGTACATATTTCCTATAGCCCCGGGTCCACTGTAGCAGCGGGGGAGAGGTCCGATATCATCAGAGTTTGTCTGAGTGGGCTGTATTATATAAGTGTGCTCTGTGCTTCCTTCTCATTGGTTCCTCCACACCTGACCGATGATATGTGTAGACCCACATGTTTTTCCTGGTCAGATCAAGTGGTCGGGAACAACTCTTGGATTTATGTAGGAAAGAATAGACTTCTTTCCACCTATGTTATCTCTTAGATACTTTGTCTCAATCTTCCTTCTGTCGCTCCTCCCCCCCAGCGCGGCCCAGTTTTGTGATCCAGCCCCAGAATACAGAGGTGTTGGTGGGGGAGAGTATCACCCTTGAGTGTAGCGCCACAGGCCAGCCCCAGCCCCGGGTGTCCTGGACCAAGGGGGACCGCACGCCCTTGCCCACCGACGCCCGTATCAACATCACCCCGTCTGGGGGGCTGTTCATCCAGAACGTGGTGCAAGCAGACGGAGGGCAGTACACCTGCTTCGCCTCCAACAACGTGGACACCATCCACGCCACCGCTCACATCATCGTACAGGGTGAGCAGCACGGTAGAGTCAGCATTTAGAGAGAGTCGCAAACATCTGTTTGTAATCTTCTGTTGTTTCTAGACTGTTTGGTGTATATGGACCAAGATATTAAGCAACAACGTACAGTTAAAGTCGGAATTTTACATACACCTTAGCCAAATACATTTAAACTCAGTTTTTCACAAATCCTGACATTTAATCCTCGTAAAAATTCCCTGTCTTAGGTCAATTAGGATCACCACTTTATTTTAAGAATGTAAAATGTCAGAATAACCGTAGTCTTGCTTTTTTATGGCGGTTGTGGAGCAGTGGCTTCTTCCTTGCTGAGCGGCCTTTCAGGTTATGTCGATATAGGACTCGTTTTACTGTGGATATAGATACTTTTGTACCCTTTTCCTCAAGCATCTTCACAAGGTTCTTTGCCGTTGTTCTGGGATGATTTGCACTTTTCACACCAAAGGACGTTCATCTCTAGGAGACAGAACGGGTCTCCTTCCTGAGCGGTATGATGGCTGCGTGGTCCCATGGTGTTTATATTTGCGTACTATTGTTTGTACAGATGAACGTGGTACCTTCAGGCATTTGGAAATTGCTCCCAAGGATGAACCAGACTTGTGGAGGTCTCCAATTTGTTATCTGAGGTCTTGGCTGATTTCTTTTGATTTTCCCATGATGTCAAGCAAAGAGGCACTGAGTTTGAAGGTAGGCCTTGAAATACATCCACAGGTACACCTCCAATTGACTCAATTGACTCAGTTAGCCTATCAGAAGCTTTTAAAGCCATGACATCATTTTCTGGAATTTTCCAAGCTGTTTAACACAGTCAACTTAGTGTATGTAACTTCTGACCCACTGGAATTGTGATACAGTGAATTATAAGTGAAATTATCTGTCTGTAAACAATTGTTGGAAAATTGACTTGTGTCATGCACAAAGTAGATGTCTTAACCTACTTGCCAAAATTATAGTTTGTTAACAAGACATTGAGGGGTGGTTGAAAAACTAGTTTTAATGTCTCCAACCTAAGTATATGTAAACTTCCAACTTCAACTGTACATTATCATTTGCCTTCAATGAGGAACCATAAGTGTGAATTGTATTTGATTGGTACAGATGTTTGTGTCTGGTATGAATTGCAGGCATCTTATACAGCACAATGTTGAGAGAACGCAATCTAACTTGTTTGTGCCTAACTCTCCTGCCGTTCCTGTTGCCCAGCGACCCCCCAGTTCACAGTGACCCCCCATGACCAGTTGGTGCTGGAGGGTCACACGGTGGACTTCACCTGTGAGGCCAGCGGCTACCCCCAGCCCGTCATCGCCTGGACGCGAGGCGGCAGCCCCCTGCCTCAGGACCGACGCCACCTGGTCCTTTCCTCGGGCACGCTGAGGATCGCCCGCGTGGCGCCCCAAGATGAGGGCCAGTATGAGTGCCAGGCCGTCAGCCCGCTGGGCACGGTGCGCACCGCCGTACAGCTTAACATCCAGCAGAGAGGTGAAACAGACCTCTACTCTATACCCTAACAGGATCCAGATGTTATGCCTCATGTATCAATATTTTATCAGTCTACATGCTGTTATGACTGATGTTTGAATTAGGAATCAATTAAATTACAATTGGGTCTAGAATGGTAATTATAGTACATTTTGTTTGAAGCACTTTTCAAAACATCCGAGGACACTATGTCTATGTTGACAAGTATCAGGAGAATGCCATCTGTGACATGATAATTTATACTGCGCCTTTATGTAGGCTGGGCGGGAAAAGGGTTTTAATGTATTGTTGTAAGGGCCTCTCCAAGCGCTCATAGGCTCTTTAAAAGGAGTCGAGGGTAGTAAAGGATCGAGAGGGTGCGAGAGACGATACACAACATCTCAGCCTGCAATCAGAGAAACTATGCCTCGACATAGTACTAAAAGCTAGTGACAGACATATGGCTGGGTCTCTCTCTCTCTCTCTCTCTCTCTCTCTCTCTCTCTCTCTCTCTCTCTCTCTCTCTCTCTCTCTCTCTCTCTCTCTCTCTCTCTCTCGAACAGAAATGACAGGCTTGTAGTTGTAAGTGGGACGTGGAGCAGAGCGGGGCAAGAAAGCATGGCGCTCTGTAATCCCAGATGGCACCATGTTTTCCATCTAGTAATGGCTGTTAACATGCAGAAAAGCACATGTTATATAATGGCCTACAACACTGTAAAGCATTTACACACAACCCCAAGACAACCCTCTGAGCTACACTTTAGTGTGTGATTGCTGCTTAGACACAGTGCGACTTTCAGCGGGCGAGACAGAGAGAGAGAGAGGGAGACGCACACAAGCAGATACAGACACAGAAAGAGACACACTTTAAGCAGACAGGGAGAAAGACGGCTCGTTGGCTACATTGACGTACATGTATATTTTGCCTGACATGATAGGGTGTGTACAGAACGTTATAGTGTTTCCTAGCCTAGACTTTCCTAGTCTACATGGATAGCTTGGGAACAATTCATCTGCTTTAAACCTCAGGATCCCTCAGAGTTTAGAGGTCTTTCCTCAAACGGGGAATGGTATCTTCCCATGACCAGGTGGCTAACTGCAGGGGTTACACGGGCCGCCATTGGGGAGTTTGAATGTTTACTGGGAAGAGGAAAAGCACCTCCCCAGCTGTGTGTGAGAGATCAGTGGTCTAATCCATGTTCACAGGGACACACTGTGTAGACTGTCCATGCCTTGGATGCGAGTTGACCTTTTGAGTGCTGTGTGTGAATGAAAAAACTCCGGCCCCTGTTCATGTAATTATAACAGAGATTTAATAGGACGTGGAACTTAAACATGTGAGGAAGAAAGAGTGTGCGTGT
Source organism: Oncorhynchus kisutch (assembly GCF_002021735.2). Lineage (NCBI taxonomy): Eukaryota > Metazoa > Chordata > Actinopteri > Salmoniformes > Salmonidae > Oncorhynchus > Oncorhynchus kisutch. The sequence goes on from NC_034187.2 coordinate 34,673,948, forward strand.
GTTTGTGTGCTTGCTGGCGTGTCCTTGCATCTGTCAGTGTGTGTGGGAGTGCGTGAACTTTTGGAGGATAAAGTGTTTTCTCACTGCGTTGGCATTGATTGCACTGCACTGTGAGCTGCTGCGAGCGTTGATGTAGTCATTAACACATGTTTCTGAATCATCAGTAACGCCTGTTTTCACAAATGCTCCAAGGGACGTGACTGCGGAGTCTGGCACGGACGTCCAGATTCCCTGCAGAGCTCAGGGACAGCCCGAGCCTGTCCTCACCTGGAACAAGGTTAGACACCTGGCCACCTTTTACTAGTCACCATGGCAACACTGTTGTCCCACTGCCGCAGCAACAAGGCTAGCATAGTCAGGGGCCTGGGGGAGAGGAGGGATGGGGAAAGGGAAGGGTGAGGAGGGCAGGCTGCTCAGATCAGGAAATGGTTGTTAGATACTTTCCCAGTATGATTATATGTGCATGTAAAATGTTATTTTGTACAGTCTAGAATATCACAGCCATGTAGCCCAAACTGATTTGATAGACTCCATATAACCCAACCCAGTCAGGCCTGACAGACTCTATGACTTTGGCATTGTAACTCAAGACACTCCCCTACTGTGAGCCTTTGTGGCAATGTTGTTCCCTTTTTGACCCCACAACCCCACACTAGTCCACACCTCCTTACCTTTCAACTCCCGTCTGTCCCGGCAACTCTGCAGGACGGCATCCAGGTGACGGAAAGTGGGAAGTTCCACATCGCCCCTGAGGGCTTCCTGGAGGTCAAGGACGTGGGTCTAGCCGATGGCGGACGCTACGAGTGTGTCGCCCGGAACCCCATTGGCTACCAGTCTGCCACCATGGTGCTCACCGTCCTAGGTAAGACATAGCTAGAGTATGGTAAGCTATGCTAACACTAGTCGTGGAGAACTATAGGCTCTGCAAGCTTTGGTTCCAGCCCTGCTCTAACACATCTGATTCAGATGTGTTTTTGCTGGGCTAGACCCAAAGCCTTCACTCACCCTACCACTCGCCCAGCCAAGGTTTTGTGATGGCTGTACTGCAGTTGTTGTAACATGTAACACTATGGGTTGGGCCTACTCCTCAGCTCTAGCCCCAGTGTTGCTTATTTGCCATGGCCTGCCTGCGTGCTGTCTTGTGGCAGATGCGAGCTAGCATGCTGCCAGTGTACTGTGACCATAATGGGTTGATGTTGGACAGGTCTGCAGCCCACACGTCAGACACTCAATGTTTTACATGGCACGCTATAGAACTACACTAGAGTCTGCCAGAAATGTGTTCTGTTCTCTCCAGTCTTCAGGGTTGCGATACACATGTACAGTTGCGCCCAGCCCTATATGGGGCAATCAGCCAGTTAACTTGCTGTCCGGGTAGAGGATTTTAAAACCTTTAGTTGAACTCATGTTAACTCATGCTGTCGTTACCCATGACACACTGGATGACATATGCAGTTGAAACATGGGATCATTCTATCACTCTATCGTTTTATTATCGGTATTTGTTGCTTTTTAAACTGGTTGTGACAGCAGTGCCTCTCTGTTTGCAGTGCCTCCAATGAGTAGGCAAGGGGACACCTTTGTGACCTCGTCTATTGAAGAGGCCATCCGCAACGTGGACAGTGCCATCGAATCCACCAGGAGGCATCTGTTTGATGGGTAAGTTAATTGCCTTTTTTAGGCCGAAGGTTGGAATCAAACTTATGATACTGAGCTTCGTTGCGTTATCAATTCAGAACTGATGATGTGTTTAACAGGAGCATGTTTCCATACACGCACACACACGCACACACACACACGCACGCACACACACACGCACGCACTCACGCACACACACACACACACACACACACACACACACACACACACACACAGCCAGTTAGCTGGGGATTTCCAGCTCTGTTCTAATGACAAGCCCAGGAAGAGAAGTTGCCTCTGGGCCCACAGAGCTCAGTGAGTTCTATGTCACGTGTCCTTATGCTCTGCGACTGGCTGGCACGTCCAGGGATCCTTTGAAGGCTTTTTACCAAAAGTATGACTAGCATATCAAACATTTTTGATTTGGATGCTTTAAATACTACTTATTTATTTTAAGAGTTGTTATTAAGGAGGAAACGGGAATGTGCTTTGCAACATTGGCCATGTATGCCTCTCAACGATAGCCATTGGTTTTGATTTGGGGTTAGATGTGACACCTGTAGAGGAAGCACATGATATTGCCCTGCCTGGCTTGGACTGACCCAATGCGTGTATGCATTGTGTGTGTGTGTGTGTGTGTGTGTGTGTGTGTGTGTGTGTGTGTGTTTGTGTGTCCGTGCATGCGTGCCATGGTTTATGAAGGCTTCGTTCAAAGCACCTCATAAATAACGATGCAGTCATTGGGATGGTATGATAGAAATGTGATGCCCATATAAGGAAGTGAAAGCAGGTTTATTCACACACCTATACTTGAGATGGATTATGAGGTCAACTAGCTAGTGTTTAGTTTTTTCACTCCCACCCGTTTGTTATCGGTGAGGAGAATGTGCGTGTTGAGAGGAGTTTTATTGACTGTGCTTGTCTGAAGTCTTTCATCTGCTCATGTCATTTGGATCAGGAAGGATGTTTTCACCATTCACTCCTGTTAGACAGATTAGAGTTGTTTTCCCTGGCAAGAAAAAATAAGGGATGTAAACATTTCCATCTCCCTTTGTCTCTATCCTAAAGACTTGCAGGTGCAGGATACACAGAAATCAGCATATGGCAAACAAGTCAGAAATAATAACTCTGTAAAACTATAATTGAAGCATTACTGTAAACAGACGTTTATTTGTTCTCCATGGTGAGTGATACTGTAATAATCTCTCTCTCTCGCTCTGTCTCTCTCTCTCTCTCTCTCTCTCTCTCTCTCTCTCTGTCTCTCTCTGTCTCTGTCTCTCTGTCTCTCTCTCTCTCTCTCTCTGTCTCTCTCTCTCTCTCTCTCTGTCTCTGTCTCTTTCTCCCCATCTCAATGTAGAAATCCTCGTACCCCTGGCGAGTTGCTCGCCCTATTCCGTTACCCCAGGGACCCCTACACGGTGGAGCAGGCTCGGGCGGGGGAGATCTTCGAGCAGACCCTGCTCCTCATCCAGAACCACGTCAACCAAGGCCTCATGGTCGACACCAATGGCACAGGTCAGACAACAGACACAGCCTTATGGAGTAAAGATGACCGTCTCCGTGCTACTTTAGGTTGATTCTGAAAACATCCCTGGATGTAGATCAATGTGTTAGACATCTGCATTACATTTTCTTCTCTTTCTGACCCGGGGCCAGTGAGATAACCACTGAGCAGTTGACTGGATGGTCATAAAGTATTTTACTACTCATGCGTCATCCTGCATAATGGCAGCCGAATGTGGTCAGTTGCCACGGGTGAAAGCCATCCCAGGTTTGGCAGGTCCAGATGAGGTGTCCAATGACCCAAACAAGGAGACTGGTCCTCCATATTAAGGATTTATGGTACATAAAATGCTCATGTTAATGTGGCTAAGGTTTAACAGCCATGCCGGCTCAATGGACCAGTTGTGTGAGTTAGTGGAGAACACTGTCTGATGTAAGGCCCAGTGGACCCTGTGGTGCTACAGGCATCAGATGAGAGAGAGAGAGAGACAGAGAGTGAGGCAGGCACAGTGTTTTCACTGGTTATGACAACAGTCAAGTGTTCATTGTTACACTGGCCCCTAACTTTTGCCCGTCAGCAAAAACAATGTAGCCTGTTTGGTTTATGTCTATGTGACCTGGCACACCCCCAGCACTGCTACCCTGCAGGTTGTGTATGGCTGGATCGATTCTGTGAGTGACCAGAGAGGTGGGATTTTGTGGGCGATGGGAGGGGTCGTGGTGGGTGTTACTGTTTGCTCCGCTAGCTGACTGCTGACAGGAAGTCTCACTTTTACCCATTGATTTGAGCTACACAAGGCACACACACACACACACACACACTGGAGCTGTAGCTCTGACATGTCCCAGCGAGTCAGGACATGTCAGAGGAAAACTCCAGTCTGTGCCCTCAGGATGCAGGTTTAGATTGCCAGGGCAAACATTAATAGCCTACATGCTGCAATCAGCAGTCTCCTCTGTTAGTTGGAAATATAACGTTAATGTAGCAGTGTAGTACACAGCCTTATATCCTGACTAAAACCTCTTTTCCCTGCCTCCATCCCCAGCGTTCCGCTACAATGACCTGGTGTCCCCTCACTTCCTGGATGTGATCGCTAACCTATCAGGCTGCACTGCCCACCGCCGCTTCAACAACTGTTCTGACATCTGCTTCCACCAGAAGTACCGCAGCCACGACGGCACCTGCAACAACCTGCAGCACCCCATGTGGGGCGCCTCCCTCACCGCCTTCCAGCGCCTCCTCAAGTCGGTCTACGACAACGGCTTCAACCTGCCACGCGGCGCCAGCGGCCGGCAGCAGCACGGCCATGCCCTGCCCCTGCCCCGCCTCGTCTCCACCACCATGATCGGCACGGAGACCGTCACCCCGGACGACCGCTACACCCACATGCTGATGCAATGGGGGCAGTTCCTGGACCACGATCTGGATTCCACCGTTGCCGCCCTCAGCCAGTCACGTTTCTCCGACGGCCAGCTGTGCACTAACGTGTGCACCAACGACGCACCCTGCTTCCCCATCCAGTTCCCCCCGGGGGACCCTCGGCAGGCGCGCAGCGGGGCACGCTGCATGTTCTTCGTGCGCTCCAGCCCCGTCTGCGGCAGCGGTATGACGTCCCTCCTCATGAACAGCGTGTTTCCACGGGAACAGATCAACCAGCTGACGTCATACATCGACGCGTCCAACGTGTACGGCAGCTCACGCCACGAGTCGGAGGAGGTCCGCGACCTGGCCAGTCAGAGGGGTCTGCTGAGGCAGGGCATCGTCCAACGCTCTGGGAAGCCCCTGCTACCCTTCGCCACGGGGCCCCCGACAGAGTGTATGAGGGATGAGAACGAGAGCCCCATCCCCTGCTTTCTGGCCGGAGACCACAGGGCCAACGAGCAGCTGGGTCTGACATCCATGCACACAGTGTGGTTCAGGGAACACAACCGCGTGGCTACAGAGCTGCTCCGACTCAACCCACACTGGGACGGAGACACCATCTACCACGAAGCAAGGAAGATTGTTGGCGCACAGATGCAGCACATCACCTACAATCACTGGCTGCCCAAGGTGAGAACCTGCACTTCTCTCCCTCATAATATAAATCTACTTCTTTCTCATACTCTAACATAGGGTTTTGTGAAAGGTCTTCAGATTGATGAAAGGTACTGTGTCTGTAAGTAATTAAAAGTATGATGTTGACTATAATATTGATGATGATGATGATTTCACCCCCTCCCTCAGGTCCTGGGTGACGCGGGGATGAAGCTGATTGGTGACTACCGCGGCTACAACCCCAACGTCAACGCCGGCATCCTCAACGCCTTCGCCACGGCCGCCTTCCGCTTCGGACACACCCTCATCAACCCCATCCTGTACCGGTTGGATGAGAACTTCCAGCCCATCCCCCAAGGCCACATCTCCCTACACCGCGCCTTCTTCTCTCCCTTCCGCATCGTCAATGAAGGGGGCATTGACCCCCTGCTGCGGGGCCTGTTCGGAGTGGCGGGGAAGATGCGCGTGTCGACCCAGCTGTTGAACACGGAGCTGACGGAGAGGCTGTTCTCCATGGCCCACTCCGTGGCGCTGGACCTGGCCGCCATGAACATCCAGAGAGGAAGGGATCACGGGATACCGCCCTACAACGACTACCGGACCTTCTGTAACCTGACCTCGGCACAGAGCTTTGATGACCTGAGGAACGAGATCAAGAACCCCCAAGTCAGGGAGAAGCTACAGAGGTATGTTAGCTATGAGGCTTTCAGGAAACTCACCCCTGGATAAATCAAGGTTAAATTACTGTATTACCTTATCAAAAACAATCTGTACTTTTCTCTCTCTCCAGGCTATACGGCACTCCCCTGAACATCGACCTGTTCCCTGCTCTGATGGCTGAGGACCTAGTTCCTGGGAGCCGGCTGGGGCCCACCCTTATGTGTCTGCTGGCTGCCCAGTTCAAACGACTCAGAGACGGGGACCGGTGAGCTCACATCCCCTCAGCTACCAATTCTAGTCAGATTACTTTTTCCCTCCCTTTCAGAAGGATGAGATAGTTACAGAAGGGTAGCCTTTGTATTTATGGTGTGTTTACAGATAACTAGTGTAACCTTCCCTCCTCCTGGTGCTACCAGGTTTTGGTATGAAAACCCAGGTGTGTTCACCCCGGCCCAGCTGACCCAGCTGAAGCAGGCGTCTCTGACAAGGGTGCTGTGTGACAACGGTGACAACATCACCCGTATCCAGCAGGACGTGTTCAACGTGGCAGAGCTGCCCCACGGATACGGCAGCTGTGATGACATCCCCAACATTGACCTGCGCATGTGGCAGGACTGCTGCGAAGGTGGGTCACATGGAATATAAAACACGTTATTCACATTGATGCTGTGTCTTGAAGGACTCCTTCTTCCCTAGATAGTCCACTACATTTTGCCATAGACATAAGCTGTGTTCGAATACTCATACTAACCACACTACCATACTATTTGTGACGTGAATTGACTATAGAGTATGCTTATTGGTCATAGTATGGATATACAGTTGAAGTCTGAAGTTTACATACACCGTAGCCAAATACATTTAAGCTCAGCATTTCACAATTCCTGACATTTAATCCTAGTAAAAATTCCCTGTCTTAGGTCAGTTAGGATCACCACTTTATTTTAAGAATGTGAAATGTCAGAATAATAGTAGAGATGATGATTTATTTCAGTTTTTAGTTCTTTCATCACATTCCCAGTGGGTCAGAAGTTTACATACACTCAATTAGTATTTGGTAGCATTGCCTTTAAATTGTTTAACTTGGGTCAAACGTTTCGGGTAGCTTTCATCAAGCTTCCCACAATAAGTTGGGTGAATTTTGGCCCATTCCTCCTGACAGAGCTGGTGTAACTGAGTCAGGTTTGTGGGCCTCCTTGCTCGCACACACTTTTTCAGTTCTGCCCACAAATTTTCTATAGGATTGCGGTCAGGGCTTTGTGATGGCCACTCCAATACCTTGACTTTGTTGTCCTTAAGCCATTTTGCCACAACTTTGAAGTATGCTTGGGGTCATTGTCGATTTGGGAGACCCATTTGCGACCAAGCTTTAACTTCCTGTTAAAGATGTATTGAGATGTTGCTTCAATATATCCACATAGTTTTCCTTCTTTTTGATGCCATCTATTTTGTGACACGCACTAGTCCCTCCTGCAGCAAATCACCTCCACAACATGATGCTGCCACCCCCGTGCTTCACGGTTGGTATGGTGTTCTTCGGCTGGCAAGCCTCCCCCTTTTTCCTCCAAACATAACGATGGTCATTATGGCCAAAATAGTTATATTTTTGTTTCATCTGACCAGAGGACATTTCCCCAAAAAGTACGATCTTTGTCCCCATGTGCAGTTGCAAACCGTAGTCTTGCTTTTTTATGGCGGTTTTGGAGCAGTGGCTTCTTCCTTGCTGAGCAGCCTTTCAGGTTATGTCGATATAGGACTCGTTTTACTGTGGATATAGATACTTTTGTACCCGTTTCCTCCAGCATCTTCACAAGGACCTTTGCTGTTGTTCCGGGATTGATTTTCAGTTTTCGCACCAAAGTATGTTCATCTTCAGGAGACAGAATGCGTCTCCTTCCTGAAAGGTATGACGGCTGCGTGGTCCCATAGTGTTTATACTTGCGTACTATTGTTTGTACAGATGAACGTGGTAACTTCAGGCATTTGGAAATTGCTCCCAAGGACGAACCAGACTTGTGGAGGTCTACAATTTTGAGATCTTGGCTGATTTCTTTTGATTTTCCCATGATGTCAAGCAAAGAGGCACTGAGTTTGAAGGTAGGCTTTGAAATACATCCACAGGTACACCTCCAATTAACTCCAATTATGTCAATTAGCATATCAGAAGCTTCTAAAGCCATGACATACTTTTCTGGTGTTTTTCCAAGCTGTTTAAAGGCACAGTCAACTTAGTGTATGTAAACTTCCGACTTCAATTGTAGTTAGTATGCCAAAAGTTCCCAGGTGTCAAACTAAATTCCCCAAAATATGTATTTTACGCGCAGAGGACACTTTTCCTGTACTTTAGGGCCCATAATACTATTCTTCAGGAAATGGGCGTGGCTTCACATCGTTTTCAGATTTGAAGAAAATGGTGGAAAATATGTAGCTGAAGTACAAGAGATACAAATGAATTGCTTTAACTAATTTTAACAAATGTTAAGAAGATGTTGAGCAATGTAGTCAAGTATTGCCTTTTCAAATAAGTTACCTTACACATTATGTTGGCTGACAATTTGTTAGGTAGGCTGTCCTTACGAACCACATAGCATATCATTACAGTAGTATATACCGTTATGTTGATAGCTAGTCAGTTGGCTACTTATGCATCAAACTTGCCAGTATATTAACTATAGGCTAACTAACTACCCAATGTTTATTTGATTATTCCCGTCATTCTTAGCTTAGCTAAATGGTATACTTGTTGTGTGTTCTCAATGGACATTCAGGTGCAAATTCATTCGATTTCAGAGCACTTTCGTCTGAGTGTACCAGAGCGCAGAATAATGAATTTACGAGAGCAGTTACAGTCACCAATGCTCTGGATAACATGAAACCTGCCTAACCAGCTCTGCTAGGGCGAGTAAAATGGTCAGAGTGGTTCATTTGTATCTGGAAGTAGCTAGCAAGCTAACCAACGTTAGATTGAAAGTCAGAACGCTCAAATCAACACTACTCCTCGATTTGAGTGTCCAGTGTGCGCTCCGACAGCGAAACGCTCAGAATTTACATGCTGACAATCTGACAACGCTCTGAATTTACGAGCGCACTCTGGCACTCCAGATTGAATTTAAGAACACACCCGAAGTCGTAAAATATCTAAGTATTAACTAGTAGTAACTAGCTAGCAAGAGGTTGCATAGTGATAGGTTTGGTTTCTGAACTTTTAATATTATTAATCATTAGGTATAATAGAGACTTGAGGGGTGCCATAATGATTCTTGGGAGAGGCTGAGTGCAGGGAAAATGATCACATGTAGCAGTATTGATAAGGGGAAGAACCGTTTAAGGCCCATATCACTCATCTCCCTGCGTAGAAATAATGATGCAATGTTTAGTGATACCGAGGAGACTCCACCAAAGTGAGTTATGTATACTACCACGTGTGAAACCATGTTTTTGTCTAATGCAGCTGTATTGACCCTCTGAACAGAATAAACTTGGTTTAACCTTTCTAGAGCAGGCGTTCAGCTAGCGGAACCCCTCGACAACATTCAGCTGAAAAGGCAGCGTGCGAAATTCAAATATATTTTTTTGAAATGTGTAACTTTCACACATTAACAAGTCCAATAAAGCAAATGAAAGATAAACATCTTGTTAATCTACCCACCATGTCCGATTTAAAAAATGCTTTACAGCGAAAGCACCACATATGATTATGTTAGGTCATAGCCAAGTCAAAAAAACACACAGCCATTTTTCCAGCCAAAGATAGGAGTCACAAAAAGCAGAAATATAGATCAAATTAATCACTAACCTTTGATGATCTTCATCAGATGACACTCATAGGACATCATGTTACACAATACATGTATGTATTGTTCGATAATGTGCATATTTATATCCAAAAATCTCAGTTTACATTGGCTCGTTATGTGCAGTAATGTTTTGATTCCAAAACATTCGGTGATTTTGCAGAAATACTCATATTAAACATTGATAAAGATACAACTGTTATTCACAGAATTAAAGATAGACTTAATGCAACTGCCGTGTCAGATTTTTTTTTAACTTTTCTGAAAAAGCATAATCTGAGAACGGCGCTCAGAGCCCAATCCAGTCAGAGAAATAGCCGCCATTTTGGAGTCAACAGAAGTTAGAAATAACACTAAATATTCACTTACCTTTGATGATCTTAATCAGAAGGCACTCCCAGGAATCCCAGTTCGACAATAAATGACTGATTTGTTCCATAAAGTCCATCATTTATGTCCAAATAGCCACTTGTTGTTAGTGTGTTCAGCCCAGTAATCCATCTTCATGAGGCGCAAGCACTTCGTCCAGACAAAAACTCGAAAAGTTCCATTACAGGTCGTAGAAACAAGTCAAACGATGTATGGAATCGATCTTTAGGATGTTTTTAACATAAAACATAAATTATCTTCCAATCAAAGAATTCCTATGTCTGAAGAAAAGCACTGGAACAAGAGCTAACTCTGTCGGGAGCGCGCGCCACGAGCCTGTGACACTCTGCCAGACCACTGACTCAAACAGGTCTCATGAGCCCCTCCTTTATAGTAGAATCCTCAAACCAGTTTCTAAAGATGGTTGACATCTAGTGGAAGCCCTAGGAAGTGCAACTTGACTCCATAGACACTGTGTATTCGGTAGGCCAAACTTTGAAAAACTACAAACCTCACTTCCTGGTTGGATTTTTCTCAGGTTTTCACCTGCCATATCAGTTATGTTATACTCACAGACATCATTCAAACAGTTTTAGAAACTTCAGAGTGTTTTGTATCCAATAAAAATAATAATAAGCATATATTAGCATCTGGGACAGAGTAGGAGGCACTCTGTGCACGCTATTCATCCAAAAGTGAAAATGTTGCCCCCTTTCCCAAAAAGGTTAAATCTTTCATATTATCCGTTGAGTTTGTTCTCTGAAAATTAGATCCTAACGATAGCAACAGCATCAATTTCCGGTAGACAGGCGACGAGCTAGTAGGCTCAACTGAAAGGATACGGTTAGTTTACAGTATACTTAAATTAACTAATAGTATATGATATATGTAGTATATACTCATTAAGTATGTAGTATACTATATGTTAGTATGGGTAATAGAACACAGCTCTAGTGTATTGTCTTTCTACGTGGCTTTGTACGAATGTAGCGATCTGTGGGAATTGGGAGTCTCTGGGCTTGGTTGGGTTGATGCTGTGTTACACACTTGTGGACTGTGGCTATGGTACAAACCTCTTCAGTCAACTTCCTCTTCTCCTTGACATCATCAGAATGGAATGATTTTTAGAACATGCTTCTTCCATCTTGCATACAAATAAAGAACGCTACCAAAACTGGTACTCGGGATAAACAGTGTCAATGTGCCGACGTTTAGTTCTGTGGAACGTGTAGTCAGAAGCAGCAGGACAAGGGTCCAGTTCTCTGTCGTGTTGTGCTAACATTGGACTAGGAGGCACCTGACTGGGCTTTGTGTGTAATCATTGGTCAGTACCCCACAGTGTTTTAAACAGCATTTGCAAAAGTTTGACATTGTGCGTTTGTCTGATTGATAGTGGTATCTGTATGACTGCTGTCATGTGAAAACATCAAGGAAGATAAGATAGTGAAGAGATGAAATAATGAACATATCTCCAGGCTTCATCTTCTCACAGTGAAAATGGGCTTTGACTAGGGCAGGGCTTGGGTATCTTTTGAATTGATTAGTGGCTCAAATGTACCTTTGATCAACATCAGAGCAAATGCAATGGGTTATTTAGCTGATTTTGGTAGTGTGTTTGTCTTGAGAGATGAAGAGAATCAGCTACCTCTTCTGTTGTACCCTATTACCATCTGACCCCAGAACTGCTGTTACATAGCCAGGATTTTTAAGAGATATTACCGTGTGATTGTAGGGGCTAGAGATTATATTGAGAGTTAAAGCCCTGATGTTGTTCATTCTATCCCAGGATTCTATTTACTAACCCAGCAGGATACAATGGGATGACAGTAGGTACACATTTGAGAGCTTTCAGTGGGAGTTTGTCTCGCTTCATCCACATTATTTGGTTAACGTGTCAGATGTACGAGCAGTGCAGCCAATTCACCAATTTACTGAATTTGCCAAAGCATGCGGTAGTAGTGTCTGGGGTGAGGTTTTCATATTTGGAGAGCAGCTGAATGTTCCCTCCAACGAACCCCTGAGTGGATGACTCTGAGCCTCTTATTCTGGGTGGCTGGGTGAGAATACAGGACTTCTGCGAGCTGTAGGCTATTACACATAATAAGCTATTTACTCCCTACTGTGAGACACACTCCAGTCGCTGTGCATTTTCCATTGGATCATTTGAATATGTTGGCTGAAGGCACAAGTTGCACTGAGTTAAAACATTTGTATTCAGGTGGATACTGTGGTGTGCTGGTCCCATGTGGCTCAGTTGGTAGAGCATGGTGCTTGCAACGCCAGGGTTGTTGGTTCAATTCCCACAGGGGACATATACACAAAATGTATCCACTCACTACTGTAATTTGCTCTGGAAAAGAGTGTCTGCTAAATGACAAAAATGTTAAATGTGGGGGATGTTTTACCCCACTCGTCCTCCGCCCTTTGGTAAATCACATTTTATTGGTCACAGGCGCCGAATACTGTAAATGCTTATTTACGAGCCCGTTCCCATTAATGTAGAGTTAAAGAGTAAGAAAAATATTTGCAAAAAAATAAGGATATAGTAACGCAATAAAAGAACAATAGCGAGGTTAGATACAAGCAGAACCAATACAGAGTCAATGTGCAGGGGTACCAGGTAGTTGAGGTAAATGAGGTAATAGAGCATGTACATGTAGGTAAGGGTAAAAGGGACTAGGCAATCAGGATAGATAATAAACAGAGTATGAAGTGTGTGTGTGTGTGTGTGTGTGTGTGTGTGTGTGTGTGTGTGTGTGTGTGTGTGTGTGTGTGTGTGTGTGTGTGTGTGTGTGTGTGTGTGTGTGTGTGTGTGTGTGAGAGAGAGAGAGAGAGAGCATATGCAGTGAGTGTGTGTGTGTGGCATCAATATGTGTGTGTTTTGTGTGTATGTGAACGTATGTAGTATGTCTGTGTGTGTGTGTGGCGTCAATATGTGTGTGTGTGAGCGTGTGTGTTAGTGTGTGTGTGTGTGTCTTTCGGAGTGTCAGTGTTGTATCTGTGAGTGTGAGTCTAGTGAGTGTGCATTGAGTCAGTGCAAAAATAGAACAACTAAAAAAAAGGGACTAGGCAATCAGGATAGATAATAAACAGAGTATGAAGCGTGTGTGTGTGTGTGTGTGTGTGTGTGTGTGTGTGAGAGAGAGAGAGAGAGAGAGAGCATATGCAGTGCGTGTGTGTGTGTGGCATCAATACGTGTGTGTTTTGTGTGTATGTGAACGTATGTAGTATGTCTGTGTGTGTGTGTGGCGTCAATATGTGTGTGTGTGAGCGTGTGTGTGTGTTTTGTGTGTGTTAGCGTGTGTGTGTGTGTCTTTCGTAGTGTCAGTGTTGTATCTGTGAGTGTGAGTCTAGTGAGTGTGCATTGAGTCAGTGCAAAAATAGAACAACAAAAAAAACATTACAAAATGGGGTCAATGTAAATAGTCCAGGTAGCCATTTGTTGTTCGGGAGACTTTTAGTCCCATACTCCGGTACCGCTTGCCGAGTGGTAGCAGAGAGATCAGTCTATGACTTGGATGGCTGGAGTCTTTAACAATTTTTAGGGCCTTCCTCTGACACCGCCTGGTGTAGAGGTTCTGGATGGCAGGGAGTTCGGCCCCAGTGATCTACACTATATATACAAAATAATGTGTACATTTGGCTATTTCAGGCACACCCGTTGCTCACGTATATAAAATCGAGCACACAGCCATGAAATCTCCATAGACAAACATTGACAGTAGAATGGCCTTACTGAAGAGCTCAGTGACTTTCAACGTGGCACCGTCATAGGTTGCCACCTTTCCAACAAATCAGTTCGTCAAATTTCTGCCCTGCTAGAGCTGCCCAGGTCAACTGTACGTGCTGTTATTGTGAAGTGGAAACGTCAAGGAGCAACAACGGCTCAGCCGTGAAGTGGTAAGAGACACAAGCTCACAGAACGGGACTGCCAAGTGCTAAAAATCCAACACTCACTACCGAGTTCCAAACTGCCTCTGGAAGTAACATCAGCACAACAACTGTTTGTCTGGAGCTTAATGAAATGGGTTTCCATGGCCAAGCAGTCGCACACAAGCTTAAGATCACCATGCGCAATGCCAAGCGTCAGCAGGAGTGGTGGAAAGCTTGCCGTCATTGGACTCTGGAGCAGTGAAAATCCCGCTTCACCATCTGGCAGTCCGACGGATGAATCTGAGTTTGGCAGATGCCAGGAGAACGCTACCTGCCCGAATATATAGTGCCAACTGTACAATTTGGTGGAGGAGGAATAATGGTCTGGGGCTGTTCTTCGTGGTTCGGGCTAGGCAACTTAGTTCCAGTGAAAGGAAATTTTAACGCTACAGCATACAATGACATTCTAGACGATTCTTTATTTCCAACTTTGTGGCAACAGTTTGGGAAAGACCCTTTCCTGTTTTAGCATGACAATGCCCCCGTGCACAAAGGGAGGTCCATACAGAAATGGTTTGTCAAGATCGGTGTGGAAGAACTTGACTGGCCTGCACAGAGCCCTGACCTCAACCCCATTGAACACCTTTGGGATGAATTGGAACGAGCGAGGCCCAATCACCCAACATCAGTGCCAGACCTCACTAAGGCTCTTGTGGCTGAATAGAAGAAAGTACCCCGCAGCAATGTTCCAACATCTAGTGGAAAGCCTTCCAAGAAGAGTGGAGGCTGTTATAGCAGCAAAGGGGGGGACCAACTTCATGTTAATGCCCATGATTTTGGAATGAGATGTTTGACAAGCAGGTGTCCATATACTTTTGGGCATGTTGTGTACTGGGCTGTATGCACTACCCTCTATAGTGCCTTGCGGCCAGATGCCGAGCAGTTGCCTTACCAAGTGGTGATAAAGACAGTCAAGACGCTTTCAATGGTGCAGCTGTAGAAACTTTTGAAGATCTGAGGACCCATGAAAAAGCTTTTCAGCCTCCTGAGGGGAGTTGTGCCCTCTTCACGAATGTGTTGATGTGTTTGGACCATGATAGGTCCTTAGTGATGTGGACACTGAGGAACTTGAAGCTCCCTACCCGCTCCACTACAGCACCATCGATGTGAATGGAGGCCCATTCGGCCTTCAGTTTCTTGTAATCCAAGATCAGCTCCTTTGTCGCCCCCGTTGAGGGAGAGGTTGTTGTCCTGGCACCACACTGCCAGGTCTCTGACCTCCTCCCTTTAGGCTGTCTCATCATCCTCAGTGATCAGGCCTACCACCGTGTTGTCATCGGGCAAACTTAATGATGGTGTTGGAATCGTGCGCGGCCACGTAGTCATGTGTGAACAGGGAGTACAGGAGGGACTAAGCAAGTACCCCTGAAGTACCCCTGAAGTGTGGTGGAAGTGTTGTTGCCTACCCTCCCCATCTGGGGGCAGGATCCAGTTTCAGAGGGAGGTGTTTAGTCCCAGAGTACTTAGCATAGTGATGAGATTGGAGGTCAGTATGGTGTTGAACGCTGAGCTGTAGTCAATGAAAGAGCATTCTCATGTACAGTGCATTCAGAAAGTATTCAGACACCTTGACTTTAACCACATTTTGTTTATCTTACAGCCTTATTCTAAAAGTGATTACATTTATTTTTCCCTTATGAATCTACACACAATACCCCATGATGACAAAGCAAAAAATGTTTTTTAGAATTTGCAAATGTGTAAAAAATAAAAACTTAAATATCACATTTACATAAGTATTCTGACCCTTTACTTTGTTGAACGACCTTTGGCAGCGATTACAGCCACCAGTCTTCTTGAGTTTGACTCAACAAGCTTGGCACACCTGTATTTGGGGAGTTTCTCCCATTCCCAGTGTCACTTAACAGCTATTTTCAGGTCTCTCCAGAGATGTTCGATCAGGTTCAAGTCTGGGCTCTGGCTCTGGCCACTCAAGGACATTCAAAGACTTATCCCAAAGCCAGCCCTGCGTTGTCTTGGATGTGTGCTTAGGGTCGTTGTCCTGTTGGAAGGTGAACTTTCTTTCCTCCAGATGTGACGCTTGGCATTCAGGCCAAACGGTTCAATCTTGGTTCCATCAGACCAGAGAATCTTGTTTCTCATGGTCTGAGAGTCTTTAGGTGCCTTTTGGCAAACTCCAAGCGGGCTGTCATGTGCCTTTTACAGAGGAGTGGCTTCCATCTGGCCACGCTACAATAAAGGCCTGATTGGTGGAGTGCTGCAGAGATGGTTGTCCATCTGGAAGATTCTCCCATTTCCACAGAGAACTCTGGAGCTCTGTCAGAGTGACCATTCAGTTCTTGGTCACCTCTCTGACCAAGGCCCTTCTCCCCCGATTGCTCAGTTTTGCTGGGCGACCAGCTCTAGGAATATTCTTGGTGGTTCCAACTTCTTCCATTTAAGAATGATGCAGGCCACTGTGTTCTTGGGGACCTTCAATGTTGCAGAAATGTTTTAGTCGCCTTCCCCAGAAATAAAGTATTTCTGTTTTTTTATTTTAATAAATTTGCAAATATATATATTTTTAACTGTCGTTTTTTAGCCCATAGATTTTGTTGTAATATTTGAGTCACTCAAATATCATATGAATACAAATTAAACATGGCAAAATGTATAGAATTGCAAGAAAATTAGCTTTAAAACTGCAACATTTTCTCTGCACCCCATGGCAAAATGTGTAGAATTGCAAGAAATAAGGGGATGTTCCCCAATGCTGGAAGGGGGGCCTGAGTGAAAAAGTTTTGGAACCACTGCAATAGAGATTGCGTCATTTGTGGATCTGTTGAGGCGGTATGCGAATTGGAGTGGGTCCAGGATTTCTGGGATGATGGTATTAATGTGAGCCATGACTAGCCAAAAAGCATTTCATGGCTACAGATGTGAGTGCTACGGGCCGTAGTCATTTAGACAGGTTACCTTGGCGTTCTTGTGCACAGGGAATGTGGTGGTTTGCTTGAAACATGTAGACTGTAATATGGTAATTCATCAATTAATAGTGAAATGAACAAATGTCAGAAATCAAGTCAAGAATGCCATTATGACTGTATCAAAATCAGCATTGGACAACAGCCAACTAGTTTAATCAGTCTTTGCTATGAGCTCAGATAATTCCCCTTGAGAATTTAAGAGCCAGACCTAATGATTTTGGGATTAAATATATGACTTAATAAAGGGTGCTCTGTGTCTCTTATCCTTAGATGATTGTTTTCCTTTCTTCTCTTGGATCTGACCCTGGATACATTTAGCCTTCACAAATGAACATGGGAAAAGACAAGCTAATAAACAGTGAATATCCTGTCAGTGGAGAGGGTCAGAGGAGAAGAGGACAGAGTAAATACATTTTCACAATAAGCACTTGTCTTTCAAATACATTGCTACAGTTGTTAGTTTGCTAACTAGTGATTTTTTCCCCCTATTATCATAGACATGGTATAATTCAAAAGACCTCTAAACAAGATATGGTATCAAGAACAAGATACAACTAACTGAAACAAGCCACCTATGATTCCCCACGTGGCAGCTTCCTGTCACTGTTGCTAGCTATCTGATCAGAATCATACCAATGTTTTGTCGCCCAGAGTCTTCGTGGATTACTCTACACGCAGCCAGAGTCAGTAGCCGCAGCATCGCCCAACATCTATATCTGAACAGATTGGCTAGTGAAACACACACTTGGCACTCTGATAGGACCAGCAAACTGTCAATCAGCACAGGTGCAAGGAAAACGTCAAATTGTAGGGAGAGAGGATTTCCATAATAAATAAATATGCAGCTCCAAAGAAAATTGGGTGATCAAGAATATTAACTGTAAGCCCACTACCAATGGGGCAACAATTGCTAGCTTTTACCTACTGGTCTTTTGGTATGTGACAATTGCTAGCTTTTACCTACTTGTCTTTTGGTATGTGACAATTGCTAGCTTTTACCTACTGGTCTTTTGGTATGTGACAATTGCTAGCTTTTACCTACTTGTCTTTTGGTATGTGACAATTGCTTGAAATGGATTGTTTACGTATGAAGCTTGCATTTGGAATTTGTTATTAAAATGAATTATTACTTTGGTGAAGATGCACCATAGGCACGGCTCTCCAAACTCACGCCAGTGGAGTTATTTTTGGATTCTGTTGAAATGTTTGATATTGCTTTCACACGTTTAAATGCATAGGCCATATGTGGTAAATCTATATTATTTATAATACTACAGCAATTGCTATCGTGTCGTCATTCCATCCCCTTACCGTTTATTGCAACATGTCGACATTTCTGTGTCACGTTGGATAGGTCTACAATACATTTCCAGTTAGCCAACTATTTGTTCCCCTGCTCTGAGTGGGCGCGATGTTTATAGTGCACATGAGCGTTCGCAAGTCTCATGAGGTAGAAGTTCTGTTTATTTAATTAAATGTAACATTTTCTTGATTCATATTTCCCTGATTACGTCGGAGTTCCATGTGTCTGTGTCCTACGTTCCAGACGATTTTGCTACATGGCGCCTCAGTGCGTATAGAAATAGGCTACGTGGCCTGCGTTCCAGGCTACGGAGTCAGAACGTTGAATAAGAGAAAATTATTATTCCACGTATGCATGGTGTTGAAATATCATTATCACTCGTTAAGTCTGATTGAAGACAAATTTACCAATGTAACAATGGATGTGGAAATTGCCTTTTAAATTATTGAATCAGTTTATTCGTTGTAATTGCCAATTGGGTAATTGTATGGTCCTGGGGGCCAAAGTTCGGCTCTATACTCTCCCCCTTTACCTGTGTTGGTTCAGATAGGACAGGTTAATCCTGACACAGAGGTTATTTATTTTGGGCTATTGCCCGTGTATATCTGTGAATATTTGGTAAATCTACTTGTATATTTTGTATAATATGACACTTTCACCAATGGATCACCAAGACCTGGAAATAAATCTACACTCTGAGCACTTCAACCTGCCCTGCCTTTTGCTGATTACAGGCCCTTACCACTGCTACAAGGTCTATATTTTACAATTACATAGGCTAATTCAACTAATAAAAATGACTGACTGGTAGCCTCATTAAGTAGACAAAGATGTGTATTTGAAGTCATTGCATGTATAGATTTTTTTTACTGGACTTGAAAACTTCTGACTGGACTTGACTTGCTGTTAGAATGGATGACTTGGACTTGACTTGCTGTTAGAATGGATGACTTGGACTTGACTTGCTGTTAGAATGGATGACTTGGACTTGACTTGCTGTTAGAATGGATGACTTGGACTTGACTTGCTGTTAGAATGGATGACTTGGACTTGACTTGCTGTTAGAATGGATGACTTGGACTTGACTTGCTGTTAGAATGGATGACTTGGACTTGACTCCAGTCTTGACCTGTTCTACTTGGGACTCGACTTGAGACTCGGACCTTGTCCCACCTCTGCGGCCTTCTACCCCTGCGATGCGAGCTTAACAATTTTGTGACTTTGTCAGGCAACCTGTCTATAAGGTGTGTGCATGTGTTTGAGGGCTGGTGAGACGAGTGTATTATCTGTTCTAGGACCAGTCTGAATGGCCTTGTGTGGGAAGGTGGCCTCTCATTAGCTCTGCTCTCAGATCAGCTCTTTGAAGTGTGATGAAAGGGGACTGGCAGATGAAGTGGTGTGTATCCAGGGAAGATCCCCCACCTACCACCCACCACACTGTACTAAGGTGTGAGTGAGAGACTATAAGCAGAGACACTTCAGCTACCACCCTTACCAGTGTCAGTGATCACATCACGGCTAAGACTGCACAGTGCATGGGCCCTGGATTTTAACTCATTGGTCTTTATGCATTCTGAGTTTTCCTGATATGCCCCGTTGACTAAATTGTGAGTTGTTGTACCCCCCCCCCCCCCCCCCCAGACTGCAGGACCAAGGGTCAGTTCAACGCCCTATCCTACCATTTCAGAGGGCGCAGGTCAGTGGATCAGAGCTCTGCTGAGAAGAAGCCTGCCAACAGCATACAGCAGAACATCAGGTAACTACTAATGCTACTTGTTTGGCACCTTGTCATTCTCTGACTACATTAAGTTCCTTGGATGTGATAACCATTCTGCATTATAGCTAACAACTGTGGTGACTAAAACCATTATAACTTACAAAGTTATGCTATAATAAGGTTGTGCTGAATTTTGGGGGCTGTTTTCTTACATTCCAGCCCAGCTGAAGACGCTACTGAAAATCTTGTGAATGTCACCCTCACCTCACATCAAAGCACTGAACCTTCGCTGAATGACTTCCAAGACTTTGTCGTAGACATGCAGAAGACAATCACAAGTTTACGAAAGCAGGTGAGAGCAGTTGTATCCTGCACACATGCTACATCAGCTGGGTTTGTTCGTCACGACTTGAGTGTTACCCCAATTTCATTCTGGCTGCTCAGCACACATTCAAACAGCAACAACGGTTATTTTTGGGGTAGTGATTTGAGTGCTTATTTCCCTCCTTCCTTTACGCTGCAAGTCCAGACATGTTCAGCTCAGGCTCTTACAGGTAGAACCCATACAGAACCATGTAGAATCCAGACACTGTTCCAATATTATTATTATTAGTCTATTTTCAATATCCCCAGATTGAACGTGATATGCTGCCTGAGGGTAGATGATCATGTAGCATGTAGCACACTGGGGTGGGATGAAGGGGAACTAACGGTGCTGTAGGCTAACATGGCTTTGATTAAGTCCTCAGCGGTGTAGAGGATTTAAACAGACCAGGCCCCGAGTCCCAGCCTGTCCCCTCTGTGTGCTGCCTAGGTCTTTCAATGCTAAGGGAGGGTTATTGATTAAGTCGATGGTTAAATAAATCTAGGTTGTTCGCGTGACTCGTATTACAGGAAAGACGTGGGCGGTGTGTGTGTACATATGTGTGTACGTGCTTTGTGTGGCGCTCTGATCTTCAATTAGCTGAGAAAGATGGCATCACGGGCCTCATGGGGTGCATTACTAAAGCAGTAAGGCCAGAGGAGGTGTGGTATATGGCCAATATAGCACGGCTTAAGGGCTGTTCTTAGGGATGGCACAATGCGGAGTGCCTGGACACAGCCTTTAGCCGTGGTATAGTGTCCATATATCAGAAACCCCTGAGGAGCCTTATTGCTATTATAAACTCGTTACCAACGTAATTGGATCAGTAAAACTAAATGTTTTGTTATAGCCGGGGTATACGGGCTGATATACCATGGCTTTCAGCCAATCAGAATTCAGGACTGTAACCACCTAGTTTATAAAATAGTCTAACCTGGCTCCATTTACCCCTCCTGTCCCTGTCTGTCTGTGCAGATTAAACGACTAGAAGCTCGTCTGAGTAAGACAGACTGCACTGATGCGGCGGGTCGTGAGCGATCGGACGGAGAGAGGTGGAAGAATGATCCATGTTCTACATGCGAGTGCAAAGTATGTACACACACAGACACACGTGTCCATACAGACCACACACACACAAGTGCACACTACACACAGACTTGCACAACCACAGTCTATTCACCACCCACTCCTCAACAGGCACACAGTGCGATGTGTACAGTATATTCACTTTTCACATTCACACCCATTTTATCAGGCCTGTCTGCCATTAGGGGCCTCTTCCCACACCTTTTTACACTGCCCGGAGTTGGGCTAGCTGATTACATTGACAGTGCCAGCACCACTCCGCTCAGCACCATGGCTGTGCCAGAATCCACCTGTCCTGTCCTGTTCTGTCCTTGTCTGGCGCCATTGGCCAGCATTACATCCTCTCTCTACCTTTTGGCAGTACCAACCTTCTGGCACGGCAGACCCATGTACAGTATGTCACCTTTCTGCTTGACCAACTCATTTGATCTCTTTATCTCCATGACTCTCTCGTCTCTCACTGTTCTGACTGTTGGCAGAGGGGAAGGTCTCTCATGCCAAACCTGACGGTCCCCCTCTCTATTTCTCTCCCTCTTTCCCTCACTCTCTCTCCCTCTATCTCTTTTTTTCTTCCCTCACTCCAGGGTGCCCAGGTGACGTGTTTGGTGGAGTCGTGTCCGCCGGTGGAGTGCCAGAGGCCTGTGAAGCTAAAAGGAGCATGCTGCCCCGTGTGTCACAACCAGGGAGAGGGAGCGGCCAGCAACAGCCATACCCAGACAGAGAAACAGGCACCGGGTAGCCACCAGCATGTATAACGTCTCAGGGGCCACCGTGTATACACACAGAGGGAGAGACCCTGACGGTGTGCTTACTTTACAGCCACCTTCACCCAATTGCCTCGTTTTCTATTCTTTTTTTTCCTTCTTTTTTTTTACAAAAATCATTATTATTTTTTTGGGATTGATTTTGATTGTCATGTCTCCATGGCCAACTAACTGCTGGAGGCTTGGTTTCAAATCCACTGGCAACGGGAGAGCAGTCACTATTAATCTGCTTCCTTCTGGAACGAATGAATAAATGGATGGATGGACAGATGGACAACCCCTCTTCCTGGCCCGGGGCCTCCCAAACAGGGCCTCAGAGAGTCTCTGATCTGAAGTGTTACCCCACCACTGCATTTGAAGGCCCCACAAAACGCCTGAAACAAATGTGTGGTGGGAAGAGGAGGGAATGTCACTGCAGCCGCGCAAGGAAGGGGAAGTAGGTCGGCCATGTTGTCTCACAAAGCTTTCTCAGGTTAGAGATGCCGGAAAAAGAACTGGTGCTATTTGTCCCCTTTATCTTAACGATTTAGTCACTAAAAACATCAAAGTATTGTTTTTGTTTTGTTTGTTTTTTAACAATATGCAAAGCAACATATACACTCATTATGTGCCTTCTCATCTTTAAAAAAAATTGCATTTGAGATAACATTTTTTTATTTGCTCGAAATACATTTTATGTACAAAATGACTTCTGCTTTTACAAAATGTTTATGGTGCTCTATAACATATTCTAAATACCGGTATGTATTTCTCCCTTTTGTATCACCTGCTTACATATGAAGATAATGTGAAGCCCTACAAAAACTTTTGTAATGCAAAGATGTCTACTGATTATTACCTTGTTATCACATCTGTCTCCAATGGCAACTGTTGGTGAACTGAATAACATCTGGTATTTAGATATGTTATCTCCCCAAGGCCATGTCAACACTTTTATCAAATTGAGGGAGGTTGGTTGGAACTGGGGCTTGGGGTTGGGGTTGGGTTTGAGGCGGGATGTTCTCTTTTGGCCTAACCACTTCTTACTGGAAGGCATAATGCATTTTTATCTCTCAAGATGTAATGCTTTTTTCACACTCCCATGTTGTAAAAGCAGTGAAAAGCCATTTGTTACCACTATAGAGATGTAGTAGTTTTTGTCCCGACTTTTTCAGTTTGCCTACTCCCTCAGTGCCTACTGCAAACCTACCACAGCAGTTTTCTCAGTCTTACCCGTAGTTGACCACTCTACCCCTCTGTCCAGCATTAACCCATACTCAAACGTAGACATTGTAGGACTGCAGCCATACCACTTTACTTTAACTATCTGGTGCTCTCATAACCCAATCCACAGCTTTTCAGCTCCAGTTTACAGAAGGACACTCACTTACATGCATTCCTGTCCCATTCCCAAGCACTCCGTCAATATGATGTTGTAACCATTCTCCTCTGTGTGCTGGAGAGTGTGTGTGTGACCAATCATCCGTTTTTACTGGCGGCTCCTCGGAGCGTCTCTTTAGTGTTAACGCGGGTGATAAACCTCGCCTGGCTCTCATCTCTTAGGTTCCTGGGAGACGATGGAGATGGAGGTGACGTCATTTGGCCGGGTGTGCGAGGAGCAGACTTTGACCTCTTTGACCCACACTCCGATCTAATGGAAGCCAGATGGGAGTGGAGGGGGAACGGGAGAGGATGCCAATCAAATATCTGGCGCTGCTTTATTTCTGGAGGCTGTCTATTGTTAGTAATCAGCCAACAGAGTGTGTCCCGTTGACAGACACACACACATACAGGCCCAAATACCAGTCACTCAGCCCCTTGTGCTGGTCCACTCTGCTCAAACAGTGATTCATAGTTATCTTCTGCATTATCTTTGTGTTGTCATGGTGATGTGCTCAGAATGTCCCAGAAATCAGATACAGTATGTACAGTATGCTGGAGGTGTTTGGGGTTTCTCCAAGAATGTCAAAGCAATCATGTGATGGTGGTGGAGCCTCATAGCAATGTTGGCACATTGGTATCAAACCACATGGATATTTCCTGCTTTTGTGCTGTAGACCTATACAGTTTCATCTCCTTCAGTGTTTTAACCTTTTCTTTTCTCCTCCCTGTCATTTCCTCTTCGTACCTTTGTTTTTACTCCTGCTCTAGTGTGTGTGTGTGTGTCTATACCGTGTGTGTGTGAATGTGTATGTATGTGTGTGTGTGTGTGTGTGTGTGTGTGTGTGTGTGTGTGTGTGTGTGTATGCATGGACTCCCAGGGTTTGGCTCCCCCCTTTTTTATTTTCATTCTAACCCCTCATCTTAGTGGTCTCTCTTTTGTTCCCCAAACCTACCACTGTCCCCAGAATGCACTGCTCTGCAAGACTGAACATGCTTTGCCTACACTGTCCCAACGTCAGTGGTCAAAGTGGATACCTATCTGACAATTGTATTGTAAGTTTGCCAAAGAATTGTTTGCACTGTAATGTATGCCTCTCTACAATAATAATAAAAAAATAGGCCACATTTGAAATACACAAACACAATGTTTGTTTCTGGCCTGTTATTTCCCGAGTTGATGCTGCTTCTCCCTTTAGATATGTTTCCAAACCATCGCCGTATGGATAAACATGTACAATACTGCCTCATGTAAAGAAGATTGATAATCGAGTTGTATGTCTCGAAACAGATGTGACCTAACCCAGTTTTTCCCCAATGCTAGCAATCCTGTACTGTTCTACTGTGTACAGCCATTCCTCATGGTCTGTTGTGATATGGATTTTAGACTTGAATGGAGAACAAAAGTAAGTCATGTTTAATGAATACTTGTTGTCATGGAAACCATATCCCCTGTGTGACTAAGGGAAATCTGTCTGTGGGAACTGTGTTGTGGCATTGTGGAGTTAAACAGACCCAGATGTTCTGTGGGTTTACTAGTTGGAGAATGGCTGTGCTTCATTTAATTTCTCTCTAGATTGGTCTGTAGAATGATAGAATTGTTCTGTTTTGGGACCTACCAACGTCTTTGGTTACCTCATCTATAGGGACAGTTGTTTTTCCCTGACCAGCTTTACTCTTGTGTGGGAACGAACAATGTCTTTTGATACCTGATGTAATTATAGATTTAGTCACATCCTCATTGTAAACCCCTTTGTGTGGTGCACAGATGTGTTGTTTTCAGGATGTGAAATGAGTGTTGTAAACAGACCAACAAGCATCAGAAAGCTTTGTTAACCAAACAGGAGACAGCTGGTGTTTACTGAATGTCTCCTTCCATTGATCATCAAACATTAGTAATGTTATGCATCATCATCATGCCATGGGTGCTTTTTTAATGTTTTTGTGAGGAAAAGTCTTTCTCAGATGTAGCTCGGGTAAAAAAAAAATTAAAAGAACGGGATCTTTTCAACCAACGTGTTCACTTGAAATGACTTTTATTTTCAAGTAGGATGTCTGATTCAATGGTTTATTGTAGCTCTTACGAAGATATCCCAAACATTGTCTCAGGATTATGTCTTCAGCAGTCTGTCCCTGGATTACCTTCAACATTTTAACCTAATTTGGTTCTGAAACCCTGGAACAAATAGTCCTACACTACTGTTCAAAAGTTTGGGGTCACTTAGAAATGTCCTTGTTTTCCATGAAAACATACATGAAATGAGTTGCAACATGAATAGGAAATTTAGTCAAGACATTGACAAGGTTATAAATAATGATTTTTAATTTAAATAAAAATTGTGTCCTTCAAACTTTGCTTTCGTCAAAGAATCCTCCATTTGCAGCAATTACAGCCTTGCAGACTTTTGGCATTCTAGTTGTCAATATGTTGAGGTCATCTGAAGAGATTTCACCGCATGTTTCCTGAAGTATCTCCCACAAGTTGGATTGGCTTGATGTGTACTTCTTACGTACCATACGGTCAAGCTCAATAGAGTTGAGATCCGGTGACTGTGCTGGCCACTCCATTATAGACAGAATACCAGCTGACTGCTTCTTCCCTAAATAGTTATTGCGTAGTTTGGAGCTGTGCTTTGGGTCATTGCTCCAATTAAGCGCCGTCCACAGGGTATGGCATAGCGTTGCAAAATGGAGTGATAGTCTTCCTTCTTCAAGATCCATTTTACCCTGTACAAATCTCCCACTTTACCACCACCAAAGCACCCCGATTCCATCACATTGTCTCCACCATGCTTCACAGATGGCGCCAAGCACTCCTCCAGCATATTTTCATTTTTTCTGCGTCTCACGAATGTTCTTCTTTGTGATCGGAACACCTCAAACTTAGACTTGTCTGTCCACAACACTTTTTTTCCAATCTTCCTCTGTCCAGTGTCTGTTCTTTTGCCCATCTTAATCTTTTCTTTTAATTGGCCAGTCTGAGATATAGCCTTTTCTTTGCAACTCTGCCTAGAAGGCCATTATCCCGGAGTCGCCTCTTCACTGTTGACGTTGAGACTGGTGTTTAGAGGGTACTATTTAATGAAGCTGCCAGTTGAGGACTTGTGAGGCATCTGTTTCTCAAACTAGACACTCTAATGTACTTATCCTCTTGCTCAGTTGTGCACACGCACCACCCACTCCTCTTTCTATTCTGGTTAGAGCCAGTTTGCGCTGTTCTGTGAAGGGAGTAGTACACAGCTTTGTACGAGATCTTCAGTTTCTTGGCAATTTCTCACATGGAATAGACCTTCATTTCTCAGAACAACAATACACTGATGAGTTTCAGAAGAAAGTTATTTGTTTCTGGCCATTTTGAGCCTGTAATCGAACCCAAAAATGCTGGTGCTCCAGATACTCAACTAGTCTAAAGAAGGTCAGATTTATTGCTTCTTTAATCGGCCCGGCAGTTTTCAGCTGTGCTAACATAATTGCAAAATTATTTTCTAATGATTAATTAGCCTTTTAAAATTATAAACTTGGATTAGCTAACACAACGTGCCATTGCAACACAGGAGTGATGGTTGCTGATAATGGGTCTCTGTATGTAGATATTCCATTAAAAACCTTCCATTTCCAGCTACAATAGTCATATACAACATTAACAATGTCTACACCGTACATTATTTCTGATCAATTTTATGTTATTTTAAAGGACATTTCTAAGTGACCCCAAACTTTTGAACAGTAGTGTACATTGGGATTACAATTTATTCATAATGAGAAAGTAGTGAATGAATGAAAAGTTCTCCATGATGCGGAACCATGACTGAGTATTAATCAAACAAGCTCCTGTCTTGACATGCAGCAGTCTGCTTGGTGTCCACTTCTGGCCTATTCGCTGAGGCTTGTCTGAACCGCGTGACCCCTCTTTCTCTCTCTCCTCTCACTCCCCGTCTTTCTCTCTCTCCTTCTCCAATTGTCCATCTCTTTTTTTCTCTCTTTCCATTCCTCCTTCTTTCTCTCTATTCCTGGCTGCTTGTCAGAGGGTCTCATCCTTGTCCTACCTCTGGTGGAAGCTCCTCACGCAGCCATGGAGACTGGAGGGAGGAATGTAAGGAAGGAAATTGGAGGTGGAAATGAGGTTTCCAGTGGCAGGCCGGATAAAAGGCCCCCTCTTCCCAGTCAGGAAAAGCTATTATCACCATAACAACATGGAATCACCACTCCACGGCCGGCCTGGGGCGACGTCCTCAGAGGTAGTCATCAGATAGGGAGAACCCTAGAGGGCCTGTTGGAGGGAGGATGGGGGGTGTAGTCTTTCTCTCCCATTTCACTCCATAGTCTAGTCTTTCAGGTATCTCCCCTACTCCTTGCTTGCACTGAAGCCTCTCTCCTGGCCACTCAGCGTTGAGCGAAAGCCCAGTGTTGATTTTGGAGGGAAGCAAGAGGCTGGACGGGGTGTGATTATGTAAGAGAAGTGCTGTAGGTGTTCCAGGTCCTGCTCCAGTCCAGACATAGACAGACGGTGTGAAGCAGACAGACAGACCTACAGACCCTCCCCAGCATGCAGCTGCACAGACCCTGGTCTCCACCGTCTCTACTCTACTTTCTTAGTCAAGACCTGGAATTTCATTTGGAAGACTCTGTTTCTGTGTTGCATTCTCTCTGGCCAAGGTGGGGAGTTTCCCCCCTCCCTCCCTCTCCCCTGGAACGTCAATGAAATGTTCTGACAAGATGAAAGGGAGAACTCTGGGTCCTGCTGTAAGCTTCAAAGAAGTGGGGTATATGATTGGTTGTCATCCAGTGGAAGCCTTTTTCAAAATTGCACGCAACCCTTCTGAAGTATGTACATGTAGGTACAGTATAGGCAGTGGTGCAAAAAGTACCCAATTGTCATACTTGAGTGAAAGTAAAGATACCTTAATAGAAAATGACAACAGTAAAAGTGAAAGTCACACAGTAAATACTACTTCAGTAAAAGTCTAAAAGTATTTGGTTTTAAATATACAGTACATTCGAAAAGTATTCAGACCCCTTGACTTTTTCCGCATTTTGTTACTTTACAGCCTTATTCTAAAATGGATGAAATAGTTTTTTTCCCTCATCAATCTACACACAATGCCCCATAATGACAAAGCAAAAACGTTTTTTTATTTTTGCAAATGTAGTAAAAAAAACAACAACTTTAATATCAAATTTAAATAAATATTCACACCCTTTACTCAGTACTTTGTTGAAGCACCTTTGGCAGCAATTACAGCCTGGAGTTTTCGTGGGTATGACATCACAAGCTTGGCACATCTGTATTTGGGGAGTTTCTCCCATTCTCTGCAGATCCTCTCAAGCTCAGTCAGGTTGGATGGAGAGTGTCGCTGCACAGCTATTATACTTTTCAAATGCACTGTACTTAAATATCAAAAGTACATGTAATTGCTCAAATATACTTTAAAAAAGCTAAAGTATGAATCATATCAAATTCCTTATATTAAATTAACCTACCAGACGGCACCATTTTATTTACGGATAGCCAGGGGCACACTCCCAACACTCAGACATCACGGAGCATTTGTGTTTAGTGAGTCAACCAGATAACCAGGCATGTTCTCTTGATATCATGCTTTCACAAAGTATTCATACCCCTTTACTTTTTCGAAATGATGTTTTGTTACAGCCTGAATTAAAAATGCATGAAATTTTGATATTTTATTTTGGCTGACACACAATAACCCATAATATCAAAGTGGATTTTTTTTTTTAAATATGTAGAAATGTATTAAAAATGAAACGCTGAAATGTTTTGAGTCCATTGACAATTTTAGCATGTAAATCTTGGTTGGACAAAACCCCAATTTGTTTTTAGATGCATGCCACAAAGCCACTACACACCACTAAAGAATATATTAATTGCACTATAACGGTGAAAAATGGTGCCCACAAACTGTTAGGGCCTACATAAAGCTGTCCCAACCGCAGAGCTTTACTTTCAGCACCATGGAGGGAATGTCACGTCCTGACCTTAGTTCCTTTATTATGTCTCTGTTTTAGTTTGGTCAGGGTGTGAGTTGGAGTGGGCATTCTATGTTTGTATTTCTGTGTTTGGCCTGGTATGGTTCCCAATCAGAGGCAGCTGTTTATCGTTGTCTCTGATTGAGAACCATACTTAGGCAGCCTGTTTTCCCACTATGATTTGTGGGTAGTTGTTTTCTGTCTTTGTATTAGTTACCAGGCGGAACTGTTTCGGTTGTTCTTTTTGTTTACTTTGTATTGTGGTGTTAATAAATGTATTACGGACACTTACCACGCTGCGCATTGGTCCGATATTTCATACTCCTCATTAGAAGAGGAGGAGAACCATTACAGTGAATCCTTACCACCGCTTCACCTGGCTATCAGCAGAGCCTTGTCTGGCAGCGAAACAGTTCATTCAGCCTCATTTACTCCCTTTTAAAAAAACATAGCTGATATGGCTGACTTGCTTAAACAAATGTGGTTTCTACTGACAATTGAGGTGTTCAAACTATGGCATAAGGGAACGATGAGCGGATAAGAGGCGATCCATAATTTTGATTAAGACATTTATTGAGCTAGCTAAGACGGATGTAGTCAATATCACTATTTGTTCAGCACTTTCGAAAAGTCCAGTGACAGAATTCATAATATGGGCCATTCTTACAGTGTTCTCCCTGTACACCAAGTCAGAACCGTAGGATAAATAAAGTGGGTGTATAAGCAGACAATAAAACCTCTTACATTATTCGATAATGACATTTCTCTAAAACAGGCTATAGGCTACATGTGCACCACCAAGTCAGAACAGTAGGCTAAGTTATGAGGGGAAAGGGACCAAATTATTAGGGTGAGGCACAAGCTACTAATAGCTTACTACACCACATACACGTTGTATTACTTTCTTAGCTATAGTATACATATCTCTTTGGCCTATTACATGATTTTTGGACTGTTGTGCTGTGCTCACTTGAACAGGACAGTGGTGTGGCTGCCCTTCTTGTGGTCAAATTTTGTCATCAAATTCTGGCATTCTCTGGATTTATAATGCTAGCTAAGATTCTGAAGGTATGGTGTTGACATGATCAATCCAATCAAAGCTACGGTAGATATAATGTGATTTGACATCATTTTATCTGTAGCCAATGACCTTGAGCATTTTTGTATGGGCACTTCTAATGTAAGTCTATGGCAGCACCCAATGGGCTTGAATCTTCGAGCTCTACCTGTAGATTTTGTGGCGACTTAGTTTCCCCATAAGTGACAGAACACTGAGCCAATCACAGCGTAACTAGAGAACATTACCAACCCCTACGCTCCGTATTTTCTGCTGTCTGCCCCACCACCACAGAAAGTACTGAGCTAGGCTGAAACACCTGCATTTTGGAACTGCCTTACTCAAAAAAGCAAAAAAAGAGACCAAGTTTGTATGCAGCTTTATTAACTCAATTATATATATTTTTTAATTGTTTGCAAACTGATATGGGATGCATATCAATGCCAAACAAACATGCAAAACAGGCAACAAAAAATATATACAGTACCAGTCAAAAGTTTGGACACACCTACTCATTCAAGAGTTTTTCTTTATTTTTACTGTCTTCTACATTGTAGAATAATACTGAAGACATCAAAACTATGAAATCACACATATGGAATCATGTAGTAAGCAAAAAAGTTAAATCAAAATATATTTTATATTTGAGATTCTTCAACATAGCCAACCTATGCCTTGATGACAGCTTTGCACACTCTTGGCATTCTCTCAACCAGCTTCACGAGGAATGCTTTTCCAACAGTGTTGAAGGAGTTCCCACATATGCTGAGCATTTGTTGGCAGCTTTTCCTTCACTCTGTGGTCCAACTCATCACAAACCATCTCAATTGGGTTAAGGTCAGGTGATTGTGGAGGCCAGGTCATCTGGTGCAGCACTCCATCACTCTCCTTCTTGGTCAAATAGCCCTTACACAGCCTGGAGGTGTGTTGGGTCATTGTCCTGTTGAAAAACAAATGAATATCCCACTAAGCCCAAACCAGATGGGATGGCATATTACTGCAGAATGCTGTGGTAGCCATGCTGGTGAAGTGTGCCTTGAATTCTGAATGAATCACTGACAGTGTCAAGGCCAAAGCACCCCCACACCATCACAGCTCCTCCATGCTTCACGGTGAGAACCACACATGCTGAGATCCTCTGTTCACCTACTCTTCACCTACTCTGCTCCTAACAAAGACAAGGCGGTTGGAACCAAAAATCTCAAATTTGGACTCATCAGACCAAAGAACAGATTTCCACTGGTCTAATGTCCAAAGCAGACATTGAATATTCCTTTGGGTATGGTGAAGTTATTAATTACACTTTTGATGGTGTATCAATACACTCGGTCACAGCAAAGTATCAGCTGTCCTTCCCTTACTCAGTTGACATAGAGGAAGGAAACCACTAAGGGAGTTTAATGGCTGTGACAGGAGAACACTGAGGATGGATCAACTACATTGTAGTTACTCCACAATACTAACCTAATAAAAAATACTTGAAAACATATACATCCTGTTTGCAACAAGGCCCTAAAGTAATACTGCAAGAATATGGCAAAGCAATGAACTTTTTGTCCTGAATACAACGTGTTATGTTTGGGACAAATCTAATACAACACATGACTGTAGTGGTGGCTGCATCGTGTTATGGTTATGCTTGTAATCGTTAAAGACTGGGGAGTTTTTCAGGATAAAAATAAATAAACGGAATGGAGCTAATCACAGGCAAAATCCTAGAGGAAAACCTGGTTCAGTTTGCTTTCCACTAGACACCGGGAGATTAATTCACCGTTCAGCAGGACAATAACCTAAAACACAAGGCCAAATCTACACTGGAGTTGCATACCAAGAAGACAGTGAATGTTGCTGGGTTGCCGATTTACAGTTTTGACTTAAATCTGCTTGAAAATCTATGGCAAGACCTGAAAATGGTTGTCTAGTAATGACTAACAACCAATTTGACAGAGCTTGAAGAATTGGAAAAACATTTTTGGGCGAATGTTGCACAATCCAGGTGTTGAAAGCTCTTAGATACTTTCCCAAAAACACTCATAGCTGTAATCGCTGGCCAGGGTGTTTCTACAAAGTATTGATTTAGGGGTGTGAATACTTATGTAAATTAGATATTTCAATATTTCAGTTTCACTAAATTTCCCCAAATTTCTAATAACATGTTTTCACTTTGTCATTATTGGGTATTGTGTGTAGATAGGTGAGAAAAAAACATATTTAATTATTTTTTAATTCAGGCTGTAACACAACAAAATGTGGAGTAGGTCAAGGGGTATGAATACTGTATTAACCATTTTCCTTTCCTGCTAAGCATTCAAAATGTACCAAGTACTTTTGGGTGTCAGGGAAAATGTATGGAGTAAAAAGTACATTATTTTCTTTAGGAATGTAGTGAAGTAAAAGTCCCCATTTTTTTTTTTAAGTAAAGCACAAATAACCCCAAAAACTATTTTTACACCACTGAGTATAGGTATACAGTAACTATGTCGGTTTATGTCAGTGGGTCTGCTTTTGCACAGTAAGTGGATGAGATGAGACTCGGGGGAGAGGAGCACTTGTTAGCATTATATGGCAATGTACATTACTTTTTTTCCACTTCAGGCCTTGATTACATTTCCAGCTTTGTCACTCCTAATGTTAAAGTTATAGTAATTAGATTTACGTCTGAAACTGGAACCCAGAGAGAGTGCTACATCTGATTCCTTCCCCCTGCCTCCCTCAGGATTTTCAGCCATATGAAAATGCCAACTATCTTTCCCTCGTCTATTAGCCCTAATTGCCTAAACAGAATGTATCCTGTAAACCGAACTGCAAAAATGGGTCCGTTTTCAACGAGGGGGAGAGTTCCGACATTAGATAAGATCATTCACTGAGCGATAGAGGTGATGAAGAGGAGGGAAAGATGTAGCGGTGGTGGGAGGTAGGAAAGGGGGAGGGCACCTAATCCCCTGAAGTAATTGTCACCATTGAAAACAAACCTAATCTTGTCTGAGGCGTGACTGTGACTGACTTGCCCTGCATTCCTCTGCAGACTCCAACAGGGCTCGGTCTGCACCAGTAATAATCTCCTGCCTTCCAGGTAGAGCTCCTAATAAAGCTCTCCTTTCCTATGCCTGAAATGGCCTAATAGGCTCAGCCAGGGGAGGAAGGGGAGGCTCCATAAAACACAGACAGAGAACCTCTCCCTTCTGCAGCCCCAAAGGGGACACGTCCGTCTACAGTACAGTGCATAACCTCTCATCTCCAATCTGAAGGAACGTATAAAGGAGATGTTGCTCTTTGTGGGAAATCTTGTGTTTTGAGGTGTAAGAATTGAAGAAAGGATGAGATTACCAAAATGGTTTGGAAGTGTCTCAGTTATTCAAACTAGTGTGAAGCTTTTATAAAAGGAATTCAGTTGATGTGCAAACACACGTCCCCTGTCCAAGCGTGATCGCCTGCCAGGAGGCTTGTGTTGTCAGATGATCAGTTTTCAGACACAGAGTGTATTATTTGGGTTAGAGCGTGCCAGTAAACTAATACTGAAACTGGATCCTGTATCACCAACCCCTGGCTGCCAAACTCTGCAATATCACTAGAGTCAAGAAACATTGGATCCAATCTTCTCCCTCATGTTTTTCTATTGCAGCTCTCCTGTTGGCTTTTCCAGTTTGCTCTGATACTGATAACAGCAGGTGAAGATCAGTTCAGGAGATTAGCATGTGTATGTGTCAGGGAGAGGTGTGTGTGTGAATGTGTCAGGGAGAGATGTGTGTGTGTGTGTGTGAGAGATGTGTGTGTGTGTGTGTGTGTGTGTGTGTGTGTGTGTGTGTGTGTGTGTGTGTGTGTGTGTGTGTGTGTGTGTGTGTGTGTGTGTGTGTGTGTGTGTGTGTGTGTGTGTGTGTGTGTGTGTGTGTGTGTGTGCCTCGTTTTAAGATGGCTCCAAGGGATGGATTCTGCAGACTGGAAAAACACTCCTTCAGGAGATGACATCACTCCGAGGGTCAGGCAGGCTGATTTATGGTTGGCTGATGGTGCCTGGAAAAGGTAGCACACACACACAAACACACACACACCGTCGTCCATTTAAACACTGATCCAGGTTTCTCAGGTCATTGGTCTTCACCCTCATTCCCAATTAAAGAGTTAAGTGCTAGGCTACATAAAACACTAATTCAGCTCAGCCCAAACGCTCACCTCTTGGACCACACTAGTTCAGAGCTGGTGTCAGGGAGGCATGGCTGCTTTTCCACATTTGCATTTGTGTATTATGACAGAAAGACCCCCCCCCAACACATGCACACACACCTCCCCCAACATCTGGTGGTCCTTACCGTGGTCCTGGAACATCAGTGTGTTTACTGAAGCTGACTGTGGTTGAATGTCTTGTCGACAGTCCAGGGGAGCAGAGATCTGTTTCATGCCGGAGAGTGAGAAGGCTCAGAAGGACTATTTTTGCAAGCCTGGTGGCGTCTGTTTGTACAGCCCATCTTTCTGTGGAAACATCTGCCTGCCTGCCAGTCTGCTAGCCAGACAGACACACACACCCCTATCTTCCATCTACACGGAAACACAGGAAAAGACAAGCCCTCAGGCGTCCCATAGCTCATGGAGAAACGAAGGAGCCCCGTGTCATGTTTGTCACATCTCACCCATACACCACATCCAAACAAACACACACTACTGCCAGACAAACACCTGGACAGGATGGGAACCTGGGACGTGTGCATTGCCTC
Organism: Oncorhynchus kisutch; assembly: GCF_002021735.2. Taxonomy (NCBI): domain Eukaryota; kingdom Metazoa; phylum Chordata; class Actinopteri; order Salmoniformes; family Salmonidae; genus Oncorhynchus; species Oncorhynchus kisutch. The sequence continues at coordinate 34,709,157 of NC_034187.2, forward strand.
GGCTCTGCACCGTCCCCTTTCCACAGAGACGGCAGGTAGCCTAGAGGTTAGAGCCTTAGTCCAGTACCAAAAGGTTACTGGTTCACATACCGCTGCTGATAAGATTTTTTTTAAATGTATATATATATATATATCTGTTGCTGTGCCCTTGAGCAAGGTTCTTAACTCTAATTGCACCATGGTGACCCTGCCTGTGACCCCACTCCCTGCAGTTGTCTCAGGAGATAGTTGGGATATGCAAAAAAAATATGCATTTTCATTACACAATTGTGTGTAACAGGACAAGTACAAGCACCTCCCAAATTATTACTATAAAAACAAGCGGGCAGGGTGTGCAAATGTTATGTTGGCTTGGAATGAGAACACGTTCTCCTCTGCAGGATTGGTCTGGGACCGGAGCCAAGTCTAACAATTAGGCCATGCAGTTCCTGACCATTTGGTCTGGTGGGCTGGTTGTGTGTCTGAGGAAGACCCCCCTGCCCTTCCTCCGTCGGTCAGACACATGCTTCACAAACTCACAAACGCACACATACTCAATCACATCCGTATAGCACATACAGTAGATAAACACATGCACATACATGATACACACCCTCTCTCTCTTTCTCACACACACTGGTGGGCCCCTCCTCATACGTATGCCTTAGCAGTCACACAAAGGGGGTTTGAGAGCAGCGGTGAACACTGGGGGTTGCTGTAGCAGTAAAAACCCACAGGCCCACCAGTGCAGTCTGTCACTGAGGCATCCTGGGGAATATAGATGAGTGACTGTACAGGCCTGAATCTGGGGCGCCGGAGATGTGGAGTCAGAGGAATGATTATGTCATGAAATGCCAGATATGTGTCTTAGTAGAGTAAAGTAGTAAAGTAGAGAGTGGTAAAGAGAGGAGTAGCCCCCTGATAAGGCAGTGACTAACTGTATACAGTGTTTTACTGTTAGTAAACATCCCCAAACATGTCTGTTTTCTACACTTTCCAGCCCACGTGTTGTTATGGCACATCCTAGAAATGTGAGGAAAGTCATATGTCTGCTTTTCTGTTTATCTAGATCGCTGGTCACCTTCGGTCATCCTTTGAACAGCTATTGGCTTGACAGTTTTATAAAACAAGCCTGGTCTTGTTACAGGATCAGTGTTGAGTACTTTGCTACAGAAGAGGCTGTAGCCACAGTGGCACCTAATACTACACCATTTTAGCCAGCCCATACTATAAGAGTGAGAGTGCTATGAAGAATCTAGCTGGAGGGGAGAGGGTCCCTGAATCATCCAGGAGAATAGCCTTACAGTGTGTCATTTAGGTGAATATAAGTGGCGGGTCATATATCACACTTCAGACCTAAAGCCAGGAAGCCAGGTGGAAAGTGACAGCTGGAACACACACACACACACACACACAGTATATGCTGTTCTTTGCACAAAGGCTAAAATCAGTATGACAGACGACTGAGTTACAGCCCGTTGACTGGTTAGGGGCTATTAGGATCATGGAATAACACAGCTGATAAGGGGGTGTGGATTTGTGAGGATTTGACCTAGCCGTGCCAAGGGGTACCGCAAAAGAGAAAGAGCAGGGTCTCCTTTTCCAGATAGCATTCTGAGGTATCAGTGAATGGATGGCATATCCTGACATCAGACATGCAGACGGAAGTATGTAGTTTAAGAAAGTTGAAGCGTTGAACCGCTTCTTTGGTTGGGGCTAATTGTTACTGGGCATATTGAGTGGTGGTCTCTCCGTCTCTCAGCCGACAAAGGGTCAGTCTCACCGGTAGTATGTAAAAATATCTATTTCCATTGCTGGGTAAATAAATACGCTGTCGTATTTTGATGTCTGGTGACTACCGGTGGCGGGTTTAGGAACTGCTCTTCAGTGCCATTACACTGGCCCCTTCCAGACACAACTCCAGCCTAGGGCAATGTTTGAATTCTTTAAAAGTGCATCCTTCCTTTTTCCCATTCTTGAGGTAAATCAGTACCACCAGGAATTCATCAGATATTCACAATGCTTTTGGGAGCAATTAAAGTTAAGTGCCTTGATCAAGGGCACCTAAGTTTGTTCTATTCACTGCTTTAGCACACTCTGCCAACCCGGATGTTCTAGCTGTGTCTGAATCCTGGCTTAGGAAGACCACCAAAAATTCTGAAGTTTTAATTCCAAACTACAACATTTTCAGACAAGATAGAACTGCCAAAGGGGGCGGTGTTGCAATCTACTGCAAAGATAGCCTGCAGAGTTCTGTCCTACTATCCAGGTCTGTACCCAAACAATTTGAACTTCTACTTTTAAAAATCCACCTCTCTAAAAACAAGTCTCTCACCGTTGCCGCCTGCTATAGACCACCCTCTGCCCCCAGCTGTGCTCTGGACACCATATGTGAACTGATTGCCCCCCATCTATCTTCAGAGTTCGTGCTGCTAGGCGACCTAAACTGGAACATGCTTAACACCCCAGCCATCCTACAATCTAAACTTGATGCCCTCAATCTCACACAAATAATCAATGAACCTACCAGGTACCTCCCCAAAACCTTAAACACGGGCACCCTCATAGATATCATCCTAACCAACTTCCCCTCTAAATACACCTCTGCTGTCTTCAACCAAGATCTCAGCGATCACTGCCTCATTGCCTGCATCCGTAATGGGTCAGCGGTCAAACGACCTCCACTCATCACTGTAAAACGCTCCCTGAAACACTTCTGCGAGCAGGCCTTTCTAATCGACCTGGCCGGGGTATCCTGGAAGGATATTGATCTCATCCCGTCAGTAGAGGATGCCTGGATATTTTTTAAAAATGCCTTCCTAACCATCTTAAATAAACATGCCCCATTCAAGAAATTTAGAACCAGGAACAGATATAGCCCTTGGTTCTCCCCAGACCTGACTGCCCTTAACCAACACAAAAACATCCTATGGCGTTCTGCATTAGCATCGAACAGCCCCCGTGATATGCAGCTGTTCAGGGAAGCTAGAAATCATTATACACAGGCAGTTAGAAAAGCCAAGGCTAGCTTTTTCAAGCAGAAATTTGCTTCCTGCAACACTAACTCAAAAAAGTTCTGGGACACTGTAAAGTCCATGGAGAATAAGAACACCTCCTCCCAGCTGCCCACTGCACTGAAGATAGGAAACACTGTCACCACTGATAAATCCACCATAATTGAGAATTTCAATAAGCATTTTTCTACGGCTGGCCATGCTTTCCACCTGGCTACTCCTACCCCGGACAACAGCACTGCACCCCCAACAGCAACTCGCCCAAGCCTTCCCCATTTCTCCTTCTCCCAAATCCATTCAGCTGATGTTCTGAAAGAGCTGCAAAATCTGGACCCCTACAAATCAGCCGGGCTAGACAATCTGGACCCTTTCTTTCTAAAATTATCTGCCGAAATTGTTGCCACCCCTATTACTAGCCTGTTCAACCTCTCTTTCGTGTCGTCTGAGATTCCCAAAGATTGGAAAGCAGCTGCGGTCATCCCCCTCTTCAAAGGGGGGGACACTCTTGACCCAAACTGCTACAGACCTATATCTATCCTACCGTGCCTTTCTAAGGTCTTCGAAAGCCAAGTCAACAAACAGATTACCGACCATTTCGAATCTCACCATACCTTCTCTGCTATGCAATCTGGTTTCAGAGCTGGTCATGGGTGCACCTCAGCCACGCTCAAGGTCCTAAACGATATCTTAACCGCCATCGATAAGAAACATTACTGTGCAGCCGTATTCATTGATCTGGCCAAGGCTTTCGACTCTGTCAATCACCATATCCTCATCGGCAGACTCGACAGCCTTGGTTTCTCAAATGATTGCCTCGCCTGGTTCACCAACTACTTCTCTGATAGAGTTCAGTGTGTCAAGTCGGAGGGTCTGCTGTCCGGACCTCTGGCAGTCTCTATGGGGGTGCCACAGGGTTCAATTCTTGGACCGACTCTCTTCTCTGTATACATCAATGAGGTCGCTCTTGCTGCTGGTGAGTCCCTGATCCACCTCTACGCAGACGACACCATTCTGTATACTTCCGGCCCTTCTTTGGACACTGTGTTAACAACCCTCCAGGCAAGCTTCAATGCCATACAACTCTCCTTCCGTGGCCTCCAATTGCTCTTAAATACAAGTAAAACTAAATGCATGCTCTTCAACCGATCGCTACCTGCACCTACCCGCCTGTCCAACATCACTACTCTGGACGGCTCTGACTTAGAATACGTGGACAACTACAAATACTTAGGTGTCTGGTTAGACTGTAAACTCTCCTTCCAGACCCATATCAAACATCTCCAATCCAAAGTTAAATCTAGAATTGGCTTCCTATTTCGCAACAAAGCATCCTTCACTCATGCTGCCAAACATACCCTTGTAAAACTGACCATCCTACCAATCCTCGACTTTGGCGATGTCATTTACAAAATAGCCTCCAATACCCTACTCAACAAATTGGATGCAGTCTATCACAGTGCAATCCGTTTTATCACCAAAGCCCCATATACTACCCACTATTGCGACCTGTACGCTCTCGTTGGCTGGCCCTCGCTTCATACTCGTCGCCAAACCCACTGGCTCCATGTCATCTACAAGACCCTGCTAGGTAAAGTCCCCCCTTATCTCAGCTCGCTGGTCACCATAGCATCTCCCACCTGTAGCACACGCTCCAGCAGGTATATCTCTCTAGTCACCCCCAAGACCAATTCTTTCTTTGGCCGCCTCTCCTTCCAGTTCTCTGCTGCCAATGACTGGAACGAACTACAAAAATCTCTGAAACTGGAAACACTTATCTCCCTCACTAGCTTTAAGCACCAACTGTCAGAGCAGCTCACAGATTACTGCACCTGTACATAGCCCACCTAAAATTTAGCCCAAACAACTACCTCTTTCCCAACTGTATTTAATTTTTATTTATTTATTTATTTTGCTCCTTTGCACCCCATTATTTTTTTATTTCTACTTTGCACATTCTTCCATTGCAAAACTACCATTCCAGTATTTTACTTGCTATATTGTATTTACTTTGCCATCATGGCCTTTTTTTGCCTTTACCTCCCTTCTCACCTCATTTGCTCACATTGTATATAGACTTGTTTATACTGCATTATTGACTGTATGTTTGTTTTTACTCCATGTGTAACTCTGTGTCGTTTTATCTGTCGAACTGCTTTGCTTTATCTTGGCCAGGTCGCAATTGTAAATGAGAACTTGTTCTCAACTTGCCTACCTGGTTAAATAAAGGTAAAATAAAAAATAAAATAAATAAATAAAAGGGCACATCGACAGATTATTCACCTAGTGCTCTTAACTACTAGGCTACCTGCCGCCTATAGGGCTCAGGTCAAGTGTAGTGCACTTAAAAGTTTTTACCACCTCCTGGCAAAACATTTTAGTGGGCTCCCTCTTGACAGTGGAGAGAAACCTTTTGCAGTTGTATTGCTAATTTCCTGCAATTCTACTGATTTATGCCATGTTGATATGATCTGAGTGAGAATGACCAACAAAATCAATGTGGGCCCCCTGGAGGTCAGGGTCCTTGGTCACATGCCCTGTGTGCCCGGTTGGTATTCAGTCATGATTACGACAAGTTTAGATAGCTGGCTAGACTAACTAGAAATCTAACAGTTGTTAGCTGACATGGCTAATTGAGTGACAGGCATAACAAGATAAAAACTCATTACATATTTGTCACAAATAATCACAAATACGTAAATGAGACTTACTGGGTCTGGCAGGTTACACACTTACTCGCTAACCAAACCGCTTGCCGCATTTGCGCTCATGTTGATTTTGTACCCCCACACCAGACAAGATCAGGAAACACAGGTTGAAATATCAAAACAAAGTCTGAACCAATTATATTCATTTGGGGACAGGTCGAAAAGCATTAAACATTTTTGGCAATTTAGCTAGCTAGCTTGTTGTTACTGGGATATAAACATTGGTTTGTTATTTTACCTGAAATGCACAAGGTCCTCTACTCCCACAATTAATCCACAGATAAAACGGTAAACCAAATTTGTTTCTCATCATCTCTCCTCCTTCCTTCAGGCTTCTTTTTCTTCTTTTGACTTTATATGGCAATTGGCAACTAACTTTAAGGTGCATTACTACAACCGACTGGAGTGTGGACGTCAGCTCATCTTTCAATCACCCACAAGGGTATATGTTCCTAAAAACCAATGAGGAGATTTAAGAGGCAGGACTTGCAGAACCAAGTTCTATTTTAGCGCCTGGCCACGCAGATGCTAGCTGCAGTTGGGGGGAATGACTGAATAACATATATGTGTATGTTTATTTAACAACGGTCTGGTCAGCATGTTAGACTACATTACCCTGCCCTGATCACAGTGAACACACGTCGGACCTATTTAAGAATTAATATAATGGAATATAACAGAATAAAATACACAACCCCACACAATTTGAGTTTCAAAAGTGTGGAACTGCTCTCATATAGGCCAAGGCCTAACAAAAAAGGATGTATTTCAAAACAGAGCCCATGTCCTCATTTATTTGCCCGCTCGATTTTTTTTGCCCGTTAATTTGGAAGAAGTGGGACACTTTTTGCATTTCCATCTTCTGTAACCTCTTTCAGTGTGCAGTCCCCCAGATAAATGCCAAAGCAAATTCATAAAATGACCACACAGACTTTTTACTTCAGTTTATTTTGTAAATATTTTCCAAACGCTATTTTCTTAAAACTTCATTGTTGGTTAAGGGCTTGTAAGTAAGCATTTCACCGTAAGGTCTACTACACCTGTTGTATTCAGCAATGTTATTGATTTGATTTACTAGGGGGTAACTAGCCCCCCCTAAGAACAATGTCTAATTGCTGACACAAAAAAGCAATGTTTGGGGGGGGGAATGGTATGTGGAGGAAGGTCACGCTTCGGCGAATACACTATGAAGGAAAGTTTACACTTTTTAAAGACTGCTTTAAATGTTGTTTTTAGAATAAAAATTTTTTTATCCCGGGGTAAGTATGAGGGGGGCCATTTTCCCTGGTAGAAGATTATGGCATACGGTTTCCCAGAAGTGTTCAAATCTATTTATTCAGTTTTATTTAGAAATGAATTAGTATGTAATACTTAAAAGCTAAGTCTAGTTGCTAAGTCTAGTTTAATTATATGGGGGTAATGGTGTTGCACATGTCACTATTAGTATCCGCACTATGAGGAGACTTGATGTAAAGTCCCTCTTTTTTATCACACCTGTACATACATTTTCTATGTTCTTCTTTGTTGTCCTTTTCCGTACAGTCCATTATGTACATTTACACTAAATATTATTGGAATAATGCAAGATTTTAAAGCAGTCTTTAAAATGACATTCAGGAGCAAAAGGTTTTCAATTGTTTTTAATTCATATATTAAAATAAAAAAATGGAATATAATATTGGAATGGAATAAAACTAATACAATTAAATAACAATGGAATATAACATTTAATAACAATAAATCATAACTTAACTAATTCAGTGTAACATTGATGTTGCAACTATTATGCTCTACTTTTGCGCAATTCTAATTTGTACATAGGTTACAAATCAAGCTATCTCCAGTAAAATTGGAGCACAACTCATGAGTCCACCAAATCCAGTCCCCACCTGTGACTGAAAGCAGCTCCTCACAGAGAAGACACTCCGCATCCCCTTCTTTAGTGGCTGATGTGGCTTGTTCTACTGATGTTGATGTTCTACTTCTTGTTTAAGTCAGTACCGCCACAGACTCTGCCTTCCTCTTCCTCGGCCTCGGGGACAACTCCAATAGAACTGCTGCAGCTGGTGGTTGTTGTTGGTTTAAGCAAAAACAAACAAACAACAAGAACACGTGTATTGGTACAATAGACACTTCTAATCACTATATGCAAATATATATATGCAAGTGTAGGCTGCAGGGTGGAGGTTGTGGCGGAGGTAGATGTGGTGGAGGTAGAGCTAGTGATGGCGGCGGTAGAGAGTTGGCAGGGGCGGCGGTAGAGCACTGTGGTTGAATGGATTCTTTGCACTGGAAATAAACAACAAAAACAATACATTGGTGTTAGTACAATAAACAGTTTTTACCAAGTACATGCTGCTTCTGCTACTTCATTAATTGAAATTACTTTTTCTTATGGGCTCAGGCACCCCTATAACGGCCACAAAGTACGCCCACTGGCCCGGAAGGCCTCCACTCCTCTCTTCACACTGGCCACCTTGTTATAGGCCTTTGCGAAGAGGCCAACCATTTGGTATATACCTATCTATTTTCTTAGGATGGGTCGTCATCCACTGATTTGCTCCCCTGTTGGAAAAGGCCTTCAGACCCTTGGAGACGGTAGGGTCTAATGGCTGCATCTTGTGCAGTGGGGTGGCAGAGTGATACCTGGCCTCTTGCTGTAAGAACAACCTCCTTTTGGAAGTGGTGCCCATCGAGGATGTTTTGTGTTTTGTCTTACAGGAATTATATACACATGAGGAGAAAGCTGAAGTCTCTACCTATCGTCTGTCTGATTCCCAGTTCGTCCACTAGATGGAGATCACATGACTTCTCTTGGCCACTTGAAATCAGATGCATCTGGTTTGGGTAGTGAGTCACCGTGCTACAATGGCTGAACGGATTTTCAACCCCCCAAACTCAGGCCCTGTACGATGCCAAAACAACCACTCAGAGTTTAACAAGTACTTTACACCACTGACTGTATGTTAATATTACCTTATGAGTAATGGAATAATGAATGAATTACTGTCTCAAATGTTGTAATATTATTACAGTTACTTTTTCAAGTAACCAATATATTACTTTCAGGCGCACATCTCTACCGACTTGTTATATATATTTTTTAAAGCCTTGGCTCATGCTAGTTTTATTCATGCTGTAGGCTAACTTAAAGCTGAAAATCTAAAAAAGATGGCAACTGTGTTCTTACCCTGCTTAACCTTTTCCTAGTGGAAATGCTCCCATTATTTTTTGTTAATCGAGAAGAAGAGAAAAACATTTTAGTCAAATGCAATCTCTGCTAAGGCAGCATTGATCTCTTCGTCCAGAAACACCACATCAAACCTGAAAAAGCATCTGGTGGTCGTCCACACATGCACAAAGCTGGTAGCGAAAGATCCAGAAATGCGTGAAAGAGAAATCTATACACATTATGGAAATGTACAAAGACGCATAGATAATATTTAGAGTGTTCTAATGAAATGTACATTCAGACAATCAACATTTCGGATAAATGCAATTCAAAATGGCAAGAATGTGAGGGAGTAGGGAGACTCCCCTTGCAGGTTTTGAACACAGGCCACCAGTATCAATGTCCCAATGAGGTCTATTTCTAAGGGATGTGCTTATTGGGCCAGGGATGCAACCAACATTGTGTAGTTAGGCCCCGTCCAGAAGAAACCCTAACCCCTCCCCCCTACGCACTTGTGTAGATTTGAAACAACTTTGATAGGTGTAAGCAATAGTGTGAAAGCAAGTGGAAGTAAAACCTTTGTATTGATCATAGGGATTCAGGAGTATAATTAAAACAGATTAATATGCCCCACCAACATTAGACAACTATATAAAAACTATACATTCATTTGTAGACAACCTGGAATTTGACAACTAAACACAATTCAATATCACTTTTGCAATACAGTAAACTCCCATTTGAACTGTGTTGTGTTTTTAAATGGTTAAAAGCACAGTGATAACACAGTGATAACACATGGTCCTGTCGTACATACCTACACGTACGCTACGGTCACAAGACGCAGGCCTCCTAACTGTCCCTAGAGTTTCTGAGCAAACAGCTGGAGGCAGGGCTTTCTCCTATAGAGCTCCATTTTTATGGAATGGTCTGCCTACCCATGTGAGAGAGGTAGACTCGGTCTCAACCTTTAAGTCTTTATTGCTAGTGGTGTGGGGGCTGGGCTTTTGAGAAGTGGGTGGGGTTATATTCTGTCTGTTTGGCCCTGTCCGGGTGTATTGTCGGACAGGGCCACAGTGTCTCCCAACCCCTCCTGTCTCAGCCTCCAGTATTTATGCTGCAGTAGTTTATGTGTCGGGGGGCTAGGGTCAGTCTGTTATATCTGGAGTATTTCTCCTGTCTTATCCGGTGTCCTGTGTGAATTTAAGTATGCTCTCTCTAATTCTTTCTCTCTCTTTCTTTCTCTCTTTCTCTTTCTTTCATTCTTTCTTTCTTTCTCTCGGAGGATCTGAGCCCTAGGACCATGCCTCAGGACTACCTGGCCTGATGACTCCTTGCTGTCCCCAGTCCACCTGGCCGTGCTGCTGCTCCAGTTTCAACTGTTCTGCCTGCGGCTATGGAACCCTGACCTGTTCACCGGACATGCTACCTGTCTCAGACCTGCTGTTTTCAACTCTCTAGAGACAGCAGAAGCGGTAGAGATACTCTGGATGATCGGCTATGAAAAGCCAACTGACATTTACTCCTGAGGTGCTGACCTGTTGCACCCTCGACAACCACTGTGATGATTATTATCTGACCCTGCTGGTCATCTATGAACATTTGAACATCTTGGCCATGTTCTGTTACAATCTCGACCAGACACAGCCAGAAGAGGACTGGCCACCCCTCATAGCCTGGTTCCTCTCTAGGTTTCTGCCTAGGTTCTGGCCTTTCTAGGGAGTTTTTCCTAGCCACCGTGCTTCTACACCCGCATTGTTTGCTGTTTGGGGTTTTAGGCTGGGTTTCTGTACAGCACTTTGAGATATCAGCTGATGTAAGAAGGGCTTTATAAATACATTCGATTTAGATGATAACAACCAGAAATCGGACACTGTTTTTCCATTGGAATTTGGTTGTGCTTTAAAACTGACCAAAAATATCCTGAACAAAAATACAAGGTGCATCTGTGTAATGATCATGCAGTTTAATCAGCTTCTTGATATGCCACACCTGTCAGGTGGATAGGTTATCTTGGCAAAGGAGAAATGTTCACTAACAGGGTTGTAAACAAATTTGTGCACATTTGTTGGAAATAAGCTTTTTGTGCCTATGGAACATTTCTGGGATCTTTAATTTCAGCTCATGAAACATGGGACCAATACTTCACATGTTGTTTATATTTTTGTTCAGTATAGATGGTTGAAAGCATAGTGATAACACATTGGGAATTCAACAAACATCTGGCTGTCTTTTTAAGCAGGTGAATAAAGTTTGAAATCTCATTAATCAATGTCTCAACCAAATATTATCCAAATTTCCACTTGGAAATTACCTGGTGTGCCCAGTGGGTACAGTGCACTGTATTCCAAGGCTGTACTGACTTGTGGGTCAGGGGTCAATTTGAGATTCAGTAATATTCACTATATCACCCAATATGATCACACCCTGGATAGCTCCCCTTTAGCACCAAATAATTATTACTGAAAAGACTGGTTAGTGCAAATCATCCAATGGAACAAGTGAATGCTTATTTGTATTTTAGAGATTTTTAAGAGAGATGAGATCTGTCCTAAAGAAATACATTTAATTTAAAGACAGATAGCGCACAATTGACCCAGCATTGTCCGGGTTAGGGGAGGGTTTGGCCGAGGGGGCATTACTTGGCTCATCGCGCTCTAGAGACTCCTAGTGTCAGGCTGGGCGCCTGCAAGCTGACTTCAGTCGCCATTTGAACAGTGTTTCCTCCAACACATTGGTGCGGGTGGGTGTTCAGAAGTGCAGTTTGGCAGGTCATGTTTTGGAGGACGCATGACTCGACCTTCACCTTTCCTGAACCCATTGGGGAGTTGCAGCGATGAGACAAGATCGCAATTGGATATCATGAAATTGGGGAGAAAAAGGACTCACTACTGGACTCCCTGACTAACCATGTTATCATCACCCATAGTAGTTTGAGGCAATCTCTACCTACTCCCATCTTCACATGGTGAACAAGGAGCCATTCTCATTGTTGGATCCATCATTGGAGTGACCAAAGGGTAGATGTACTTCCTGCCCAGGCATCACAGGTCCTCCAGGATCTTCCTGAAGTGGTTCCTGATCTTGACCCCAATGAAGGGGTACAGGATGGGGTTGAGGCACCAGTGGAAGTAGGCCACGCTCCTGGTGGTGGTGAGGGTGGTGAGGATGACCTTCCCCACCTCACACTCCCTCTGTTGGAACAATGCCACTGTGTGGTAGAGCAGGGCCACATTGTAGGGCAGGTGATACACGATGAAGGCCACCATCACAGCTAGGACCACACGCACTGCCTTAAGTGAGAGAAGATACAATAAGATACACTTAATTGACCCTATAAGAAACATTGACTGTGTTCTTATAATTAAACATTCTAATTCTATGACTGGAACTTTGGTGGATACTGGAACTTTGTGCCTATGGGGGCTGTGGGCCCTGGGCAGGGTCCAGATGATGCTGGCATAACAGAAGACCGTGACCAGGAGGGGCAGGAAGAACCCCATGGGCACCTGCAGGTTGGCCAGTTTTATGACGGTCATAAAATACCTTACAGGAATTTTCTCTCCCTTGCCATGCAGCATTGAGGGGAAAGAACCCTTTGTTACAAAGAGTTTCTTCCCGCTAAAACTCCAACATCCAAAAATGGAAGATGAAACAAAATTTCTAATACAAAGAATGTGGGAAATGGTCGGGAGGGCCTTAAAAAACAATAATGTCAAATAATTTATTGTTTTGTGACATCATTAAAGATGTTATAACAGAAACATTGTAACTTTAAGAGCATTCACAATGTATATATATATATATATATCTAAATGTTGTAAAACGTATATGATTAAATATGAAACAATTTGTTAGAAGATTAAATGTGATTTTAACCTTCTAAATTAGATAATTGTTTTCATATAAAGTTTTACCCAGCCAGTAACCACTCCCACGTGAGCACAGACATTATGCCAAAAGGATGGAATGCCCCTTTTGCCAGAGTGCTTATAAAGGACTCCTAAAGAATTAACATATTTGACCAAAACATGCCGGGTTGCTGCCGGTGTGTAATGTGGTTGTAGCTGTAACCTGAATAATCAACCACTGAGGCCAGACAGCATGGAACGGTGGCTACACGGCTGACAAATGGTTTAAAAATACAAGACCAGAAAGCATGGAGCGATGGCTACATGTTGAAATGGTTGCAATTTAAATACAGACCAGCATGACCTACAGCGTGAGCTGAGCATTACGAAATGGTACGACCCTCGAAACTCAACAGAGAAGAAGACTAGACTAAGACATGGGCCGCCTGCAGCTCTGCATGTAATGTAGTCTAGGAAACTCGACCTTTCCCACTCAACACCGTGCGGTACATCTGATGTAGCCAGTCTAACGAACACTCATGAACAAAAGAGCCTACTACTACAACTGAGGACATTGTGACTTCTGGTGGACAACCAGAGACACACAACCAGAGACTTCTGTCTAACTGACTCCCCATAGACGGACCTGGCGATTTCAACAGAGAGACGACAAAGACATACATGCGTAAATATGTGTTGCATTTCTAAATCTGAATGAGCGGTGGTTAGGGTGCTAAATTTCTATATTTACGCTAAGCGTATTTTCCACATGTATGTACAATGGGTCCCCTCTCTGTCTCTCCCACTCTTTCTTTCCCCACCCCTTTCATTGTGTAACAAGCCGTCATGTCGGGTTAGTCCACTAGGGACTTTTCATTATATTATGTTAGTAATCAACGTATAATCTATCCTGTGTGTGTGTGTTTCTGAAATTCTGTGTGATTATTTAGTTAATCAGTAAATAAATGATTAAGCCAAATTGTGTATCGCTGAATCATCAAATAGACTACAGTTCATGCAGATTTGAAGTCAATGACGTTCAGAATGAGACTGATATGATAACGATATATTCTGATATATTCTTGAGTTAATTCGGGAAACAGTAACTCATTAAACCAACTTTTTCCGTGGTGCCCCAAGAATGCAAATGAGTTTATTGTTACATGATTAATTTAATCATGAAATAATTCAACATATTTAACTGATTTGATCAAATAATCGTGACCACATTAATGATAGTCACGTCACGACAAATCTGCCTCTGACTTCACTGTAACGTGAACGACATTGAAACATCAGGAGCTTTATTAGGAACTGCACCAAGCCCGTACCTTGCAGACCACTGAGCCCATGCTCCAGTCATGCTTCTCATTGTAGATGATGAGTGGCAGGGTCACGATGAACAGCAGATCTGCCACAGCCACGTTCAGAAGGTACACGTCCGTCATGGTCTTGGCTTTCTTGTAGAAGGCATATGTAACAATCACCAACGCATTGCCACATGAGACCGAATGCACAGATGAAGGAATGGACGTAGGTCTGTATGACTATCTCCATATCACGGTTGAGATTCAGGTTACAGATATATTCTGTTCCACTTTCATCAGGATAACCTTCAGTGTAGTCTTTTGGGTCATAATAATCATATTCATCTGTTTGCATCGCATTATGCACCTCCATGTTTATCACCTGTGGAGAAAAAATATATTTCTGCAGAAAATAGTAGGCCTTCTATCATGATTTAGTTATTGAATGTCATGATGTACAATCAAGTCCATGACAAAAAGAGAAGATATAAACATCACAGTAACTGTGAACTATTGTCTGTAGCTTCAATGTGACATGTCCTATTTTACACATACAGCAGTGAAAGTGTTCAACTGCGGAGTGCAAACCCTATTTACTGAGAAACCAACATGTCTGAGAGCTTGAGAACATCCGTTGGTTGTGATTGACCCCATTTTCTGTTGTGACCGAGAATACATCAAGGCACGTGTAGGTGTTTAACAACTGCATTTGTCTGATCTAAAGCACTGATCAAATCCTTATCAGACCCAAGGCTAGAGATACTAAGACAGATTGTACACAGCATCTCACATCTGTTCCCACATCAACACTGATAATACAGAGGAAGGTCCTAATGTGTCTTGTGGTGATGATAATGGACATGGGGTAGTGAATGGAGTACTATGTTTGCTTTAGTAAATATAGTGTACTGTTAGCCACAGCTGTACTGACTTGTAGCTCAGGGGATTCAGTAATATTCCCTCCTATCACCATGTTATCTGAGCAGCTAACCGATCGCTGCAGCTGTACATAGTCTATCGGTAAATAGCCCACCCATTTTTACCTACCTCATCCCCATACTGTTTTTATTTATTTACTTTTCTGCTCTTTTGCACACCAATATCTCTACCTGTACATGACCATCTGATCATTTATCACTCCAGTGTTAATATGCAAAATTGTTTGCCTACCTCCTCATGCCTTTTGCACACAATGTATATAGACTCCCTTTTTTTCTACTGTGTTATTGACTTGTTAATTGTTTACTCCATGTGTAACTCTGTGTTGTCTGTTCACACTGGTATGCTTTATCTTGGCCAGGTCGCAGTTGCAAATGAGAACTTGTTCTCAACTAGCCTACCTGGTTAAATAAAGGTGTTCTCAACTAGCCTACCTGGTTAAATAAAGGTGTTCTCAACTAGCCTACCTGGTTAAATAAAGGTGAAATAAAAATAAATAAAACATGTTATTGTTATTTTATTGTGTAACGTTTTTTTATTCTTTACTTTAGTTTATTTAGTTAATATTTTCTTAACTCTTCTTGAACTGCACTGTTGGTTAGCTGCACTGCACTGCACTGTTGTAGGTAAGCATTTCACGGTCTACACTTGTTGTATTTGGCGCATGTGACAAAGTTTGATTTGATTTGACCATGCTTCATAGTAAGCACCTGTCAGGCCTTTCTGTTCGAAAGCTTTGGCATCATAACATTTCTAACGTCTGAAACCCTACGTCTTCAAAGAGTATCTTAAATAATACATCCCAGTCTTATTCCCCCCCACACAAACAACCTTGCACTTGTCTTTTCCTACTAGTACTGACCTTTCTGACAACTTCTTTATTGAGGAAACTTGTACTCACTACTGTGATATGTGGTTGTCTCACCTTGCTATATTAAGATGAATTAACTAACTGTAAGTCGCATGGGATAAGAGCGTCTGCTAAAGGACTAAAATGGAAATGTCAAAATGTAACTATTACTGAAAAGACTGGTTTATGCAAATCATCCCATGGCTTTGTATAATGTGCAATATTTTGTTGAAAAAGTGTACATGCACTCCTCCCCACCAGCAATAGTGGAGGTTTGGGAGATATCCTCCCCACCAGCAATAGTAGAGGTTTGGGAGGTATCCTTCCCCCCAGCAATAGTAGAGGGTTGGGAGGTATCCTTCCCCCCAGCAATAGTAGAGGTTTGTGAGGTATCCTCCCCACCAGAAATAGGTAATAGTAGAGGTTTGTGAGGTATCCTCCCCACCAGAAATAGGTAATATTAGAGGTTTGTGAGGTATCCTCCCCACCAGCAATAGGTAATAGTAGAGGTTTGGGAGGTATCCTCCCCACCAGCAATAGGTAATAGTAGAGGTTTGGGAGGTATCCTCGCCACCAGCAATAGGTAATAGTAGAGGTTTGGGAGGTATCCTCGCCACCAGCAATAGGTAATAGTAGAGGTTTGTGAGGTATCCTCCCCACCAGCAATAGGTAATAGTAGAGGTTTGGGAGGTATCCTCCCCACCAGAAATAGGTAATAGTAGAGGTTTGTGAGGTATCCTCCCCACCAGCAATAGGTAATAGTAGAGGTTTGGGAGGTATCCTCGCCACCAGCAATAGGTAATAGTAGAGGTTTGGGAGGTATCCTCCCCACCAGCAATAGTAGAGGTTTCGGAGATATCCTCCCCACCAGCAATAGTAGAGGTTTGGGAGGTATCCTCCCCACCAGCAATAGTAGAGGTTTGGGAGGTATCCTCCCCACCAGCAATAGTAGAGGTTTCGGAGGTATCCTCCCCACCAGCAATAGTAGAGGTTTGGGAGGTATCCTCCCCACCAGCAATAGTAGAGGTTTGGGAGGTATCCTCCCCACCAGCAATAGGTAATATTAGAGGTTTGTGAGGTATCCTCCCCACCAGCAATAGGTAATAGTAGAGGTTTGGGAGGTATCCTCCCCACCAGCAATAGGTAATAGTAGAGGTTTGGGAGGTATCCTCCCCACCAGCAATAGTAGAGGTTTGGGATGTATCCTCCCCACCAGCAATAGGTAATAGTAGCAGTTTGGGAGAAAATCTAGTGGATTCTATGTTATGTTACTGTGTCTTGCTGCTGCTTGCTTCACTCCTTAGCACAATCAGAATACAGAACCTATGTGGTTGGTTTATACAAGAAGACTGTGTCTTGCTGCTGCTTGCTTCACTCCTTAGCACAATCAGAATACAGAACCTATGTGGTTGGTTTATACAAGAAGACTGTGTCTTGCTGCTGCTTGCTTCACTCCTTAGCACAATCAGAATACAGAACCTATGTGGTTGGTTTATACAAGAAGACTGTGTCTTGCTGCTGCTTGCTTCACTCCTTAGCACAATCAGAATACAGAACCTATGTGGTTGGTTTATACAAGAAGACTGTGTCTTGCTGCTGCTTGCTTCACTCCTTAGCACAATCAGAATACAGAACCTATGTGGTTGGTTTATACAAGAAGACTGTGTCTTGCTGCTGCTTGCTTCACTCCTTAGCACAATCAGAATACAGAACCTATGTGGTTGGTTTATACAAGAAGACTGTGTCTTGCTGCTGCTTGCTTCACTCCTCAGCACAATCAGAATACAGAACCTATGTGGTTGGTTTATACAAGAAGACTGTGTCTTGCTGCTGCTTGCTTCACTCCTCAGCACAATCAGAATACAGAACCTATGTGGTTGGTTTATACAAGAAGACTGTGTCTTGCTGCTGCTTGCTTCACTCCTCAGCACAATCAGAATACAGAACCTATGTGGTTGGTTTATACAAGAAGACTGTGTCTTGCTGCTGCTTGCTTCACTCCTCAGCACAATCAGAATACAGAACCTATGTGGTTGGTTTATACAAGAAGCTGTATGCAATGTTGTATATAGCAGCTTTATGTATTATGCTTTACACTTTAAACATTATTTAGTGTTTTTCGCAACGTGTTTTATTGCTATAATACTTTGAACACTACACAGTGCTTTATGCAATGAACTTGTCAAGAATACAACCTCAATTCTGAGTACATTATCAGTACTGAATCCATAGGCTTTACTATCGATATGCATAGTAACAGTTCCCCCACTATTGGTGGATGTGTACCTTCCTCATGGTGCAGGAAACTTCAGTCTAGGGGAAAACCCTCAAGTCTCTACAGTATCACTTTGTCTCTCTATACTAAGGCCCTATTCCCCCTACGATAGATAAAGGAGAGTCTGAGGAGTGGATTGGCGAAAGAGATTTTTACTTTACATCCTTGCCTTGTCTTACCTTTCATTGTGGCTGTCAAGACAACATTCCTGGTCCTCAGCTCAAATTGACCGTAAATATCAAAATAGCCAATAGACAGTAAGCACATCCAAGCAACTTTTCTTCTAAAACGTATTACACTATTGATTAATTCAACTAACCATTTTACACTCTTGAATAATGCAACCATTCACAAGCATGTCCTAGCACATTAAATTAGTCGACAATACACAGCTAACTCCTGCAAGCTAGAGAGATAGATAGCTAACTAACAACGTGCTTCATGATCAAGTAATGCTAGTGTGGCAATAATTCACGTTTACCCCTCCCATAGCTATGAATATAAAAGTACAGAAACATTAACATACAGTGTTATTCCTATTATAATATAGGCTCTACAGCTAGGTAACGTTAGCTAGCTAAGCAAAATTATTTCTGCATCCTCCTCACATCACCGTGCTGGCTGTTAGCTGAATGCTGATGTTTAGCTGAACCATAGCTAGATAGGACCACTTACACTAGTTAGAGTATTACATTTATTGTAGAACAAACCAGGCTTAATTTTATAAATATCATGGAAGTCATTATATGAGGAAAAAAAGCACATGAAGTAAAATAAAATTGCTAATGAAAACGTTAATTCCTCAGGGGTGCATGCTTATTCCCCTCCTGTACTCCCTGTTCACCCACAACTGCATGGCCGGGCACTACTCCAACACCATCATTGAGTTTGCTGACGACACAATGGTGGTTGGCCTGATCACCGACGATAATGAGACAGCCTATAGTGACCTGGAAGTGTGGAGCTGACTGGGAGCATCACTGCTTGGTATGGTAACTGCTTAGCATCAGACCGCAAGGTGCTACTGTCATGTCTTGTCATATTATGTCTTGTTCCTGTTCTTTCTCTTCACTCTGTCTCCCTCTGCTGGTCGTATTAGGCTACCTTCTCTTTCTCTCCTCCTCCAGCTGTTCCTCATCTCCTCTAACTACCTCGTTCACCCTTTTCCCACCTGTTCC
Source organism: Oncorhynchus kisutch (assembly GCF_002021735.2). Classification (NCBI taxonomy): domain Eukaryota; kingdom Metazoa; phylum Chordata; class Actinopteri; order Salmoniformes; family Salmonidae; genus Oncorhynchus; species Oncorhynchus kisutch. Next base: position 34,728,427 of record NC_034187.2, read on the forward strand.
CTTTTTCCCTCTGATTAGGTCTCTATTTCTCTCTCTGTTCCTGCTTCTTTCCTTGTCAGATTCTCGTTTGAGTTTCTCATGCCAGAACCAAACTATCGTCTTGTTTGCTTCACCCTTGTCCCATCCTGTTGGAATCTGCCTGTTCTTCTGATGCTACGTGTGATCAGGTACCTCTGTCCGCTACGACCCGCGCCTACCCAGAGAGACCAGCAGTCTGTCGCCGCAACCCAGCTATTCTCCTCTGCTGCTAAGAAGGGGACTCTTTAGTAAATATCAGAAGGACTTTCTGTTTCATTTGTCGCCCTCTCTGAGGGTTGTCTATTTTGCCATTTTCTACATCTGAAGAGGATCTATGTCTTCCCTGTGTTTTTACATTAAAGGACTCTGTTTTTGTTAAATCGCTTTTGGGTCCTCACTCAAGAGCACAACAGCTACAGAGGGTAGTGCGGAAGACCCATTACATCACTGTGGCCGAGCAACATGCCATCCAGGACCTTGATACCAGGCTGTGTCAAAGGATGGCCCTAAAAATATTCAACGACTCCAGTCACCCAAATCATAGACTTTTCTCCCTGCTACCACACGGCAAGAGGTACCATTGCACCAAGTCTGGAACCAACAGGACCCTGAAAAGCTTCTACCCCCCAGGCCACAAGACTGCTAAATAGTTAGTCTGGGTAGCTATGAAGTATTTAACTATCTGCATTGACCTTTTTAGCACTAACTATTTTGACTTGCTGCTGCTACTGTTTATCCAACCATAGTCAATACGTTTTTCACAATTCCTTACATTTAATCCTAGTAAAAATCGTACAGGGTGAGTAGCACGGTAGAGTCAGCATTTAGAGAGAGTCGCAAACATCTGTTTGTAATCTTCTGTTGTTTCTTGACTGTTTGGTATACATGGACCAAGATATTAAGCAACAAGGTACAGTTAAAGTTGGAATTCTATATACACCTTGCCAAATACAATTAAACTCAGTTTTTCACAAATCCTGACATTTAATCATTGTAAAAATTCCCTGTTTTAGGTCAGATAGGATCACCACTTTATTTAAAAAATCTGAAATGTCAGAATAATAGTAGAGAGAATGATTTATTTAAGCTTTTATTTCTTTCATCACATTCCCAGTGGTTCAGAAGTTTACATATCCTCAATTAGTCTTTGGTAGCATTGCCTTTTAAGTGTTTAACTTGGGTCAAACGTTTCGGGTAGCCTTCCACAAGTTTCCCACAATAAGTTGGGTGAATTTTGGCCCATTCCTCCTGACAGAGCTGGTGTAACTGAGTCAGGTTTGCAGGCCTCCTTGCTCGCACACTTTTTTTCAGTTCTGCCGACACATTTTCTATGGGTTTGAGGTCAGGGCTTTGTGATGGCCACTCCAATACCTTGACTTTGTTGTCCTTGAGCCATTTTGCAACAACTTTGGAAGTATGCTTGGGGTCATTGTCCATCTATTTTGTGAAGTGCACCAATCCCTCCTGCAGCAAAGCAGCCCACAACATGATGCTGCCACCCCCGTGCTTCACAGTTGGATGGTGTTCTTCGGCTCGCAAGCATCCCCCTTTATCCTCCAAACATAACGATGGTCATTATGGCCAAACAGTTCTATTTTTGTTTAATCAGACCAGAGGACATTTCTCCAAAAAGTACGATCTTTGTCCCCATGTGCAGTTGCAAACCGTACTCTGGCTTTTTTATGGCAATTTTGGAGCAGTGGCTTCTTCCTTGCTAAGCGATCTTTCATTTTATGTCGATATAGGACTCGTTTTACTGTGGATATAGATACTTTTGTACCTGTTTCCTCCAGCATCTTCACAAGGTCATTTGCTGTTGTTCTGGGAATGATTTGCACTTTTCGCACAAAAGTACGTTCATGTCCAGGAGACAGAACGCGTCTCCTTCCTGAGTGGTATGACGGCTGCGTGGTCCCATGGTGTTTATATGTGCATACTATTGTTTGTACAGATGAACATGGTACCTTCAGGTGTTTGGAAATTGCTCCCAAGGATGAACCAGATTTGTGGAGGTCTACAATTTTTTGGCTGATTTCTTTAAATTTTCCCATGATGTCAAGCATTGAGGCACTGAGTTTGAAGGTAGGCCTTGAAATACATCCACAGGTACACCTCCAATTGACTCAAATGATGTTAATGAGCCTATCAGAAACTTCTAAATCCATGACATCATTTTCTGGAATTTTCCAAGCTGTTTAAAGGCACAGTCAACTTAATGTTTGTTAACTTCTGACCCACTGGAACTGTGATACAGTGATTTATAAGTGAAATAATCTGTCTGTAAACAATTGTTGGATTATTAATAATTTTCATAATTAATCAAATAAAAAATAAAAAAACTCATGGAAATCTTGTGTTTCAGTCTTCTGTGATGAACTGTATATAACGTGTAATATTGGGATGCAAACTCAAAATTGAATACATTTCAACTCTATATCTGCCACGTTGGTATGAAAAGTTGAGGGACAGGTGCAGGAATGCATAATAGGGTTTTTTATTACCCCAAATTACAGCGTGCCATGTAAAGGCACGGGAATGAAGACCAGGGATCCGTCACAGTACCCCCGCCTGTGCAGCGCAACGACACCGGCCTCGAGGATTATCACAGGAACGCAGTGCGGGTTGAACAGGACCCGATATAGCTGCTGAAGTTGCATCGTCATTGGACGGGCCAGTTGCCGCTGCCGAAGTTGCGGCGGCGTCAGACAGACCAGTAGCAGTGGCGTCGGAAGGACCGGTTGTAGCGGTGTCGGACAGACCAGTTGTAGCTGCTGAAGTTGTGGCGGCGCCGGACAGACCAGTCTCAGCATCGTCGGACGGGCCATTCCCGTTGTCGCCCTTCTTGGTCGATTATTCTGTCACGTCAGTATGAATGATTTGGGAGACAGGCACAGGAATGTGTAATAGGATTTTTTATTTCACCCAAATTACGGTGTGCCATGTAAAGGCATGGGGACGAAGACCAGGGATCCGTGACAGTACCCCCCGCCTGTGCAGCGCAACAACACCGGCCTCGAGGACGATCACAGGAACGCAGTGCGGGTTGATCAGGAACCGATGCAGTTGCCGAAGATGCGTTGTCATTGGACGGGCCAGTTGCCGCTGCCGAAGTTGCGGCGGCGTCAGACGGACCAGTAGCAGTGGCGTCGGATGGACCGGTTGTGGCTGCTGAAGTTGCGTCGTCGGACCCACTCTGGCGACGTCGGACGACCCAGTTGCAGCTGCCGAAGAGGCGGCGGCGCCGGACGTACCAGTCGCAGCATCGTCGGACGGGCCATTCCCGCTATCTCCCTTATTGGTCGTTTATTCTGTCACGTCAGTATGAATGATTTGGGAGACAGGCACAGGAATGCGTAATAGGATTTTTTATTTCACCCAAATTACGGTGTGCTGTGTAAAGGTACAGGGACGAAGACCAAACAAACACTATACAAAACACAGGGTTGAAACCCAAACAAAAGAGCGAGGAATACCTCAAATAAATTCACAATCGCACAATGATTATCACAGGGGACGAAAACCGTAATCATCTGCACAATACAAGTGGCACAAATCCAAAACAACACTGCACAGGTACTCACACACACCAAAGGACATTGTAACAATAATCTACAGCCCAATGGAACCAAAGAGCACACTTATACAAGTACTAATCAGTGGGAATAGGGGACAGGTATGTGTGATGAATGTTCCCGGAGGGATCCGTGACAATTTCTGACATGGAACAGGTGTCTTCTTTTTTTAAGCCCATAACCAGGTGTGTGAGGTGTATAAGTTTGTTTTAAAGTAGATTTATTTAAGACTACCAAAAATCACTCTGTGTGACCCTGATTTCGCCTACTGCAGTAATTATCCAACAGCTACATAGCCACCTAACAATGCTGCTCACAGCTCAGCTCGAAGACAGTTTCATGTCTACAGATATTGTTCTCTTAGGAAGATAAGAGGTGAACTGTGTGACTGAAAAGCTCAAAGCATTTTCTATACTCTTGAAGTCTGTTGTAGTGCTATATAGCACATTTTCGGTTCTTCTGCTATATTTATAGCTATAGTTTATAGTGCATATATATATATTTTTTAAATGTAACCTTTATTTAACCAGGTAGGCAAGTTGAGAACAAGTTCTCATTTACAATTGCGACCTGGTCAAGATAAAGCAAAGCAGTTCGACACATACAACAACATGGAGTAAAACATACAGTCAATACATACAGTCAAACATACAGTCAATAATACAGTAGAAATATAAGTCTATATACGACAAATGAGGTGAGATAAGGGAGGTAAAAAAAAGGCAAAAAAAAGGCCATGGTGGCAAAGTAAATACAATATAGCAAGTAAAACACTGGAATGGTAGATTTGCAGTGGAAGAATGTGCGAAGTAGAAATAATGGGGTGCAAAGGAGCAAAATAAATTAATAAATACAGTAGGGGAAGAGGTAGTTGTTTGGGCTAAATTATAGATGGGCTATGTACAGGTGCAGTAATCTGTGAGCTGTTCTGACAGCTAGTGCTTAAAGCTAGTGACAGAGATTTTTGTAGTTTGTTCCAGTCATTGGCAGCAGAGAACTGGATGGAGAGGCAGCCAAAGGAAGAATTGGTTTTGGGGGTGAACAGAATACCTGCTGAATACCTGCTGGAGCGCGGGCTACAGGTGGGTGCTGCTATGGTGACCAGCGAGCTGAGATAAGGGGGGACTTTACCTAGCAGGGTCTTGTAGATGACCTGTAGCCAGTGGGTTTGGCGATGAATATGAAGTGAGGTCCAGCCAATGAGAGCGTACAGGTCACAGTGGTGGGTAGTATATGGGGCTTTGGTGACAAAACGGATGGCACTGTGATAGACTGCATCCAATTTATTGAGTTGGGTATTGGAGGCTATTTTGTAAATGACATCGCCAAAGTTGAGGATCGGTAGGATCGGCAGTTTTACGAGGGTATGTTTGGCAGCAAGAGTGAAGGATGCTTTGTTGCGGAATAGGATGCCAATTCTAGATTTAACTTTGGATTAGAGATGTTTGATGTGAGTCTGGAAGGAGAGTTTACAGTCTAACCAGACACCTAGGTATTTGTAGTTGTCCACATATTAAGTCAGAACAGTCCAGAGTAGTGATGCTGGACGGGTGGGCAGGTGCAGGCAGCGATCGGTTGAAGAGCATGCATTTGGTTTTACTTGTATTTAAGAGCAGTTGGAGGCCACGGAAGGAGAGTTGTATGGCATTGAAGCTCGTCTGGCGGGTTGTTAACACAGTGTCCAAAGAAGGGCCAGAATTATACAGAATGGTGTCGTCTGCATAGAGGTGGATCAGAGACTCACTAGCAGCAAGAGCGACATCATTGATGTATACAGAGAAGAGAGTCGGCCCAAGAATTGAACCCTGTGGCACCCCCATAGAGACTTATCAATCACACCTGGGCTGCAGTCACCTATCCGGACCCGTTTTACTGCCTTCGCGGAGCCCCACCGGGCCTTCACAACTGGACTGCCGACGTTATCTACCCGAAGGAGTTATTCGGCCGGCTCCTCCGTCGCGACGTTACCTGAACGCCCATCTGCGGCCTGCTAACCGTTAGCTGTCTTACCGGCTGCTATCTGAATAGACAATCGGACAATTTTTTTATTATTATTTTTTTTAAATTATTTTTTAAATTATTATTATTATATTTTCTTCTTGGGCCTCTATAACTATATCTATTGTTTTTATTTTTGTTGTTGTTTGTGTGATTTGGATTAATCCCCTCTACCACACGGAACCCCACTAATCTACTGACGGAACGTAAGGGGTGGCTAACAGACCTCCATCCTATGCTAGCTTGCTACCGATGCCCTGGCTAGCTGTCTAAATCACCAACCAACCTCTCCACTCACCGGACCCTTTTGATCACTCGACTAAGCATGCCTATCCTTAATGTCAATATGTCTTGTCCATTTCTGTTCTGGTTAGTGTTTATTGGCTTATTTCACTGTAGAGCCTCTAGTCCTGCTCACTATACCTTATCCAACCTATTAGTTCCACCACCCACACATGCAATGACATCTCCTGGTTTCAACGATGTTTCTAGAGACAATATCTCTCTCTTCATCACTCAATACCTAGGTTTACCTCCACTGTATTCACATCCTGCCATACATTTGTCTGTACATTATACCTTGATGCTATTTTATCGCCCCCAGAAACCTCCTTTTACTCTATGTTCCAGACGTTCTAGACGACCAATTCTCATAGCTTTTAGCCGTACCCTTATTCTACTCCTCCTATGTTCCTCTGGCGATGTAGAGGTGAATCCAGGCCCTGCAGTGCCTAGCTCCACTCCTATTCCCCAGGCGCTCTCTTTTGACGACTTCTGTAACCGTAATAGCCTTGGTTTCATGCATGTTAACATTAGAAGCCTCCTCCCTAAGTTTGTTCTATTCACTGCTTTAGCACACTCTGCCAACCCGGATGTTCTAGCTGTGTCTGAATCCTGGCTTAGGAAGACCACCAAAAATTCTGAAGTTTTAATTCCAAACTACAACATTTTCAGACAAGATAGAACTGCCAAAGGGGGCGGTGTTGCAATCTACTGCAAAGATAGCCTGCAGAGTTCTGTCCTACTATCCAGGTCTGTACCCAAACAATTTGAACTTCTACTTTTAAAAATCCACCTCTCTAAAAACAAGTCTCTCACCGTTGCCGCCTGCTATAGACCACCCTCTGCCCCCAGCTGTGCTCTGGACACCATATGTGAACTGATTGCCCCCCATCTATCTTCAGAGTTCGTGCTGCTAGGCGACCTAAACTGGAACATGCTTAACACCCCAGCCATCCTACAATCTAAACTTGATGCCCTCAATCTCACACAAATAATCAATGAACCTACCAGGTACCTCCCCAAAACCTTAAACACGGGCACCCTCATAGATATCATCCTAACCAACTTCCCCTCTAAATACACCTCTGCTGTCTTCAACCAAGATCTCAGCGATCACTGCCTCATTGCCTGCATCCGTAATGGGTCAGCGGTCAAACGACCTCCACTCATCACTGTAAAACGCTCCCTGAAACACTTCTGCGAGCAGGCCTTTCTAATCGACCTGGCCGGGGTATCCTGGAAGGATATTGATCTCATCCCGTCAGTAGAGGATGCCTGGATATTTTTTAAAAATGCCTTCCTAACCATCTTAAATAAACATGCCCCATTCAAGAAATTTAGAACCAGGAACAGATATAGCCCTTGGTTCTCCCCAGACCTGACTGCCCTTAACCAACACAAAAACATCCTATGGCGTTCTGCATTAGCATCGAACAGCCCCCGTGATATGCAGCTGTTCAGGGAAGCTAGAAATCATTATACACAGGCAGTTAGAAAAGCCAAGGCTAGCTTTTTCAAGCAGAAATTTGCTTCCTGCAACACTAACTCAAAAAAGTTCTGGGACACTGTAAAGTCCATGGAGAATAAGAACACCTCCTCCCAGCTGCCCACTGCACTGAAGATAGGAAACACTGTCACCACTGATAAATCCACCATAATTGAGAATTTCAATAAGCATTTTTCTACGGCTGGCCATGCTTTCCACCTGGCTACTCCTACCCCGGACAACAGCACTGCACCCCCAACAGCAACTCGCCCAAGCCTTCCCCATTTCTCCTTCTCCCAAATCCATTCAGCTGATGTTCTGAAAGAGCTGCAAAATCTGGACCCCTACAAATCAGCCGGGCTAGACAATCTGGACCCTTTCTTTCTAAAATTATCTGCCGAAATTGTTGCCACCCCTATTACTAGCCTGTTCAACCTCTCTTTCGTGTCGTCTGAGATTCCCAAAGATTGGAAAGCAGCTGCGGTCATCCCCCTCTTCAAAGGGGGGGACACTCTTGACCCAAACTGCTACAGACCTATATCTATCCTACCGTGCCTTTCTAAGGTCTTCGAAAGCCAAGTCAACAAACAGATTACCGACCATTTCGAATCTCACCATACCTTCTCTGCTATGCAATCTGGTTTCAGAGCTGGTCATGGGTGCACCTCAGCCACGCTCAAGGTCCTAAACGATATCTTAACCGCCATCGATAAGAAACATTACTGTGCAGCCGTATTCATTGATCTGGCCAAGGCTTTCGACTCTGTCAATCACCATATCCTCATCGGCAGACTCGACAGCCTTGGTTTCTCAAATGATTGCCTCGCCTGGTTCACCAACTACTTCTCTGATAGAGTTCAGTGTGTCAAGTCGGAGGGTCTGCTGTCCGGACCTCTGGCAGTCTCTATGGGGGTGCCACAGGGTTCAATTCTTGGACCGACTCTCTTCTCTGTATACATCAATGAGGTCGCTCTTGCTGCTGGTGAGTCCCTGATCCACCTCTACGCAGACGACACCATTCTGTATACTTCCGGCCCTTCTTTGGACACTGTGTTAACAACCCTCCAGGCAAGCTTCAATGCCATACAACTCTCCTTCCGTGGCCTCCAATTGCTCTTAAATACAAGTAAAACTAAATGCATGCTCTTCAACCGATCGCTACCTGCACCTACCCGCCTGTCCAACATCACTACTCTGGACGGCTCTGACTTAGAATACGTGGACAACTACAAATACTTAGGTGTCTGGTTAGACTGTAAACTCTCCTTCCAGACCCATATCAAACATCTCCAATCCAAAGTTAAATCTAGAATTGGCTTCCTATTTCGCAACAAAGCATCCTTCACTCATGCTGCCAAACATACCCTTGTAAAACTGACCATCCTACCAATCCTCGACTTTGGCGATGTCATTTACAAAATAGCCTCCAATACCCTACTCAACAAATTGGATGCAGTCTATCACAGTGCAATCCGTTTTATCACCAAAGCCCCATATACTACCCACCATTGCGACCTGTACGCTCTCGTTGGCTGGCCCTCGCTTCATACTCGTCGCCAAACCCACTGGCTCCATGTCATCTACAAGACCCTGCTAGGTAAAGTCCCCCCTTATCTCAGCTCGCTGGTCACCATAGCATCTCCCACCTGTAGCACACGCTCCAGCAGGTATATCTCTCTAGTCACCCCCAAGACCAATTCTTTCTTTGGCCGCCTCTCCTTCCAGTTCTCTGCTGCCAATGACTGGAACGAACTACAAAAATCTCTGAAACTGGAAACACTTATCTCCCTCACTAGCTTTAAGCACCAACTGTCAGAGCAGCTCACAGATTACTGCACCTGTACATAGCCCACCTAAAATTTAGCCCAAACAACTACCTCTTTCCCAACTGTATTTAATTTTTATTTATTTATTTATTTTGCTCCTTTGCACCCCATTATTTTTTTATTTCTACTTTGCACATTCTTCCATTGCAAAACTACCATTCCAGTATTTTACTTGCTATATTGTATTTACTTTGCCATCATGGCCTTTTTTTGCCTTTACCTCCCTTCTCACCTCATTTGCTCACATTGTATATAGACTTGTTTATACTGCATTATTGACTGTATGTTTGTTTTTACTCCATGTGTAACTCTGTGTCGTTTTATCTGTCGAACTGCTTTGCTTTATCTTGGCCAGGTCGCAATTGTAAATGAGAACTTGTTCTCAACTTGCCTACCTGGTTAAATAAAGGTAAAATAAATAAATAAATAAATAAAACTGCCAGAGGCTCGGACAACAGGCCCTCCGATTTGACACACTGAACTCTATCAGAGAAGTAGTTGGTGAACCAGGCGAGGCAATCATTTGAGAAACCAAGGCTATCAAGTCTGCCGATGAGGATGTGGTGATTGACAGAGTCGAAAGCCTTGGCCAGGTCAATGAATACGGCTACACAGTATTGTTTCTTAACCTGTTGCGACGAGCAATCCCGTATCCGGGATCCTATTTATAGCCTCATGCTCATTACCATTACGCAACGTTAACTATTCATGAAAATCGCAAATGAAATGAAATAAATATATTTGCTCTCAAGCTTAGCCTTTTGTTAACAACACTGTCATCTCAGATTTTCAAAATATGCTTTTGAACCATAGCTAAACAAGCATTTGTGTAAGAGTATTGATAGCCTAGCATAGCATTAAGCCTAGCATTCAGCATGCAAAATTTTCACAAAAACAAGCAAAGCATTCAAATAAAATAATTTACCTTTGAAGAACTTCAGATGTTTTCAATGAGGAGACTCTTAGTTAGATAGCAAATGTTCAGTTTTTCCAAAAATATTATTTGTGTAGGACAAATCGCTCCGTTTTGTTCATCACGTTTGGGTAAGAAAAAAAACGAAAATTAAGTCATTACAACGCAAACTTTTTTCCAAATTAACTTAACATGGCAAACGTTGTTTAGAATCAATCCTCAAGGTGTTTTTCACATATCTATCGATGATAAACCATTCGTGGCAGTTTGGTTTCTCCTCTGAAGAAAATGGAACGCGCATGGACCTGAAGATTACGCAATAATTTCGATGGAGGACACCGGGCGGACACCTGGTAAATGTAGTCTCTTATGGTCAATCTTCCAATGATATGCCTACAAATACGTCACAATGCTGCAGACACCTTGGGGAAACGACAGAAAGTGCAGGCTCATTCCTGGCGCATTCACAGCCATATAAGGAGACATTGGAACACAGGGCATTCAAAATCTGGACCATTTCCTGTATGAAATTGCATCTTGGTTTCGCCTGTAGCATTAGTTATGGGGCACTCACAGATAATATCTTTGCAGTTTTGGAAACGGCAGAGTTTTTTCTTTCCAAAGCTGTCAATTACATGCATAGTCGAGCATCTTTTCGTGACAAAATATCTTGTTTAAAACGGGAACGTTTTTTATCCAAAAATTAAAAGAGCGGCCCCTATCTCGAAGAAGTTTTAACGATGGCGGTTAAGATATCGTTTAGGACCTTGAGCGTGGCTGAGGTGCACCCATGACCTGCTCTGAAACCAGATTGCATAGCAGAGAAGGTGCGGTGGGATTCGAAATGGTCGGTAATCTGATTGTTGACTTGGCTTTCGAAGACCGTAGAAAGGCAGAGTAGGATAGATATAGGTCTGTAGCAGTTTGTTTCAAGTGTTCCACACTTTGAAGAGGGGGATGACCGCAGCTGCTTTCCAATCTTTGGGAATCTCAGACGACACGAAAGACAGGTTGAACAGGCTAGTAATAGGGGTTGCAACAATTTCGGCACATACTTTTAGAAAGAATGGGTCCAGATTGTCTAGCCCGGCTGATTTGAAGGGGTCCAGATTTTTCTGCTCTTTCATCAGCTGACTGGATTTGGGAGAAGGAGAAATGGGGAAGGCTTGGGCAAGTTGCTGTGGGGGGTACAGTGTTGTTGACCGGGGTAGGGGTAGCCAGGTGGAAAGCATGGCCAGCCGTAGAAAAATGCTTGTTGAAATTCGCAGTTATTGTGGATTTATCGGTGGTGACAGAGTTTCCTATCCTCAGTGCAGCTGGGAGGAGGTGTTCTTATTCTCCATGGACTTTACGGTGTCCCAGAACTTTTTTGAGTTTGTGTTGCAGGAAGCAAATTTCTACTTGAAAAACCTAGCCTTGGCTTTTCTAACCGCCTGTGTATATTGGTTTCTAATTTCCCTGAAAAGTTGCATATCACGGGGGCTGTTCGATGCTAATCCAGAACGCCATAGGATGTTATCCATCCTATTCCTAGTTCTAAATTTCTTGAATGGGGCATGCTTATTTAAGATGGTGAGGAAGGCATTTTTTTTTAACTGACGGGATGATGTCAATAATCTTCCAGGTTACCCGGGCCAGGTCGATTAGAAAGGCCTGCTCGCTGAAGTGTTTCAGGGAGCGTTTGACAGTGATGAGTGGAGGTTGCTTGACCGCTGACCCATTACGGATGCAGGCAATGAGGCAGTGATCGCTGAGATCTTGGTTGAAAACAGCAGAGGTGTATTTAGAGGGCAAGTTGGTTAGGATGATATCTATGAGGGTGCCCGTGTTTACGGCTTTGTGGTGGTACCTGGTAGGTTCATTGATAATTTGTGTGAGATTGAGGGCATCAAGCTTAGATTGTAGGATGGCTGGGGTGTTAAGCATGTTCCAGTTTAGGTCACCTAGCAGCACGAGCTCTGAAGATAGATGGGGGGCAATCAGTTCACATATGGTGTCCAGAGCACAGCTGGGGGCAGAGGGTGGTCTATAGCAGGCGGCAACGGTGAGAGACTTGTTTTTAAAGAGGTTGATTTTTAAGTAGAAGTTCAAATTGTTTGGGTACAGACTTGGATAGTAGGACAGAACTCTGCAGGCTATCTCTGCAGTAGATTGCAACAATGCCCCCTTTGGCCGTTTTATCTTGTCTGAAAATGTTGTGGTTAGGGATGGAGATTTCAGAGTTTTTAGTGGTCTTCCTAAGCCAGGATTCAGACACGGCTAGAACATCTGGGTTGGCAGAGTGTGCTAAAGCAATGAATAAAACAAACTTAGGGTGGAGGCTTCTAATGTTAACATGCATGCAACCAAGGCTATTACGGTTACAAAAGTCATCAAAAGAGAGCGCCTAGGGAATAGGAATGGAGCTAGGCACTGCAGGGCCTGGATTCACCTCTACATCACCAGAGGAACAGAGGAGGAGTAGGATAAGGGTACGGCTAAAAGCTATGAGAATTGATCGTCTGGGACGTCCAGAACAGAGAGTAAAAGAAGGTTTCTGGGGGCGATAAAATAGCTTCAAGGTATAATGTACAGACAAAGGTATGGTAAGATGTGAATACAGAGGAGGTAAACCTAGGCATGAGTGATGATGAGAGAGATATTGTTGATGGAATTTAAATGTTTAAATGAATGATTAGAATATGTGGTGGCAGCGTGGCCTAGTGGTTAGAGTGTTGGACTAGTAACCGGAAGGTTGCGAGTTCAAACCCCTGAGCTGACAAGGTACAAATCTGTCGTTCTGCCCCTGAACAGGCAGTTAACCCACTGTTCCCAGGCCGTCATTGAAAATAAGAATGTGTTCTTAACTGACTTGCCTGGTTAAATAAAGGTAAAAAAATACAAAATAATATTCCACCCTGAAATCATATATTTGTATGAAATTGATTAGAATCATAAAATTATTATTAATGATGTGTATAGATATAGTCAGTGAAATTATAATAAATGTGTAGTTTTAGTCAGAATTAGGGTAAAACAATAGATCTGTACAATATGTCTTTATAGTATCTTAAACACAGGCTGTCTTAACAGAATTCGGTGCCGACCTGGCTAGGGGCCTCTGAGAGATTGGGGAAAGGATGGGAAGTACTTCCCACGGTCTCCCTATCTTGATGGAGGACGGGGAGTGATTCTCACGGCCTCCCCTAATCTTTGTCGGCTGGGTAGTGGGACAGTATGTGCGTAGGATACCTTCTGTTTGTGTGTGAAAGTATGTGCGTAAGGAGTCTGTTTGTGTGCGAAAGTATGTGCGTAAGGAGCTAGTATAAAATGAATGGTTTTGTAAAACGAACCAGCCCTCTCGTGAATAAACATTTTGACTATTTTAGCTGGGCCTCTGTCTGTTTCATTCAACCAGTACCTTACAAATTCTGGTTTGCAGAGCGAGTAGCTGTAAGATCCAGGTATAAATGTCCAGAGCTTGCGGTAGAAATCCGGGGATATGGAGAGCAAATAGGTATGCTCTGGTCTGATTCGCGTTGTACAAAACTGCCGATAGATTTTCGAGCTAAAGGATAGCTGATGACCACCAACCATGGTTAGCTGAATAGTAACGTTAGCCAGTAAACTGGCTAGCTTCTGGCTAGCTTCTGGCTAGCTTCCATATATAATACATATATATATAATATATAATACACTGTGATAGAATCTATACCTCATATAATACACCATATGATTTCACTGATTGTCATGAAAACCTGAAATCAGCCAAAAATACCCTATTCACAATGAGTACGTATCTCAAGCAGCCTAAGGATGCTGTGACTGTCTATATGATTAGATTTTGTTGAAGTGTGTCATCATTAGGGTTTATTAGATGTTTAAGAGCATTACAGGTGGCGTCTGTGACACAAATACTATAGACCTTCTCCTATTATGAATTCATTCCAATTATACCACAGTTGTACAGCTGCGTTGTCGTCTCCACTTTTAGCTTCCCTTCCTCCACTCTATCTATGCCTATTGACTCTGCTCATCCTCGAACGCTTTCATGTGGAAATTTAGTCTGAAGTTGTTTTATTTTCTCTTACCCTCTAATTTTGCTCAAACCAAAACTCTCTTTGTTGTTGAAAAGTGCCTTACCTGAAAAGCTTATAAAGATAACAAAAAACAGGATGTTAAGAAAATAAAGTGGAAGGTCTTAATGTGTCTTGTAGGGATTATGGGCACAGAGAAGGGAGAGTACTATGCTTGCATTTGTAAATACATTATACTGTATTCCAAGGTTCAGGGGAGAGTGGGGTAAGTTGAAGCATTTATTCAATTCAGCAACACTCCGTCAAGGGAAATATAGTATTATTTCTAACAAAGATATCTACATATATTTCAGGATGTTGTGTATCCATGATGTTGTGTATAACCTGAATATGTTAGTTTAACACTTTTGTGGTTACTACATGATTCCATATGTGCTATTTCATAATTGGGATATCTTCACTTTTATTATACAATGTAGAAATAGTACAAATAAAGAAAAACCCTTGAATGAGTAGTTGTGTCCAAACCTTTGACTGGTACTGTATACATATTTTTTAACAATAACAATACAGAACAAAACTTACACATACAAATGGCAACATCACACCTGCTCACACCGCCATCTCCAGCATCACTCTCCACCATATTGCCTCAAACTGCACCATTTTGTATCTTTCCGTAGCCCACACACACTTTCATTTGGAAAGCTCCCCTTTGGCACCAAATTACTTTTACTGAAAGACTGGTTTATGCAAAACATCCCATGGAACTAGTGAATGCTTATTTGTATTTTAGAGTTATTTTTAAGAGAGATGAGATATTTTCTAGACAAATACATTTACTTTAGAGACACATAGTGTCATTGTATTCTATTAGATTGCATCCAGTAAATTTTTATTCTATTGTTTTTATGTTTTAGTAATTCTTGGCTATATTTTGACAAAAAGCAGTATCATGCTGTGAAACAAATTGGTATTGATAAGCAAAGAGGAATATTGGTCATTAGAGCAATTCCAATACATAATTATCAGCATCCATGTTACAAATACCATGTACTGTAGCTACAGCATCAATCAAATGCTCATAACTGGACTTCCTGTAGTTGGAGGCAATCTCAACCTACTCCCATCTTCACATGGTGAACGAGGAGCCAATCTCATTGTTGGATCCGTCAGTGGACTTGCGAGCTGGGATATAGAGGTCAGAGGTCATGCGTGAGGAGCGACCCGAGGGGTAGATGTACTTCCTGCCCAGGCACCACAGATCCACCAGGATCTTCCTGAAGTGGTTCCTGAACTTGACCCCGACGAAGGCGTACAGGATGGGGTTGAGGCAGCAGTGGAGGTAGGCCACACTCCTGGTGGTGGTGAGGGTGGTGAGGATGACCTTCTCCTCCTCACACTCCCTCTGCTGGAACAGAGCCACTGTGTGGTAGAGCAGGGCCATGTTGTAGGGCAAGTGGCACACGATAAAGACCACAACCACAGCTAGGACCACACGCACTGCCTTAAGTGAGAGAAGAAACAACAAGAAACTTAATTGACCCTATAAGAAACATTGACTGTATTCTTATAATTAAACATTCTAATTCTATGACTGGAACTTTGGTGGATACTGGAACCTTGTGCCTCTGGGTGCTGTGGGCCCTCAGGAGGGTCCAGATGATGCTGGCATAACAGAAGACCATGACCAGGATGGGCAGGAAGAACCCCATGGTCATCTGCAGACTGGGTACCAGCACCTTTATCAGCCGGGCGGTCTTGTTACTTTCAAACTGAGCCTGGCACACGGCTATAGTCTCTCCCAACCGGTTGGTCTCCTCAACCCGCTCGTTGTAGATGACTGTGGGGATAGACAGGGCTATGGCCAGAGCCCAGATGGCTGTGCAGATGAGGCGGCTGTAGATCAGGGTCCGGGAGCGGAGGCCGAAGGAGCGCCTGGCCTGGACGATGGAGATGTAGCGGTCTCCACTGATGCAGGCCAGCAGGAGCATGCCACTGTACAGGTTGATGCTGTAGGCTCCTCGTAGGGCCTTAGAGAATGAACAACATATTCTTATAATTCCATGCAATGTTGACATCTGCCTCTGACTTCACTGTAACATGAACGACATTGAAACATCAGGAGCTTTATTAGGAACTGCACCAAGCCCGTACCTTGCAGACCACTGAGCCCATGCTCCAGTCATGCTTCTCATTGTAGATGATGAGTGGCAGGGTCACGATGAACAGCAGATCTGCCACAGCCACGTTCAGAAGGTACACGTCCGTCATGGTCTTGGCTTTCTTGTAGAAGGCATATGTAACAATCACCAACGCATTGCCACAGAGACCGAATGCACAGATGAAGGAATGGACGTAGGTCTGTATGACTATCTCCATATCACGGTTGAGATTCAGGTTACAGATATATTCTGTTCCACTTTCATCAGGATAACCTTCAGTGTAGTCTTTTGGGTCATAATAATCATATTCATCTGTTTGCATCGCATTATGCACCTCCATGTTTATCACCTGTGAAAATAGTAGGCCTTCTATCATGATTTAGTTATTGAATGTCATGATGTACAATCAAGTCCATGACAAAAAGAGAAGATATAAACATCACAGTAACTGTGAACTATTGTCTGTAGCTTCAATGTGACATGTCCTATTTTACACATACAGCAGTGAAAATGTTCAACTGCGGAGTGCAAACCCTATTTACTGAGAAACCAACATGTCTGAGAGCTTGAGGACATCCGTTGGTTGTGAATGACCCCATTTTCTGTTGTAACCGAGAATACATCAAGGCACGTGTAGGTGTTTAACAACTGCATTTGTCTGATCTAAAGCACTGATCAAATCCTTATCAGACCCAAGGCTAGAGATACTAAGACACATTGTACACAGCATCTCACATCTGTTCCCACATCAACACTGATGTGCCTAAAACAGGTCAACATGATGCCAGTGAATCCTGCTTGCAAGCACATCGAGAATCAGCTCCCACACGGTATTAGAAGCCGTAGCACGCGCTCCAGCAGGTGTATCTCACTGATCATCCCTAAAGCCAACACCTCATTTGGCCGCCTTTCGTTCCAGTACTCTGCTGCCTGTGACTGGAACGAATTGCAAAAATCGCTGAAGTTGGAGACTTTTATCTCCCTCACCAACTTCAAACATCAGCTATCTGAGCAGCTAACCGATCGCTGCAGCTGTACATAGTCTATTGGTAAATAGCCCACCCTTTTTCACATACCTCATCCCCATACTGTTTTTATTTATTTACTTTTCTGGTCTTTTGCACACCAATATCTCTACCTGTACATGACCATCTGATCATTCATCACTCCAGTGTTAATCTGCAAAATTGTAATTATTTGCCTACCTCCTCATGCCTTTTGCACACATTGTATATAGACTCCCCCTTTTTTTTCTACTGTGTTATTGACTTGTTAATTGTTTACTCCATGTGTAACTCTTTGTTGTCTGCTCACACTGCTATGCTTTATCTTGGCCAGGTCGCAGTTGCAAATGAGAACTTGTTCTCAACTAGCCTACCTGGTTAAATAAAGGTGAAATAAAAAATAAAATAAAAATGATCATGACTCTCATGAAATCTGTTTGATAAGAATGATAAACATGACCGAAAAGACAAATTGTGCAAAGCATTTGGTAACTACACTATATTACCCAAGTACTGTAGCTATTTATAATGGATAATAGCTGTAGAGATGTACAGTGACATACTGTATGAGTAACAATCTGACTACGGTGAGATATTGTCATGCTACCACTCACATGTTACACATGTGCTATGTTAAAAGACACTTCCGTCTTTCACAATACATCTTCCTGTTCCTGTTCCTATTTAGCTTCCCAACCACACTCTATCTCACCGACAGCCATTTAAACGCAATTAATTGCAAGATTCTCTGTGCTCAGTGTCGTCACAATAGTGCTGATCCACAGTGTGAAGACATTAATCTCTCAATCATCTAAGAACGGTTACGAATGAATGTGCTCATAGTGCTCGAGGATTTGCTCGTGCCTTGGAATGTGATCCTCTTCAAATAATACATGGGCCTTATACAGTATAGAGCTTTTCAAGGACCCAAAATTGCTTTACAACCATAGAAACAAAACAATAATCTGAGCTCTAAACCAGAGGTGGGACCAAGTCACTATTATTCGAGTCACAAGCAAATCACAAGGTCCAAGTCTCAAGTCAAGTCCAAAGTAGAACAGGTCAAGTCCAAGTCGTGCAAATTTTTTCAAGTCGTCTCAATTTTTTTTAAATACATATTTGTGCAATTATTTGTTCAACTACAAATCTTTGTCTATTTATTGAGGCTACCAGACAGCCCTTTTCATTATTTTGTCTACAACACCTTTGGATTATGTAATTGTAAAATATAGACCTTGTAGCAGTGGTAGGGGCCTGTAATCAGCAGAAGGCAGGGCAGGTTGAAGTGCTCAGAGTGTAGATTTATTTCCAGGTCTTGGTGATTGTCACGGCTGTTGGAGAGGACCAAAGTGCAGGGTGGTACGTGTTCACACTCTTATTAATAGAACTGAACACCGATTAACAACACAACGACGAGAACGAACTAAACTGAACCAGTTGTGTCTGATGCAGACGCAAAACAGAAAACAACTACCCACAAACACCAGGGGGGAACAGGCTACCTAAGTATGGTTCTCAATCAGAGACAACGAAGGACAGCTGCCTCTGATTGGGAACCATACCAGGCCAAACACATAGAAAACATAGAAAAACAACATAGAATGCCCATCCCCACTCACGCCCCGACCAAACCAAAATAGAGACATAAAAAGGAACTAAGGTCAGGGTGTGACAGTGATCCATTGGGGAAAGTGTCATATTATACAAAATATACAAGTAGATTTAGCAAATATTCACGGATATACACGGACAATAGCCCAAAATAAATAACCTCTGTGTCAGGCTTAACCTGTCCTATCTGAACAGACACAGGTAGAGGGCAAGACCGCACAGCCTCCCCTTGAGACCGCACAGCCTCTGTCTAACAGAAGCTCAAACAGGTAGCCTACACACACTGAGTGTTCAAAACATTACGAACACCATCCTAATATTTAGTTGCACCCCCTTTTCCCCTTAGAACAGCCTCAATTTCTCAGGGCATGGACTCTACAGTACAAGCTGTCAAAAGCGTTCCACAGGGATGCTGGCCCATGTTGATTCCAATGCATTCAACAGTTGTGTCAGGTTGGCTGGATGTCCATTGGGTGGTGGACCATTCTTGATACACACGGGGAACTGTTGAACGTGAAAAACCCAGCAGCGTTGCAGTTCTTGACACACTCAAACTGGTGCGCCTGGCACCTACTACCATACCCAGTTCAAAGGCACTTAAATCTTTTGTCTTTTTATTTATAATATTATTTTTTTCAGGGGGTGGCTCAGCATTAACATTGCAGATAGTTCCATCAATGTAATTGTCTGCATCATTTCCAATCCCCAATATATTTTTGGGGTAAATATATCAATATACATACATACATACACATACCCATATATATATATATATATATATATATATATATATATATATATATATATATTTATATATATATATATATAAACATTCATACACATATATATACATACATACACATACACACTTTTTTAAGAATCCACCTTTATTATTCCTAGCAAAGCCTACTACCCTTCCCCCAATTGGTGTAAACTAGTAAACAATAACACTTAGGCTTCTACCTTCAGTTTATACATACTATACACATTTTACAGACACAATCTATATTTTGTTTGTTTTTAGTCCGTCCTCTATTTCTGATGTCCATCCAGTTTGATTTCTATTTGTAACTGTGCTATTTCACAACATTTCTGAACCTATATACATTTTACAGACCCCGTATGTTTTACATTGGTTATCTTGTTATTATTAGTCCCACCCTTCAGCTCCATTCAACCCCTCCCATCTATCTCTCAACACCATCCATTTTGGATTTCTATTTTCAATATATTTTTCGACTGTGCTTCAGAAAAGTACTGAACCTTTCTATTCTCATAGCTTCTACAGATTGTAAATTAAAGATACATTTTTTTGCTAAAGTAATTATTATATTATTGATCGATTGACTATGACTTTCCAATCACCCAGTATTGCTATCTGCAGCGTTAGTTCTAGGTAAATGTTGCAATTCTTCAGTCATTCCTGGAGCTGTGACCAAAAAACGAGCTACGTATGGACAGTACCAAAATAAATGATCTAATGACTGTACCTCCTCGCAGCAAAATCTGCAGAGCTGGGAAGATTGTATCCCCCATATATATAACATTCTATTGGTTGCAAGAATTTTGTATAATCATTTTAATTAAAACATTTTGAATCCAGCGTCGTTTTGCGTGTTTAATTCATAAACCATGTGCCATGGAATCGGTACGTCGAAAATCTCTTCCCAACTATTTAGCCATTTATATGGCACAGCTGTACAGTTTTTGGTCCTTAAATGAAATTGGTATATATTTTTTATTTATCACAATTTTCTTTAACCATTTTTGGTCTTTAATGCAGGGCCGACAGACAAGTTCCTTACTTTTTCCCCTTCCACTTGGTAATGCTGCAATTAGTCGGTTGCAATTTTGGGTAGAGCAAACATTTCGATATGTCTGTGTTAGCTGACATAACTCCACCAGTCCTATTTATGATATCATTTACAGAAATTATATATATTTTTAATGATCGAAAAAAATACGTTTTATGAATAAGTATATTTGTTTTATTTGTTATGTCTTTTCAGGTGTATTAAACTGAAATTGCAACCAACTTTCTAAGGATTGTTAAAAAAAAAATATTAATGGAATGTGAGCAGTTGTATCTGAATAAAGGGAAAAAGGCCATTGTTGAACATGGGGTGAGATATTCTTACTAATTTACTAGAGAACCATTTTGGATGCAAGTATAACTTTTGTATGACTGATGCCTTTACTGAGAGGTCGAATGTTTTAATATTTAATATGTTCTGCTATCTGAATTCATGTTCGTTATATAAATAGGCCATTTTAATTTTGTCTGGCTTGCCATTTCAAATAAAATTGAATATTTTTGGTTCATATAATTTAAAAAGCAGGTCACTAGGTGTAGGCAAAACCTTAATCAAATAGGTTAACTGTGATATGACTAAAAAGTTAATCAGGGTGTTTTTCCACAGACAGGTATTTTCCTTTCTATGGTAGCAAGATCTTATATATTTTTGCTAACTTTCTATTAAAATGTATTGGAGTGAGATCATTTCTTTCTTCTGGGATATGTATGTACATCTTTTGTCTTGATGGTTCACCACCCTCTGGCACACATACACAATCCATGTCTCAATTGTCTGCCTCAAAGCTTGGGGTGTCCCGGATTTACGTACAGAATAATATGAAATGCTCTGAGACCAGGTTGCAGGCTCAAGGAAGGGAACGCCTGTAGTGTGTCAGTGTATGAGTCAGCGAACAGGTGTTGTGCATGTGTGTGTGAGAAATAACACTATTTTGGTTTGTCAAAGGTTTTACAAGCCTCATTCATTACTAGACATTATTTCCGATGTAACTAAGAACCAGTTTATTTCAAATACTCTTCATAAGTTATCAGTACATACCTGTAGACAAGCCCTTGAGAGGACAGGTTGCTGGGATACAAAACAGTTGATGAAAAATGTTCTGGTCAGGTTAAGCCCAAAATTTAGCTTTCTAAATCTAATCAGGCAAAGCCTGGTCAATCCTGTAAGCTAGGATGCCCAGATATATTAACTTGATTTGAGAGTACTCCTGTTAGGCTATTGTCTCGGATATCCCAGACATCGGAGCAATGTATGCTAGCGTTGGTATATTACCTGATGCAACGGTCTGTGTACAGAGACTAATTTGGCTACCTTATGATCTCTGCAGACAGAAGTTACTGTGTGTGGGGGTCAGGATCGAGAGGTTCAGTGTGGTTGGCTGTGTCTCTCCTGGGAGGTGGAAACCTCACGGTGTCACAGCTACTAGCTTCTGCACAGATGATCTTATCTCTGCTTATCTGTTCTCTCTTTTTTGATCTCATGCCTGCATATCTACATCTCGCCTGTGTTCAAAGACACATAGGCTTTTATGTAATGCCTACACACACCCACAGACATCTTCAAATTCAGATCAAACTTTCAATTGGTAGTTTGAGCATTTTCAGTTGCACATGAAAATGAATTGACATTTGAATTGACATACATTAACCCTTAGGCCCAACATTCTAGGCATAAGGTCTAAAAGGATATGATGGGAATAGGCACTGTGACAATAGCTTCACCTTGCCCTCTGACAGGCTCAATAGAGTTTTTACCACCTTGCTTGTACTAATAGTACTAACCTCTTAGATGTTAAGTCGTCTATTTGGGAGATTTTGAGTGGTTCTGGACCGGTTCTGACTGATATTTCGGTGTGCAATGCACTCTGTGAACTTCATAGGGTCCAGTGCCTTACAGCAGTGGTTCTCGAACCTCTTCTCAGGGAACCCCAGATGTTTCACAATGTTGTTGTAGCCCTGAAGTAGCTCAACTGATTCACATAGTCAAGGGCTTGACAAATTGAATTATGTGCTATCTGTGGAATAAATCAAATACATGAAATATCTGGGGGTCGTTGAGTAAAGGTTTGAGAACCACCGCCTAATAGTGCCAGAAGAACTCATCTGTCTGCACTCCGCTACCACTCTGTCTGCAGAGAAGACTTGAAGTGTCAGGTTTCACAGCCATAGGGAGCGATGTGTCCAGTGGCGACCCGTAATTCAGGGCAGGTGGGGCAGAGCCCCACTTGTCTTGAGCTCCACATTTTTAGCAATGAATAAATATATATAAATATATTTATTTTTTGGGGCTTCCCTGTTTTGCATGTTATTTTGGCATTATTACGTGTCACATATCATTTGCAGACAATGTAAAAAATATATATCATTGAGTTAATAAAGCCGCATACAAACATGGTCTCTTTTTTGTTTTATTGAGTAAGGCAGCTCCAAAATGCAGGTGTTTCAGCCCAACTCAGTGCTTTCTATGTTGGTGGGACGAGCCAGCAAAAAATTGGAGCATTGCGCCGTGATTGGCTCAATGTTCTGTCACTCATGGGAACACTAAGTTGCCACCAAGTTTATATCCTTAGTAAAGGTAGGCATCCAAAATTTCCGCCCTTTGGATCCTGCCATAGAGTAATATTATTAAGTCTTCTTCCAGGAAGGCTCAAGGTCATTGACCACAGATAAAATGACGTAAAATCAAGTTATACGTACAGTAGCTTTGATTGGACTGATCATGTCAACATCTTACTTTCAAAGTCTTAGCTTGCAGTCATCATCATGAATCAAGTTGACAATCTCCTGGGAAATCCTTTTTAATCCTTGTCATATGAAGAGAAATAATGAAGAGGAATTATAGATAAAACGTATCGGTGCTCATCGGCCATTGGACATAAAGATTGCACAACAAGTTGGAAATCGCAAATTCAACAACTATTATAATGTAATACAAGCATGAAAACATAATCTTGCAATTTTCCATGACAAATGCTAGACTTTGATGATAACGTTTGATGCCAAAATTTGCCCACAAAGGACCACCGCGCCACCTTCATGTTTAAGTGAGCATATCACAAGCCAAGGTGAGTCCAAAAATGTATTGTATGCTGCTGCATAAATGATGTGATATGCAAGGGAGATATGTATACTATAGCTAAGACAGTAATACTAAGTGTATGTTGTGTAGTAAGCTGTTTGTAGCACATGTGCCTCACCCTAATAATTTGGTCTATTTTCACCTCCTAATTTCACCTAGCGTTACTGTTCTGACTCTGTGGTGCTGCACATGTACTGTAGTCTATAACCTGTTTTTGAGAAATGTCATCATCTAATATTGTAAGAGGTTTTATTCAAATCAAATCAAATGTATTTATATAGCCCTTCATACATCAGCTGATATCTCAAAGTGCTGTATAGAAACCCAGCCTAAAAACCCAAACAGCAAGCAATGCAGGTGTAGAAGCACGGTGGCTAAGAAAAACTCCCTAGAAAGGCCAAAACCTAGGAAGAAACCTAGAGAGGAACCAGGCTATGTGGGGTGGCCAGTCCTCTTCTGGCTGTGCCGGGTGGAGATTGTAACAGAACATGGCCAAGATGTTAAAATGTTCATAAATGACCAGCATGGTCAAATAATAATAATCACAGGCAGAACAGTTGAAACTGGAGCAGGAGCACGGCCAGGTGGACTGGGGACAGCAAGGAGTCATCATGTCAGGTAGTCCTGAGGCATGGTCCTAGGGCTCAGGTACACCGAGAGAGAGAAAGAAAGAGAGAAAGAGAGAATTAGAGAGAGCATACTTAAATTCACACAGGACACCGGATAGGACATGAGAAGTACTCCAGATATAACAAACTGACCATAGCCCCCCGACACATAAACTACTGGAGGCTGAGACAGGAGGGGTCAGGAGACACTGTGGCTCCATCCGAGGACTCCCCCCGACAGTGCCAAACGGGAAGGATATAACCCCACCCACTTTGCCAAAGCACAGCCCCCACACCACTAGAGGGATATCTTCAACCACCAACTTACCATCCGGAGACAAGGCCGAGTATAGCCCACAAAGTTCCCCGCACGGCACAACCCAAGGGGGGGGGGGGGGGGGGGGCGCCAACCCACAAAGCTGTCTGCTTATATGCCCCCTTTATTTATCCTACGGTTCTGACTTGGTGTACAGGGAAAAAACTGTAAGAGCAGCACATGTTCTGCATTTTGTCGCTGTACATTTCAAAAGTGCTGTAGATCGCTCATTAATGTCTTAATCTAAATGACGGAATGCCTCTTATCTGCTCATCGTTCCCTTATGCCATAGTTTGTACATCTCAATTGTCAGTAGAAACCACATTTGTTTATGCAAGTCAGCCATGTCAGCTTTGTTTAAAAAAAGGCAATAAACAAGGCTGAATTAATTGTTTTGCTGCCAGACAAGGTTCTGCTGATAGCCAGGTGTAGCAGTGGTAAGGATTCACTCCATTGTGCTGGAAGGAAAGCTCTGCTATTGGGGACAGCTTTATGTAGGCCCTAACAGTTTGTGGGCACCGCTTGTCGCCGTTATAGTGCAATTAATGTATTGTTTAGTGTTGTGTTGTGTAGTGTAGTGTCTTTGCTGGCATGCATCTAAAACAAATATGGAAACTTTGCCCCACCAAGATTTACATGCTAAAATCGCCACTGAATGTGTCACATTTTCTGGCCTATTGATTTCCTCTGCCTCTGAGCGACAGAGCCCAGGCAAGGAGATGGCATTTTAAATCCTCCCCTAAAGTGAATAGGGTTGGGGGTAGAGGTCGATTTGGATTGTTTCATGCCATTGTAGTTCGTGGGGATGAGAAACTGGTCCTCTGGTTCTTCCAGATCTCAATTGTATTCTGCCATGTGAATAAATATATCAATTTGATCTTGAACATTCCAAATATGGCCAGCAGGGAGGGCCAACATGCATAAAATGCAACTATTGAGAAAGGTTTTGCCCAGTAATTTGGCTATTATGCCACAAAATGCCCACTTAACACAGTTTGGATGTATATAGCATAGCCTACATTTTTATGTGAGACACATAGTATACCATTCTTGTCCAAATCAAACACCCTTTAAACTGAAATATTTTGGTATTGTATTGGCATAGGCCTACAAGTAAAGGACAAAAGGCTTTGGACAAAAAAAGTTTAGCCTACTATTTGCAATATTGTCAGATATGTGGATACAGCTCTGCTTGAGCAATGTGTGATTCATGTACGAAAATGAATCATCATAATTATTTTTGGTTTTGTATACAATGACGTATCTATACATCATTGGTTATCACTGTGACAAATATGAGCACCCTTTACCTGTAGCTGACGGTGGCTCTGAAAGTGAACAAAAGAAAGGCTACCTGTGTGCTGGAACCCTTTTCGAAACCGGAAGACGACACTCCGCAGTTTAGGAGTTAAGAGATTTAGGAGTTCCACTGAGACAGACTTTAATCACCTGCGCTCCCTGCGCATTTGCAAATGCGCTCTTGGCCACTTGGCATGCGTTTAAAAAAAAATCTTGCTATAGCTTGCAAATAGTCTGCGTGGATCGGTTCAATCAACTTTTTGTGTTTCTTATTTCTATTTCTGTATAATATTTTCAATTCAATGTATTATCGATTTAATTGAAAAGCATAATTTCGGGCAACCATGAGTAAATCTGGAACATTTAAAATAAATAATTTGTTTCATAAAACAAAGTCACTGGATAAAGTAAACAAGGACGGAGGAAAGAATACATTTATAGATGCAACTTCATATGTAGATGGAGAGCCTTCAAGCCCTTTGCGGTCGAGTCGCGGACTTGTCAGCCCCAAAGATGGGACGTTTCCCGGTGATATTCTACCTGCAAGCCCGCCGAGCGAGGAGAAAAAGAAGAAGAAACGGTTCCTGTCCTTTAGGCTCAAGAAGAAACGCTCCAAGGACTCAGGGAGCATCGACGACCCATTGTTCTGTACCGGTGCCGACGAGCTCGACAGCTTCAGCAGTAACATGTAAATTATAATCTTTATGAAAATTTGTGGGGACTGGGGTAGGCCTATTATCACCTTGATTTGTTGAACAGGCTACACTGTTTATGTAGGTAGCCTAGCTCTCGCACTTAAAGGTAAGACATAAAATAGATAGGCAAACCTATCCTAATTTACCCCAATGTTTCATGCCATTATGACAGAATGGATGACATATCTTACCCTGCAGTGCTACCTGTATTGATACCTGTCAGTGCCAGCTTGGTGCTCAAATGTAGGCCACAATTTAGGTTATGATACAGGTAGGCCTACCTCAGGCAGAGTTATACTTCTGACAACAAAGCAAATTTACTGATTTTAACAGTATGATTATTTGCCTTAAAGCTCACCTCCATATTCAATAATAGGGGATTTTATTGAAAAACAGGCTATTTGCAATAAGAGATATGATTAAGAATATATTTAAATCAATAAGGCCTGAGATGGTGTAGTATATTGCCAATATACCAAGGCTAAGGGCTGTTCTTAAGCACAACGCAAGCACGACGCAACATAGAGTGCCTGGATACAGGCCCTAGCCGTGGTATAATGGCCATATTCCACAAACCCCTGAGGTGCTGTATTGCTATTATAAACTGGTTAACAACGTAATTAAAAATAAATGTTTTGTCATACCTTTGGTATACGGTCTGATATACCACAGCTGTCAGTCAATCAGCATTCAGGGCTCGAACCACCCAGTTTACAATATGTTTTAAATCCCTGGATAGTTGTCACAGATCCTCTATTGACTGACTGTCTTGTATGGGCTGCAATTATTATAAGAACTGGCTACTTTAATGTATAAATGCATCATAATCTGCAGTGTTACAACAGCTATTGTGTGTGTGTGTGTGTGTGTGTGTGTCTGTGTGTGTGTGTGTGTGTGTTGCATTGGTTAGCAATGTTGTTGGGATTGGCTACTGGATTTCAACAGAAATGGGCCTATCTGATATGATGCGCTGGATAAAGCGTGAATTCTTGCCAACTGCTTAATTTTCACACAAAACAATGAGTCATGAGGAGTTGGCAAGATAGCACAAGCATATCTGGGATCAGGCCAGGTAATATGCAGTTAGGGTTTAATTCTCCACCTGCACTCTCCCATTTGTACTCTCATAAAGATAAAGTGAGCTCCTCAAATACTTACTGTATGTGCATATTATAGTATAATAGATTACAGTCCCAGTTAATCCTGTATTTCAGTCAGGCCTACAATACATAACAACTCTATGGTATTCCAGGTAATATATAGCTAATAATATAGCTAATACTGTGACAAACCACCACTAGACCAGACATATGTTTCTCCAGTTAAACTCATTCCTCCAATTATGGTCTCACATGTATTACTGCACTTGAGGTGTTTGTCGACTGAATGCGTTTTTGATGTATTCATGTCGTTCTAAACGCAAAGCAGAGTGTATCTTTTCCCTTGTGGCAGTTTGCATAGGTAAACTAGTGAGGTGTCGAGTTCCTGCTCACCTAGTCTGCTCAGGTTTTGCTCAGGTTTTGGTCACTATTTGAAGGGAGACAAGTTTGATCTGAAGTTTGGGTCGTGATCGACATCCTTCCATCTGTGCAACGTAATGGGGAATTTACCAGCAAGCAGCAGTATAACAATGGGAAAGGCAATACCAAGGTGTGAGAAGGGTAACGGGGTAAATTAGGTGAACATTTAAATGGGAAGCTTATGTTAATCCAGGGTTATCCAACCATCTTCCTGGAGAGCAATCCTCCTGTAGGTTTTTACTCCAACCCTGGTTGTAGATATCCTGATTCAGTTTATGCTCCAGCTAATGAGAATCAGTTAGATTCACTCCATCCTGCTAGATTAGGGTTGGAGTGAAAAACCTAGAAGACAGTGGCTCTCACGGAACAGGGTTGGATAGCCCTGTGTTAAACTGTGTTTTATTGTTTGTTTGATCTTAAATAGTTTGGGTGGATTTAAGTGTCCAGTCTGTCATTTTTAACAGCCTGGATGGGGTTGAGGAAATGTGTCTCAATGTGTTTTGAAGCCATACATGGTTTATCACGTGACATAAACAGCCATGACATCTGCTAATTGTTCATGGCGGTTATTTCATGATTATGCCATCCTTAAGGCGGCGGTAATGTTTTCGGGTAAAGTGTGACCGACACAACGTGGAGTGCCTGGACACAGCCTTTAGCCGTGGTATATCGGCCATATATCACAAACCCAGAGGAGCCTTATTGCCATGATTAACTTGTTACAAATGTAATTAGAGCAGTACAAATACATGTTTTGTCATACCCGTGGTATACAGTCTGATATACCACAGCTTTCATGGAATCAGCATTCAGGGCTCGAACCACCCAGTTTATAATATTCAAAAATCAATGGGCACCGTATATCATTGAAATGACCATTGAACACGAACAGCATATAGTCACTGTCACACTTGCATCTATGCAACCTGGATGTCTGTGTTACTATGTGGTGTAAATACTATTACTTTCAGAAAGCTATAGACTATCCTCATGGCTATGCAAGTGTACTGCACATGTTTTTCATTATAAACCAAACTCCATAACACACCCCAACAACTCTCCCTACTAGATGATGACAGTCAACCATAACCTAACTGGGTTCCACTGTCAGACAGATACATTAGAAACCCTTATGGTGGGACTCTCACGAACGTTGTGCTATCCAGTGTAACTTGCCTGGCAAGTGTGCATGCGTTAATTCAGAGAAAGTGTTGTTTCCTTATACACGTTTGATGTTTTAGCATTGAACTTTGACTAGTGACTTATCCGGTGTGATGATGATGATGTAGTGTGGATCATGTACTAGGCTGAGTAGGTGGCCTGGCCAGCCCTACATCATATTTGAATAGTGGATCAGAAACCTGTTGCACCCGTAGGACCATGCAGTGCAATCCTATCAACCTGAGCTCAGTAATGTGTGATCCCTGCAGGCCTGACAGGGAGGAATATGACTCACGCGCAGAAACGCAGGCACACACGCACTCGTTCAGCAAATTACATTTGAGACAGAAGACGTTTTCAGAGTCCCTGTAAATGTACACTAACAGATCCTATCTGTTCTTGAGGTTAGAGGAGAGCTGCTGTAACTTTTCACCAGTTTGTGACTGTCATCACAGACTGTCTGGTGGACTTACGTTCTGTCCTGTGTTTGTTTGTTCATCGTAGGTCAAAGAAACACAGACCATTCAGTTTACGTACAGTAACATAGCTTTGTTCAGATATGTTTTCAGAGATATGCTTTAAAAATCCTAAACCTTCTACCATACTCTGTCAACAACACCCCTATACAAACAAACCTATTTATAGTACCCTAGTACTGTTCTGTATTCTCACTCATCAGGTATAAGTGTCACAATCGTTTTTTTATCCACTTTGAATGGCACTTGGGCTCAAAACAGTTGTCAATGCAAGGTTTCAAATGGTCCTCAGCTGAAATTCTATACAAGGCAGTTATAGGAACGGGATATGTAATGATTTTGGATTGTAGCACAGTTGCCAGACCGAAAGCCAGAAAGGTATAGCTCGTGGCTCCAGCATGCTTGAATGTATGGTTTTGGATTACCAAAGACATGTCACATACTATACCAGTGCACTATGCCACAGGCCCTCATGCATCCACCCAAATGTTAGCATCATTAACTTAATAATCCATGCCCTTCAGTGGTTCCACTATCATTTCATCAACAAAACAAGCACCCTTTCATTTTTCTGCCCACCCATACTGGAATTATACGACCGAACACCAATCCAAAACAGAGTGCCACACACTCATAATGTTGAATAGTGGGAAGGGATGTATCCGTTTTAGATGTGACACATATAGTCCGTTTGCACAGTTTGACCAAACATTCACGGCCTTACTGCTTAGATAAGTGATCTGCTTATCATACTATAGAACTGATGGATTGCTTTCAGTAATGTACTGTAAATGGTGTCTTGTGACAGAAAGGGGACACTCTGATTGTGGTGCAGTTGCTTTCTTTCTGTGCTTTGTGAATTTTGAGTTACGGCATCTTGTTTATGTCCCTGTCTTTTATATTTCCAAGCCTGCGGCTAATTGGAATTGAACCAGTACTGCACTGTGTATCCCAGTTGAAGTTTTGGACAGACGTAACATGCTCCCCCAGCATGCTTGCTTCACTGACACAATGGCATTATATCAAAGCTTCTGGTTATGAGCGATGTTCCCTCAAGTTGTTTTGGCACTGAGCAAATTTCAGGTCTTCTGAGCGCAAACTCGAACGTTGTGAATATTCTATGCAACTTCCAGCTTGCGTTTAGTGTGAACACTGATGCTGTACCCACTTTAAGTTACAGTTTCAGACAGTGGTCAAGTAGGCTACTGTGGATGATTATAATGTAGGCCTACCAGAGTGGCCTAAATAGCATCAAAAACAATGGAGAAAATGCATCCCATAACATGGAAATAGCCGTTCTATCATTCAGCCTACAGTAGCAGCCAATGTGTGGTGTTAAATGTAGGCCTACATTCCATGAGACTTTTGAAAAAAAAAAACATGCAGGGCTTGACATGAACCTGTTTATCCACTTGTCCTTCAGACAAGGAGGTAACTGGAAATTTAGTTGTGTTTGATGCAAGAAACCACTTTACAAAATAGAACGGATTATTATTCCCATACAATTATAACAGAGAATCAGACAAATTATGCTACCCTCTGCCTATTGGCTACTTAGCTTATTCAAGCCTGTCTCAAAATACAACACTGCCCCTTTAAGACAAAAAAAGCTCTTTACCTGACTTGTTTTAAAAAAATGGCTAGAAATGCTCATGTTTTGTGCTCCTGTAGGAAGCATTCTCTCCACCATTGCTGACTACAAATTATCTATAACTGGGCTAAAAATGCTACATGCAGCTCTCGCTTTGGTCTCAAAACAAGCGCATTTACTCACGACCGCTCATGCTGTAAACACAGCCCATTTCAAAGTGAATGGCACAGATGCATTATGGCAATGGTCTATTTGCATAGGCCTACTGCTGTTATGGCGCAACGGTCTGTGTAGAGAACAGGACTGAGTCCTGCCTGTGAATGCAATAGAATCCTACTCCGATGTGTTCTGCCTGCAACCACATCTCTCGCAGCGGGATGTTGCGTTGAAAGTGGCTAATATTGCGTTGATTCGATCACAATTCCCACAGTAAAGAGAAAACCTTAATGGTGTTAGCTAAGGGGGAAAACTCTAGAAAGTTCAATCTGGTGCTTATCTGCCGGGACTGATCTTTCTTCTGCACAGCAGTCCCTGGGGAGCTGTGCTCCCACGCATCTGCTCAACTTCGAGGCAACATTGGCTGTGAGCCTCACAGACAAGTCTTTATCAGTATCGTTGAGCGTACTACTGCTCTATAATCTTACTAGGCTCTGTACTGACAGGATCTCCAGTATGATGCGTAACAGCCAGGTTGTGGTGAGTGCCTGGGGGAGGGTGTAGACAGGGCCAAGCAGGTTGTATGATAAATGAGAAGTGGATTCTAACACAACACCTGTGGTTTCCCTCCACACTGTAGGATTGCTCCTACACTCCTACGCTGTAGCTTATAGGCCTACCTGTGCTCCTGATTAACAAACGCAAGGTTATGCTATGGGTTATGACTCATTTACAATGGGTTTGTACTGTAACAACTGGAAGGAGGGTCCTCTTTACACTAATACCGTTGTTTCCTTCGGATGGTTAAAGTAGTCTGCTCTCAAATCCCCAAATGATCTTCTATGGGTGTGTGCATACCGGTCGTCTTCATCTGGTGTCTTCTTTATCTACTACTGAAAGGGTAGTTGTTTTAAGCAAAGAGTAGGCTGTGCCCCTGGACAACTAGCTATACATGGCCATTGGCCATAGTACAATTGACCTACCGGTTAGTGTTTGCCAAGGTTTCAACTACCTTTTTTTTGCGTATTTGCTGGAGATTTCCTAGGAGATACATTCCAGTTTAGTTCCATGAAGTTAATGTTATGTGTTATTCTACCTGTAGGAGATTTCCATTGTTAAGACTGTGATAAATATGATTCATATATTAATTCATTATGAGTTTGGATGTTTTGATGTTATTGTTTATTGGTTTTGTGGGAATGTGGCAGTTTCAGGTACAGAGTGTATGGAATCAGTTGTCTCCTGTAGAAGCGGACACATACAGTATCTGTAGTAAAGGGTTATTTGCATTTCTGTTGATGGAGTTTGCCATGGGAACTCAGAACAATAAACAGATGTAGCCTTACTGCCAAATGCTGCAGAGACAGTCTATTCGTGGTCTGTAACCGGCTCCCTGCTTTCCCTTTGATCCCAGCTCGCCCGGGGAGAGTGTTTGTATGAAACTTTTTGTAAAGCGAAAGGAAAGATGCCATAATGATTGACTGGTAATATTGTGGCGAGCCGCACCACGCAGACACAGTCACGAAGCTCATCAGCTGACACGTTTCAATCATAGAATAGAATATGTAGATTAAATCAAATTTAAAATGTATTTGTCACATACACATGGTTAGCAGATGTTAATGCGAGTGTAGCGAAATGCTTGTAGTGTAGCGAAATGCATTATCATCCTCTCTGTATAGACATACTCGATTGCTCTAGGTCCAATCCATTTTTCTCTTATTTAAACATTCCTTGCTCGATGGTTCATATTACTGTTCTTTACCAGATAAATCTGCTTAAATCTTCTCCGATGTGACATAATTGATTTCACTATCTGTTCCGTGTTCCCTAGATCATCAGAGTCACTCCAGTGGAATGCACTTAGCAAGCAAAGCATTTACAAATAGTTCCCTACTTTAGGACCATTAGATAAGACATTGATTCACCATTCTGTCCATATCAGCCCTTTTGACATCATCCCCTACAGACAGACAGTATTGCTGTCTGGATTCCTAAACCGGTGTTGGCCCTGCTTCACTCCCATGGGGGAGGTTCTGTTAAACTCTTACATATGGCACAAGGCCTGTCAGCGGAGAGCATGAAGGACTGTTGTCAAAAGCATAAAAAGTACAATTATAACTCTGATCGGTCATGGCAAAGGTTGAGGGGAGTCTTATCTGTGCTATCCTAGGTATTGACCATTCTCATATTGAGCGCTTGTGTGAGTTTGAGTGGATTAAGAGAGAGTATCAGACAGGGCCCTGCAGGTAGAGACAGAGTAGAGGGTGAGGTCGGAGAGAGGGAGCAAAAAGAGGGATGGAATGAGGAAGGGGATGGGGTGAGGTTGGAGTGAGGGATGGGTGGGGGGAGTGAGTGAGTGAGAGGGAGGAGTTACGAGGAGTGGGACAGTGGACAGTGGGACAGTCTCCATGAGCTCAAGATGTGTAAAGCATATCGCCCAAAGCTTTCCAAAGGGTTGGGAGATGTGTTTGGAATTTAACTGTCATGGCTGACTGGTTCTGGAGTCTAGAGAACTAGAAACCTTAAAAACTTGTCTGCAATGAAATAGAATGTGCATGGCATGAACCGGAACCAAGGTTGCGAGATCCTATCGAATTTTCTCACCTGAATTAAATGCGTTGTTTGCCTAGTTCCTTTATGCTTTACTTAAAAATACATACAGAAACTAAAAGGTTAACAGCCATTTAAACCCAATGACTGAGTCGTCATGGCAAGGTCACAGTTACCATATCACAACTATCCCTCTGAGGGACAGTATGTTGGTCCCTCCCTACACTTCTCTATGTTGACAGATGTCTCTCTACCCCTCCAGGTAAAATGGATGCTTTAGGCATCACTCCATCCCCAACACATAATCACTGACACAATCACAGAGCCGACAAGGCCAGACGAAGCCTACAGCTTTTTACTGACACTGATGGGTGTTTTGTAGGTTGTGTTGTTGTATCTCGTCAAGGCCAACTCTTGATTTTGAGACAATGAATCAAGGCTTTGGTTTTCAATGGTCAATT
The DNA here is from genome assembly GCF_002021735.2 of Oncorhynchus kisutch. Classification (NCBI taxonomy): domain Eukaryota; kingdom Metazoa; phylum Chordata; class Actinopteri; order Salmoniformes; family Salmonidae; genus Oncorhynchus; species Oncorhynchus kisutch. The sequence goes on from NC_034187.2 coordinate 34,763,046, forward strand.
AAATTCAGCTTAGTACACCTGTTTTACCCTATCAATCGTCATCCAAAGTAAAAGGTTGTATTACTTTATATTTTTCATGTACGGAAGCGTATTAGGACCAAGTGAAGAGACATTTGATTTATGTAATCAGTAGTGTAACTTTGGATTACCAGAACTCAGTAACGTAATCTGATTACATTCTGTTACTTTTAGATTACTTTCCCCTTAAGTGGCATTAGAAGAAGACAAAAATGTATGTTACCAATTGAATGACATCTATTGTAGGATAAATCAATGTTAAATTTTACTTAGCTGGTCATATGGATGTTAAATTTTACTTTATGGGTTGGTTTTGTTGTCATGGAGGACTGATTCGAGTTGAAAAATAAATGCTGCGCTCATGGAATGGCATGCTTTGAGAACTACTGAAAAGTGCTATTTACAAAATGAATGCCATATGCTGCATTTGCTGTAGGCCTGTTGTTTACTTTTTCGTCGGTGACACTTTGATATCTTGATAATATACAGCTGTTTTATAGGGCAAATCCACAGATAAATTTTTTTTAAAAATGGTCGCCCCGCCTCTGTTTTGGAAAAAAGCTGAGGAATGGGCCTGTAGAAATATAACCATTCTCAGATGAATAGACAGAGCTATGGATGCAAGGACTGACCATCCATGATATAACAATGATTGCTTTAACCATGTTATGAGGCGATACCGTGTTTGTTACATTTACAATGTTTGCAAACATTGGATTAAAACAAGCCTATATTTTAGGTTCTCATGAAGTGCGACAGTTGAGCTAAACTCATGAGGCATTTATACGTTTTATTCTTCAAGAATCAATGCATATACATTATATCATTTATAAATCCAAAAATGGATGTAGCAGCTACTGATTGCCCCTTTAAGTCTATCAAAAGTGTGCAAGTTTAAGCATGTGTCCATTACGCCTATGGATTTTTTACTTGTATCAGCATGAATTAGATTGAGCAATTAAAGCCCAACTTTTATTCCATAGGCTTGGATCCGCACCATGCAGCTGTTGCACAAGCACATTTTTCACCCACCGGCTGTCTACGAGTTTCAAAAGCAGTGATTGATAGGCATCTTAAACTTCTTGAATTCAACCATTATTGGGTTCAAATACACATTCAGATTTGTGAACAGCCATCCACAGCAACCACAATCCGTAAAGCTCAAATAGCTAAATGAGAGATCAGCAGTGGGATTCACATCAATGCGCTATGATATAAATAATAAGTGACATCCGTATCATCGTAGACTACACTGCTGTCATCCTTACCTCCAAGCGTTTATTCAAGTTGGATAATCTTTGGATGCCGACAGCAGTCGTACCATTGGAAGACCTAGCTTGGACTGTAGCCTACAAAAGCCTATTCCTGCTCTTTTCCCCCGACCCATCAAACACATTTGGTGTGTCGTCATAGTGGTCTCTGACTTGTGGTCAGACTCGCTCAGGTGTCAAAAACTTAAGTGTCAAAGATTTTCTTTTTGCAAACATCCTTTCTGAATTTTAAAGTAATCCTCAAAGTAATCATCTAGTTTTTCAAAAGTATCTGTAATCTGATGACCATATTTCTGCTGGTAACATAACGGATTACAGTTACCGTTTTTTTGTAATCCATTACTCCCCAACCCTGGTCTTTTCAGAAGGAGGAACCACACGGACTTGGATGAGGTATTTTGAGTATGTGTAGTTACATAGGTAGAGATGGGTTGTGTGTGTATGCAGCTGTGTGTGTATGGGGGAGTAAAACGTAGAGGCAAAACAAACAAATGGTCATCGATCTAATGATCTAACACACTTGTTTAAGCAGGCGTTGCTGCACACGCACTCATGCACACACACACACACACACACACACCAAGTTTCCCCTGGCAACTTCAGACTGGATGGATTCTCCCTTTCTTGAAATAATCATTGATCTAAATATTGATCTATTAGATCAATGATCAATAAAGAAATATTCACTTATCTGAAATAACTTGGTTGGTAGCCTAGCGTAAAATCTCCTTACACGTATCCATCTATCAGTGATGTTTTCAAGGATGTTTTCAAGGATGTTCAAGGATGTTATCCCAAAACAGGGGCATAGTGTCCGTTATGCTGTAGGCTATGCATTAGGCTCAGCTATACCACTAACTTAGGTTACCACTTGTTCACAACATACAAACTAGTGGCTAGACCTGTTAGGTTATAATAATGGTCCATAAAATTGCTTTCTTAGATGGGGATTTAAACTGCCTCCCTGCCCCGTGGCTATGCAAGTTCCATGACAGGGGTATGGGGGCAGCCCTTGAGCAAGACAGGGACGCGCAATCCTTCTCCGTGCAATCCGTGGCTTATATTCACAAGATAATAAGCATGGGCCTATGAGACTACTTCATTGGAAGTGTACATCACCATGCCATTACACACACATTTGTAAGTTAAACTTTCGTTTTGACACAAAGGCAGCTGGACCTAGCTGTCACTCTAAAATACTATGCAAGGTGTTGGCATACGCAGGGGATTGGGAACATCGTGGCAAATTGTGTGTGTGATTTTGGTTTTACTATCCTTGTGGTGACCAGACGTCCTTTACAAGGACAGTATAACATGGACAAGTCTGAGAAGTGGGGACATTTCGCAAAATGCTATTTTAGGTTTAGGTTTACAATTAGGGTTAGGTTTAGGGTAAGGAGTTAGGGTTCTGGTTAGGGTTAAGGTTTAGGGGTTAGGGAAAATAGGATTTTCAATCAATTATTTGGTCCCCACATAGATAGTAAAACAAATGTGTGTGTGTGTGTGTGTGTTCATTCAGAGTGGCTGAACACACATTCTGGATATTTTACAGGTGTAGACAGATTTGGGCAGTGAAACCATTTAACCATTCATCATTATCCCATCGTCTAAAATCCTTGACAGGTGGCGGCGCACTACTGACTTATGACACCAAGTCTTAAAATAAAGAAATATAATTTAGAAAAGATATCCGTCAAATATTTTGCATTTAGGGAGACTACGAAATCTGGTCACAACGCGGATACAGTGGACAGATAAGAGACACATCTTAATACCATGTGTAGATGCTTTTCTGAAAACGTGGGCACAATCAGAATGTGAACAACATTAAGACAGAAGACACATGTTTGTGCCTGTTATAAACAAGGCGAGGGGGTGTGAATGCAGTCTGTCTCTACAGTTTGTAGGCAGCAATTTGGTGCTCCAGGTTCAACTAGACGAGAATAAGTGACTGTCACCTGCAAAGTTTAAGTTTAGATAACCTGTGACAGTCTATTGGTCTGTTTTCAGTCCAGTCAATGGAATATTGCTGGTACAGTCTGACACTAGACATACAAACTGTTACAACTGACCCAGATTCAGCTTTAGCTAGTTAAAATGCCAGATTAGCTGGTGGCATGTGACAATGATCTGACTTTGGAATATAGCACTTAACATTAAAGGTGTAGCTCTTGTTATTTTTACATACAAAGCCAATGCAATGCGATCTGGGCCAGCGTATTATAGGTGTGTGCTGCACATCCTGTTATTTGTGCATGTGTGTGTGTGTGTGTGTGTGTGTGTGTGTGTGTGTGCGTGCGTGACCTTCGAAAGACTATTGACCCTGTCAATACGGTTCCTATCATTCTGCAAACCATGCACAGTAGCAGGATATTCATGTAATGTGTGATGGCGTGTGTGGAGGGAGGGAGTGCTTCTGTTGTTTGAGGGGACTGGTTAGAAGTCAATAAGTATTCTAGCTTCTTTTGGGCAAACACAGTCTTTCTAGAGGACTATAATGCAAACATAACCCTGCTTTGAACCTCATCCCCCTGAACACTGTATATACAAAGACAAAATCACATACCGTACGTACTGTATACACACAGACCCACAGAGTGGTATTCAATAAAGACCTAGGGATCACGCTGACATCAGTCATCTTCTGGGGAAATAAAGCTCTCTTTGTTGTCCTGCAGTGAATACAGGACTTATTGCAATATACAGGCCTGCCTGTTTGAACGAGATGTTTTTCCTAGCCCTTCCTCCTTGGTTTTTACTAACAACCAGTCTAATTTCTCTGCTGCCAACAGTTATCCCAAGAACTGTTGTATTGCTTCAATTTTGTCAGAAATCACTCGACTGTGACAATTAAGTCCTAACTGTGCCAGTTACTGTCACTCCCTGGCCATAGAGAGGCTTTTATTTTCTATTTTGGTTAGGCCAGGGTGTGACTAGGGTGGGCGTTCTAGTTTCTTTATTTCTATGTTTTGGCCGGGTATGGTTCTCAATCAGGGACAGCTGTCTATCGTTGTCTCTGATTGGGAATCATACTTAGGCAGCCTTTTTTCCCAACTGTGTTTTGTGGGTAGTTGTTTTCTGTATTGTTTTTGCACCTTACAGAACTGTTTCGGTTTTCCCTCTTGTTTATTTTGTGATCAAATAAAATCATGAACACTTACCACGCTGCGCTTTTGTCCGATCCTCATTACGACGAGAGCCGTAACAGTTACGACTAATAAAAAATGTATCGGACTGAGCTGCACATTCTACACGCTCACCTCACTCCAAATGTCCTATATTTTAGGCTACGATTTGGCTATGATTTGGTCAAACAGTGATGTGCATTATCCTCATTCTTTACTGTAATGAAAGTCGCTCCGCTGCCCCTGTATCTGTTTCACTGGAGCTTACTTCTGTGATGATCAAAAATGGTTCTGATTGTAGGCTATAACGTTTCAAAATCCAACTGCGGGGAAAACACAGCTTTGGAGGCAACTGATGTCACTGTTGAAGAGAGAATATTCTCATCTTTCTGTAGGTATAATTTAATATTGAGCTCTATAGCAATTATTTTACAACTAAGATATTTGATATTGCTTTGAGAAGTATTTTTAGGAAATTACATTTACTGTTAGATTGTTACATGGCTACCAGCAGTGGGTATTATGTTTAGAGTTAATTATCTAGCTACCCAACTAGCACACAATGTTCTGAGAACCATATGTTTCTTATAGCTTGGTGAGAGTGTGGTTATTTTGCAGGATAGTTGCTTGGCTTTGGAACATTCTCAGCACATTGAAGGAACTTGAGAAAATAATGTCATTTTCTTGTTATTTCATTACTTTAACAGAACGTTTCCTAAACGTTCAAACATGGTTACATTTTATAAAATGTTGGTAATGTTCTAAGAACGTTCCCCAACTTCTTTGACAGTGGGAATGTTCTCAAATATTTCAGAGAACGTAAAGAAACAATGTTCTTCTATGAGAATTTCAATATTTCAGCATAACGTTTCCTACAGGTTTCCTCTTAGTTCTATCTAAAGTAATGTTCTCAAATTGTTCGAAGAAAGTTAAGAAACAACGTACTTCTGTGGGTACGTTTCCTACAGGTTTCTTGATGGTTCTATTTAAAGTAATGTTCTCAAATGGTTCTGAGAACATTAAATCAAAATCAAATCAAATTTATTTGTCACACACACGGTTAGCAGATGTTAATGCGAGCGTAGAGAAATGCTTGTGCTTCTAGTTCCGACAATGCAGTAATAACCAACGAGTAATCTAACCTAACAATTCCAAAACTACTACCTTATACACACAAGTGTAAAGGGATAAAGAATATGTACATAAAGATATATGAATGAGTGATGGTACAGAACGGCATAGGCAAGATGCAGTAGATGGTATCGAGTACAGTATATACATATGACATGAGTAATGTAGGGTATGTAAACAAAGTGGCATAGTTTAAAGTGGCTAGTAATACATGTATTACATAAAGATGCAGTAGATGATATAGAGTACAGTATATACATATGAGATGAGTAATGTAGGGTATGTAAACATTATATTAAGTAGCATTGTTTAAAGTGGCTAGTGATATATTTTACATCAATTTCCATCAATTCCCATTATTAAAGTTGCTGGAGTTGAGTCATGTTATTGGTGGCTGTTTAACAGTCTGATGGCCTTGAGATAGAAGCTGTTTTTCAGTCTCTCGGTCCCTGCTTTGATGCACCTGTACTGACCTCGCCTTCTGGATGATAGCGGGGTGAACAGGCAGTGGTTGTTGTCCTTGATGATCTTTATGGCCTTCCTGTGACATCGGGTGGTGTAGGTGTCCTGGAGGGCAGGTAGTTTGCCCGCGGTGATGCGTTGTGCAGACCTCACTTCCCTCTGGAGAGCCTTACGGCGTTGGGAGAAGCAGTTGCCGTACCAGGCGGTGATACAGCCCGACAGGATGCTCTCCATTGTGCATGTAGAAGTTTGTGAGTGCTTTTGGTGACAAGCCGAATTTCTTCAGCATCCTGAGGTTGAAGAGGCGCTGCTGCGCCTTCTTCACGATGCTGTCTGTGTGGGTGGACCAATTCAGTTTGTCTGTGATGTGTACGCCGAGGAACTTAAAACTTACTACCCTCTCCACTACTGTCCCATCGATGTGGATAGGGGGGTGCTCCCTCTGCTGTTTCCGGAAGTCCACAATCATCTCCTTAGTTTTGTTGACGTTGAGTGTGAGGTTATTTTCCTGACACCACACTCCGAGGGCCCTCACCTCCTCCCTGTAGGCCGCCTCGTCGTTGTTGGTAATCAAGCCTACCACTGTTGTGTCGTCCGCAAACTTGATGATTGAGCTGGAGGCGTGCATGGCCACGCAGTCGTGGGTGAACAGGGAGTACAGGAGAGGGCTCAGAACCCACCCTTGTGGGGCCCCAGTGTTGAGGATCAGCAGGGTGGAGATGTTACCTACCCTCACCACCTGGGGGCGGCCCGTCAGGAAGTCCCTCCCAGTTGCACAGGGCGGGGTCGAGACCCAGGGTCTCGAGCTTGATGACGAGTTTGGAGGGTACTATGGTGTTAAAGGCTGAACTGTAGTCGATGAACAGCATTCTCACATAGGTATTCCTCTTGTCCAGATGGGTTAGGGCAGTGTGCAGTGTGGTTGAGATTGCATCGTCTGTGGACCTATTTGTGCGGTAAGCAAATTGGAGTCGGTCTATGGTGTCAGGTAGGGTGGAGGTGATATGGTCCTTGACTAGTCTCTCAAAGCACTTCATGATGACGGAAGTGAGTGCTACCGGGCGGTAGTTATTTAGCTCAGTTACCATAGCTTTCTTGGGAACAAGGACAATGGTGGCCCTCTTGAAGCGTGTGGGAACAGCAGACTGGGATAAGGATTGATTGAATATGTCCAAAGACACACCAGCCAGCTGGTCTGTGCATGCTCTGAGGACGCGGCTGGGGATGCCGTCTGGGCCTGCAGCCTTGCGAGGGTTAACACGTTTAAATGTTTTACTCACATCGGCTGCAGTGAAGGAGAGTCCGCATGTTTTGGTTGCGGGCCGTGTCAGTGGCACTGTATTGTCCTCAAAGCGGGCAAAAAAGTTATTTAGTCTGCCTGGGAGCAAGGCATCCTGGTCCGTGACGGGGCTGGTTTTCTTTTTGTAATCTGTAACCCTGCCACATACCTCTTGTGTCTGAGCCGTTGAATTGCGACTCTACTTTGTCTTTATACTGACGCTTAGCTTGTTTGATTGCCTTGCGGAGGGAATAGCTACACTGTTTGTATTCGGTCATGTTTCCGGTCACCTTGCCCTGGTTAAAAGCAGTGGTTCACGCTTTCAGTTTCACGCGAATGCTGCCATCAATCCACGGTTTCTGGTTTGGGAATGTTTTAATCGTTGCCATGGGAACGACATCTTCAATGCACTTTCTAATGAACTCGCTTGCCGAATCAGCGTATTCGTCAATGTTGTTGTTGGACGCAGTGCGGAACATATCCCAGTCCACGTGATGGAAGCAGTCTTGGAGCGTGGAATGAGATTGGTCGGACCAGCGCTGAACAGACCTGAGCGCGGGAGCTGCTTGTTTTAGCTTCTTAAGAAAACTTCAATAATGTTCAGAGTTCAATTTTTTTTACATTTAAAAACATATACTGTTCACTGTTCTCAGCATCAACAAAACTCTCTCTATCCTCAATGTTGTTAAGTGTGTTCAGCTGTGTTTGCCGCGCCCACATTGGCCACACCTGGTCTTAATGATCGCTTGTTTCCTTTGAAATAGGGTCTGTTTGAATAGACTAAAATAAACAGCTTTGTATGAGTTATAAAAACATGGCATGGTAGCCCCATCCTGGTGGTGTAGTGGACTTATTCCATGGATAGAGAATAGAACACGATCATAGCTTTGAATCTCACATGCCACAATAAAAAATAAATGTTTTTGCATGATTAATGCCCAAGCAAATCCATTTCTATGTGTCCTATCTGTGCTTTGAGTTCAAAATAGTTAACTCAAACTAAGCTAGCAGTGTTGTTAAAAGTTTTACTGGAACATGTTCTCAGAACATTATTTAATTACCTTCAAATAACCTGCTATTTCCATTGTCAGAACATTATTAAAACCTCCCAGGAAAATTCCCTCGATTTTAGGTTGCACCTAAAAATATCTTGAATCATGACATTGAATGCCACTTCAGAAGTATATTAAACCTCTTAATTAAGCATAGCAAAAAAATTATTGGTGTCACCAAATCATGGGCTTGTGCAACCAACTGAAAATGCTAGTCTGGAGCCCTGAAACTGATATAGTACATTGCTATTCTGGACAAAAGCTCTGTCTTTCAGCTTTCTGCTAAACTATGCATAGTTGCGTAATGTACAGTATGTGCACAGAGTGATATATAATGTTTAATGTTCATATTCTCTGTCTATTAAACTTAAGCACATGCATCATTCAGCTACCATTGTAAGCTGCTGTCCAAACCAGAGCCGTTTAAGTGTGTTTTAGAGTTTGCATTAGATTGGGCCTGGCAAAAACAAACATGTCTTTCATCAACAGCCACTGGTGAGTCACCCAGCCAGCCCCACTCATAACTTGTAGAATAGGGTTTGAGTCAGGCCTTGACTTCCCTCCATCCCTTGTTTGACTTGATGAAGTCCCACAGGGTCCACATGTTTTCTCCATGCGTATGTTTATTAAAACATGTTTGTGTGTTTGTTTCTGTGTGATGAGTGATCCGATTCATGTGACTGTTTTGAAAAACCTAGGCAAGTTGGCATTGTCGTGGCATCGCACTGTGCCAAGCTGCAAGCTGTGCCAAGCTGTCCAGTGTGTGTGTGTGTGTGTGTGTGCATGCATGATACACTGCCTTTTTGACAAAACAGCTGTGCTGTGTTGCCATTGTAAGTGTATCGTGTGAACATGCCCAGGAAACTAGTGGGGGTGACCATAGGCATTGCACAACAGTTCATTGAACTTCATTAATGGCTAAAACACTTTACATTTACATGTTACAGGAAAGATTATTTAAACTGTTAATGTTACACTCTTAGAAAACAATGTTCCAAACAGCTTCTTCTGCTGTCCCCATAGGATAACCCTTTTTGGTTCCAGGTAGAACAATTTTGGGTTCCATGTAGAACCCTCTGTGGAACCAACAAGGGTTTTTCAAAGGGTTCGCCTATGGGACAGCCGGTTTTAGAAAGCACCTTTTTATCTAAGAGTCTACCCGGTTCCTCTTGTTATGCAAAGTTGTGCCTGATCTGAAGACGCGCTATCTCCACAGCCCTGTACTGTGTGGGTGACATCAGTTGGCATGGCATAACAAGAGGAACTGCCCCTCCCTACCTTCAGGCTATGCTCAAAACCAACATTCCAAACCGAGCACTCCGTTCTGCCACCTCAGGTCTCTTGGCCCTCCCACCCCTATGGGAGGACAGCTGCCGCTCAGCCCTTCTCTGTCCTGGCACCCCAATGGTGGAATCAGCTTCCCCCTGAAGCTAGGACAGCAGAGTCCTTGCCCATCTTCCCGAAAACATCTGAAAAACTACCTCCTCATGCAGTATCTTAAATAATCTTCTTCCTCGCCTTGACCCCCCCCCAAAAAATTAAGAAAAAAAAGAACACTTAACCAGCACTGCACTTGACCCCCCCCCCCCCCCCCCCCTCTTAGCTCCGATTCTGCTGACAGCTACGTTATTGAAGAAAAATGTACTTTCTATGCCTGTGATATGTGGTTGTCCTACCTAGCTATCTTGAGATGAATGCACTAACTGTAAGTCACTCTGGATAAGAGCATCTGCTAAGTTACTAAAATGTAAATGTAACAGAGAAAGACTCCAGGCAGGTTGGAACTGGTTGGTTTGGGCCTTGGCTTTGTGTCAAGAGTCTGCAAACTGCAAAATTGTTAATGTTTTCTGTGGATAGGCCTATGTAACAGTGAATATCCATTATTTAACTAATGGAAGCAATTAGCATTCATATGCATTGTCATCCTTTCAGATCTTTTCATATCAAGCCGTGGTATGTGAGATGTTCTGCCAGACGTCTTCACGAAGAGAATGCATCTGCGCTGGATGCTTCCTCTGTGGAAGTCTTGCAAACTGAGCATCGTTTTGCAGAAAACAAATTCATAATCAACACCATTCATGCATGATGTCCCATGAATTAAAAACATCCCCGGTTCCTTCCCAATTCATGGCTCATAGACTGAATGTTGTAGCACACCTTTCTGCACAGTTTACCCAACGTCACTGTACCAGTAAATCATTAACTAAAGAGACTGGCTTCAAAGTGTTGGCAAAGTTGGCATGACCAGGGTAACTAAACATATGCCACGGGGAAACAATAGATTCTGTAGAATGGCAGTATGTTTTATTATTCTGTATGATTCATCAGTCAGGAAAATGTAATCCGATACACCCTCTTGTAGGCAGAGATGGTATAATAAAGCTAGAAGATGCTGGTCAGTGATACCAGCTATCTTGGAACAAACATAGCGTCCTCTTGTGGTGAAAAATCCACATGACCAGCCATTTTCACTTGGCAGGGGTTTAGGTGGTTGAAACTTCCCGAACGTAGAAGATACAAATGTAAGTGAATAGTGTAGACGATTATCGTATTGATTGATGTTAAAAGTGTTTCTCTAGGTACTGGATTAATCTTCAACATTGCTGAATTATTTCTGAACATTTTACTCCTCTTAAAACACCCCGGATGTTGCACACGTATCTACAATGGAATGCTGTTGACCATTCTGCATTTGGGGGAGTGATGACCGTAGCTCACTATAATGGGATGCCACAGTGGGTGAGCTAGCCTAACTGCTTCTGTTGACAACACAGAGTCTACTTAAAAGCCTTTGGGTATAGTGCTGACAGCCAAAACCTCTTGAAAACAGACCAGTGCCTCTTCACACACATGTCCCAGAATCCACGCGGTGTAGTCTAACTGCTGCACACACGCATTGGTGTGACTAAGTCGTGTGGAGTGAATGTCGTCTGACCAGTGTCCCATTTGTCTCTGCTATCATTGTTGTCGTCTGCCGAGCATGATTAAGGTGTCAACACTTACAATGAATGCTCTAATGAACTCACCCCATTTGGAGGGAGGAAATGTTTTTGGTTTTATTCCTGTACTGCAGTACATGTATGTACACAGTGTGTGAAGAGAACAACAGATGCCATAGTTTAAACAGGAAACACAAGGGTTGTCGTTTTGTTCTTGGATAAGTTGACGTTTAAGAAAACGAGACTTTTCTGTTTTACAGGTGATGTTGTTTTCAGAGCGTCAAGCAGTCAAGGGAGGTGACTGGACTTTTGTACCTTTCATTTTGACAAGGTCATATAACATTAATGGGATAACAACAACATGTGGGTGGGACTATCAGCCATGCCATGGGTCTGTGAATGTGTGTGACAGAATGTGGGTCAAAGGCTAAGGATATGAAAGAAAAAGAGAGGCTGAGCGAGTAGGCGCGGGATAGAAACATAGTTACATGTTTATCAGTGGTAATGGGTAAGAAGATCTGCCTGCTCTAAGCCTAACAGTACCTATCTTTCTCTCTCTGTGACAGGAGTTTTGATCAGCTGAGTGTGTCGACAGAGTACAGCGTCAACAGCACCAGGACGGAGAGAGACAGGGATGCTACCTCCATGTTCAGCTTCGACATGTCAGCCTTCAACAGCCTCAGCCCCACCAAGTCCAGAAATAAGGTACGTCATAATATAGTAGTGTACAATAGGAGTCCACTTTTGTGTTGTGGAGAAACCACCCCCTCTTTACCTTCTGTGAGGACAATCTGGACTCCTTTAGGATTGTTTGATTTAATTTATTAGGATCCCCTTTAGCCAATGGCGCCAGCTAGCCTTAGGACAGACTCACCTAAGAATGATGTTGAGATGAATGATGAAATGTGACTATAGTATACATAGTGGCTAATCATACGGTACCGTACATGTTTACCATAGTTCTACAATTGTTCAAAGTATATGTCAAACATAGAGGACTTTCAGAGTGGTTCGATTAATATCCAACTCACTTGATAAAAAAAAATAAAAAAAATGTTTTCAACTGAAACTTTTTTCAAATCATTTGAGAGTGACAGAGTCTGTCTCTTAGCTTAGAGACATTTACCCCATACAACTGATTGTTACTGCTTGCACTGAGCCTGGCTGATAAGTCATGTACAAAGGGTACATAGGAGGGCAGTATTGACTCATTTTGCAGGGTATCAGCTGCAGGAGAGGTAGTGTGGTTATAGGATACCTTGAGTTTGAGTTTATTTTTATTTTTACAGGGACAGTGCACATTAATCAACATTTCAGTAAAAGTGCCGGTTTTAGCCAACCGGCTAATTTTCAACCGCAGTCCCTGGGCAGGTTATTAAAAACAATTACAATATAGACAATAGCAACATAGAACAAGCAAGACATAGCAACATATGACAAGCAAGACATAGCATACAGACAGAGCAACATAGGACAAGCAAGACGTAGCATACAGACAGAGCAGCATAAAACAAAAAGCAGCAAGACAAAATTCATAAAAGCAACAAAGTGTTTCCACACCTCACAAGCTACAGACAACAGACAACATGGAGAGTGGCAACACACAGCTAGGGACCATGTTCACAAATCTGATTGACCTTTAGCCATGTCTTCAAGCATTTGGTGAAAGTGTGATATGTGGTGCAGTTATGTGTGTCTGATGGCAGTGTATTCCAGACATGGGAAGCTCTCACAGAGAATGCAGATTTACTAAAGGTGCTTTTCCTTAGGGGAACTATACAGTCACCTCTCATGGCAGACCTTGTGGATCTGCTGCCTTCCAGATACACAAATCCTCTGCAGAATATCTTATATACAATGTCCACGGAAATCCATTTTGATTGTGTCATTTGCACAGGCCTGTGCGGAATGTGTGTATCTGGAACCCACCTGTAGTGTTATTGATTCTAACTGCCCATAAACATTTTATGCAGCAACTGAAATTCTTCAGACAGATCCCTCAATACCAGTTTATGACTCCGTTTATACTAAAGCTTTGCATTACGCAATATTTGGGTTTGGAGTAACAATCGATATGAGCATTTATTCCATGCCTAGAGGTTTTAAGATCAATGTAAGACTGTAAGTTCTTTATCAGCATCCTGTCCAATTGTATAGAAATCATTAAGGGTGAAGGGTCAAATTACAAGATGCCACAGATATCCTCGGTGAAATGGCATGCTAGAAATGATTCTTTAGAATTGAATTTCCTTACTGTGTTATTCTCCATTGACACAGACTTGTCCAACCTGTTCTCCATCCTGGAGTAATTAATGGGGTAGGATTCACTCTGTGTTCTATTAATATTCATCCAACATTTTCAGAAGTGCAGAATTGAGCACATTCAGCCATTCAAGAAGAAAAAACCTGGTTACTGGGGTAGACTTTTATTTCTATGCTAGGCTCACAATTTGGAACATAGCCTGGAATACAGTACTGCAACCACAAAGTCTGTGGTATCTCCTTTCATGTGTTTCCTGACCTGTCTGAGGCCATTTGGAAACAAAGGAACAATGAGCTCTGTTTCAACAGGATTTTCTATTAGGTAAAAGTCCTGTTGAGATCCAGACTCTTCTGGATCCATTTCTACTTCTGAATGAAGGATGTGCACAGGTCCATATGAAACAATACCAGCAAATCATTCAACTTGTGTCAATTTAAAGGGAAAGGGTCCAAATGTGTGCCCTTGCATTTGTTAGAGTTGGTCAAAACATTTATGCTGTACACAACCGAAACATGCTGCGATTTGCAAGTATGCAAATGTCCATACTGTGTTACGTACAACCACAAGAGATGTGTTCTTTCCTTGTCTCAGTCCAACTGAAAGTAGCTCTCCTGTCCATGGTATTATTATATTGATAAAGAGGTTTTCAGACTACTTACTTGCTCCAGTTTGATTGAGGAAGGAAGGGTGGGGTTGTTAGGCAGATATCCGTGTCCATATATTCTCATTGGATCATTCATTCCTGTGAGTTGTTTGCTATGTCAAAGCTCTTTCACAATAGCCTATATGCTGAACTGTACTTGGCAGTACAAATTGATTTATGCCCTGAAGCGATGTACTGCAGTTTGTTTGATAGTCTACTCAAGGCTAGACATATACAGATACACACATACATCACACACAGACTGTCTGTCTCTCTGTGAAGGGGCGTTTTTTTCCCCCACATTGTTGGATTTGGCAGCGTTATGACTCTTATCCCAGCTTAGCAGGAAGTAAAAAGCTGATCAACATTAACTTTTTGCAGCTGATATGCGAGTGGTCAACTGGGCTGGAGTGGTGCAGTATATGGTCAGTATGTTGGGATTCTAAAGAAAGGAAATCTACAGGTTAAATTCCAGGAAGTGTCATGAAAATGGTATGCAGCGGTCTCATTTTTCTTGTGTTAGTGTGTATTATCTTTGGTTATGATTTGTATCCTGTTCCAGCCTGTACTAGGAAACAGACAGAGTGCCCTGTGATTTTGTATATATGCTACTGTGTCTACTGTGTTTTTATCTAGTCAACCTTTATGTGAGGTGTATGTTTTATTGATTCGATGGAACCCAGGTCTCCCTGGAAAACAGTGGCAAGTGTTACTGAATATACTATCCTGGCTAAAGGAAACAAGCAGACCATGTCGTTATTGACTTACCTGGCTAAGTATAGGTTGAATGAGACAGACATATATTGTATTTGCTTCAGATATGATATTTACTCCAATGATACTGCATAGATCGTATTACAAACTAGTCTTATTTGATGACCCTCCCATTCCTAGTTTGCCTCGTTGGTTCTCATTCCACCTATCCCGCAGTGGGTTTGAATACTTGTGGTTACTGACTTGTGGGCATCACAGAAATGTTCCTGTAATGTTCTATCTGTCCAATGTTGTCATTACCCAGGTGCTGTAGCAGCCTGATCATGTTCAACCTGGCTGTTAGTAGAAAGACACATTCACTATTCAGCTTGGCTGGTGTTTGATTTTGACAAGAATCTGTACCTAATCTTCGGAGGTTATAGTTAAGGATATTAAGGTAAATGTACTAAATTATATCAAGGACTGAAAGAAGTGAGATGAGACCCAACCTCTGGCTCTTTGTATAGCTGTGCCAAAAACAACAGGTGTGTCTGTTCTCCATTTGGGTATTTATTTTTCTTTTTCTTTTTTTTGTCTCTCTGTCTCCTCCCAGAGCTCGGACGGAATGCTTAACCGCATCAGCAGTTTATTTTCCACCAAGAAGAAGAAGAGCCGGAGTGGTTCACTCTCAGTAGGCTCTGAGGATGGATCCTGGCTGGGTCCTGGCTCTCCCATCTCTACCCCATCCCCTGGTTCTCCTCTCTCCCCACACCAGAAGGACGGGCTGAGGACCACCACTACCCAGAAAGAGGGAGAGGTAGTGGAAGCGGGAGCTGGGCCAGTGCTGGAGAGTCTGTCGGAGCTCCAAGCGAAGGGGTCAGTGTTCAGTAGCAGCACCAGCCCTAGTACATCCATCCTAGCCTCTCTGTTGGAGGCGGACACAGGGGACCTGCCATTTGCAGACAGTGACAGCAGCGGCCGGGGCAGCGTGAGGGAGGTGCAGGTGTGCAGGGTCAGCCGGGCGGAAGCAGAGTCAGACGGAGAGGCAGACAGGAATTCTGGGAATCTGACTCCCACGAACGTGTTCCCCTCCGGAGCAGAGCAAGCCCCAGAGCTCGGCCTCGCTAAGGACGTGGTGGAGGAGGTGAACAGGAGGCTGCAGGTATATCTGAAGGAACAAAGCACTGTGAAAGACGGACAGGGGTCGGAGTGGGGCAGCCCAGTGGTCCAAACCACCCTCAGGTCGTTTGAGCTCTCTCAATCTCACCTAAAGACTGATGTCACCTCTCTCGGCATCGAGTCTAAAAAGACCTCTCTGAAAACATCTGTTGGAGGGAAGGGGAGTTACCTGCTGGGAGTGACTCTAGCCTCTCAGTCTCACACCCCGTCCTCCTCAGACCCACAGCCAGAGGGTGAGGAGGGAGAGAACAGCCCAGCCATGGGGAAGAAGAACAGGAGAAGGGCTCTGAAACCCACCAGCGTCAGCTCGGCTGAAACTGCTTCCCCCAGCCAGATGACGTTAGAGGGGAAGCAGGGGACGAGGCGGGACTCACCTGCGAAGCTACACAAACCTGTGTGGGTGGAAACACACCTGGGAGAAGAGCCCATACCTGTGTCTGTGGCCCCTGTGGTGTACACTGATACTGCCGGTGTCCTGGCCACTGTAACCCTTTCAGCGGTATCCGGTGGCAGAGAGCCAGAGCTGGCTGTATCCACAGCACCAGTCTCCAAGGACTCCGAAACAAACAAAGCCCGGCCAGAGGCGACCAGTCCAGCCACAGACTCCGAGTGCAGCCCCCCTTTAGAGGATCAGACGGCCCTGAGCAAAGAGGAAAAGCGCAGGAGTGTGAAACTGTCCCACAGTGAGAAGCTTTTCACTAAGAAGGTGTATGTGAGCCCTGAGCCCAGTTTTGATGGGGATGAGCAGACAGAGAGAGAGCTGGAAAATAATGACATCGTAGACTTGGCTTCAAAGATTCCTCAGAAGTCTGAGGTGAAACTGTAAGTGTCTTTATTTCACTTTTTTGGGGGAGTCTTTTTAATGAGCACTTTGATCCTTGAGAGGGAGAGCGAGACAGAAAGAGAGAGAGAGAGGTGTGCAACCTAACCTGTGTATTCCCATGTCTATTTGTGCCAAAGGAGAACAATAAGAACAGTTCGTTACATCGCTGAAAAACTCCTGTGTCATTCAAATGTTCACCTACAGTACTAATACTTTACTTTGACTGAATGATACTGACAAGACTACTGCATGTACGGAAGGCCATTGACTATACAGTACAACAAAAGCTTCTTATGTATTCTTCACAAAATACTGTGCACAGTCAGTCAGTCTTTACAACCGAGTCAATAGGCTACCCTAAATTGTTACGAGTCTGCTGTTGAGCAAGAAACAAAATACAGGGGAACCATTTCAATATTGTAGTATACTGTAATTCAGTGGCAAATCAATCAGGATGCAGCAGTTATTTGAATAATGCAACAAGTAAACTCATGAGCAACTGTTCCTTTTACCAAGCTAATAAGAATTGTGTTAAATTATGCTAGCAGCGACCATGACAGCTTCAGATGTAGGATCTTAATTTGAGCCAGTTTGCTGCACCAGGAAAATAATCCTGCAGCAACAGGAAATATTAATTATTATGTAGGTTATAATGAATTTACATTTTTGGTAGGGCAAATCAAGCCTGACATTTTAAAGTGGAAATTCCAAACTTTAGAAGTATTTTTATACCTAAAATACACTACAGGTTTGCATTTCCTGCCGTGCAGGAACATTCTCAGCAACAAAAGAGTGATCAGGTTAAGATCCTACATCTGTACCACTGATGCAATGCTTATTATCTTAACAATATGGTTAAGTCTGTTAACTGTGTCCTCTGGCACAGGGGATTCTGAAGAGAAAATATCATAGATGTTCAGCCCAACCAAGATTGTCTTTAAAACAACTGTTTTCCCAATTTACTGTAACATTTCACACTAGTTATTTTGGAGGCCACTTTACTGGAGTAAGCAGAAGTTTGTAAACAGAACATTCATAGTAGATAAAGATAGGACGTGGAAAATATAATATATATTGCATGAGATGTAACCTGCTAATTATAATCACTGAAAGAAAAGAAAAATTGTTTGTTCAAATGAGCTGTTGTTATATTTCAATCAAAATGGAGGGCATCTCAAACTGGGCACTCATTGGTCCATTCAACATTGTTTCCACGTCATTTCAGTGAAATGACTTTAAACCAATGTGGAATACACATCTGTGACCACTGGGCTGTGTTTACTTCAGGCGTTATTTCCATCCTGAATGGTGACTCATGACGAAAGTTACTCTGAAAGTGACCACAAGTCACTCACTTTGTTTGACTAAAAGGTTTGCTGAATAGAAACAATACAATGCTGATAAAAGTAAGGCATGCCATTCTGATATCCATCTATCAGATGTACTATTGTCACAAGGAATATGTATTTAGTGGTATCATATTCAGGTGGAATAGCCTGTTTTTAGATTAAAACTATTGTTATACTGTACCTCAATGGAATCACATTTCTACTATTATACTGATACCTGAGGGGATGTTCTACATTACTGAAAGTTTTAATTAAGAGCAGTTTAGAAAAATCTGTTTTGTCAAGTTACACAGAGCAGAAAGATTTATTTCAGTTTCACTTTGCACTTATGGGTATTGCTAAAGGCTGTTTTTCTTCTTCTGAAGAATGTGTTTATATATTTTAAAGTTGAATGTATAAATCAGGTAGCATCAATGTCATGTTACCTGAGTTTAACAAGCACACCTGTTTGTGGTGACAAGTTTATTCTGCACACTAAATTGTTTTCCCCTCCTCCTCTCAAAGTGAACCTTTTACCGCAGTGGGCTAAATCAGGATCACGCAGAGTGATTATTGGTTGGGTCTTATCTTAAACAAATCTACTATAAAACAAAAGTGTACACCTCACACACATGGTTATGGGCTTAAAAATAGAAGACACTTGTACCATGTCAGATATAGAGGTGAAATGTGTTCCATTTTGAGTTTGCATCCCAATATTACACTTTATATACATCACAGAAGACTAAAATATATCCAAACTGTTTGACGTAGAAATGTTTTATACATTTTTATAATCTTTATTAATTAAAGAAAAATATAAATAACATTCTACCCATGAGGCGAAAGAGGGAGCTTTTGGTCACTGTCTGCAGGAAAGGGCTACTCACTATTTTTCCATCTTTTCTCTCCAGGCTGCCAAGCCTCAAAAAGGTGAATGTAAATCTCAAGGAACCAAACAATGACTGTATCATCTCTGTGGGAGAGATAACTGAGGGTACAGACTTTGACCTAAGCCACCATGAGCCCAAAGCTGTAGACAGTTCCCCAACCCCAGATCTGGATGAGGCCTCTGTAACCACAACCATGCCAGGACGCAAAACACAGCCTAACACTGGGGGTTCAGGGGTTAGAGGTCAGGGGATGCCCCAGGTCACCGTGTCTAAACCAGGGGATAAAGTAGGACATGTTGCCAGTCGGTTAAAGAGCCCATCTCCTTCTGTTGGACCCAAGTCCAAAGCTGGCCTGGGCATGGCTAAGGGAAAGGGTCTCACAGATGGTGGAAAGTCGGGGGTTTCTAGTGGGGCTCCATCGCAAAGGACAACTAAAGATGGCGGGGAGAAAACAGAGGTTATGCCGTCTACATCAAAGGGTCAACTCACTGCAGAAAAAACAGAGGTCACCGACAGTCCCAAGTCGAGAATACCCAAAAAGTCATTATCAGAATCTGCATTGAAACCCCCAGTATCACCAGACACAACCTCAGTAGTTGATGTTTCAGAGGTTGTGCCTGTGGCTGGTTCCAAACAACAGAAAACTCCTGAACCTAAACATTTAATGATGAAAACAGGCACAAAGCCTATTGTTGAGGAGGTGAAGGGAGTGGGTTCAGGAGAAAAACAAACTTCTGGGCCTGTTAAGTCAGAAGAGGTCTCACCTACTAAAGTACCACTCATGTCACCTGTGAAGTTCAGCAAAGATAAGAGCAAAGATAGTTCAGATAAGGTTAACCTGGTCAATGGACTGGAGAAAGACCCAGAGGACAACACTACCACTGCCAAAACAAGTGAACCCAAAGATGTGAAAAAACAGACTCCCACACATCCAGACAGCAACAACAGCAGCATGATACCAAAGAGTCGGTTACCCAAAGCCCCTGACAACTCTTCGGTCAGAAAGGCGAAAAATTGTAAACCCCAAACCATCGACACAGGCAGTAAAAAGACCAAAACCACTGAGAGAGCATCAGGTGTCAATAGTTGGCCTTCCACACCAACCAGTCCAAAGCAGCAGGAGCTTCCCAGCCCAGAGGAAAGGCCCACAGATGAGACCCTGATCCCTGAACCTGAGAAGGGTAAGACAAATGTGTCGTGCATTTTAAACATGCAGTATTAATAAGATTCTCTGCTTGCTTATGGCATCTGTCTAGCTAACACACTTTAGCTGTGTGTTTAGTAGTGGTAATGTTTCAGAATTGTTTAATTGCTTTGATGGACTTGAGGTATTGTACATTTCACATATTTTATAGAGGGATAGCTCTCATTTTGCATTGTATGATTAAAAAACGAACCAACACACCGTTATACGAATTGTCTGACTAACTAATGTATCACCAACAGGAAGCAAGCTGCCTTGCCCTTTGCCAACAAACTTGCCCCAACAGCTCTCCAATAAGAGCACTCCACATGACGATGGTGACACACCCACCTCTCCCGCACTGGTACCAACCAAGTCAGAGAAACCTGCCTCCCTTAGACTGAAGAAGCAGAGTAACATCACATCTCCCGTCATGAACAAGACTGCTGAGGATGCTGGGAGTTTGAAAAGTCCAGTGAAAGATCCAAGTGATTCTGTAACTGTGGCTAGCAAGCTTCCGATGTTCCGTCAGAAAACCCCCCCTAAAGGAAAACGCAGCAAACCCCTTAAGAAATTTGAGCAAACTGTGAACTCTGAAACACTATCTGAAACACAATCTACACCAGTACAAGATCATGTGTCGCTGATCACAGATAACTCTCAGATAGAATATCAACAAACCAAACCAGCAACAGGCTCCTCACTAGTAGCAGACTGTAGCACTGAGCTTGTAAAATATCAAACAGATAAACCAGCAATCACTGGAACGAAGGAATCACTGAAGGACAGCAGTAGTAGTACACCTGTAACAAAACTGGATGCAAAATCGGAAATTGCACAAGAAAAATCCCTGTCAGTCAGAACTACCTCTGTTACACAGAAACATCAAACCAAACCACACCCAGATCTCTCATCAGAGATTGACCGCGACTATGTGGAAGCCTTAATAGATACACCACAGCTGCTGACAGGTAATGTAGAGCCAGGTGTCGTTGTGGAGAAACGCCCATCTGAACCAAGCCCCATTGTGTCTGCCTCAGGCACACCTACCCATGAGGAAGTAATATATGCATCTACCAAGCCTGCATTGACTGACCGCATTCATGCTGACACTGACACCCGAACCAATCAGAAGAGTAATGAGAGCAATGACAATACCTCTACAGCATCAGAGAAGCTCATATCTGGTGCTGGAGAGGAAATAGGTAGTACAAATCAGCCTGTGGAAAATAGCCTGGATGAAGCTAAGGAAAGCTCACCCAAAAATGCCTCCACTGTGGTTGAAAGTGGAGATAGTCTCAATATGGCTACACAGACAAATCTGATTGGCTTGGACGAAAAATCACAGGCACTAGCTAATGTTCAAACCCCAGATATAGTACCTATTGGTAATGCCATAGATTCTGATATATCCATAGTTTTTAGGAAAGAGAGTGAAGTACAGAAGGAGGGAGAGCCAGTAAAGGTCTCAGACATTCTAACAAAGGGTGGGATTGTTCAGAAAACAGTTGAAAATGGAGAGGTCCAACTGAACAAAGAGGTTCCTTCACTGACACATAATTTGGCAAATGCACATAGGCAGCCACACAAAGGAAAGAAACAAGAGGACAAACCCCATGAGGCAGCCAATAAGAGTACCGTAACTAAGATGGATGCAAAACAGGAATCAAAGTCCATAACCACAAAGGCTAAGGAAAAGAAGGTGACAAAACAAGAAGATAGACCAAGTGAAGGAGTGACTAAAAACACAGTCTTTAAGATATTAGACACAAAACAGGAATCAAAAACCATAAGCACAAAATCTCAGGATGAGAAGGTATTGGTCCTCAAAGAACCCCCTAAAACTCAAAAAGCAACCCCCAATACTGAACTGCCTCTTCAGCCGCCAACTTCTCTGAAGCACCCCTCTCCCCTTAAACCTCTCCCTTTGAAACAGGCCTCTCCCTCCAGCTGGTTAGATGTGGAGCACAGATCCAAGCGGGAGCAGAAGAGGGAGACCAAGAGGAGGCTGGACTGTTCCGCCAGCGAGGATGAGAGTCTGGCTGAGTCTGACGATGTGGAGGACTTCATCAGGAACATAAAGGAACTGGGCACCCCCTTTTCCCTGCCCTCCAAGAGGCACCACAGTCATCCCAAGACCCCCTCACCCCCCTTTGCTCTGCCCGCCATCAAGGAGGACCGCTTCGAGAACCCCTTTGATTCTGAGGGCTTTCAGTTTGGCCTGAAGAAGAGGACGAAGGATAAAGTAACCCCGGCCATGTTGATAAAGAAACAGCCTCACAGGGAGGACAAGACACGGACAAGACAGAATAGAGCAGAAGGTAGCCTTCTCTACAAAGCTCTCCAGTCTCCATCTAGAGCCCTGAAAAAACCAGGGTATCAAACAGACAGGAAAGATGGAGAGGTGGAAGTGAAGGTAGAAGTGAAGAGGGAGGTAGAGAAGGAAGAGGAGCAAGGGAAAGGAGAAGAAACCAGGCAGCTCTCGTCGCGGCTTGGAAGGATGTCCATACTGTCCAAATTGTTGAGTTCCCCCAAGACTTCCGGAAAGGGCAATGGGGATCCTTCCTCCTCAGTCTCTATTGGTGCTCCTCCTTCTCTTACAACCCAGGGCACAGTGCCAGGAAGGGCGGGCGGGAGCGGTATGGATCCAGGCCTGCTTGTGGGTGCAGCTTGTGAGTCAATAATCAGTCCCTCTTCACCTCCTTCTTTGCCCTCATTCACTGAGCTAAAGCTACCAGATCACCTGGAGAAATGTCTCAGGGAAGACAAAGGAGCTTCACAGAGTAATGTTACACAGAGTGCTTTGGTTAGTACTGTAATGGACCTAGGTCAGGGTGCTGGACTTCCTCCTCTAAATATGGGCGTAAAGGGACTTACGTTAGGACATCTTTCAACCAATAACCATCTCCCACAGGCCCCTCTGAATGGTCTTCTTACAGCCAACACAAAGGTAAGAGTCTCAGATGACTGCATGAAACCAATTGACAGTTTGGGGTTTTGCATTGTTGCTGTGTCTACCTTATTTTATTTATCTGTCTGAAATCTCTTTAGCCAGGTAGAGCAGACCGGGGTTGGTTGTCTCACAGGTTGGTCAATTTATGTCAGGATGACAAAACATTGAAGTGATGGGAATTTGTGTTCTTCTTCATAGGTAAAAAGAAATATTTAAAAAAGATCCACGTATCCTGTATCCAACAGTTAT
Organism: Oncorhynchus kisutch; assembly: GCF_002021735.2. Lineage (NCBI taxonomy): Eukaryota > Metazoa > Chordata > Actinopteri > Salmoniformes > Salmonidae > Oncorhynchus > Oncorhynchus kisutch. The sequence goes on from NC_034187.2 coordinate 34,786,530, forward strand.
GTTTGTTGAAAAGTTATTATTTCGGAGTTCCTAGGTCAAGCCATGTGCTTAATTAGCGGGTGGTTGGGCCATCTTAATTAGCGGGTGGTTGGGCCATCTTATTTAGCGGGTGGTTGGGCGCATACACACGCAAATGTACTCAAAATGTTATTCTCACGGCATAAAATGCAGAATTTTGTTAGGAATATTGTTCAATCAAAGAAAGGCTCGGCTATTTCTAAGACTATTTATGCTATATTGCTTAATTTGCTGTTACAAAAGGAAGAAGCTACTAGCAAACATTGTGACAACCACCAGCATACTGTGTGACATCCAACCCCGTGATGGGTCTGGTTGTCACAAGTAGTCAGAGTATTTGATGACTTATGTTGGGGTAAGATATTAGGATAAAAAGGGATCCCATTTTAACCCAAGTCCTTGGTCTTTCTCCTAATATTGAAAATAGTATTGTTTGATATACTGGTGCTGAGAAATACGCACAAGACTAAAAAGTGTGACACCAACCCCGGTCTCCCCTACTTTGACTAGATTTAGAAGTTATTTTACATAGAGACAATACAGAAGTGTATGATTAAGACACACACTACCGGTCAAAAGTTTTAGAACACCTACTCATTCAAGGGTTTTTCTTTATTTTTACTATTTTCTACATTGTAGAATAATATGAAATAGCACATATGGAATCATGTAGTAACCAAAAAAGTGTTAAACAAATCAAAATATATTTATATTTGAGTTTCTTCAAATAGCCACCCTTTGCCTTGATGACAGCTTTGCACACTTGGCATTCTCTCAACCAGCTTCACCTGGAATGCTTTTCCAACAGTCTTGAAGGAGTTCCCACATATGCTGAGCACTTGTTGGCTGCTTTTCCTTCCTTCCGACTCATCCCGAACCATCTCAATTGGGTTGAGGTCAGGGCATTGTGGAAGCCAGGTCATCTGATGCAGCACTCCATCACTCTCCGTCTTGGTAAATTAGCCCTTACACAGCCTGGAGGTGTGTTGAGTCATTGTCCTATTGAAAAGCAAATGATAGTCCCACTAAGCCCAAACCAGATGCAATGGCATATCGCTGCAGAATGCTGTAGTAGCCATGCTGGTTAAGTGTGCCTTGAATTCTAAATAAATCACTGACCGTGTCACTAGCAAAGCACCCCCACACCATAACACTTCCTTCTTCATGCTTTACGGTGGGAAATACACATGCGGAGATCATACGTTCACCCACACCCCGTCTCACAAAGACATGGTGTTTGGAACCAAAAAAGGCTGGTAACTCTAATGAACTTGTTCTCTGCAGCACAGGTAACTCTGAGTCTTCCATTCCTGTGGCGGTCCTCGTGAAAGCGATTTTCATCATAGCGCTTAATGGTTTTTGCGACTGCACTTGAAGAAACTTTCAAAGTTCTTGAAATGTTCCGAAACGACTGACCGTCTTTCTCTTTGCTTATTTGAGCTGTTCTTACCATGATATGGACTTGGTCTTTTACCAAATAGGGCTATCTTCTCTATACCACCCCTACCTTGACACAGCACAACTGATTGGCTCAAATGATTAAGAAGGGAAGAATTTCCACAAAATGTTGAGAGAATGCCAAGCGTGTGCAAAGCTGTCATCAAGGCAAGGGGTGGCTATTTGAAGAATCTCAAATATTAAATATATTTTGGTTACTACATGATTCCATATGTACTGTTTCATAGTTTTGATGTCTTCACTATTATTCTACAATATAGAAAATAGTAAAAATAAAGAAAAATTAGTAGATGTTCTAAAACGTTTGACCGTTTAGTATATCTATGGTTGTCTCCACCTGCTTCTATTATATTCGCTCAGTACCATCACTGCTTTACTGCTTCAAACTGATAAATCACTTTAACAACTGAATGAGTTTTGACCTGCAAGGCATTATTTTATGGACTGGGCAGGTCTTTCAGAAACGGTTCACCTTGAACAAAGTCCTGGCAGTGACAGTATTATCTATCCCCAGGGCAACACATCACTAAATCACCTCAGGTCCATATTTTTCTTTTGGAATGTTGAAATCCATTCACAAGTTGTAGATCTTTACAAGTTATGTCTCTTAGAAAAAAGCCATACATTGTTTACAAGGAAAGACGAGAAGAAAAGGCATTCTTCACAATAAATGTTTCATATACGTCCAGAACGACCTCATTTTGTGCACCAGTTTTTATCAACATGCGAATAGCCTGACTTCTCTCGTGCTGTTCTGTTTATATGAGCCAGATGCCACGATTGCCATCTTACTTCCTTCCCAGCAAGCAGTGGGTGTAGACCCAACAACGTTTTTTTCATACACACCAAATACCATGTAGATGACTAACTATTGATGTTCTTTAAGCTGGCACATTTTTAACTGCTAGTCTTTTGAGTTATTTTTATCTGGAGGCGGTCCATAGTTTTGTCGGGAGTACAGGAAATACACAGGATACTTCTGCTTTTCCACCCCCCAGTCCCTCAGAAGAAAATGAAAGACAGCATGCTCTCTTTTCCTTTGCAGATTCCAGAAGTGAGAGGGTTTCATAAACGGCCTGGGAAGGTACAGTTGACTTTACATTAAACTAACTATCCAATATCCAGTGTTTTACAGTAACACACTGATATTAAAATATGATGCAAGGTATACACCTTGTGGTGTTTTGGAGAGTTCTAAATGATTTACTCTCATATAATTATTCATATTTCATGGTGATAATCCTGATAGATATTTAATAAAACAACATCTGCAGTATTCAATTATATTTTACAAACTAAAAACAAATGGTTCTATATAGTGCCAAATAAGGGCTATTTGGCTTGTAACGATAGTGGATCCTATTTTGGTGTTACATAGAACTGTTTTTTGAAGGTTCTATAAGGAACCATGCTCATAATGTTCTAAATGGAACCTTTATGGTGATTTAAAGAACCATTTCCTAAGGTTCTATAAAGAACCAATAAATAAAGGTTCTATATAGCACCAAAAAGGGTTCCGCTATCATTATAACCCATTATGAATGGTTCATTACAGAACCTTTATGGAGAATGGTTTTATAAACAAACTTTCTCAATCTGCAAAACCTTTTGAAGAACCATCAGGATTTTTTTATTCTGGTTAACCATATTATATTGTAAAAAACCCATATGTGTCCTTATTGTGTTAATGACAATATTAATCAGGTGTGCATGTGCTAGCTCTGGAATGGCTGGGTGTCCCTGAGGAGAGAATTCAGAACCACTAATTTAGACAACAGTTCTCAATAGACTCAAGGCCATATGTGGGTTTTTCACAAGGCACCAACACTGGCCATAGTCATATTTAATATGTAACAGATTAGATCAACTGGAATGACAATCACTCACGGTTGCACGAAAAGATATGGGTGCAAACCACACCCCAAAATATTCCAATGAGCCACCGCCCCTACACTTTAATTATCACTTAAACAGGAAAGAAACCTTTTCTGAACTGCAAAGAAACATTGAAGGGCTCAAAGGGTTCTTTGAGTCATTATGGTTCCACATAGAACAATCACCCTTCCCAAAGAACCCTTGAGGAACCCTTTTTTCTAAGTGTGTTTAAGAAGTTACAAGTGGCCATGATACAACCACCAAGTGTCACATGTAATGACCATGAGATGTACTTACTGTCCATCTCTACTTCCTGTTGTAGATAGTGCTCCATGAGCAGGCTCAGTTTGAAGGAGAGGCCTACGAGGTGTTTGGTGACGTGGAGGATGCCTCCATGATGAAGCTGTCTCCTGTCATCTCAGTCAGGGTCATCAGGGGATGGTAAGACCGTTTGTTGGGGACAACATTCTTCCCTCGTTCCCTTACTCTTTATTCCATCAATAAATGTTTAGATTAATACAAATCTCACACACATAAAAATCTTATTAACTTGACACAATCCTTTATGAATTGATGAATGTCTCATATTCACGAAGCATGACAGCAACTCTAAACATATTGTCACTGTTATGAACATGCCTCTGTGTGTCATCACTTCCTGTCTGTGTAGCTGGCTGCTATATGAGAAGCCAGGGTTCCAGGGGCGGACCATCGCCTTGGAGGAGGGCCCCATGGAGCTGGTCAACGTGTGGGCAGAGGAGGTGACATCAGGGGCACTGGACCAGATGGATCAGCCTGTCCCAACTTCACCCATGATCATCGGATCCATCCGCCTGGCAGTGAGGGACTACAGTTTACCTCAGATTGACCTGTACACTGAGGTGAATGGTCTGGGGAGGATGTCATCATTCTGTGACGACTCCATTGAGATCTGTTCCTATGGGAACATACAGAACACCGGCTCCATCAAGGTCCACTCTGGAGTGTAAGTTCTACCCACATACCAACACGGTTGAAGGTCCAACTCATAGTCCAGATATTGCTATAATATTCAATTGAATCCAGTATACTGGACTACATCGCCCCAGCAGGCTTGCTATTGCTAAAAAGCGTGTTGAAATGGATGAAACAGTTTGCAAACTATCATTTTGCATGTTCATTCATGATTTTGTGTATGCATTATTGTTGCCAATTCTTCTCATAGACAGAGCTTACTTCACTTTAGATATACCTTGTCATATGAAATACAGAATAAGACCTGAGAGTGTATTGGTCTGGCATCTTCTCTTTACTCAGTGGAATGCAGGCTGGCCTGTTTGTTTGTTGGAGTGACGTTAACCTGGCGTTAGATGTTTTCACCCAGTCACACAAACTGTTGTTGTTTTCTATATACAGTAGTTACCTTGGTGATTTTACATATGTGACCGACCGGCTCGATTCGGTCTTATGTAGCAAAATTTGAAATGGTGCTTTTTACATTGGAAAAACTCCGAGCTAGAAAATTGAATTTCATACACTACAGTTGAGGAACAATGGGAAAGTAATTCTGCTTTGAAAGTTGATAAACTTGTAACCTCACTTTTGAGAAAATGGCCTTTGAATGTTTTGGTACACCTCCTGGAGACCTCTTTGTCTACACCCATTCAGCATTGTTCACACCCTCTTAAGCTTTATCCCAACCCATCTCTTTAAGGGGTGATCCAAGCGTTCTGTCTTAACATCAGCAGTCAAGCCCCCGAGCTAACTGGCTAACGTTGGTTAGCTTGCTAGGTACTACCAGACACAAATGTGAGAACAGCTTACTCTGACCATTTTACTCACCCTAGCAGAGCTGGTTAGGCTGTTTTTATGTTATCCAGAGCATAGTGTTGAGCGTTTGTAAATGTGTCAGTTATTCTGCGCTCTGGCACACTCAGATGAGAGTGCTCTGAAATCGGAGTAGATAGCCAGAGCGAATTTACCAGCTACATCTATCAACAGTTGTTGCAATGACATCATTACCATTCTATTGAAATTGTTACTTGCATAGTGGAGTCTTTCGTTAAGAAATGTAGCTAGCTAGCTAAACAATGAACCATAATCCCAATTTATTACGTTACTAACCTGCATGAATCTGCAGGTAGCTAACCAATCAGGTTCAATGTTAGCTAGCATTAGGCTATAACTAGCCAAGCTCTGAGAAACAAATAATATTATATATATTATATATATTATATTAATATTGTTAGCTGACCTAACAACAGCAATCAGGCACCCAATCAGGCACCCAATGTAACTGTCTAACGTTGGCTAGCTTGTTAGCTACTTCTAGACACAAATGAGAGAACAGCTCACCCTGACCATTTTACTTGAAATGGATACTTGCATAGTGGAGTCTTTTGTTAAGACATGTAGCTAACTAACTAAACAATGAACCATAATCCCAACTCATGAACGTTACTACCCTGCATGATTCTGCAGATAGCTAACCAACCAGGTTCAATGTTAGCGTGCTAACATTAGGCTATAACTAGCAAAACAAATGGCTCTGAGATACGAATAATATTACTACACAGATCATACACGTAACGTCAGCTAGCGAGCCAGTCAGCTAACGTTAGCTAGCTAGCTAACAGTACACTAACTTGAAATGAAAACAACTTTCTGACAAAAATTTGAAATGTGTAATATCTGAAAATGGAGCTAGCTAGACTATCTTACCCGTATGGATGGACGCTTCTCCCTCTCTCCCAGATGCCATGGTTTCCCTTAGTTTGAAGATGTAATCCAGAGACAGGTGTTTTCTCCATCTCCTTAGCTATCATACTCTAATTCCATTGATTTCAAAACTCAGTCCTCCAGAAAGTGGAGAGCAACACTTATGCATTTCTACTATGCAATATATATATATATATATATATATATATATATATTTTTTTTAAAGCCGTATTAGACAGAATTACCTACACATAATGTTACTGACCAGCTCAAATAGACAGGAGTGTGCTACATGGCAGACCAATCCGAATTCATCTCTTGGCATGTCCAGCCCACTCATTATCCCAGCAAATCATTGCTTTCTTTTTCTGTTGTTAAACCAACTAGGCTCGTATTTACAGGTGACATACATGTTTGTTATTAAGACACATGAAGTTCACATTTTCCAGAAGGCATTTCTGTCCAAAAAACGCATTTTGATAAAAATATACAGTGGGGCAAAAAAGTATTTAGTCAGCCACCAATTGTGCAAGTTCTCCCACTTAAAAAGATGAGAGAGGCCTGTAATTGTCATCATAGGTACACTTCAACTATGACAGACAAAATGAGAGAAAAAAATCCAGAAAATCACATTGTAGGATTTTTAATGAATTTATTTGCAAATTATGGTGGAAAATAAGTATTTGGTCACCTACAAACAAGCAAGATTTCTGGCTCTCACAGACCTGTAACTTCTTCTTTAAGAGGCTCCTCTGTTCTCCACTCGTTACCTGTATTAATGGCACCTGTTTGAACTTGTTATCAGTATAAAAGACACCTGTCCACAACCTCAAACAGTCACACTCCAAACTCCACTATGGCCAAGACCAAAGAGCTGTCAAAGGACACCAGAAACAAAATTGTAGACCTGCACCAGGCTGGGAAGACTGAATCTGCAATAGGTAAGCAGCTTGGTTTGAAGAAATCAACTGTGGGAGCAATTATTAGGAAATGAAAGACATACAAGAACCACTGATAATCTCCCTCGATCTGGGTCTCCACGCAAGATCTCACCCCGTGGGGTCAAAATGATCACAAGAACGGTGAGCAAAAATCCCTGAACCACACGGGGGGACCTAGTGAATGACCTGCAGAGAGCTGGGACCAAAGTAACAAAGCCTACCATCAGTAACACACTACGCCGCCAGGGACTCAAATCCTGCAGTGCCAGACGTGTCCCCCTGCTTAAGCTAGTACATGTCGAGGCCCGTCTGAAGTTTGCTAGAGAGCATTTAGATGATCCAGAAGAGGATTGGGAGAATGTCATATGTTAGATGAAGCCAAAATATAACTTTTTGGTAAAAACTCAACTCGTAGTGTTTGGAGGACAAAGAATGCTGAGTTGCATGGGGTTGGAAACATCATGCTTTGGGGCTGTTTTTCTGCAAAGGGCCCAGGACGACTGATCCGTGTAAAGGAAAGAATAAATGGGGCCATGTATCGTGAGATTTTGAGTGAAAACCTCCTTCCATCAGCAAGGGCATTGAAGATGAAACGTGGCTGGGTCTTGCAGCATGAAAATGATCCCAAACACACCGCCCGGGCAACGAAGGAGTGGCTTCATAAGAAGCATTTCAAGGTCCTGGAGTGGCCTAGTCAGTCTCCAGATCTCAAACACATAGAAAATCTTTGGAGGCAGTTGAAAGTCCGTGTTGCCCAGCAACAGCCCCAAAACATCACTGCTCTAGAGGAGATCTGCATGGAAGAATGGGCCAAAATACCAGCAACAGTGTGTGAAAACCTCGTGAAGACTTACAGAAAACGTTTGACCTCTGTCATTGCCAACAAAGGGTATATAACAAAGTATTGAGATAAACTTTTGTTATTGACCAAATACTTATTTTGCACCACAATTTGCAAATAAATCCATTAAAAATCCTACAATGTGATTTTCTGGATTTTCTTTGTCATTTTGTCTGTCATAGTTGAAGTGTACCTATGATGAAAATTGCAGGCCTCATCTTTTTAAGTGGGAGAACTCGCACAATTGGTGGCTGACTAAATACTTTTTTGCCCCACTGTATATATATACGTTCAAATGGCTCTCCTGTGAAGTACTGACGTGTAACATACGTCTAGTTTCCTGAAACAAGTCACATATGTCGTCATTTTAGAGATAGTTTAGGATATCTACTCATGTCTGTCTTCTCAGGTGTGAAGGAGAATCACGGGGCTAACACCCTGAGCTTGTATTGGGATTTTCTTTATTATTCATATTTACATGGGAGCTGAAAAACAAAGGTGTGATGTACATCACTTAGTGTCTAATCTTTGTATGCGGTGTGTGTGTGTGTGTGTGTGTGTGTGGGCCTTTTCCCCGTCCTGTAGCTGGCTGGTGTATAGTGACCCAGGGTTTGGGGGTCTGCTAGCGGTGTTGGAGGTGGGAGAGTATCCCTGTCCAGAGGCCTGGGGATTCCCTCAGCCGTTCATCGGATCTCTGAAACCCCTCAAAATGGTATCATTATGGCATTCGTACTTATTTTCTGAAAATCCCTTTCCTCTGTTTTATCTTTATGATGTTTAAAAGCCTACTGTGTGCTTTTCCGTGTCTTACAGGGTGGGATAAAGGTGGAGCATTCTAATGACGTAAAGGTACGTTTCCCCTCTGTGAATTCTTCTGTTTTTATAGCTATTTCCATGGCCATTCATATTTACATCAATGTTTAAGGATGAAAAAAATAAACATACAGTCAGTGAATGACAGTGGGAAGTTTCAACAACTGCAAGAGCCTCTTATCACATAACTCATAATAACCAAAGGCTTGTAAAATGTTATTCTTGTGACATGGCTGAAGACTAGCTGTGATATGATGACATAGCATATTATTATAGCTCCGCTGCCATCCTAAATCCTCTGCCTTATCAAATCTGCCCGTTGTGAATCAGACAGACAGGCCTGTTGTTGCAGGTGAATTGGCCAGTGACTAGTGAGAGAACTATGTGCACTGGCAGCTCTATGGACACATGGCACCAGTGTGCTGTCTCTGCATGCGCTCACTCTCGCTGTCTAACCCAGAAGACAGGCCTGTGGTTACCAGTAGAGCTGTTTGTTTAGGTCAATTTCAGTAGTCAATCTAAAATGTAGAAATATGCTAGCGCAGTTTATGCGTTTTCAAGGGGCTGATAATGTAGTTGTGTGGCCCAGTATGTGCTGAACATTTGTGTATCCATTCAAGCATATGATTGATTTATAGGTTAGGAAAAAGTACCACGTAGCCATCTGTGCTTAAATTACACTGACAGACAGGCAGTGGTGAAATACAGTATGTTTTGGCCAGGTGGCACAGGGCCTAGGGAGCTGGAATCTGTGGTATGAGGAGCATGCAGCCCTGGCATGGGGATGGGGACGGCATGGAGAACACTGCCCACCTCAGCACATCAGTCTAAACTTGAACCCCTTCTCTCCCCCTCAGGCTCTGGTGTACGAGAGGCCGTGCTTTGAGGGCAAGTGTGTGGAGATTGACGATGATGTGTACGACTTCAGAGAGGGAGGAGATGAGGAAGATGGGGAGGAGGAGGAGGAGGAGGAAGAAGGGAATCCAATCAAAAGGAAGACATTGTGTTCTGTGGGATCCCTCAAGATCCTTAGAGGACTGTACGTACTTGTGGTTGATCTCAGCTGACATACTGTACAGTAAGGGATAGTATTGTAGAATTGTGTATCTTATCTAACTATGTAATGACCCCCTTCTGCCCATATTAACCTATCATAACACAGATTAATGGTCTATTAATTCTGTACTGTATTGGCTTGTATGTACTCGAACATCACCCTCCTGATTGTCCCTGTAGCTGGGTGGGCTATGATGAGCCAGACTTTGAGGGTCACCAGTATCTCCTGGAGGAGGGGGAGTACCCTGACTGGAGGGAGTGGGGAGGCTACGGAGACCAGCTCCTGTCACTGCGCCCTGTATGCTCTGTAAGTATTGCAACTCTATTCAGAGCTATGTGAACATGACCATGGTTTAAATCTGTTTCATCTATTTCCGACCTGTCTTTGATGGGTTTTGATGATTCAAAGTATGAATGGTCAGGTAGTTGAAAAGATGGGTCTACTTTGATCTTGTTAATCCAGAGGGGCCATTTGAATGGTGTTTGTGTGTACATTCCCTGTGTTGTAGGACTTCCTGTCTCCCCATGTGAAGCTGTTCAGTGAGAGGGACTTTGGGGAGAGAGGGGTCCACATGGACCTGCTGGGGCCTGTCACTAACATGGAGGACACCTGCTGCGGCCCCAAGACGCAGTCCATCAATGTCCAGGGTGGAGTGTAAGTCAAATTCTCTGACAGTCCTATGTAGCAGGCCTTGCATCCAATGAAACGCGGTGTGTCACAGTGCTTGCTGTGCTGGAGATATATAGGTGGGTCACTCCTATCCTCTTTCCTCTTATTGCAGGCTTTTAATGAACACACACTCACACACACAGCACCGGAGGGCACAAACATGAAAGAGGTGTGTGAATGTCACACTTAGTAAAGTAATACTGAAGGTTAGACAATGGGTGGAGAAATGAGAGCGCTCTCTAGGGTTACATATTCTAAAAGATGAGATTAGGGTGTAAAGGCACAGTGCTGGAGTCAATATTATTATTACGTTTTTCGAAAAGGGAGTGGCCATGTTCCAGACATGAATTGAATCACCTTCAGCTTCATTGGCTATTAGCAGGATGGATGCCGGTGCTTTTATGGTATATTCAGTGGTTCATAAGCTATCACAAATGTCTCTATGTTAGAATGAAATTAGAACTTTCACTTCCGTTTTAATGCATCTTTCCAAACTATTTAGTTATGTAGGGCCAGATTTTGACCCGAGTTAAGTGCATCTAAATGGAACAAAATTCCCTTTTTATGCACTTTTCTTTCTATGCGTACTCTGACCTTGAACTTAAGCATGAGAATAGCATGCTATTCTCACATAGTTAGATCTAAGAAATCAAGGTGTGGCAGAGGTGTATTCTGAACTTTACTTAATTCTCTAATAATTCTACCACATTTACACCACCATTCTCCATGCACTGTAACATGCAGGGATGGGCACTCTCGAATGTCTTGATTATAGGTTAACTCGACTTTCTCTGTCTCCTATTTCTATCATGTTAAATATTAGCCACTTTCATTATCAACCATCAGTAGGACTAATAACCACACATATTTAACTGCCAATTTACTGTTAGTTCCCTTCAGTTGGTATAGCCGACATTGTCATTCCATTGTTTTGTTTACCTAAGTTTTCTTCCTCTGTAAACGCCGTTACGGATGTGTGGTTGTTGCTGAGGATCGTTAGTAACAGTTGATGATTTAAAAAAGACATGTAGGTTAATTAAAACGTTGTTGAGCGGAGCGCAGACCAAGCCGTAGCCATTTGAATCCGGCACATGGCACAATACGTGTTATCACACTGTTCCATGGTTAGTGCAGGCCAAACATACGTGTATATTGTACACCTATTCTCTCTATTATAATTGTATGTTCACTAACCTTCCAACATTACCATGGGTTGAAGAACTGGATGTGGCAACTTTCAGAATGAATCAAACCACAGTTTTTCTTTATTTCGTGTATAAAGGCTCCCCAAACCAGTTTCTATGATTCATAAATACTTTCCTAAACCTAAATAATCTACAAGATCAGAGTATTTATAAATCTACCAATTGGTGCTGAAACGGAGGTGAGTATGCATATATTTAAATGTCTTTCTTTAATTGATCCTACTATTCTGAACCTGTTCTCTCGAGTCTGTCACCAAAATCACTACTATACGGTACACTGTATTTAAAGGGATGCCTTAAGATGCATGTACTGAAAACCCTATTGAATGAAAACTCCCAGAGTTTGGTTGAATTAAATGTATTCAGAGCGTGCAAGGTAGCCACACCTGCAGAGCGCATTACCCGACTGAATAAGTTTAGTCTGAATACCAAATGCTGAGGAGTGCGTAGGAAAGGTGTACATTCTTTCATCGGAATCGGCCTCGTAGAGCATAATCCTAAATCTTATGTAGTTCAGACTGAACAACTGAATGGGGATAACCCTTACATCATCTCTTTATACGCTTCTTCTGTTTACTCACTAATTGTTTTATAACCTTTCAAAATGCCAGGGCGGTTTGTTTGGCTAGTATGGAGCTACAGCTAGTGATTTAAGTTATAAACATCTAATGCCAGGGCTGTTGGTTTGGTAGTAATATAATGGAGTTACAGCTTTCCTCTGACACCGCCTATTATATAGGTCCTGGATGGCAGGAAGCTTGGCCCCAGTGATGCACTGGGCCGTACACACTACCCTCTGTAGCGCCTTATGGTCATATCCCGAGCAGTTGCAATACCAGGCGGTAATGCAGCCGGTCAGGATGCTTTTGATGATGCAGCTGTAGAACTTTTTTAGGATCTGGGGACCCATTCCAAATCTTTTCAGTCTCCTGGGGGGAAAAAGGTTTTGTCGTGCCCTCTTCATGACCGTCTTGGTGTGTTTAGACCATGATAGTTCGTTGGTGATGTGGACACCAACGAATTTGAAACTCCCGACTCGCTTCACTACAGCCCCGTCAATGTTATTGGGGGCCTGTTCGGCCCGCCCTTTCCTGTAGTCCACGATCAACTACAGGGCGGTAATAATTTAGGTTACCTTTGCTTCCTTGGGTACAGGGACTATGGTGGTCTGCTTGAAACATGTAGGTATTACAGACTCGGTCAGGGAGAGGTTGAAAATGTCAGTGAAGTTAGAGGACTAGAGACTACAGTCAAATGATAAGGCCTATAATGATCATATTCCGACCACCTGTTTAAAGTTTATGTAACACGGGAGGGAATGATGCTATTTACAACATGTTATATTGTAAAATTGTACTGTTTTATGGGGTGTCCTACTGTAAGTGTTCATTTGCCAGTTCCAACCTGTTGTGTGCTCTAAACAGGTGGGTTGCCTTTGAGAACCCAATGTTCTGCGGAGAGCTCTACGTTCTAGAGAAAGGCCTCTACGGAAGCCCAGAGGACTGGGGAGGACAGAACCTCAAGATCTCCTCGCTGCAGCCCGTTTTCCAGGTAAACCGTTGTAAAATAATACTCACGGTAGTATCACATTTATAGTATCATACTAAGTTTTTACTTGCATGACAGTGATAAGTTGTGAGGGTGGTGAGGATACTTTGAAATTGTTTATCCAGTGACGATATAGAATGTAATCCATCATTTCCTTCTTTATTCCTTTCAGGATAACCTGGGTGGAAGCAAGTTCAAGGTAAAGTCAGATAGTGATAAACAAATAGTATTAACTATCTTAACATAGTAATTAGTGTATGGGAGTGATTATACCATCAGTTTGCATGAAGAGTAGCCTACGTGTAGTGGTGTAGTGGAGGGTATAAGCAGGTTTAAGCCATATGCCCACTTCTTTTTCAGTGGGCATTGCGTATACTCACTTCTAAATTCCCATGATGCGTATGAAAGTATTGGAGTGGAGATATACCCCGGCTGGTGGACCAGATCAGAATGTTTAGCTTAAAATGTCTTTCTTCACATTTTCAGCACAGCAATGTGCACACTGCTGTAGACCTAGAATGGTGCAAATGTTCCAGAATGCAATTTGAGGGGAAACACTGTTCTAAAATCCATACCACATGTGTGAGCGGTTTCATGGACAGAGTTGGAAATATCTGTTAGAAACGTAGAGAGGGGAGATCTAAAGATGCAACAACTACCATGGGTTACTAAAATGACTAGGATAATGCCTTTAGCTGCTAAACAATCAAAGAAATTTAAAAGAAAACCAATAGAACATGAGAAAGCATATGAGGAAGTCTTTATAAAATAATTGCCTCCAAGTTTCTATGGTGGGATTTTAGCTATAGGCTACTTTGAAGCATGCCTCATAATATGAAGTAAAACGTCCAGGTTTAAAAAAATTAAGGAACATGGAAAAAATATAGCAATGCTAATGATAGGCCTAACAGTCTTCTGGTAGATCAGGTGTCAAACTCATTCCACAGGGGCCGAGTGTCTGCGGGGTTTTTGTTCCACCCTTGTACTTGATTGATGATTTAAGGTCACTAATTAGTAAGGAACTTCCCTAACCTGGTTGTCTAGGTCTTAATTGAAAGAAGAAAAAAAGAAAAAAACACAGACACTCGGCCATCCATGGAATGAGTTTGACACCCCTGTGGAATGAGTTTGACACCCCTGTGGAATGAGTTTGACACCCCTGTGGAATGAGTTTGACACCCCTGTGGAATGAGTTTGACACCGCTGTGGAATGAGTTTGACACCCCTGTGGTAGATGGGAAAGTCTTTCCCCCAAAATCTTCTCAATGAAATGTTAACTAGGTACAAAGTAGCCTATGCCTACCTGGCAGAATTATATTATTTGCGACATTTGTTTTGCAAACTCCATCTCATGTGCTACAAAAAAACACTACTAACCAAACAACAGTGCTAGGTGCCCGAGCACTTGAATTAAAGGGTAACTACACAATAATAAAAAAAATGTATTCTATTTTTCCCAGACCTCAAAAGTGGTGTGCTGATGTGGTTTAAGCATTGTTGTGGTGTGGTCTTAGAACATCCAAGTTTGTAGTTTTACTATTAAACCTGTGAATTTCAGACTTAGTTGACAGCATCATTTATCTGTTTAAATAGTAGGCCTACTATTAGACTACTGCACAGTACAGCTTGGGTTGAGCTGTGAAAGACCAATATGGATTTATCATTTTAGGTCATTCAGACTGTATGTCACTGTTTCTCATAGAATTCTTCACACAGGACACCTTTGCTTAGCCGGTTGGGCCGCCGAGGAAATTTTGGGCAAAATTAAGAGTATACCCACTTCTCCAGCCACCACTACCTACCTGTAATCCACTGTACATTATGGCGGTCTCATGTCAGTCTCCTGTGTATGTACCGTAGGTCCAGCTGTTCTCAGAGCCTGGGTTCCAGGGCAGAGTGGTGGTACTGGAGGACAGTGTGGTATCCCTGGAGGAAGACTTCTCCCCTCGCTCCTGTAGAGTACTGGCTGGGAGGTGGGCAAAAAAATCTGCTTTAAATGCAGCATGTAAACATCAATACGGTGCCTTTTGATAGGAAAAAAATACTGAAAGTGTAGGCTTTCTTTTTCTGTTGTCCAAGAGCCCTCTGAACACTCAAAGGGGACTTAGTACTGGAGAGCGCTATGTTGACTGTGTGCCTCTATGTTATGTTCCAGCTGGGTGGCATATGAGGGATCCCAGTTCACAGAGCACATGTTTGTCCTGGAGGAGGGAGATTACCCCAACACTGAGTCAATGGGCTGTCTGGGTCCTGACTCTACCATCCGCTCCATACAGACCATCAGCCATGTGAGTAGAGTGGATTATGTGTGTTGGCATGGGATGCACGCGTACAGTATTTGTGAACCTAAGTCATGTCTGTGTAAAGTGACTGCATATCTTAGAGATGTCCTGTACCTACAATACCATAATGTATAATCTCACGTTTTTACCCACCCTCCCCTTCCCCCTTGTCTCTCCAGGAGTTCTCCCTCCCGTCCATAACGCTGTTCAGTAAGGTTGGCTGTAGAGGCCGTAGGGTGGTGCTGACGGGAGAGACGGTGAACCTGCAGCTGGCTGGGGTTGACAGACGCATACGCTCCCTGGTGATCCACGGAGGAATGTAAGTCACACCTGGATAGGATTTGACCGTTTTTATTAGGCGATTAAAAACAAACATTGACATTTTAAAGAGAGAGTTTCATTTACAATTCCCCTTGGTTGGTTGAAGCACTGTCTAAGCAACTAATAAACCATCAACCAGGCCTCTATTTAATCTGTATCCCTGAAGCGATGCAGATTGCCCAAATAAATGTAAAGGTAATTTCCCTTTGAGCCGACTTCTGCAGCGTTTACAGTGAACGCAGTCTCCGCTGACGCGGGAACATTGCCTTTAAATTTCAATCACGCTGTAAAGCTGAACTTCCGCGATACGGATTGAATAGAGCCCATAGTTTTGCTGGGCTATTGTAAACTGAAACGGTGTAGGAAGGTTGATTGTTTACATTTGAGGTGTGTCAGAGATGTTGTATAAGAAGACCAACTGACTGTGTTGGATTGATTTCTCCTGCCCTACAGTTGGGTGTTGTGTGAGGATAGTAACCACCGGGGCCGTCAGATCCTGCTACCGCCAAGCGAACTGAATGATTGGTGTAAGTTCAGCAGCTGGCCGCGAATCGGATCCCTGCGACCACTATTGCAGGTATGGAAGCGGGGAATGGTTCCATTTTAGATTCACATATTGCTGTCTATCCAATACAGTTTTCCCTATAACTAAACAACAGTCAATGGACTGTATCCTAACATGAGATCTGTGTACACAACTCAACTTTTGCACCAATCTCATTTTGTCATCACTGCATGAATTACCCCATAATGCAAATAATATGCAGCCACCTCAAGTTAGGATTTGGATAATGACCACTGTCGGGTGAGAAGAACTCTTATCTCGCCTAGTCAAGCTAATGTTAAGTGTGTTGTTTGCCTATTGACCTCTACAGAAGCAGGTGTACTTCCGTTTGCGGAGCAGAGAGACGGGCGATGTGATGTCCCTGTCAGGGCCTCTGGATGAAATCAAGCTTTTGCGGGTCCAGGCCCTGGAGGAGTCAGGGGGAGTGGACCAGACTTGGATCTACCATGACGGAGTCCTACGCTGCAAGGTACCTCATGGGCTCAAACTTTTGCACTTAATCATCATTTCCACTCATTCCATCGCCGCCAACTTCAAGTGTTGCAGAACTAGCTTCCTCGTTCTTTCAACATAGTTTCATGTCACTTGTTGAGCATATCCCAGTAAAATTGTCAATTATCTCTCATATAAAATCAAATTAAACTTTATCTGTACCATGCTTGTCAGTTTGTATTCATACAGAATCCACCCAGATCTGAACCCATATTCTCTGTCTCTATAGCTGGTGGAGGACTGTTGCCTGCAGACATCAGGGAGCATTATCATGGCAGGCAGCAGGCTGAGTGTGTCCCCTCCGGAGCCAGGGATAGACAACCAGCTGTGGAGCATTACCCCAGACGGCCTGGTCCGATGCCACCTCAAACCTGACCTGGTGCTGGAGATTAAAGGTCAGATCAGTTCTTCTGCTCTCTCTCTCAGCTAGCCTTACTATCATTAGCTAAGAGTTACCAAGATAGGAGCTCTGGCATTCAGCTCAGTCCCCATAGTTATAGTCTGGCTCCATCTGGTGGTAGGTTTAGGAAGTGTAGTTTGTATTATCCATATGTTGCCACGTCCTCAAGCTATTGAATAGGTAGCCGCTACCAAACCTAGATACACTCTCAAACTTGTATATCATTTTAGCCAGTAGTTTTGAAAGTGGTGCTCACGAGACAAAAGTGGTTCCCGTTTTGTGTACTACGTCATCCATTTCATATGATATTTTACATCCTGACTAATTTTGTTTGCAATTCATATAATATGTTACAAATTTGTTGTGCTTAAGATCCTGGAGTACACCTTTAACTGTATTGTATTCTTTTCACAGGTGGACAAAGTTATGACAAAACTCAAGTGATTCTCAATACATTTGATGAGAGAAAACACACCCAAAGATGGTCTTTGGAGATCCTGTAATGGAATGTCAATCTGGCCCTTGCCCTTCCACAGCAGCTCAGCTCTGTGATGCAGCTCCACACTCTTGCTTCTTGATGAAGTTTCTCCATGGGCCTTAGTGCTCTGTGATGCTGGTCTGCAGTGGGCCTCCAAACATTCTGCAACATTTGTTGAGCTTGAGAGCAGAAATTCCAAACTGTCTTTGTGAAATACAACCGTAAACCAGTGATCTACACTCTGAAGACAAAACTACACACGGCTATAGAACTATCTATCGAGCAAGGAGCACAGCATTTTACTTTGAGGACTTGACTGATGCTGTACAAATACCACAATTCATTTGTTCACTTACCTCTCATTGAGCAAACCAAAGAATAACTGTATGGGAATGTGTCTCTCCTGTATTCATATCATTTACAATGACTTAAGCCCTGTGTTAATGCTGATTTTATCCACAAATCTCTTTTCTATGGTACTTTACCAGTCAATTACTGAGATCGGTTTTCTTACAACAATGTTGGAAATGTATGTCTTTTTTAGCACACTTATTGTTCTATGGTCACATATTCTTAATGTAATAGATGAACACTCCTTAAATTCTCCAAATGTTTTGTGTAAATGTTTTTTCTAGACTTTTGAAGTCAACTTAATATTTTTCTACAGACATCACTGCACAGTACATTAGCTTCTGCAGGTGTATAGATTTTGTTGAATGACTAAATATCAACTTCAACAGTGTGCTACAATATCATACTAACCACGGTCTTACTTGTAAATATGTCAACAAAATGCTGTTACATCTACAACAAAAAATTGTTTCCTTGATTGGTGTTACTATGGCGAAGAATCTCAATTACCCTTTCAATGAAGATCACACGGTCAAGGACTTGAATACGTTTTACTTATCACATAGCTACAACAGGCAGCCTCTTCTCAGACAGACACACAGTCATAGCCTTAGCACAGACGATCATAAAGGATCATTTCGCTGGTTACTCGGCTGAGTCCTCTCCGCTGCTGATCTTGACCACAGTCTTCCCCCGAGCATGTCCTTTCTCTACCTTCAGCATGGCCTGGGGCACCTGGGAGAAGGTAAACTCCTCCTCCACCACCGCACGGATCTGCAGAAACAGGAAGTGTGGTCACACGAAGTAAAAAAAATAAAAAAACAAACCTGACTTTAGACATGTGTGAAGGGGCAAAGGTCGGGATTCACTCAAAGGCTTGTTATCGACAAGTGCATTGCACTTACCTTCAAAATAAAATGTATACTTGAGCCAAAATCTCTGCAAAACTTAGCATGAATTGATCTCCACAAATATCTGAGAAATTGCCTTTAAAAGGTGCATTGTCGGTTGTGCAGTGCACAGTTCTGCAACGGGCCTTTGAATGAATCCTGGCCAAATTGATCTTCCAAAAAAGAAAATGAATAACAGAGAAAGTTGAGTCATATGGTGCATCTGTCGGCACAGTAGCCTACATTGAAAAATGGAGAGTTCCTCTTCTACACAGAATGACCTGATCCTTACCTCTGTGTGGATTGAAGATAACCTATAATTGAAGTGGTAAGGATGTACTGACATCTTTCAGAAAACTACGACGTACACCAACACTGTACACAACAGCACCCTGTTCAGCCTAAGATGCTCTTATCATGTAGGTGTATTGTATATTTGAAAATGAGTATTAAAAAAATGAAAAAATTACATAATTGACACAGTATACCGCATATTCTGTTGCTAACCTAACATTGTAATGAGTCAACACACACCTTTGCACCCTGTTGTGTATGTTGTCATGACAAACATACCAACAGCATGGTAGGACAACCAACTGTAGAGGATCTGGTGACCAGGCCAAGCTGAAACTAGCCGTAGCCGTTTCATCAGAATAGAATGGAACCGTGATGTCATGGTGGAACGCTTCCATAATACCCAGGCAGGCCATGAAGAGACAGGAATCTGTTCCGCTTCCAGGCTGGGGAGTGGGCCCGGGGGCTAACAAAGGGCCTGGATTAAGGGCCTAGCACCCAGATTACACTGGCATTCCATCTTGACCGGTCAGGACAGCCCCGACATAGCAGGTGATCATCTGGTCTGACCATACCAAACCCAGCCTCCCTCACTGTCTGTCTGACAAACGAGAAGGGGAGGTGTGTGTAGTGTGGCTTCAGCCAATTGATGGCTGAAGCGTACCGATTAGTTCCTCCACTTGGCCAAGGGGGTCATAAAAAAACCACTATTGACCAATATAATGTGGCACTCCGATGTAATGGTGCCACTATTGACCAATATAATTTCACCCTTGAATCAAGTGCAATATGTATTAAAAAATAATTCTCACAAAAGTAGTGCACTAGGCCTTTAATAGTCTTCCATGAGGGGAATGTCTATTAAAAGACTTACCCCTCATGGAAGACTATTAAAGGCCTAGTGCACTACTTTTGTGAGAATTATTTTTTTCTCTCCAAAAAATAAATAAAAAATTATATATATATATATATACACATACATACATACATACACTGCTCAACACATCCTAGATCTGAATAAATGAAATATTCTTATTACTTTTTTCTTTACATAGTTGAATGTGCTGACAACAAATCACACAAAAATTATCAATGGAAATCAAATTTATCAACCCATGTGGGTCTGAATTTGGAGTCACACTCAAAATTAAAGTGGAAAACCACACTACAGGCTGATCCAACTTTGATGTAATGTCCTTAAAACAAGTCAAAATGAGGCTCAGTAGTGTGTGTGGCCCCCACGTGCCTGTATGACCTCCCTACAACACCTGGGCATGCTCCTGATGAGGTGGCGGATGGTCTCCTGAGGGATCTCCTCCCAGACCTGGACTAAAGCATCTGCCAACTCCTGGACAGTCTGTGGTGCAACATGGCGTTGGTGGATGGAGCGAGACATGATGTCCCAGATGTGCTCAATTGGATTCAGGTCTGGGGAACGGGCGGGCCAGTCCATAGCATCAATGCCTTCCTCTTGCAGGAACCGCTGACAACACTCCAGCCACATGAGGTCTAGCATTGTCTTGCATTAGGAGGAACCTAGGGCCAACCGCACCAGCATATGGTCTCACAAGGGGTCTGAGGATCTCATCTCGGTACCTAATGGCAGTCAGGCTACCTCTGGCGAGCACATGGAGGGCTGTGCGGCCCCCAAAGAAATGCCACCCCACACCATGACTGACCCATTGCCAAACCGGTCATGCTGGAGGATGTTGCAGGCAGCAGAAAGTTCTCCACGGCGTCTCCAGACTCTGTCACGTCTGTCACATGTGCTCAGTGTGAACCTGCTTTAATCTGTGAAGAGCACAGGGCGCCAGTGGCGAATTTGCCAATCTTGGTGTTCTCTGGCAAATACCAAACGTCCTGCACGGTGTTGGGCTGTAAGCACAACCCCCACCTGTGGACGTCGGGCCCTCATACCACCCTCATGGAGTCTGTTTCTGACCGTCTCCGGGTAGCGCCTCCATGCTCTGGACACTACGCTGACAGACACAGCAAACCTTCTTGCCACAGCTCGCATTGATGTGCCATCCTGGATGAGCTGCACTACCTGAGCCACTTGTGTGGGTTGTAGACTCCGTCTCATGCTACCACTCGAGTGAAAGCACCGCCAGCATTCAAAAGTGACCAAAACATCAGCCAGGAAGCATAGGAACTGAGAGGTGGTCTGTGGTCACCACCTGCAGAACCACTCCTTTATTGGGGGTGTCTTGCTAATTGCCTATAATTTCCACCTGTTGTCTATTCCATTTGCACAACAGCATGTGAAATTTATTGTCAATCAGTGTTGCTTCCTTAGTGGACAGTTTGATTTCACAGAAGTGTGATTGACTTAGAGTTACATTGTGTTGTTTAAGTTATTTTTTTGAGCAGTACATATATATATATATATATAAATACACATTTAATTTTTGGGAGAGAAAAAAATAATGCACTAGCCCTTTAATAGTCTTCCATGAGGTGTAAGTATTTTAATAGACATTCCCCTCATGGGTTTCTGGTAAATATTTTTTTTAGGGCACCCCTACTTCCCGCCGCTACATGCATGGTTCAGAATATTAGGGAATAAAAGAAAGCCATCTAAATATGCATATGCATGTCACCCTGACCATGTCCACATTCAGTTCTTCAACCCGTGGTAATGTTGGAAGGTTAGTGAGCATATAATTATAATAGGCAGAATAGTGTAGAATAACCTTGTCTATTGCCTGCACTAACCATGGGGTTCAAACTGTTATGACTTGGTCTGGGCTCTGCTCCATTAAGATCGAAATTAGCCTACATGTATTTTATTATATTTTTTTTATATATTTTTTATAATGCTCCTCAGCTACAACCACACAGCAGTGACATGTTAACAGAGGAAGCAAATGAAAGTAAATTAAACAATGGAAATAAATGGAATTATAATGTAGGCTATACCAACTGAAGGAAACAAACAGTCAATTGAGAGTTGAATGTGGTTATTAGGCCTACTGACAGTCAATACTGACAGTGGCTAATATTTAACATGAAAGAAATGTTAAATATTACAAGTACTGTTTATTGACTGATCAGATAAGACTCTTTCATTCAATTGGACCACAATCATCTCCACCCCTAAATAGGGATGGCACTAAAATTAGGTCATGAAAGGACAACAGAGATTGGAAAATACATTTGCAATTCAGCTTCGTTGCATTCTTCTAAACGGAGGGTCATATTCATCAAATCAAAGACCATGAACTGCCTGATGATCTTCATGCTAGTGGCTCTTTTAGTCATTGCTTGTAAGTCAAATCAAATTCATTCTTAAAAAGGCAGTATATGTGCAACAGCTCTTCTAACTCAGCTACGCTTATACAGTTGAACAGCAAAATAAAATATTTAGCTGTTTTTGTCAAATGTAAAAACTATAAACTGTAAAAACTATTTTTTTTAAATTGATATAATGTGCTATAATGGTAGGAAATAATGAGATTGACATTTTTCTGGTAATTCCAGGTGGAATACAAGAGTCATCTGCATCTCTACACTTATGTTTCATTAGTGGGGGCGGGTGCAGAAACCTTCGTTTGTGCCTTGCTTCTGGTGGTACTAACATTGGAAAAATGGGATGTACATGGCCGAATGTGTAAGTTTATCAATGACCCAAACTGACTTGATAAATCAGAAATGCAGCGTCCCATTATGAATTTCAAATACATTCCAATTACTGTATCCATAGCAGTAATATCAGACGGGACTCACGTTTGCTATTTTACGTGCATCTTGCTCCTCAAATAAGTATATGAAACGTTTTGTATCGTTACTAAAAACTAAAAACAGAAGATTATTTAGTGGAGGTTGATCGGGGTGGATGACTGGTGGGTGGGGGGTGGATGACTGGTGGGTGGGGGAGGATGACTGGGGGGTGACTGGTGGGGGTGGGAGGCGTATACTGCGACCGAGTAGCAACGTGTTCGATGTGCGTCCAGGACAAGTGTAGCATTTTAGCTAACCCTTCCCCTAACCTTGACCCAATTCACCTTTTATTAAATTCTTCTAACATTTTGTCGTTTTCGTTCTAACGTTTTACGTACATTCTCACCGTAATTCTTCTTTGTTGTTAGAGGCAACCAGCAATTTGGTCTCGGAGATATTGCTATTGGTCCTCCCAAGATGTATGATAAGATACACCATCCAATTCGTATGCTATTGTATATTGCATTGACCATTATTCCATTCATAACGTAATGTAACGTAACGTAAATAGCATTGCACGAGCCTTGGTTTGTGCAAGCCTGAACATCTCACAGGGGCACGTTTTATTTGTCACATGCTCAAGTACAGTGAAATGCTTAACTTGCAAGCAACCAACAGTGCCGTATTTAATATATTTGTAAGTATAACTAATGAGGAAAAGATAAGTACTTAAGTAAAAAATACTTTAAAGTAAATAGTTTTTTGGGGTATCTGTACTTTACTATTTATACTTTAGTACATTCCTAGATTTTTTACTCCATACATTTTCCCTGACAACCAAAAGTAGTTTTTACATTTTGAATGCTTAGCAGGACAGGAAAATGGTCAAATTCAAGCAATTATCAAGAGAACACGTGGTCATGCCTACTGCCTCTGGCCTGGCAGACTCACTAAACACAAATTCATATTTTGTAAATAATGTCTGAGTTGGAGTGTGACCCTGGCTAAAAACAAGAAAATGGTGTTGTCTGCTAATATAAGGAATTTTAAATGATTTATACCTGTACTTTTGATACTTAAGTATACTTAAAACCAAATACTTTTAGACTGTTACTTTCACTTTTACTTGAGTAATTTTCTATTAAGGTATCTATACTTTTACTCAAGTACAACAATTGGGTACTTTTTCATCCACTGACAAATACACAAGAAATAAGAGAGGAAGCTCAGGGTAAATTTGGCACGGCGGGTGGTTAGAGCGTTGGGCCAGTTACCGAAAGGTCTGCTCGGGGATTCAACCCAGCAACAAGGTAAAAATGTTGTTCTACCCCTGAACAAGGCAGTTAAACCCACTGTTCCCCAGTAGGCCGTCATTGTAAATAAGAATTTCTTCTTAACCGACTTGCCTAGTTAAATAAAGGTTAAATAAAAAGGGATTGGTGTATTTGAGGTACAGTACAAGACCAAAAGTATGTGGACTCCTGCTCATTGAACATCTCATTCCAAAATCATGGCATTAATATGGAGTTTGTCCCCCTTTGGCTGCTATAACAGCCTCTACTCTTCTGGGAAGGCTTTCCACTAGATGTTGGAACAGGGACTTGCTTCCATTCAGCCACAAGAACATTGGTGAGGTCGGTCACTGATGTTGAGTTTGAGGCCTGCCTCGCAGTCGGCATTCCAATTCTTTCCAAAGGTGTCAGATGGATTTGAGGTCAGGGATCTGTTCAGGCCAGTCAAGTTCTTCCACACCGATCTCGACAAACCATTTATTTTTTGTTGTATTTTATCCCCATTTTCGATCTTGTCTCATCGTTGCAAACCCCAATGGACCCGGGAGGCAAAGGTTGAGTCAGGCGTCCTCCAAAACATGACACGCCAAACCGCGCTTCTTAACACTCGCCTGCTTAACCCGGAAGCCAGCGGCACCAATGGGTCAAAGGAAACACCGCTCACCTGACAACCAAGGTCAGCCTGCAGGCGCCAGGCTCGCCACAAGGAGACGCTAGAGCGCGATGAGACAAGTAAAGTAATTGTTGTGGCGTTAAGATTTCCCTTCACTGGAACTAAGGGGCCTAGCCCGAACCATGAAAAATAGCCCGAGACCATTATTCCTCCTCCACCAAACTTTACAGTTGGCACTATGCATTTGGGCTGGTAGTGTTCTCCTAGCATCCGCCAAACCCAGATTCGTCCGTCGGACTGCCAGATGGTGAAGCGTGATTCATCACTCCAGAGAATGCGTTTCCACTGCTCCAGAGTCTAACGGCGGCGAGCTTTACACCACTCCAGCTGACACTTGGCATTGAGCATGGTGATCTTAGGCTTGTGTGCGGCTGGTCGGCCATGGAGAACCATTTCATGAAGCTCCCGACAAACAGTTCTAGGTCCTTCCAGGGGCAGCTTGGACGATTTTTACATGATACGCACTTCAGCACTCGGCGGTGCCATTCTGTGAGCTTGTGTAGCCTACCGATAACAGCACTTACAGTTGACCGGGGCAGCTCTAGCAGGGCAGACATTTGACAAACGCACTTGTTGGAAAGGTGGCATCCTATGACGGTGCCAAGTTGAAAGTTACTGAACTCTTCAGTAAAGCCATTCTACTGCCAATGTTTGTCTATGGCGTTTGCATGACTATGTGCTCGATTTTATACACCTGTCAGCAACGGGTGTGGCTGAAATAGCCAAATCCACTCATTTGAAGGGGTGTCCACATACCTTTGTATATAGTGTAGATATGTAGATATATAGTGTAGGAGAAAGTAACTGGTAGCAGGAGAAATCATAATAATAAGAGTAAACTGTATGGCAGCAGCATAGGTGGTGGGTGTGTGTATCGTGCAAGAGTGTCAGTGTAGGCGTGATAGGCGGATTTACATGTAAACATGGATGATAAGTGACTAGTAGCAGGAATATATAAATACTTAAGGTAATATACTAAATGGTAATATAATACAGTGGCAATAAACAGTATGTGAACCATTTGGAATGACCTGGATTTCTGCATAAATTGGTCATAAAATAGACAAACACTTAAACTAATAACACACAGATTATTGTATTTTTCTTGTCTGTATTCAATACATAATTTAAACATTCACAGTGTAGGTTGGGAAAAGTATGTTAACCCCTGGGCTAATAACTTCTCCAAAAGCTAACCTGGAGTCCAATCAATGAGACGAGACTGGAGATGTTGGCTAGAGCTGCCCAGCCCTATAAAAAACACTCACAAAATTTGAGTTTGCTATTCATAAGAAGCATTGCCTGATGTGAACCATGTCTCGAACAAGAGAGATCTCAGAAGACCTTAATATTATGAATTGTTGACTTGCATAAAGCTGGAAAGGGTTAGAAAAGTATCTCTAAAAGCCTTGATGTTCATCAGTCCACGGTAAGAAATTGTCTATAAATGGAGAAAGTTCAGCACAGTTGCTACTCTCCCTAGGAGTGGCCATCCGGCAAAGATGATTGCAAGAGCACAGCACGGAATGCTCATTGAGGTTAAGAAGAATCCTAGAGTGTCAGCTAAAGACTTACAGAAATCTCTGGAACATGCTAACATCTCTGTTGAGTCTACGATATGTAAACACTAAACAAGAATGGTGTAAATTGGAGGACACCACGGAAGAAGCCACTGCTGTCCAAAAAAAAACATTGCTGCACGTCTGAAGTTTACAGAAGAGCACCTGGATGTTCCACAGGGCTACTGGCAAAATATTACTTGGACAGATTAAACTAAATTTGAGTTGTTTGGAAGGAACACCCAACACTATGTGTGGAGGAAAAAAAGGCACAGCACACCAACGTCAAAACCTCATCCCAACTGTAAAGTATGGTGAAGGGAGCATCATGGTTTGGGGCTGCTTTGCTGCCTCAGTGCCTGGACAGCTTGCTATCGTCGACGGAAAGCTTAATTCCCAAGTTTATCAAGACATTTTGCAGGAGAATGTAAGGCTATCTGGGACGGCAGGTAGGCTGGCGGGTAGGAGCATTGGGCCAGTAACCGAAAGGTTGCTGGATCGAATCCCCAAGCTGGCAAGGTAAATAAAAAAAATTGGTCGTTCTTCCCCTGATCAAGGCATTTAACCCACTGTTCCCCGGGCGCCGAAGACGTGGATGTCGATTAAGGCAGCCCTCCACACCTCTCTGACTCAGAGAGGTTGGGTCAAATGCGGAAGACACCTTTCAGTTGAATGCATTCAGTTGTACAACTGACTAGGTATCCCCCTGGATTTCAAATGACTGGGAATACAGATATGAATCTTTCCACCAGTTGAAGCTCAACAGGACAACAACCCAAAACATAGAAGTAAATCAACAACAGAATGACTTCAACAGAAGAAAATATGCCTTCTGGAGTCCTGACCTCAACCCGATTGAGATGCTGTGGCATGACCTCGAGAGCGGTTCACACCAGACATCCCAAGAATATTGCTGAGCTGAAACAAATTTGTAAAGCGGAACAGTCCCCCTGACCGTTGTGCAGTTCTGATCCGCAACTACAGAAAACATTTGGTTGAGGTTATTGCTTCCAAAGGAGGTCCAACCAGTTATTAAACCCAAGGGTTCACATACTTTCTACAGCCTGCACTTTGAATGTTTACACTATGTGTTCAATAAAGTCATGAAAATGTATAATTGTTTGAGTGTTAGTTTAAGCAGACTGTGTTTGTCTATTGTTGTGACTTAGATGAAGATCAAATGACATTTCATGACAATTTTATGCAGAAATCCAGGTAATTCCAAAGGGTTCACACACTTTTGTAAACTGGAGTAAACAGTAATATAAACAGGAGTAATATAGTGACCAGTAGCAGGCTAAATATAGTGAACAAAAATATAAATGAAACATGCAACAATTTCAAAGATTTTACTGAATTACAGTTCAAATGAGGAAATCTGTCAATTAAAATACATTTGTTTGGCCATAATCTATGGATTTCACATGGCTGGGAAAACAGATATGAATCGGTTGGTCAAAGATACCTTTTTAAAAAATGGGCCTGAGGATCTCATTATGGTATTTCTGTGCATTCAAATTTCTATTGATAAAAATACAATTGTGTTGGTTGTCTGTAGCCTATGTGTGCCCATACCATAACCCCAACACCACCATGGGGCACTCTGTTCACAACGTTGACATCAGCAAACCGCTCGCCCACACCACGGCATACAACGCCAGGTCTTGTGAGGCTGGTTGGACGTACTTCCAAATCCTCTAAAAACAACATTGGAGGCAGCTTATGGTAGAGAAATGAACATGAAATTCTCTGGCAACAGCTTTGGTGGACATTCCTGCAGTCAGCATGCCAATTGCACGCTCCCTCAAAACTTGAGACATCAGGATTTTCGCGACGCGGATCCTGTGTTCTGCCTTACAAACACGACTACGGAGTGGATCCTATGCAGCGACCCAAAAAAACGACTCCGAAAGAGAGGGAAACGAGGCGGTCTTCTGGTCAGACTCCGGAGACGGGCACACCGTGCACCACTCCCTAGCATTCTTCTTGCCAATGTCCAGTCTCTTGACAACAAGGTTGATGAAATCCGAGCAAGGGTAGCATTCCAGAGGGACATCAGAGACTGTAACGTTCTCTGCTTCACGGAAACATGGCTCACTGGAGAGACGCTATCCGAAGCGGTGCAGCCAACGGGTTTCTCCACGCTTCGCGCCTACAGAAACAAACATCTTTCTGGTAAGAAGAGGGGCGGGGGCGTATGCCTCATGGCCAACGTGACATGGTGTGATGAAAGAAACATACAGGAACTCAAATCCTTCTGTTCACCTGATTTAGAATTCCTCACAATCAAATGTAGACCGCATTATCTACCAAGAGAATTCTCTTCGATTATAATCACAGCCGTATATATCCCCCCCCAAGCAGACACATCGATGGCTCTGAACAAACTTTATTTAACTCTCTGCAAACTGGAAACGATTTATCCGGAGGCTGCATTCATTGTAGCTGGGGATTTTAACAAGGCTAATCTGAAAACAAGACTCCCTAAATTTTATCAGCATATCGATTGCGCAACCAGGGGTGGAAAGACCTTGGATCATTGTTACTCTAACTTCCGCGACGCATATAAGGCCCTGCCCCGCCCCCCTTTCGGAAAAGCTGACCACGACTCCATTTTGTTGATCCCTGCCTACAGACAGAAACTAAAACACGAGGCTCCCACGCTGAGGTCTGTCCAACGCTGGTCCGACCAAGCTGACTCCACACTCCAAGACTGCTTCCATCATGTGGACTGGGAGATGTTTCGTATTGCGTCAGATAACAATATTGACGAATACGCTGATTCGGTGTGCGAGTTCATTAGAACGTGCGTTGAAGATGTCGTTCCCATAGCAACGATTAAAACATTCCCTAACCAGAAACCGTGGATTGATGGCAGCATTCGTGTGAAACTGAAAGCGCGAACCACTGCTTTTAAACAGGTCAAGGTGTCTGGTAACATGACTGAATACAAACAGTGCAGCTATTCCCTCCGCAAGGCTATCAAACAAGCTAAGTGCCAGGACAGAGACAAAGTAGAATCTCAATTCAACGGCTCAGACACAAGAGGCATGTGGCAGGGTCTACAGTCAATCACGACTACAAGAAGAAATCCAGCCCAGTCACGGACCAGGATGTCTTGCTCCCAGGCAGACTAAATAACTTTTTTGCCCGTTTTGAGGACAGGCCGTGCCACTGACACGGCCTGCAACGAAAACATGCGGTCTCTCCTTCACTGCAGCCGAGGTGAGTAAGACATTTAAACGTGTTAACCCTCGCAAGGCTGCAGGCCCAGACGGCATCCCCAGCCGCGCCCTCAGAGCATGCGCAGACCAGCTGGCCGGTGTGTTTACGGACATATTCAATCAATCCCTATACCAGTCTGCTGTTCCCACATGCTTCAAGAGGGCCACCATTGTTCCTGTTCCCAAGAAAGCTAAGGTAACTGAGCTAAACGACTACCGCCCCGTAGCACTCACATCCGTCATCATGAAGTGCTTTGAGAGACTAGTCAAGGACCATATCACCTCCACCCTACCTGACACCCTAGACCCACTCCAATTTGCTTACCGCCCAAATAGGTCCACAGACAATGCAATCTCAACCACACTGCACACTGCCCTAACCCATCTGGACAAGAGGAATACCTATGTGAGAATGCTGTTCATCGACTACAGCTCGGCATTCAACACCATAGTACCTTCCAAGCTCGTCATCAAGTGTGCAACTGGGTACTGGGCAACTGGGTACTGGACTTCCTGACGGGCCGCCCCCAGGTGGTGAGGGTAGGCAACAACATCTCCTCCCCGCTGATCCTCAACACTGGGGCCCCACAAGGGTGCGTTCTGAGCCCTCTCCTGTACTCCCTGTTCACCCACGACTGCGTGGCCACGCACGCCTCCAACTCAATCATCAAGTTTGCGGACAACACAACAGTGGTAGGCTTGATTACCAACAACGACGAGACGGCCTACAGGGAGGGGGTGAGGGCCCTCGGAGTGTGGTGTCAGGAAAATAACCTCACACTCAACGTCAACAAAACTAAGGAGATGATTGTGGACTTCAGGAAACAGCAGAGGGAACACCCCCCCCATCCACATCGATGGAACAGTAGTGGAGAGGGTAGCAAGTTTTAAGTTCCTCGGCATACACATCACAGACAAACTGAATTGGTCCACTCACACAGACAGCATCGTGAAGAAGGCGCAGCAGCGCCTCTTCAACCTCAGGAGGCTGAAGAAATTCACAAGCACTCACAAACTTCTACAGATGCACAATCGAGAGCATCCTGGCGGGCTGTATCACCGCCTGGTACGGCAACTGCACCGCCCTCAACCGTAAGGCTCTCCAGAGGGTAGTGAGGTCTGCACAACGCATCACCGGGGGCAAACTACCTGCCCTCCAGGACACCTACACCACCCGATGCTACAGGAAGGCCATAAAGATCATCAAGGACATCAACCACCCGAGCCACTGCCTGTTCACCCCGCTGTCATCCAGAAGGCGAGGTCAGTACAGGTGCATCAAAGCTGGGACCGAGAGACTGAAAAACAGCTTCTATCTCAAGGCCATCAGACTGTTAAACAGCCACCACTAACATTGAGTGGCTGCTGCCAACACACTGTCAATGACACTGACTCAACTCCAGCCACTTTAATAATGGGAATTGATGGGAAATGATGTAAATATATCACTAGCCACTTTAAACAATGCTACCTTATATAATGTTACTTACCCTACATTATTCATCTCATATGCATACGTATATACTGTACTCTATATCATCGACTGCATCCTTATGTAATACATGTATCACTCGCCACTTTAACTATGCCACTTTGTTTACATACTCATCTCATATGTATATACTGTACTCGATATCATCTACTGTATCTTGCCTATGCTGCTCTGTACCATCACTCATTCATATATCCTTATGTACATATTCTTTATCCCCTTACACTGTGTATAAGACAGTAGTTTTTTGGAATTGTTAGTTAGATTACTTGTTCGTTATTACTGCATTGTCGGAACTACTGTCGGAACTACTGTTAATGCGCTACACTCGCATTAACATCTGCTAACCATGTGTATGTGACGAATAAAATTGGATTTGATTTGACATCTGTGGCATTGTGTTGTGTGACAAAACTGCACATTTTAGAGTAGCCTTTTATTGTCCCCAGCACAAGCTGCACCTGTGTAATGATCATGCCGTTTAATTAGCCTCTTGATATGCCACACCTGTCAGGTGGATGGATTATCTTGGCAAAGGAGAAATGCTCACTAACAGGGATTTAAACAAATTTGTGCACGCAATTTGAAAGAATTTCTTGGATCTTTCATTTCAGCTCATGAAACATGGGACCAACACTTTACATGTTGCGTTTATATTTTTTGTTCAGTGTCGATAGATACTAATGTTAATGGCAATCAATAATCAATGAACAGCAGCATAGTGGTAGTAATAAATCGAATCAATAAGTGGTTAGAGCGTTGGACTAGTAACCGGAAGGTTGCAAGTTCAAACCCCCGAGCTGACAAGGTACAAATCTGTCGTTCTGCCCCTGAACAGGCAGTTAACCCACTGTTCCTAGGCCGTCATTGAAAATAAGAATTTGTTCTTAACTGACTTGCCTGGTTAAATAAAGGTCAAATTAAATTAAAATAAATAAAATTTAGCAGCAGCGTAGGAGAAGACTATCTTTTAATTCTTTAGCGTGAGGTAGCTTGAAGTACAAGTACAGCCCCTACAGGACACTAGTCTATCATAGGGCCTTTCCCCCAATCTATATCCTTAACGCTGAGTGCCAAGCAAAGACGGATTGGTTCACATTTTTACTTTCTTTGGTATGACTCGGCCGGGCATCGAACTCCCAACCTTCCAATCTCAGGGCGGACACTAATCACAAGGCCACTGAGTTGGTCGTAAAGTAATGTATCATATTAAATAGAGGGGAACAGATTTATGTACCAAATCTTTAGAATTTCCAGAGGCCAGGTTGGTAATATTCAATGTTTTATATACAGCTATAAATGTTGGTGTTGCGTATTTTTCCAAACCAAATCTATTGGATGCTTTCTCTTTCAGATGCTGTAATTGATACTGGCCAGAGTCTTGACAATGGCCACTGAGGATCCCATGGAACATTCACCAAGAGTAGGGACTAGGGGGTGTTAACCCCTGTGTCTTGGCCAGATGCCCAACTGGCAACTCCTACTGAATTGACTATTCCTGTTTGACCCTTTTGTCATGATTTGTACTTCCCTTTTGCAGAATAAAATTGCAATGAGAAAACACTATTTGTTCCATTTTCAATTACACAACACTATATCACAACAACATTTGAAAGGTATTCACACATGCTTTCTTGCGGCACATGAAATAGACCTACAATATGATGCTATGCCTTGACCTGGAGAACTGGTCCCACTTTCATTGTATAGCTGATATACGTTAAAGCCTAAAAGTGCAGTAAAACTGAGGCTACAAGGGCTCCCGAATAGTGCAGCAGTTTAAGGCAATGCATCTAAGTGCTAGAGTCGTCACTACAAACCCTGGCTCGATCCCTGGATCGATCCCGGGTTGTATCACAACTGGCCATGATTGGGAGTCCCATAGGGAGGCGCACAATTGGCCCAGCTTCATCTGGGTTTGGCCGGTGTGGGCCGTCATTGTAAATAAGAATTTGTTCTTAACTGACTTGCCTAGCTAAATAAAGGCCAAATGACCAAATGGACAGGGGGATCCACAGGGGGAAAAGGGGAAACTCAAAAGCTCCAGCTTGGATCTCTTCCGCTCCCTCAGTCACTCCCAGTCTAGAGAGGAAACCCTCCTGTTTGGCAGCTTCAACTTCCAACACTTCCTCCATCCCCTTCTCCACCTTTTACCCAGCCCTGCCATCACCCCCAACCTGGCATTCCTATGCTCCTGGGGCTGTGTCCACTTCCTGGATTGTGACCAGCTCGAGTTTGGACTGCCTGGGCCCCAACTCCATGAAAACACTGAAGCTTCAGCCACAGAAGGGCGTCGTCATCAAAATATATGTTTCTGGCAGCCAAGTCAGCCTACTGGACTTTGATTTCATGGACTATAAATAATGTACATAATGTACATTCTACAGTAAAATTTCATAATTTGACTTCAAATTGTGTTTAGTCATTAGCATTCTTACAAATCAACTTCCTTGTTGTTGTGTTTTGCCAAGGCCAAAACTGACATATAAAGAACGTGGTTCACTTCTGTTAATTCCTTCAACATTTCAATTTCTCTTAGTTTGATTCAGATTACAAAAGTCAGGTTACAAGTCAAGTGGAACAGAGGTTTTCATCAAATCCAAAGACCATGAACCGTCACATTCTCTGTTAGTCTTTGTAAGTATTCAACATTTCTTGGACAGTTATCGTTTATTATAATACCAATAACCTTTCAGTCAGGATGCTTTCAGCACCTGTTATTCAGCTTGATTACTATTATAAAAGGGGAAACAGCTGGTGGCTCAACTGAGAAAGTGAACGCTAAGATTGAACAGTACCTTTCCTGCATCCACCATCTCGCTGATGTCATCCAGGGCAAGTCCATTGGGTGCAAACATCCCCCAGCGATAGTGCACTCCCTTGGATAAATGCTAGGAGCGACAAAGGAGAAAAAGGGAGATGAACAAGGTTTTGTACACTCAAATGAAATAAGACCTTGATGTTGGTGTTGTCCACCCATACACAGACTGTTGGTGGTGTTGTCCACCCATACACAGACTGTTGGTGGTGTTGTCCACCCATACACAGACTGTTGGTGGTGTTGTCCACCCATACACAGACTGTTGGTGGTGTTGTCCACCCATACACAGACTGTTGGTGGTGTTGTCCACCCATACACAGACTGTTGGTGGTGTTGTCCACCCATACACAGACTGTTGGTGGTGTTGTCCACCCATACACAGACTGTTGGTGGTGTTGTCCACCCATACACAGACTGTTGGTGGTGTTGTCCACCCATACACAGACTGTTGGTGGTGTTGTCCACCCATACAGACTTAAAGGCAGATATATATATATATATATATATATATATAAACTTGAACTTATACAAACTACAAACTTCACATACAAAATTATCAGTCCATAATTAGGTTGAGATTATTACCTACACCTGCATTATCTACACCTGCATTGCTTGCTGTTTGGGGTTTTAGGCTGGGTTTCTGTACAGCACTTTGAGATATCAGCTGATGTACGAAGGGCTATATAAATACATTTGATTTGATTTTGATTTGATTTGATTACCAGTTTATAAATCATTCCTAACTAGTGGCCTGTAAAATAGAAACATGCATATGTAGATGAGCACCTTTGTCTGAATCTCTGGTTACATTTGCCTTCTTTGCATGTGGTATATCCGTGGTTTATAATGCTCTTCATTACAAATGTATTGGTTTTATTATTCTGCCGTCGATCACTCACTATACCATTGTGAGGCAGTGTTGGCACACACAAGGCAAGACACCAACCCACACAGACAACGGCATCCCTGGCTGTGTCAACTGCCTTCTATCCCAGACACCATACACACAAAGCACTTTATTTTTATGAGGTGACATTTTAACCCAAAGAGGACTGTCTAATTGTCAAAGTAAGCCAGGCAAACAGGGCGTGGAGCGCCCCTCTTTCATGAAGGCATTCCCTATCCATTATTTTTTCCCAGCATCGAGATGGGATTCCCGGCTCCATTCCAAATGGAAAAAGGAGATGGCTGAGTGCTAGGGTTTGTGGGTGGTGTCTCAGGGGGGGCAAGGTCCAGGGGAAGGTTCCTCAACATAAAGCATCTAGGGAGATTATAGGGTTTTTAAATGACAACTTCGACTGCCAAACCAGTTGTCTGCACTTTACTTCTGATGACACTGTGCGTGCAAAATGAGCACTAAGAGTTTGCGGAGAAAGAAAGGTTGGAACTGAGAGGTTGGGTTATTTCCTGTCTTAACCCACAGACTACATCCGTCATTAATTATTTTCCGCTTTTGAGTTTTTGCATTCAGTGCTTTATTCTACCGATGCCAAATCTTCTGCCCCATGGCCACATACAAACCTGTGACACACACAGTTAACAGAGTTGCAATGGTTGGATGGAGAAAGAGAGAGCCACTGTGTGTGTGTGTGAATAAGATCACCTCGGTTCCTTTGGAACTCATTTTGACACCTAACAAACCAGGTGAACATACACTGTCTGTATTAGTAATAGTCAAACAAAATATGCCTCCAAAGTATCTAACCACCAAACCAAAGGTAAACATTTAAACATGAACCAAATCTGTTAAGTATGCCTCTTTCAGTCCTGTCTGAGGGCTGTTTCCATGGAGACGCTAGGCCAGTAGTTTGAGGAGCAAATTGTACCCCGTTGTGACATGCTCCCTCTTTGGGGACAGAGGCCTTCTCTCTACCCAAACCACCCAAGGCCCACTAATGCTGTGCTGGGCGCAAAATCAGCTCAACACTCCCACATCATTGCATCCAGCTTTGTTTCCCCAAAGCCTAGGGGCCATATTTTCCCATCGTTGGCCCCAGACCTTAGAGGCCATGCTCCATTAAGCACTTTGTAGGCTATGTCTTGGAAATGAGAGATCATATGTTGTAGAGAGAGGAGAGCGATATTAAGGGATAGAGGGGAGAAAGAGGGGGAGACCAGCAGGTGTTCAAAAAGTGATAGGCAGTATGGGGTGTTGATAAGGTTTGTTGATTTAACTTCCCCCATATCTTCTATATTCTAGCCTAGGTCTGACACGTTCTACTGTCAACACTGTCCCGGGACAAACCCCATAATACAAATCCACCATGCCACTCTACCTATAGTGGGGGAGAATAACGGTGCATGTTTCCATGGGGTTCCCCCAAACCATGTCTTCACCCACCTTGTCTTCAGTTTCTATTTCCCAGAGTCAATGTTTTTCCATTTCTGTTACTAGATACTATTGCAGTACTGATAAAGTGAGAACCTTATGGCACTGGAAACACAATGTGTTCCAAGTCCTACTTCAGCCTAGAAGTTCTACAGTATTCCAGCAGTGCTGTACTCAATGAATGCAATCCGCACATCACAGTTCTGGTTCTCCCTGATAAGACTCACTTAAACATACAGTTATCTGTAGTTCTTGGTGCTGTGGTGAGTGGGAGTAAGAAGAAGAAACTTGGCACGCACAAAGCCTCAAATGCACTGCACATATTGCGGTCTGTACACCACAAAATGCCAACAGGATGCCAGTGGCACTCTGTTGGGGTGAGATGGCAAGCAAGGGGAGCGAGATGAGGTTTTGCTTTATAAGGGGACACTGCAGATGTCTTGTAAGTGCTTTACTGCACATGTTCAAGGCAGAGGTCTTATACAGTACCAGTCAAAAGATTCGACACACTCATTCAAGGGTTTTTCTTTATTTGTACTATTTTCTACATTGTAGAATAACAGTGAAGACATCACAACTATGACATAACACATATGGAATCATGTAGTAACCAAAAAAGTGATAATAAACTAGTCAAAATATATTTTATATTTGAGATTCTTCAAAGTAGCCACCCTTTGCCTTGATGACAGCTTTGTACACTCTTGGCATTCTCTCCACCAGCTTCATGAGGTAGTCACCTGGAATGCATTTCAATTAACAGGTGTGCCTTGTTAAAAGTTCATTTGTGTAATTTCTTTCCTTCTTAATGTTTTTGAGCCAATCAGTTGTGTTGTGACAAGGTAAATGGTGGTATAGAGAAGATAGCCCTATTTGGTAAAAGACCAAGTCCATATTATGGCAAGAACAGCTCAAATAAGCAAAGAGAAACAACAGTCCATCATTACTTTATGACATGAAGGTCAGTCAACTTTGAAAGTTTCTTCAAGTGCAGTCGCAAAAACCATCAAGCGCTATGATGAGGATAAGTTCATTAATTTCCAGCCTCAGAAATTGCAGCCCAAATAAATGCTCCACAGAGTTCAAGTAACAGACACATCTCAATATCAACTGTTCAGAGGAGACTGCGTGAATCAGGCCTTCATTGTCAAATTTCTGCAAAGAAACCACTACTAAAGGACACCAATAATAAGAAGAGACTTGCTTGGGCCAAGAAACACGAGCAATGGACATTACACCGGTGGAAATCTGTCCTTTGGTCTGATGAGCCCAAATGTGGGATTTTTGGTTCCAACCGCCATGTCTTTGTGAGATGCAGAGTAGGTGAATGGATGATCTCCACATGTGTGGTTCCCACCGTGAAGAATGGAGGAGGTGTGATGGTGCTTGCTGATGACACTGTCAGTGATTTATTTATTAGACAAGGCGCACTTGCTACCACAGAGTTCTGCAGCGATATGCCATCCCATCTGCTTGCGCTTAGTGGGACTATCATTTGTTTTTCAAAAGGACAATGACCCAAAACACACCTCCAAGCTGTGTAAGGACTATTTGTCCAAGAATGAGAGTGATGGAGTGCTGCATCAGATGACCTGGCCTCCACAATCTGACCTCAACCCGATTGAGATGGTTTGGGATGAGTTGGACCGCAGATTGAAGGAAAAGCAGCCAACAAGTGCTCAGCATATGTGGGAACTCCTTCAAGGACACCTACACCACCAGATGTTACAGGAAGGCCATAAAGATCATCAAGGACAACAACCACCCGAGCCACTGCCTGTTCACCCCGCTATCATCCAGAAGGCGAGGTCAGTACAGGTGCATCAAAGCTGCGACCGGGAGACTGAAAAACAGCTTCTATCTCAAGGCCATCAGACTGTTAAACAGCCACCACTAACATTGAGTGGATACTGCCAACACACTGACTCAACTCCAGCCACTTTAATAATGGGAATTGATGGGAAATGTAAAATATATCACTAGCCACTTTAAACAATGCTACCTAATATAATGTTTACATACCCTACATTATTCATCTCATTGGTATACGTATATACTGTACTCTATATCATCTACTGCATCTTTATGTAATACATGTATTCACTAGCCACTTTAACTATGCCACTTTGTTTACATACTCATCTCATATGTATATACTGTACTCGATACCACCTACTGTATCTTGCCGCTCTGTACCATCACTCATTCATATATCTTTATGTACATATTCTTTATCCCCTTACACTTGTGTGTATAAGACAGTAGTTTTGGAATTGTTAGTTAGATTACTTGTTGGTTATTACTGCATTGTCGGAACTAGAAGCACAAGCATTTCGCTACACTCGCATTAACATCTGCTAACCATGTGTATGTGACAAATCAAATTTTATTTTATTTGATTTGAAGACTGTTGGAAAAGCATTCCAGGTGAAGCTGGTTGAGAGAATGCCAAGAGTGTGCGCAGCTGTCATCAGGGCAAAGGGTGGCTACTTTGAAGAATCTATAATCAAAAATATATTTTGATTTGTTTTGACGTTTTTGGTTACTACATGATTCCATATGTGTTATTTCATATTTGATGTATTCACTATTATACAACAATGTATCAAATATTAATATAAATATAATATATATTAAGAAAAACTCTTACAGGTACTGTATGGTTCTGTGATCACCTGTATAAATAAAGGACACGGAAATTTAAATAGAGAAACGCTGCCACAGTTACCTTGAGGGCCTTGGATGCCACAGTGACCCCGGTCTGGAGCATTCCATCAGCGATACCCAGCCGGTCAGTGTTACGGAGGAAGGGCGTTACCAGTGTTACGTACTTGGCGCCGCACCATGGCTTCAGCAGGCCCAGAGCCCAGCTCTCTGTGTCCCCACCCACATTATCCAGAACCAGATCAAACCTAGGACGGGGGGAGGAGAGGTAGAGAGAGATGGAGAGAGACAGAGAGAGTTCATTTTGTTACACAGAGAGTCATTCTCCCACACACCAATGAGAGTTGACTGTGGCTATGAGAGAGATGTGCCTAAGCGTTGATTACAGCAAACTGACCACTGGGGAACACTCATCCTATTCAGATAAATGCCACCATGGAGGTTTTAAAGTGTGTCTGCATGTGCTTCTGTGTGACAAGGGAAAAGGTGTGTGTGTTTGTGGGCGTGCTCACTTTTCCAGTGCCCTCAGGGGCACCTCAACAGGCCCAGCTGTGTAGTCCACCACGTGATCCACCCCTAGACCCCTCACCAGCCGCTCGGCATTCTGGGAGCAGGTTACTGTAACATGGGCTCCCCAGGCCTTGAGCATCTGAGATGAGAACATGGGATCTACATCATCATCAACACACTCTTTGCAGGTACCTGGAATGATGTTGATAAAATCAGTAAGACTTGTGTAATAGAAGTGAGCGAGGGTGCAGCCCGGTACACATATCATCTCTTATAACAGGAGAGATCAGATGAACCAGCACTGAATCCCTG
This sequence comes from Oncorhynchus kisutch, assembly GCF_002021735.2. Classification (NCBI taxonomy): domain Eukaryota; kingdom Metazoa; phylum Chordata; class Actinopteri; order Salmoniformes; family Salmonidae; genus Oncorhynchus; species Oncorhynchus kisutch. The sequence goes on from NC_034187.2 coordinate 34,826,264, forward strand.
ATGTAAGATACATGTGCAGATTGAGGTAACAGCAAAAGGCTGAAGTGGCACACTAGGACACCCAATCCAAGACGAGTGTATAACATCACTGACATAATTATAAACAGCTGTCCATGGAACAGAATTGACAGGATTTAGATAGTATAATTGTTTGTTTATGATTAAGGATCTTTCTTTTCCATCATTGTTTTGTATTAGGACCATGCCGCTATTGTCACTGCGATGTGGTTTGAATACCTAAGATTGTTTACTTTCAGAGTCACATTGAAGATTAAGTCATGAATCTACAGAATGAGGGCATCATGGTTATCATCAGCAGCATGATCACCTGTATGGAAAATGTTCCGACTCCTCCTGAACCTCCCAGGATCAGAATGCTGTATGAGGACGGAAAACACCGGATTAAAACACAGAGAAGTAAACACGGAGTCATAATGGAGACATAAGTATGTCCTTCACTAAACCAGGTTTTTGTGTTTGACTTTGATGTACATTTAACGTGTGTACAAAACATTAAGAGCCCCTTCCTAATATTGAGTTGATCCCCTTTTGCCCACAGAAGAGCTTCAATTCGTTGAGGCATGGACTCTACAAGGTGTCGAAAGCGTTCCACAGGGATGCTGGCCCATGCTTCACACAGTTTTGTCAAGTTGACTGTGAAAAACATGGCAATGTTGCAGTTCTTGACACACTCAAACCAGTGCCCTAGGCACCCTTACAAAACCCTGTTCAAAGGCATTTAAATATTTTGTCTTGCCCATTCACCCTCTGAATGACACATACACAATCCATGTCTCAAGGCTTAGAAACCATTCTCTAACCTCTCCTCCCCTTCATCTATACTGATTAAAGTCAATTTAACAACTGACATCAATAATGGATCATAGCTTTCCCCTGGATTCACCTGACCAGTCTATCATGGAAAGAGCAGGTGTTCCTAATGTTTTGTACACTCATTGTTTATCAAAGTTATACACAAAAAAATGTGTCCAGTTGATCTATATGTTGCATGTGAACCAGGTGCTTCAGAGTCCAGTGCCATGCCAGCCACTGATGAAGCCCATTTCCAAAGAACCAACTTTGCCCACAGTACAATTCCCTCCACATGCTCATTACCCACAGGCCTCAGAGACAGGATTTTTATGAAATAACCAAGTTGAATACTCAACTAGAGCAAAGACACAATAAGTATTTTAGATGAATATGGACAACAGCATAGGTTAGAAGGGGAAAGTGACAACTTGAACTCAAAGTGTGTGCGAGTGTGTGAGAGAGAGTGTGTGCATGTGTGTACTTACCGTTTCTTGGCACAGTTGTCCTTGTTGAGGCCTCCTGTGTTGACTAGGGCAGACCAGGCTGTGGCAGCCACGTAAGGAACAGCCGCAGCCTCTATGTGACTCAGACATTTGGGCTTTTTGGACACCTGACTCGGACACAAAATGGCGTCCTCAGAAGAAGGTCACAAATATCTGTCCATATGTCAAAAGGTTGAGGTAAGGATTAGGGGAAGGAGGAATCTGATCCTAGATCAACTTCCACCTTGAGCCTGACAAAACTCCCACCAAACCTGTCACTATCTGAAACGGATCAGTAATCATCCATTAAAAGTTATGCATTTATGATGCCACGTAAGAGCTGACTAATCAGTCTGCAGTCCTAATTTCTCCCCCTGTTCCCATAGAAAGGTCCGAGTTTCCCGAAAATGCATTTAGCAGGGGCACACCACCACATTATTTATACATACAGTAGCATTCAAAAGTTTGGACACACCTACAGAACTTGTTCAAGGGTTTTTCTTTATTTTTACTATTTTCTACATTGTAGAATAATAGTGAAGATATCAAAACTATGAAATAAAATATATGGAATCATGTAGTAACCAAAAAAGTGTTAAACAAATGAAAATATATTGATATTTGAGTTTCTTCAAACAGCCACCCTTTGCCTTGATGAAAGCTTTACACACACTTGGCATTCTCTCAACCAACTTCACCCGGAATGCTTTTCCAACAGTCTTGAAGGAGTTCCCACATATGCTGAGCAGTTGGCTGCTTTTCATTAAATTGGGTTGCGGTTGGGTGATTGTAGAGGCCAGGTCATCTGATGGAGCACTCCATCAATTTCCTTCTTGGTCAAATAGCCCTTACACAGTCTGGAGGTGTGTTAGGTCATTGTTGAAAAACAAATGGCTTGTTGTAGTCATGCTGGTTAAGTGTGCCTTGAAATCTAAATAAATCACTGACAGTGTCACCAGAAAAGCACCCCCACACCATCACACCTCCTGCTCCATGCTTTACGGTAAGAACCACACATGCGGAGATCATCCGTTCACCTATTCTGTGTCTCACAAAGACACAGCGTTTGGAACCAAAAATCTCACATTTGGGCTCATCAGACCAAAGGACAGATTTCCACCTGTAATGTCCATTGCTTGTGTTTCTTGGCCCAAGCAAGTCTCTTCTTATTATTGGTGTCCTTTAGTAGTGGTTGCTTTGCAGCAATTTGACCATGGGGCGGCAGGGTAGCCTAGAGGTTAGAGCGTTGGGCTAGTAACCGAAAGGTTGCAAGTTTGAATCCCCGAGCTGACAAGGTACAAATCGGTCGTTCTGCCCCTGAACAAGGCAGTTAACCCACTGTTCCTAGGCCGTCATTGAAAATAAGAATTTGTTCTTAACTGGCTAGTTAAATAAATGTCAAAGGTCAAATAAAATCAAATTCATGCATTCTCCTCTGAACAGTTGATGTTGAGATGTGTCTGTTACTTGAACTCTGTGAAGCATTTATTTGGGCTGCAATTTCTGAGGCTGGAAAGTCTAATGAACTTATCCTCTGCAGCAGAGGTAACTCTGGGTCTTCCATTTCTGTGGACGTTCTCAGGAGAGCCAGTTTCATCATAGCGCTTGATGGTTTTTGCAACTGTACTTGAAGAACCTTTCAAAGGTCTTCATATTTTCCGGATTGTGTAATGAAAGCTTTGCACACTCTTGGCATTCTCTCAACCAGCTTCATGAGGAATGCTTTTTCAACAGTCTTGAAGGAGTTCACTGCTTTTCCTTCACTCTGCGGTGCGACTCATCCCAAACCATCTCAATTTGGTTGAGGTCGGGGGATTGTGGAGGCCTGGTCATCTGATGCAGCACTCCATCACTCTCATTCTAGGTAAAATAGCCCTTACACAGCATCTCAAAAAGACACGGCGGTTGGAACCAAATATCTCCCATTTGGACTCATCAGACCAAAGGACGGATATCCACCGGTCTAATGTCCATTGTTTGTGTTTCTTAGCCCAAGCAAGTCTCTTATTATTATTTATGTCCTTTAGTAGTGGTTTCTTTGCAGCAATTTGACAATGAAGGCCTGATTCACACAGTCTCATCTGAACAGTTGATGTTGAGATGTGTCTGTTACTTGAACTCTGTGGAGCATTTATTTGGGCTGCAATTTCTGAGGCTGGTAACTAATGAACTTATCCTCTGCAGTAGAGGTAACTCTGGGTCTTCCTTTCTTGTGGCCGTCCTCATGAGGGCTAGTTTCATTATAGTGCTTGATCGTTTTTGTGATTGAAATGATTGAAATGTTTTTGTGATTGAAATGTTTCGTATTGACTGACCTTCATGTCTTAAAGTAATGATGGACTGTCATTTCTCTTTGCTTATTTGAGCTGTTCTTGTCATAATATGGACCTCTTATTCTCTATACCACCATTACCTTGTCACAACACAACTGATTGGCTCAAAAACATTAAGGAAAGAAATTACACAAATTAACAAGGCACACCTGTTAATTGAAATGCATTCCAGGTGACTACCTCATGAAGCTGGTGGAGAGAATTCCAAAAGTGTGCAAAGCTGTCATCAAGGCAAAGGGTGGCTACTTTGAAGAATCGTAAATATATTTTGATTTGTTTCACGCTTTTGGTTACTACATGACTCCATAGTTTTGACGTCTTCACTGTTATTCTACAATGTAGAAAATAGTAAAAATAAAGAAAAACCCTGAGTAGGTGTGTCCAAACTTTTGACTGGTACTGTATATCATTTTGGGGATGGTAAAACGTTTTCAGTGTAAACTTAAACGACTAAAACCAGATACAAAGCATGTAGAAAAGATAATGGAGCAATATTTTTTTTAAATAAGAGAATCGTTGAGAACTAGCAATCACCTAAGTAAAAACTAGACAGTCAGGGGGAATATAAAATGTCATGTTTGACTCACTTAGATAGCATAATAACACGGAATAAGCCATGGGAAAATGTGTTGAACTGCAGGAAATTAGCTTTAAAACTGCACATTTTCTCTCAGCCACATAAATAAATGCATAGAATTTCAGGAAACTATCTTTGAAACTATGAAATGCTGTCTCTGCCCCATGGAAAAATGTTTAGAATAGCAGGATAATTAGCTTTATCATTTTGAAATGTAAAGAGGGCCTCTAAAACCACTCCATTGGCCACACCCACGCTAATCAAAGGGTAAACACTGAAGCCATGCCTCAATGAGCAGCAGCATGGAGCCACACTGCCTGCAGCTTTTCTTCTCAAATCTGAGACCAATTGTAGTCTATCCCAAAAGTCCAATCCAGCCTAGCAACATAATTTAGCTCACAAGAGATACCTAGTATTGCCTATACCAAGGTATCCAAACGCTACTGTGCATTGTCTCTTGAACATGCTAGAGAAAGCAGAGTATCCCTGGTAGTGGTAAAGAAAGTGAGATTCAAAAAAACATAGTAGTTCAACTGAAATTTTAACTACTCGTGCACATATTTGCATGTACAATGTAGAAATAAGCAAACAGTGGTTTTGGAAAACAAACAAAACTACAACATAAACGGGTCAGACACAAACAGTACCTCATTTGCACTCAACACCACAAACTCAGCCAGGCTGCCTTGTTTCCATGGGGGAATGGCCGCCCACACCTGAGAATAAAAACAACAACAATGGCTTAACCAACCATGCACTAGAATGACCCTGCATGGGTGGCACAGATACAAATATTGTGACATGTTTTATTCTCTGTTTGGATATACACTATATACACAAACGTATGTGGACACCCCTTCAAATTAGTGGTTTCGCCTATTTCAGCCACACCCGTTGCTGACAGTTGTTTAAAATCGAGCACATAGCCAAACAATCTCCATAGACAAACATTGGCAGTAGAATGGCCTTACTTAAGAACTCAGTGACTTTCAACATGGCACCGTCATAGGATGCCAATTTTATAACAAGTCAGCTCATCAAATTTCTGCCCTGCGAGAGCTGCCCCGGTCAACTGTAAGTGTTGTTATTGTGAATTGGAAACATTTAGAAGCAATAACAGCTCAGCCGCGAAGGGGTAGGCCACACAAGCTCACAGAAAGGGACCACCGAGTGCTGAAGCGCTTAGTGCGTAAAAAATCATCTGTCCTGCAACACACACTACAGATTTCCAAACTGCCTCTGGAAGCAACGTCAGCACAAGAACTGTTTGTCGCGAGCTTAATCAAATGGGTTTCCATGGCTGAGCAGCCACACACAAGCCTAAGATCACCATAAGCAATGCCAAGCCTCGGCTGGAGTGGTGTAATGCTCGCCACCATTGGATTCTGAAGCAGTGGAAAGCATTCTCTGGAGTGTTGAATCACGCTTCACCATCTGGCAGTCCGACGGACTAATCTGGTTTTGGCGGATGCCCAGAAGAACGCTACCTGCCCCAATGCAGAGTGCCAACTGTAAAGTTTGGTGGAGGAGTAATAATGGTCTGGGGCTGTTTTTCATGGTTCAGGCTAGGCCACTTAGTTCCAGTGGAAGAAAATATTAACGCTACAGCATACAATAACATTCTAGACGATTCTGTGCTTCCAACTTTGTGGCAACAGTTTGGGGAAGGCCCTTTCCTGTGTCATCATGACAATGCCCCCGTGCACAAAGCAAGGTCCATACAGAAATGGTTTGTTGAGATCGGTGTGGAAGAACTTGACTGACCTGCAGAGTCCCAACCTCAACCCCATCGAACACCTTTGAGATGAATTGGAAAGCTGACTGCGAGCCAGGTCTAATCGCCCAACATCAGTGCCCAACCTCACTAAAGCTTGCGGCTGAATGGAAGCAACTCCCCGCAGCGATGTGCCAACATCTAGTTGACAGCCTTCCCAGAAGAGTGGAGGCTGTTATAGCAGCAAAGGGAGGACCAACTCCATATCAACGCCTATTATTTTGGAATGAGATGGAATGAGATGTACATACTCTCGGTCATGTAGTGTATGTTATGTTTACATCCATTTTATGGGATAGTGTTTCACTGCAAGCCACAGGCCCACCTACTGGGGAACCAGGCCCACCCAATCAGATTTTTTTATTTTATTGTAAAATTATGCTCTACTTGTCAGTGAGGGGATTCTATTAATCTGGCCCGGGTGCCCAGGTAGGTATGTTTTGCACCAGGTGACAGATGATTTCTCACAGCGAAGTTGTCTCAAAACCAAAGTGACGTCCTTAAGCACGAGGAGTAATGAGTAGCATTCTGTGTTTTCACATGCAAAAGTGATTGCTTTGGATAAAAACACTTTATCTGCCTTAACAATGAAAACTAGTTTGAAACTAAACACCATGCTACCTTGTTGACAACATGACCGAGCGGTGCAGATTACTGTTCCATTTGAGAAGGGCGCTCCTCCGTCACGGCTTTTGCTCATTCACATCACGGGCCATAGACCGGTACTCAGCATAATCGAATCCACCCAATGTTCCAAACAGGACATTATTTGTCTTTTTACCTAAACATGCAAACACCATCAGATAGAATTCATAGCAAGCAGTGCAGTGCACTGGAATAACATTCACTCACTTGGGATGGGTGGCCGAAAATAACTAACTGTAAGCCACACCCCCATTAAACCACAAATATGACTGTATTGATGCATACAGTATGTCACTGTGATTCTATGGCTATAGGCACCATGCCACTGCCTACTTCATTTATTAATTCAGCAAACAAGACAGGACAACAAGACAGCATAATCCAGTGCTTTTATCAGTCAACACACTTATAGTTTAGCTTTAATTAGCTTTAAAAAACGCATCATTTTCACTCAGCCAAACTTTGTAGAATAGCATGAGATTAGCTATGAAACTGCACATGTTCCTCTCTGCCCCAAGGCAAAATCTGTAGAATTGAAGGAAATTAGCTTTAAAAAACAGTAACATTTTCTCTCAGCCTCATATAAAAATGTGTAGAATTGCAGGAAGTTAAATGTATATTTTTTTGACGCACCCATCAACCAATTAATGGCTACACTACTGCCCCAAGGTGGTGCAATTAAATGTAACATTATACAATGAGGTACTCCCCATCTCAGCTGCACTTGGATTAAGTAAACAAAGCACTAACAGAAGAGCCAAAAAACAGACAGCCCCTCATTGTCATAACATGCCACAATGACATGACTTCATGAGGCACTGTGGAGCCACATAGGCTTATAGTATAAATACACACACACACACACGAGAAAGTGTCACCCTATTCTACTCCATCCTGGGGCCTGTGTTTGTGTTACCTCATCCCCCTCTTTAAAGTAGGCTGGTGCCACATCCAGACCACACTCCATGATGACTCCGGACATATCTCGGCCCAGAATGAGGGGGAACTCACTGCCCGACTGGTTGATGTTCAGGGGGTCTCTCTTCATGGCCATAGTGGCAGCCCCATACCCACCTGAGAGGGCAGAAACAACACAGAAATGAGGCCGAACCAAGTTAGAAATAACCACATAAACAGTCCACGTGGAGACATGTGGATTCAGGTACGAACAGAGGCCACAATGATGAGAACACAAATTAACTGGGAAGATCATCACTGAATATGCGAGAGGTAACCATGAAGAACTCCAGGCACCCTACTTCCTCAAAGAGCACATATAGGCCTAGCTGTGGTTTACCAGTCGTTGAGAGGTGGGAGTGGGTAAGGAGTTTGATGATTCACAATTCAACACCCAAACCACACGTTTCGTCAGTCTACTTTCCCTTTGCGTCAGAAGAGCTTTACTCGTTACCTGGTGTGATCCATTATGCCCACACAGCTCTCTCTCTCACACAGGCCATATTTGAATGGCAAAAAAAAACAGATGCTCAGTCAACTCTGAATGAGAGCAGTTTAGACTGAGGGATGTTGAATTTCCTTTTCACTAGTGGTGTGTGCACAAATGTGAAAATGTCTTGCATCTGTCTTCATATAGGTGCAGGAGCTCCACAATACGGTTGAGCTGATATTCTATAAGAGGAACAGGAGCTCAAGCAGTAGAACATTTGAGGTGCCGGTACTCAGCTCCGGTGAGCTCCTGCCCAAGTCAAGCACAGGCTATATGTAAAATATCTGATAGTCTATGTTCTGTGAGAACTGAAGGTTATAGGAAAACCACTGACATGAACAATGAAGAGGTATCCTATCACGGGAACCAAACGAGCTAGAAGACCACACATCTTTATCAGTCACCAACCTCTCATGCTGACGTCAATGGGGTTTAGACCTGCGGCATGGACTTGAACGACGACTTCATTCGGATAGTTGATGATTGGGAAGCCGGCGTTTTTAGTGAACCGTAGGACATCATTGCTGCCGTATCTATCGATAACCCAAGCAGGCATTATTGTCATACGGCTGTTTGAGGTGTTGAACAGTCTCCTCTGATCTCCGTGGACCAATGTTTTCACACATGGTGCTCTACTGTTAAGGAGACACGACCACCAACTGCAAGCAAACTGTCTCAAAGGAAGCATGATTATCTCCAGATATCAATTGTCAATACACTTGCTCTTCAATCGTGTACTCTGCACATTATTTATCAAGCCATGGACGCGACTACAATTAGCTCAATGACTGATATCTAATCTTTCCATTCATTAGACAATACAATGGGAAAAGTTGCAGATACTATCGTTTTTACAGCCTGGAAAGACAGTGTTCACTTAGCTCTGCACTTAATACTGCTTCCTCGTCTACTGCTGGCAGTGTCTGACAGCTTCTACTCAACCAATGGTACTGCGGCTTACTCATCCCACATCCAATCACAGAGCGCGATGTTGGGATTCCAGACGCGAAACAAACATGGCAGCCTCCAGTCGCTGAAGGTTGCTGAAAATTTCCCAGGTTGATTTGGCTCATGACATAGAAAGTATGCTGAGCTTGTCTATAAGAGAGGTACGTATAATAAACTCGTTACCAGTAACATGAGCTAGTTTGTATTTGGCGTACTTTATTGGCAATAACGATTAGTCTGCTAGTTGCAATGTAATGTAGCTAGCTAACGTTAGCTACCTAGTTACACATATCAACTGATGCAAAGCCTTAAACTCTGGGAGTTAGTTGGCTAGCTACAGTATCACATCTAAAACATCAATGTATTAGCCCACATCCCCACAGAGACATGGTTAAAGATGAATGGCACAGATTTCCAACCATTTCAGCAGTGTACAAATTGGTCATGTTGATTCAGCAACCATGTTCACAAAATGGAAATTATTGTGATTATTATAGAATCATACACATTTCACATTATTTGACAGGTGTCCTTGGCTCTGCGGGAAGGTAGGATCTCCCCCACGGAACTGTGTCGAAAATGCCTGGACCGCATCAAGAAAACTCACTATCTCAATGCTTACATCACTGTGACAGAGGAGCTTGCATTGAAACAGGCACAGGAGGCTGAGAGTAGGCTCCTCAAAGGTGTGTGTTTCCTGTCTCTCTGTCTGTATCTGTTTGTTTCTGTGTGCTGTATGCATGTTTTGTACAGTGCAGATTATGATCAGGTCTTGCCTTATTATCTTTCTTTCCTACAGGTGCACCCAAAGGTCCACTGGATGGGATCCCTTTTGCTGTGAAGGACAACTTCTGCACAGAGAACATCAAGACCACTTGTGCCTCCAAAATGCTGAAAGGTATGTCCCCTAATATCTAAAACAGGGATCCATTGCTCCTCATTTGAGTTGGGTGCATTGATAATCCTAATCCCCTGCTGTCTGTTTTGTAGACTACATTCCTCCATACAGTGCTACAGTGGTTCAGAAGCTCCTTGATCAGGGTGCTGTTCTCATGGGGAAAACTAACCTGGATGAGTTTGCAATGGGGTCAGCCTCTTAAACACATTTCAAGAACTATACACACACTAAGAACTATATTTATTTGCAGAATTACTAGAGTATTATCATCTTCTGGCCTTCATACATCCCTCCCTCCATCCTTCTCCAGTGCAGGCAGTACTGACAGTGCTTTTGGACCTGTCCGGAACCCCTGGAGCTACGCCGCCCCTTACAGAGAGCAGACTGGGGCTGACCCGGACTCTGACTGGGTCATCACTGGAGGCAGTTCTGGAGGAAGTGCTGCAGCCGTGGCCTCTCTCACCAGCTTCCTGTGAGTCTGCAGACCCAGGGCTGCGTTCAAGAGCTTTGGACTGTTCCAAACTGAAATGACCATTTAAACACACAAATTATTTATTGTTTCCTTGTTCTGGTACTTGCAGCTGTTTAGGATCGGATACAGGTGGCTCCACCCGTAACCCAGGGGCATTGTGTGGTGTTGTGGCCCTGAAGCCCACCTACGGCCTAGTGTCCAGACATGGCCTCATCCCCCTGGTCAACTCCATGGACGTCCCAGGCATCATAACCAGGAGTGTCTATGACGCAGCTACAGTCCTGGATATTCTTCAAGGACATGATGTTAAAGACTCTACTACCATAACCCATAACCCCTCCACACTGACACACCTATTTGATGACTTTGATGTCAGGAACATCTGTGTTGGCATTCCCAAGGTGAGCTTTCCTTATTCACCCAGTAGGATCAGGGTTCTCCGCTCATCCCAGTGGTTTAACGTGGAGATTGTTGTTCTGGTTGTGTTGTGTGTCCTTTCCCTCATCGTTAGGAGTACCACGCCCCAGGTCTGTCCCAGGAAACCCTCGCCCAGTGGAACCGTGTGGCAGACATGTTTGAGCGGGCGGGGGCACGGGTGGAGCAGGTGTCCCTCCCCCACACCCAGCACTCCATCGTCTGCTACCACGTCCTATGTCACACCGAGGTGGCATCCAACATGGCACGCTTTGATGGCCTGGAATATGGTACAAACCAGGTTTCAATATTTAATGCCCTGTGCTGAAAATGTTTTTCTAATTGCCACTTATGGATGAAGTTGTATTGAATTGAGTGGTTTGATCTATCTGACTGTTTGTCTGTCTGGCTATGCCATTGTTTGATGATCTATGGTGTTAATTTGTATAGCTCAGTAAATGCAAGACGAAGGTAATTGATTTGAAAGCCCAACAAAGTGAAGTTTTCCTTCACTTTACATTTATTGTACAGTGGGGCAAAAAAGTATTTAGTCAGCCACCAATTGTGCAAGTTCTCCCACTTAAAAAGATGAGGCCTGTAATTTTCATCATAGGTACACTTCAACTATGACAGACAAAATGAGGGGAAAAAAATACAGAAAATCACATTGTAGGATTTTTAATTAATTTATTTGCAAATTATGGTGGAAAATAAGTATTTGGTCACCTACAAACAAGCAAGATTTCTGGCTCTCACAGACCTGTAACTTCTTCTTTATGAGGCTCCTCTGTCCTCCACTCGTTACCTGTATTAATGGCACCTGTTTGAACTTGTTATCAGTATAAAAGACACATGTCCACAACCTCAAACAGTCACACTCCAAACTCCACTATGGCCAAGACCAAAGAGCTGTCAAAGGACACCAGAAACAAAATTGTAGACCTACACCCGGCTGGGAAGACTGAATCTGCAATAGGTAAGCAGCTTGGTTTGAAGAAATCAACTGTGGGAGCAATTATTAGGAAATGGAAGACATACAAGACCACTGATAATCTCCCTCGATCTGGGGCTCCACGCAAGATCTCACCCCGTGGGGTCAAAATGATCACAAGAACGGTGAGCAAAAATGTGGAAACATCATGCTTTGGGGCTGTTTTTCTGCAAAGGGACCAGGACGACTGATCCGTTTAAAGGAAAGAATGAATGGGGCCATGTATCGTGAGATTTTGAGTGAAAACCTCCTTCCATCAGCAAGGGCATTGAAGATGAAACATGGCTGGGTCTTTCAGCATGACAATGATCCCAAACACACCGCCCGGGCAACGAAGGAGTGGCTTCGTAAGAAGCATTTCAAGGTCCTGGAGTGGCCTAGCCAGTCTCCAGATCTCAACCCCATAGAAAATCTTTGGAGGGAGTTGAAAGTCTGTGTTGCCCGGCAACAGCCCCAAAACATCACTGCTCTAGAGGAGATCTGCATGGAGGAATGGGCCAAAATACCAGCAACAGTGTGTGAAAACCTTGAAGACTTACAGAAAACATTTTACCTCTGTCATTGCCAACAAAGGGTATATAACAAAGTATTGAGAAACTTTTGTTATTGACCAAATGCTTATTTTCCACCATCATTTGCAAATAAATTCATTAAAAATACCAAAATGTGATTTTCTGGATTTTTTCCTCATTTTGTCTGTCATAGTTGAAGTGTACCTATGATGAAAATTACAGGCCTCTCTCATATTCTTAAGTGGGAGAACTTGCACAATTGGTGGCTGACTAAATACTTTTTTGCCCCAATGTAAATGCCCTATAGCCAGCAAAGCCCATGATGGCCACCTATGTTTATTTTCATTATTGCTGTGTGTGTAGGGAGGCAGGTAGCCTAGCTGTTACAGCGTTTGAGCAGTAACCAATAGCTTGTTGGATCGAATACCTGAGACGACAAGTTGAAACATCGGTTGATGTGCCCTTTAGCAAGGCACTTGACCCTAATCTGCACAGAAAGGACGTACCACTATGGCTGACCCTGTAAAACAACACATTTCATTGCACCTATCCGGCATATGTGACAATAAAACCTATACAAAAAACAACAACATAATATTTATTTACAAGGGATTTGTCATTGTAAAGCAAGATTGATATATTATTTGTGAATTGTTCTCCACAGGCCACCGTAGTGGGATCGACAGTTCAACAGAGGCAATGTATAGCACCACTCGCCACGAGGGATTCAATGATGTTGTACGAGGAAGAATCCTCTCCGGGAACTACTTCCTGCTCAGACAGTAAGATACATCACACATTTTCAGTAACAAAAAAAAACACATTTTAATTTCAATAGCTTATTTAGCTTACTTTTTTTTTTAAATACTTCACATTTCTACTACTGTAAGATCGGGGATCATGTTGGGGCTGGAAGCAGAAATTAGAGTTTTTGGACAAAAGTTAAGATCTCTCACAGGTTGCCTCCCTCAGGAACTACGAGCACTACTTTGTGAAGGCCCAGCAGGTGCGGCGGCTAATAGCGGAGGACTTCAAGCGAGTGTTCAGCTCTGGTGTTGATGTGCTGCTCACGCCCACCACACTGAGTGATGCCATGCGATACACGGACTTCATGCAGGAAGACAACCGCACACGCAGTGCCCAGGAGGACATTTTTACACAGCCTGTCAATATGGCAGGTACTGAGGAAACACACACTCCCCCGACACTTCAAGGGAAATAATGTTAATCTTTTAACTCTCCCTTTTCAAAGGAATTGGGTTGGAATTCATAGATCGGTCAACCCATTGATTTAGATATCAGATTAAGGTCTGTCTCAAACAGTTCATCTCCAAAAGGAAACCGATCACTTTGAGGACAGTTAAAGTTTCACCCGTCTTTTATACCCGCAGCCACTGATCTTCAGACAACCTTACCCTCCAAACCTTTCTCCCTTCTCACATTTACCCCTTCAACTCTATTTCTTCCCCAGGGCTCCCTGCTGTTTCTGTGCCAACAGCATTATCAAACAGAGGCCTTCCCATTGGCCTGCAGCTGATAGGCCCCGGCCTCCAGGACAGGAAGCTGCTGACGGTAGCCCAGTGGATAGAGCAGAAGGTGGGCTTTCCCCCCATCCGTTACCATGGAGATGCCGGAGAGGGGGAGATGGGTGAGGAGGTCCATGAGAGAGAGCAGACCTCCGTTGTATGAGGAGAAACATGGACACTAAACTAATGATACAGAGCTACTCAGATGTATGATGGTCAAGGAAAGGACATACACAGAAAAGGGCCTTTTCTGGTTACTTTTCCAGGGTACTACCACCGAATGAACCCACTTAAAGTGATGCTCCAGAACTTTTGTATAATTTCAGCCAGTAGTTTTTCAAAAGCGCTTACGAGCCTGAAGGAAAATCTATCCATTGCATCACGTACAGTACAGTTCAATTTCTAATCTTAGTAAAGGAACACCTTGAAATGTTGCTCCCTTGTGTTTGAAGATAAACTGTTTCAGTAGTATTTGATTTGTACAGAGAACCCTTTCACATGTTGCATTAGGAGCATGTTTACACGTCTGTCTGATCATAATGGCCATTATAAATGAGACTTTATCTTGTGAAATGTGTACTTAAAAGCAACTACTGTGTGTCAGCAGAGTTTTCAGGCTTTTGTCAATATTTGTACTTGGAACAAAAGAACACAAACCACTTTCCATACACAGTGCAGATAGTAAAACTTTACAAGGCAATTTAATCTTATATACTAATGTTTACCTTATCAGAATATGTTTTGATAACTTTGAGAATGGTTGTTAATGTGTGCAGTTCCAAGCAACACTCATGAGAGGGTTGTGAGGAGACTAGTTTGCCTTAGGTTAGATTACCATACCCTGAGGCACGGTGAGTCACATGTCACATGGCACAACAAACACGGAGTAGAAAGTCTGGTATAGCTCATTTCATCCCCTAAAGTTTACGTTTAGTATTGGGTGTAGGATAATCTAGGCCCGTATTCACCAAGTCTCAGTTTTGCCTATTAGATCTTTAGGGGAGAATTCAGACCTGAACTGTATTCCTTTTTATGCACTTTTCTTTAAGTGTATCTGGCCTTGAATGTACGCTTGGGGAAAAGCCAGTGGCAGCAAGGTTTGCGTTTGAAGATGTGTCTACAGATATTCTGAATTCTGACCTTGACTTAATTCCCTCATAATTCCACCACCTTTACGTTCTAGTGGAAAAACATTTAATTAACACAATTCTCCATGCACTGTAATTAACTAATTGATGAGTAGGAACAGTTGAAGTCGGAAGTTTACATGCACCTTAGCCAAATACATTTAAACTCAGTTTTTCACAATTCCTGAAATTTAAACCTAGTAATAATTCCCTGTCTTAGGTCATTTAGGGTCACCACTTTATTTTAAGAATGTGAAATGCCAGAATAATAGCAGAGGATTATTTATTTCAGCTTTCATTTCTTTCATCGCATTCCCAGTCCATCAGAAGTTTACATACACTTAATTAGTATTTGGTATAGAGGTTGACCGATTAATCGGAATGGCCGATTTAATTAGGGCCGATTTCAAGTTTTCGTACCAATCAGCATTTTGGACACCGATTATGGCCGATTTCATTGCACTCCACCAGGAGACTGCATAGCAGGCTGACTACCTATTATGCGAGTGCAGCAAGGAGCCAAGGTAAGGTGCTAGCTAGCGTTAAACATATCTTATAAAAAACTATCTTAACATAATCACTAGTTAAAACTACACATGGTTGATGATATTACTAGTTTATCTAGCTTGTCCTGCGTTGCATATAATCGATGCGGTTCCTGTTAATTTATCATTGAATCATAGCCTACTTTGGCAAACGGGTGATTTAACAAGAGCATTCGCGAAAAAAACACTGTCATTGCACCAATGTGTACCTAACCATAAACATCAACGCCTTTCTTAAAATCAATACACAAGTATATATTTTTAACCCTGCATATTTAGTTAAAATTGCCTGCTAACATGAATTTGTTTTAACTAGGGAAATTGTCACTTCTCTTGCGTTCTGTGCAACAGAGTCACTGTATATACAGCAGTTTGGGCCGCCTGGCTCGTTGCGAACTGTGAAGACTATTTCTTCCTAACAAAGACAGTCAACTTCGCCAAACGGGGGATGATTTAACAAAAATGCATTTGTGAAAAAAAATCATAATTGTTGCAAGAATGTACCTAACCATAAACATCAATGCCTTTCTTAAAATCAATACACAGAATACACAGAAGTATATGTGTGGTTAAAATAAATTAATGTTAGCAGGCAATATTAAACTAGGGAAATTGTCACTTCTCTTGCGTTAATTGCAGGCAGAGTCAGGGTATATGCAACAGTTTGGGCCGCCTGGCTCGTTGCAAACTAATTTGCCAGAATTTTACATAATTATGACATAACATAATTAACATAAGGTTGTGCAATGTAACAGGAATATTTAGACTTGGGGATGCCACCCGTTAGATAAAATAAGGAACGGTTCCGTATTTCACTGAAAGAATAAACGTTTTGTTTTTTAAATGATAGTTTCCAGATTTGACCATATTTATTTTATTTATTTTTATTTTACCTTTATTTAACCAGGTAGGCAAGTTGAGAACAAGTTCTCATTTACAATTGCGACCTGGCCAAGATAAAGCAAAGCAGTTCGACAGATACAACGACACAGAGTTACACATGGAGTAAAACAAACATACAGTCAATAATACAGTATAAACAAGTCTATATACAATGTGAGCAAATGAGGTGAGAAGGGAGGTAAAGGCAAAAAAGGCCATGGTGGCAAAGTAAATACAATATAGCAAGTAAAACACTGGAATGGTAGTTTTGCAATGGAAGAATGTGCAAAGTAGAAATAAAAATAATGGGGTGCAAAGGAGCAAAATAAATAAATAAAATATAAAAAAAAATACAGTTAGAGGTAGTTGTTTGGGCTAAATTATAGGTGGGCTATGTACAGGTGCAGTAATCTGTGAGCTGCTCTGACAGTTGGTGCTTAAAGCTAGTGAGGGAGATAAGTGTTTCCAGTTTCAGATATTTTTGTAGTTCGTTCCAGTCATTGGCAGCAGAGAACTGGAAGGAGAGGTGGCCAAAGAAAGAATTGGTTTTGGGGGTGACTAGAGAGATATACCTGCTGGAGCGTGTGCTACAGGTGGGAGATGCTACGGTGACCAGCGAGCTGAGATAAGGGGGGACTTTACCTAGCAGGGTCTTGTAGATGACATGGAGCCAGTGGGTTTGGCGACGAGTATGAAGCGAGGGCCAGCCAACGAGAGTGTACAGGTCGCAATGGTGGGTAGTATATGGGGCTTTGGTGATAAAACGGATTGCACTGTGATAGACTGCATCCAATTTGTTGAGTAGGGTATTGGAGGCTATTTTGTAAATGACATCGCCAAAGTCGAGGATTGGTAGGATGGTCAGTTTTACAAGGGTATGTTTGGCAGCATGAGTGAAGGATGCTTTGTTGCGAAATATTCATATTTCTGTGTTATGTTATAATTAAGTCTATGCTTTGATATTTGATAGAGCAGTCTGACTGAGCGGTGGTAGTCAGCAGCAGGCTCGTAAGCATTCATTCAAACAGCAATTTCATGCGTTTGCCATCAGCTCTTCGCAATGCTTCAGGCATTGAGCTGTTTATGACTTCAAGCCTATCAACTGAGATGAGGCTGGTGTAACCAATGTGAAATGACTAGCTAGTTAGCGGGGTGCGCGCTTATAGCGTTTCAAACGTCACTCGCTCTGAGACTTGGAGTAGTTGTTCCCCTTGCTCAACATTGGTAACGATGCTTCGAGGGTGGCTGTTGTCGATGTGTACCTGGCTCGAGCTCAGGTAGGGGCGAGGAGTGGACGGAAGCTATACTGTTACACTGGCAATACTAAAGTGCCTATAAGAACATCCAATAGTCAAAGGTATATGAAATACAAATGGTATAGAGAGAAATAGTCCTATAATTCCTATAATAACCTCAACCTAAAACTTCTTACCTGGGAATATTGAAGACTCATGTTAAAAGGAACAGCCAGCTTTCATATGTTCTGATGTTCTGAGCAAGGAACTTAAACGTTAGCTTTTTTACATGGCACATATTGTACTTTTACTTTCTTCTCCAACACTTTGTTTTTGCATTATTTAAACCAAATTGAACATGTTTCATTATTTATTTGAGGCTAAATTGATTTGATTGATGTATTATATTACATTAAAATAAGTGTTTCTTCAGTATTGTTGTAATTGTCATTATTACAAATAAATAAATTAAAAATACAAACATAGGGCAATTAATCGGTATCAACTTTTTACGGTCTCCAATAATCGGTATCGGCGTTGAACAATCATAGTCGGTCAACCTCTAATTTGGTCAAATTTGTTAAATTGTTCAACTTGGGTGAAACGTTTTGCGTAGTCTTTCACAAGCTTCCCACAGTAAGTTGGGTGAATTTTGGCCCATTCCTCCTGACAAAGGCTAGTGTAAGTCGGGTTTGTAGGCCTCCTTGCTTGCAAACGCTTTTTCAGTTCTGCACACACATTTTCTATAGGATTGAGGTCAGTGCTTTGTGATGGCCACTCCAATACCTTGACTTTGTTGTCCTTAAGCCATTTTGCCACAACTTTGGAAGTATGATTGGGGTCATTGTCCATTTGGAAGACTCATTTGTGACCAAGCTTTAACTTCCTGACTGATGTCTTCAGATGTTTCTTCAATATATCCACATACTTTTCCTACCTCATGATACCATCTATTTTGTGAAGTGCACCAGTCACTCATGCAGCAAAGCACCCCCACAACATGATGCTGCCACCCCTGTGCTTCACGGTTGGGATGGTGTTCTTCGGCTGGTA
The DNA here is from genome assembly GCF_002021735.2 of Oncorhynchus kisutch. Taxonomy (NCBI): domain Eukaryota; kingdom Metazoa; phylum Chordata; class Actinopteri; order Salmoniformes; family Salmonidae; genus Oncorhynchus; species Oncorhynchus kisutch. The sequence continues at coordinate 34,844,938 of NC_034187.2, forward strand.
AGCATCCCCTTCTTTCTTCCAAACATGATGAAGGTCATTATGGACAAACAGTTCTATTTTTGTTTCATCAGTCCAGAGGACATTTCTACAAAAAGTATGTGTCCCCATGTGCAGTTGCAAACCATAGTCTGGCTTTTTTATGGCAGTTTTGGAGCGGTGGCTTTTTCCTTGCTGAGCGGCCTTTCAGGTGTTGTCGATATAGGACTTGTTTACTGTGGATATAGATACTTTTGTACCGGTTTCCTCCAGCATCTTCACAAGGTCATTTGCTGTTGTTCTGGGATTGATTTGCACTTTTCGCACCAAAGTACGTTCATCTCTAGGAGACGTCTCCTTCCTGAGCAGTATGACGGCTGCGTGGTCCCATGGTGTTTATACTTGCGTACTATTGTTTGTACAGATGAACCTTCAGGCATTTGGGAATTGCTCCCAAGGATGAACCAGACTTGTGGACGTCTACAATATTTTTTCTGATGTCTTGGCTGATTTCTTTTGATGTTCCCATGATGTCAAGCAAAGGGGGACTGAGTTTGAAATACATCCACAGGTACACCTCCAGTTGACTCAAATGATGTCAATTAGATGATGTCAAGTGCAGACTGACTCAACTCCAGCTCACTTCAATAATGGAAATTGATGTAAACTAGCCACTTTAAACAATGCCACTTAATATAATGTTTACATACCCTACATTACTCATCTCATATGTATATACTGTACTCGATACCATCTACTGCATCTTTCCTATGCCGTTCTGTACCGTCACTCATTCATATATCTTTATGTACTATGTACTTTATGTACTTTATCCCTTTACACTTGTGTGTATAAGGTAGTAGTTGTGGAATTGTTTGGTTAGATTACTCGTTGGTTATTACTGCATTGTCGGAACTAGAAGCACAAGCATTTCGCTACACTCGCATTAACATCTGCTAACCATGTGTACGTGACAAATAAAAATGTATTTGATTTACCTTTCTTACCTCTGTCACATCTGTGTGGTTGTTCCTGAGGATCTCTAGCAATAATGGATCATATTAGGCTAACGTATTACAAGTTATGCAATATTTTCGAACATGTGGCCTATTTGAATCATTATGGAAAGCAGACCATACGTAGCAGTTTACACCTGGAGCCTGGGCATGGTTCATGACAAGTTCTGTAATTAGTGAAGATTAGCGTAGATTTGAAGGGCTATAATTCAACCCCTATTGTACACTTTTCTCACCTTACAATATTTCATGAATTGAAGAATGTCATGAACCGGCTCAAAGCCCGTAACAAAAGGGAGACAACGTGGAGATAAGGTGTAACAAAATATATATTTATTAAACTAAAGCAACTAAGGAAAATATACAATGGTGTGTGTAATCAGTAATCAGTAGTGTACGTGAGTGTTTTGCATGCGTGAATGTGATAATGCAGGGTGTTGAAAAGATGCTAAAGCAAACAACTCAAAAAACACCAAGAAACACAACAAAATCCATAAAGGTGTCTGCATGGAGAGAGTCTCCTCCATGAATGGGGAAGTGGTGTATTTATCCGGGCCCAGGTGTTTCCCATGTAGCTGACGACCCTCCCAACTCCGCCCACCGACATCCTAATAAGGAAACAACAAAGAGAGAATACGGCAGACAGAGTGGGAGGGTCGTCACATTCCCCCCCATAAAACCAGGGACCAACAAGGGCCCCGGAACAACGACACAGCACTCTGCGTCCCAACTTGACACAGCTTCTGCGTCCCAAATTGATGAGGGGTTACGTGTTCACTTACAATTTTCCCCAGACAACCTCCTCCCTAGACCTCAGCAACCTTTGCACAGGAAGCAACATTTAAGAGGAAAGAAGAAAAAAACAGGAGGGAGCAGACAGGACAGGGAGAACATGACAATACGAACAATGGTCAGTCACGTAAACATTTAGGAACAGGGCGCACGAGAGAGCGCATCAGTAATCACGTTTTCAGTTCCCCGGATGTGCCGCACATCGAGATGGAATGATTGTAAAAATAAACATCATCGCATTATCCTCTGGTTTGGACACATCATGGACCTCAAAAAAGTGAGGGGGTTATGGTCGGTGTAGACCACAATAGGTACTACCCCCGACCCGACATACACTTCGAAGTGTTGTAGGGCCCAAATGAGTGCTAGCGCTTCCTTTTCAATAACCGAATAGTTCAACTGATAATCGTTAAACGTTTTAGAAAAGAAACTAACAGGCCACTCAACCCCAGACACATCTGCTTGCAGCAAAACTGCACCTGCCCCCACATGACTAGCATCCACCTGCAAGGTAAATGACAAATCCATGCGAGGAGCAGCCAGCACCGGAGTTGAGGTAAGCAACCTCTTTGCATCTTCAAAAGCGTGTTGACAACGAGTAGACCAAACGTAAACAGCCTTAGCTTTCAGAGTATCTGTCAAAGGAGCGACCACAGTAGAGAAGTTATTACAAAAACTACGGTAATAACCAATCATGCCCAAGAAACGCATCAGTTCCTTTTTAAGTAGTTGGTGGTGGAATAACATCAATAGCCACCACTTTAGCCCGAACAGGACGCACTTCACCCTGCCCAACCACTTTTCCAAGGTATGTAACTCACATTTAGCCAGATTGATGTGAGGCGACCCGCAGCCAGACGTTCGAACAAGGCTTGAATACGGGACAGATGTTCTTCCCAAGTATCTGCATATATCACTACATCGTCCAAATAAACAGCGCACCCGGTCAGACCGGCGACAACCCTGTTCATAAGTCGCTGAAAAGTGGCAGGTGCATTACGCAGACCGAAACTCATAACCGAATACGAGTACAGACCAAAGGGTGTAATAAAGGCAGAGATTTCACGTGCCCTAGTCGTCAGTGGCACTTGCCAATAGCCTTTTAACAGGTCAAATTTGCTCACAAACTTAGCTGCACTGACTTGATCAACACAGTCCTCCATCCGAGGAAGAGGAAAAGAATCTGGCTTTGTGACACTGTTTACCTTACGGTAGTCCGTACAAAATTGGTTTGTTCCATCCGGTTTACTGACCAAGATACAGGGAGAAGCCCAACTGGAGAAAGAAGGCTCTGCTATCTTACTCTCCAGCATGTACCTGACCTCAGCATCCAGACAACGTAGTTTCTCTGAAGAAACTCTATAGAACCGCTGACGAATGGGGTCAGCATCTCCAATGTCAATATCATGTTCTATTAAGTTTGTACGTGTAGGTGTATCAGAAAACAAACCTGGAAATCTCTGAATCAGACCAACCATCTCTTTCCGCCCATCAACAGGTAGGTGAGTGAGAAGACTGTCTAAAATATCCAGTGTTTCTGAATTTTTCAATCTACCCTGCAATATACAATCGTCAGGACCAGGAACATCTTCCTACTCATGCACAGATCTAGCACGACAAGAACCCAAGGAAACAACGATATCAGCCAAAAGAACAGGTTTATTGTCCTCTGTGGTCTTCCACTGTTCAGTCTCAGAGGAACATGCATAATAGGGTTAAAACAGATTTACATGGCACAGCTGGTGTGCTTTCCTCCGTTCTGGAGTTGCAACTAGATAATTTTGCTCAGTGTACTGGCGCACCACTGTATATGGACCTTGAAACTTGGCTTGAAAAAGAGTACCAACAATTGGCAGCAGAGCAAGAACCTGGTCACCCGGACTAAAGTGACGAGGCTCAGTTCGGCGATCAAATATGCCCTTCATCCTCTCCTGTGAAGATGATAACTCCATAGCCATTTCACCGGCGGCGTACAGGCGTCACCGGAAATCACACACATACGATAACAGGGACTGAGGAGGCTCGGGAGACTTCCAGTCATCCTGGAGAACAGATAAAAGTCCACGCACCCTATGTCCAAACACAAGGTCATTTGGACTGAACCCCGTGCTCTCCTGTGAAACCTCCCTAGCAGCTAACAGTAACCAAGGAAACCCCTCCTCCCAATCCTTATCCATCTCAGTACAATAAGCTCTCAACAAAGACTTAAGTGTTTGATGGAAACGTTCCAGTGCTCCTTGACTTTGCGCGTGATAGGCGCTAGACAAATTGTGTTTAATATGGAGCTGTTGCAGAACCTGACTAAACAGATTAGAGGTGAAATTAGATCCTTGATCACTCTGAATGACCGTAGGGATTCCAAACAATGAGAGAAACTGAGTCAAAGCTTTTAACACAGACTTAGTCGTGATAGATCGGAGAGGATAGGCAGCAGGAAACTTAGTGGTCTGACACATCACAGTGAACAGGTAACTGCTACCCTTTTTAGAACGAGGCAGAGGACCCACACAGTCAATAATCAGATACTCAAAAGGTTGGCTGAGTACAGGAATAGGAAACAAGGGTACTGGCTTAATAGCTTGATTAGGCTTACCAGTTAATTGACAGGTGTGACAAGTTTTGATAAAATCAGAAACATCCCTCTTTAATCTAGGCCAAAAGAAATGTCTTAATATGCGATTGTAGGTTTTCCTCACCCCCATATGTCCAGCAACGTCGCTGTGAGAAGTTTCCAACACCAACTCACGAAGCTTAACTGGTACAACAACCTGACTAATTGCCTCCCCCAAACAAACAACTATCATGAGACACCCACTTTCTCATCAGGACATCCTCTTGGAGAAAATAGCCATGGGCGACATCTCCCAACTGTTCTACAGGCACAATTTGGTCACGCAACTCTTCTAACGTGGAGTCATCCCGTTGCGCATTGATTAGATCTGAGCGGGTTACAGATAACGGAACAACAGGGAAAACAGTGGCATACTTCTTTGTATTATTATCATTAGTCGGCGCAGTGACCAGTTCGCCACGGCCCATAGAACGTGTCACTGCACACGCAGAGAACACCTCTGGGAAACTCTGTACACTCTCATCAGGAATCCCAACAAATGACGGCTTGGTGGAAACCTCTAGAGATGGAAACACGACAGGCCATACACGCTCACCAGCCAAGTTATTCCCAAGGATAACGTCGATACCCTCAATAGGCAACGAAGGACGCACCCCCACAACAACTTCACCCTTCACCAATCCACAATCCAACATCAGTTTATGCAATGGAACTGACAGAGTGTTCAAACCTATTCCCCTAATTAGAACACTATTCCCCGAATCAGTCTCAGCAGAAAAGGGTAACACAGACTCCAACACAAATGACTCAGAGGCACCTGTGTCTCTCAGGATCTTCACTGGCACTAGGTCTTTACTTCCTAACATAGACACAAAACCTTCCGTAATGAAAGGTAAATAGTCTGGATCAATATGGACTTTCACATTCTCCTGGGCCTGAGGAAATGAGTCATGAGTGAACTGATGTGGAACAGGTGCAGCTAACGCGGTAGGCTTAGATTTAGTGTAATCACCCTTTGACCTGAGAAGTGGACATTCGTTTTTCCAATGTCGCTGACGACCCTCCCAACTCCGCCCACCGACATCCTAATAAGGAAACAACAAAGAGAGAATACGGCAGACAGAGTGGGAGGGTCGTCACAAGAATTGAATATGACAACTTTCAGGATGACTCGAACCAATGGATTTTTATTTACCTATATATGTTGTGTGTAAAAGAGCCACACCTGTAAATCCCGTTACGAACCTGCATACTGTAAATCTGAATACCAACAATTCAGAAGTCCTTAAATCAAAACCTGCACAAATGAAACAGATTTCCGAAGTCTGAATCAGGCTCTATCAGACTTAAGAAACGTACCCTTTCTTACCCACACCCTTCCTACGCACTTCTCAGTAGTTGGTATTTAGACTTGCCTTATGCAGGTGTGTAATGGGCTTTGCAGGCGTGGCTTGCTTGCGCACTGAATTCATGTACTTCAACGACTGAAAACCCTCCCACTTGCTGGCCAACAGTTTTTCTTGGAGTTTTCAGAAGATTTCTCGAAAGCCATCCCTTTAATATATGTTTTCTCTGGACAGACTCACTAGAATATATGGAGAGAGCAGTTCTGAATGTATGGAGAGAGCAGTTCTGAATGTATGGGGGAGAGCAGTTCTGAATATATGGGGAGAGCAGTTCTGAATGTATGGGGGAGAGCAGTTCTGAATATATGGGGAGAGCAGTTCTGAATGTATGGGGGAGAGCAGTTCTGAATATATGGGGGAGAGCAGTTCTGAATGTATGGGGGAGAGCAGTTCTGAATATATGGGGGAGAGCAGTTCTGAATATATGGGGAGAGCAGTTCTGAATATATGGGGAGAGCAGTTCTGAATATATGGGGGAGAGCAGTTCTGAATGTATGGGGGAGAGCAGTTCTGAATATATGGGGAGAGCAGTTCTGAATGTATGGGGGAGAGCAGTTCTGAATATATGGGGAGAGCAGTTCTGAATGTATGGGGAGAGCAGTTCTGAATATATGGGGAGAGCAGTTCTGAATGTATGGGGAGAGCAGTTCTGAATATATGGGGAGAGCAGTTCTGAATATATGGAGAGAGCAGTTCTCATTGTATGGGGGAGAGCAGTTCTGAATATATGGGGGAGATTTGTTCTGAATACATGGGGGAGAGCAGTTCTGAATATATGGCCTCAGCGAAATAAAGCCACACATGTCTAAATACACGCATATCCCTATCACTTTCAGCACCAATTGGTAGATTTAAAAATACTCTGATCCTGTATATTATTTTAGGGTTAGGAAAGTATTTATGAATCATAAAAAAACAGGTTTGGAGAGCCTTTACACACCAAATATATTGGTGAATAAAAAATACAGTGGTTGGTTTTAGTCATCCTGAAAGTTGGCGTATTCCATTCTTCAATCCATGAAATATTGGAAGGTGAGAAAACTGTACAATAGGGGTTGAACAATAGTCCTGTAAATCTATCCTAATAATCCTCACTAATCATGGAACTGTGATGACAACAGTCCAGTCGTTGTGAAACCTTTACCAGGCTACAGGTTTAAACTGCTATGTATGGTGCGGGTGCAATTGTTTTTTTGTTACAGTCTAAAATGCTATGAATATGCTTTAGTTGTATAGTGCCATCAAACCGGTAATTGTCCATTACTGTCTTGTGTTCCTCTTCTCATAGCGCACAAAGGAGTGATGTGCTGCTGACTCCTTATCACTCTGGGCACCAGAGGCCTAGCTCAAGGTTGAAATCTTCTTGCAGCTGCACAGGCTTTAAAGAACTCACCACTCCCCTCTCTTAGACATGTGGGCTGTGAGGACTGGTGTACACTGCTTTTTAAGGAAGTGGAGCCAAATACCCCATCTCTCTCATGTAAAATTGCCTCTGTGTGACTGTGTGTGACTCTGAAATGTTTTGTTTGCTCTCAGATTCATCTTGAATGTGATCTTCCTTGGAATTCTTGAATAAACTATTATTAACTGGATAATGAGCTCTCCCTGATCCTTGGATTGAGTTTTCCTCAACAATGGTCCATGCGGCTACATGTCCCAAATTATTGCACAATTTGTAATACGTTAGCATAATATGATCCACTATTGCTAGCGATCCTCAGGAACAACCACACGAGCGTGACAGAGGTAAGGTAAACTTGCGACCACTTAAGTCAAGTTCAAAGTATGGCATATCTGTAGACACACCTCCATCACACACCTTATTTCTTCAAACCAAAAGAAAACGGGTGAATAGCATGCTATTCTCATGCACAAATTCACGGTCAGAATACACATGAAGAGAAAAGTGCATGAAAAGGAAATTACATAATTGAGGTCGGAATTTCCCCCCATTTCTTCGAAGTTACAGAGCTGTAGTGTCAAATCACTAGTGACATGAATGCAGAGTCTCATTGTGTAGATTCACTGTGTAGATGTTTTTGCACAGGACACCCACACACACACTGACACATAAAGAAAAGGGAAAGGGGGATTCAGTTGTACAACTGAATGCATTCAACTGAAATGTGTCTTCAGCATTTAACCTAACCCCTCTGAATCAGAGAGGTGCAGAGGGCGGCCTTAATCGACATCCACATAATAACACACACAGAGGATTTATCATTTTTATTTAACCTTTATTTAACTAGACAAGTCAGTTAAGAACAAATTCTTATTTACAATGACTGCCTACCCCGGCCAAACCCTAACCCAGACGACACTGGGCCAATTGTGCGCCGCACTACGGGACTCCAAATCACGGCTGGTTGTGATACAGCCTGGAATCGAACCAGGGTCTGTAGTGATGCCTCTAGGAGCTGAGATGCATTGCCTTAGACCACTGTGCCACTAGGGAGGATAACTACTCGTTACACAAATGTCACTCGCACTCTGCCGCAGTGACAGGCTGACAAAATATCAACAAAGCTAGGACTCTTCTTCTGCACATACCATCTCTCTCTCTCTCTCTCACACACACACACACACACACACACACACACACACACACACACACACACACACACACACACACACACACACACACACACACACACACACACACACACACACACACACACACACACACACACACACACACACACACACAAATATAATAATAATAATAATATCACTACAACCCTCCCACACCAAACCTCAGGACAGGCACAAACACATGAATACACACACACATCCACCTATTTATTGATTATTACTATATTTTTTTATTGAACCTTTATTTAACTAGGCAAGTCAGTTAAGAACACATTCTTATTTACAATGACGGCTACACCTACTCCCCCATCACATCCCCTCATCTTTGTAGTCCAGGACAACCCAAAGACATATCATTTAATTATATCCAAGTTCTGTTTGTATTGGTAAATTTATTCTGTAACAGTAGACACAATGTTATGGCTTGTTTCCACAGTGATTGTTCAATATCATGTACTTTAAATGTGCAAATGACCTGCCAACACTCCTGTCCATGTGATTTGCACGCTATGACAGACAATATAAACTCAGCAAAAAAAGAAACGGCCCTTTTTCAGGAGCCTGTCTTTTAAAGATAATTTGTAAAAATCCAAATAACTTCACAGATCTTCATTGTAAAGGGTATAAACACTGTTTCCCACGCTTGTTCAATGAACCATAAACAATTAATGAACATGCACCTGTGGAATGGTCATTAAGACACAGCTTACAGACTGTAGGCAATTAAGGTCACAGTTATGAAAACTTAGGACACTAAAGAGGCCTTTCTACTGACTCTGAAAAACACCAAAAGAAAGATGCCCAGGGTCCCTGCTCATCTGCGTGAACGTGCCTTAGGCATGCTGCAAGGAGGCATGAGGACTGCAGATGTGGCCAGGGCAATAAATTGCAATATCCGTACTGTGAGATGTCTAAGACAGCGCTACAGGGAGACAGGACGGACAGCTGATCATCGTCGCAGTGGCTGACCACGTGTAACAACACCTGCACAGGATCGGTACATCCGAACATCACACCTGTGAGACAGGTACAGGATGGCAACAACAACTGCCTGAGTTACACCAGGAACGCACAATCCCTCCATCAGTGTTCAGACTGTCCGCAATAGGCTGAGAGAGGCTGGACTGAGGGGCTTGTAGGCCTGTTGTAAGGCAGGTCTCACCAGACATCACTGGCAGCAATGTCGCTTATGGGCACAAACCCACCGTCGCTGGACCAGACAGGATTGGCAAAAAGTGCTCTTCGCTGACGAGTCGCGGTTTTGTCTCACCAGGGGTGATAGTCGGATTCCCGTTTATCATTGAAGGAATGAGTGTTACACCGAGGCCTGTACTCTGGAACGGGATCGATTTGGAGGAGCAGGGACCATCATGGTCTGGGGCGGTGTGTGACAGCATTATCGGACTGAGCTTGTCGTCATTGCAAGCAATCTCAACGCTGCACATTACAGGGAAGACATCCTCCTCCCTCATGTGGTACCCTTCCTGCAGGCTCATCCTGACATGACCCTCCAGCATGATAATACCTCCAGCCATACTGCTCATTCTTTTGCGTGATTTCCTGCAAGACAGGAATGCCAGTGTTCTGCCATGGCCACCGAAGAGCCCGGATCTCAATCGCATTGAGCACGTCTGGGACCTGTTGGATCGGAAGGTGAAGGCTAGGGCCATTTACCCAGAAATGTCCGGGAACTTGCAGGAGCCTTGGTGGAAGAGTGGGGTAACATCTCACAGCAAGAACTGGGAAATCTGGTGCAGTCCATGAGGAGGAGATGCACTGCAGTACTTAATGCAGCTGGTGGCCACACCAGATACTGACTGTTACTTTTGATTTAGACTCCCCCTTTGTTCAGAGACACATTATTCCATTTATGTTAGTCACATGTCTATGGAACTTGTTCAGTTTATGTCTCAGTTGTTGAATCTTGTTATATTCATACAAATATTTACACATGTTAAGTTTGCTGACAATAAACGCAGTTGACAGTGAGAGGAACCTTTCTTATTTTGCTGAGTTTATGACACAATGTACTTGAATAGATGGAAAAAAGCTTTCACTTTATATCCTGCAATGAAACCAAGTCTTGAATTCTCACAAATTAGATATTGATGAACAAAGTCATTTCCAAAAGGTGAGAGGAAATGGCACAATTTTGTGGGAAAGAGAAGAATGGACTTATGTAACTCACAGTAAGCTGATACAATAAGGCGGAAGTGTGCAAGGCAGATATTACTGGTCTGGTGGGAGAGGGACAAGCAAGCAAGGGGCCTTCTTCAACAACTGCTGCGAATGAGCAGTCTCCACTCCACTTGCACTTGTCCAAAGATTAGAATGGGTGACCATTGGCTCAACGCAGAATTCCAATTACGTGTACGCAGTCACCATACAATGGTCCCTCTAACACGCATACTTCATTCTCTGACATGCATACTTCATTCTCAGATGTGGTCTTTTGATTGACAGCACTCACACTCATGATTCAAAGCCCACATGGACAATCTAATCCCATCCAGTCTCACACATGCAAGATACTTGATTGTTAATGTTAGAATCATTGACCACACACCACAATAAATTAGTCTACATTGTCCACAAAACATTATTGACAGTATTACATTCCTGATTGTATGGGAAAATGAGATAATAGCCATTAGACTGTTCTGGGAGGTGACTACTTTTACTGCAAGGAGAACGGAGAGACAAAAAACAATGACCATTTAGTCCCATATGTATATAACAAATCTTACTCTCTGCATGGTGAAGTTGGGGACTTTACATTGCAAAAATAACTGATGAACTTGTCTCCTTCCTGCTCATCCAAGTGGAAAACAAGTGAGAATGATTACCAGAACAGGGAAGTGTGTGTGTGTGTGTCCTGTTTAAACTGGGGATTAGCGACACAGTGGGGCACTGTCCATGTGATGGGATGCTGAATGTGGTTGTCCTACTCTTAATACAAACATACAGTGCCCAAGCAACTTACAGCTGTAATCGCAGCAAAAGGTGGCGCTACAAAGTATTAACTTAAGGGGGCTGAATAATTTTGCATGCCCAATTTTTCTGTTTTTGATTTGTTAAAAAAGTTTGAAATATCCAATAAATGTCGTTCCACTTCATGATTGTGTCCCACTTGTTGTTGATTCTTCACAAAAAAATACAGTTTTATATCTTTATGTTTGAAGCCTGAAATGTGGCAAAAGGTCGCAAAGTTCAAGGGGGCCGAATACTTTCGCAAGGCACTGTACATTTGGGTTGCATACACAGTTAGGCCTATCTTCAAGGAACATATCTGACACTCCTCAAATGCAAATTAATATTTCCATATGTGGGAACTCCTTCAAGACTGTTGGAAAAGCATTCCAGGTTAAGCTGGTTGAGAGAATGCCAAGAGTGTGCAAAGCTGTCATCAAAGCATATGTTGGCTACTTTGCAGAATATCAAATATATTTTGATTTGTTTAACACTGTTTTGGTTACTACATGATTCCATATGTGTTATTTTATAGTTTTGATGTCTTCACTATTTGACTATTCACTATTTTACAATGTAGATAATAGGAAAAATATAGAAAACTCTTGAATGAGTAGGTGTGTCCAAACTTTTGACTGGTACTGTACATACAAACAAACACGGACACACACACCAACATAGTGTGTGTTATTAGAGTGGTGGTGATGCAACACAGCCTTGCCAAGAAATGGCAAGGGCGCAGGCTGGGTTCCATATGTGGGAACTCCTTCAAGACTGTTGGAAAAGCATTCCAGGTTAAGCTGGTTGAGAGAATGCCAAGAGTGTGCAAAGCTGTCATCAAAGCATATGTTGGCTACTTTGCAGAATATCAAATATATTTTGATTTGTTTAACACTGTTTTGGTTACTACATGATTCCATATGTGTTATTTTATAGTTTTGATGTCTTCACTATTTCACTATTCACTATTTTACAATGTAGATAATAGGAAAAATATAGAAAACTCTTGAATGAGTAGGTGTGTCCAAACTTTTGACTGGTACTGTACATACAAACAAACACGGACACACACACCAACATAGTGTGTGTTATTAGAGTGGTGGTGATGCAACACAGCCTTGCCAAGAAATGGCAAGGGCGCAGGCTGGGTTATCTTACAGCAACTGGCCAATAGCTGGACAGACATTTGATCTCTCCATTGTCCTGAGGGATTCGCTGCCTTGTCTTTTTCCACATTTTGTTGTGTTACAGCCTGAATTTAAAATGATATTTTTTTACACATTCATTAAAAATGAAAGCTGAAATGTCTTGTGTCAATAAGTATTCAACCCATTTGTTATGGCAAACCTAAATAACTTCAGGAGTAAAAATGTTTCACATAATAAGTCACATAAAATTTGCATGGAGTAACTGTGCAATAATAGTGTTTAACTTGAATTTGGAATGACTAACTCATCTCTGTACCCCACACACAATTATCTGTAAGGTTCCTCAGTCAAGCAGTGAATTTCAAACACAGATTCAAGCACAAAGACCAGGGAGATATTCCAATGCCTCGCAAAGAAGGGCACCTATTGGTAGATGGGTACATTAGTCATGCTAGTCATCGGCAAGGACTGGGCATTTTTTTAATATTTTTTTTAGCTAAGCACAGGCAAAATCCTAGAGAAAAACCTGCCTCAGTCTGCTTTCCAACAGACACTGGGAGACAAATTCACCTTTCAGCAGGACAATAACCTAAAAACACAAGGCCAAATCTACACTGGAGTTGCTCACCAACATTACATTAAATGTTGAATGAGTGACCTAGTTACAGTTTTGACTTAAATCGACTTGAAAATCTAATGTCAAGACTTCAAAATGGCTGTCTAGCAATGATCAACAAACAATGTGACATAATATTTTCTGAAGGCAGTGTATCTACTTTGCTATGGTATGGTAAGAGGTGGTTTAGTTTCCCATTTCGAGATGGATTCCGATTGCCTGTGTCTGAGATTGTACACACGACGTGGGGAGGACCTTCGTTTATAGGCGCTGTCCTCTTTCAAGACAGATTTGGAACATACACAACTTTACCTGTGCCTGATAGTCATTCTACACGTAACATGGCCATATCATAATCCAATAACATTCTCCTATCTCCTTCCTAGCCTCGCAAGCCGCCTGATCTCGTGAGTTTACATGAATGTCCGCTGCAAGGATATCGTATGATAGCGCAGCGGTAATCAGTCTGGTAATTCTGAGACTATCGCCTTCCCGTATCAGGGTGAGATGCAATAGACCCACTGTGTCAGATAGATGGATTACAGAAAGGGCTGGTATGTCTGACGTTATTAGATCACCTTGGTGACTCATAGAAGGTTGCCGTTGACAAACAGGCTCAGGTACAGACGATTGGATGATTTCCCTGTCATTACCAGCAGGGAACCCAATCAAAAGTGGAAGACTTTATTTGACCCCTTGGGCGCTTTGGAGTGTTAAATAGAAGGTGATGCAGAACCATCACTGGGTTAAGAACGAGTACTGTGCATACAGTACATCATATGAAACATACTCAAGAGGAAGAATAGGAAATCTCACATGGGACACTTTTGTTATGACATACATGACAAACATCATGTGTTCTCAGCTGACATCTCTCCATGCATCATCTCTCCACAGTGATGCATGGAGAGATGTCACCATAATTACATAACCTATGCATGCAAACATGCTATTTTAAAACCATAAAAATACCTTATGTCAATGTGTTATTCAAACTCAATGCACTGTATGCCAACATACTTATGTTCATTTCTGAAAGCAGTAGATCAACGAAAGTAGAGACATCATAAACTTGCTAATCACTATCATAAAAGGAAAAGTATACACACAACAACAGATGGCATTCATAAAGCACACATCTATGCATACAGCCTAAATCACTTGACTGCACCCAAGCTCTCATATTCCTGATCCACCACTGATGTGGATTCCACACCTGCTTAAAACAAATACAAAGTACACCTTTGGATACTTTTTGAATAATGTCCCTGTTCCTTTTGCTCTGATGCTGCCATGAGGAGCTCTCAGCAAGCTTTGAAACCAGATACCTCTCTCTCAGCCAGGGACTGTGAGAAGGCCAACTGTATGGTCCCACGTACAATATATCAACAAGGTGGCTCAGGTATGCTGACTCTAGTCAATGCCCACTTCAGCTCAGCTATAACAAGCCTCTATTGTTCTGGTGTTCCCCTTGAATACTCCCCTCCGATCTCTCTCTCAAACTCTCTGATCTCTCTCTCTCTCTCCCTTTCTCCTCTGCTGTCCCTCCCCCATCCCTCTCTCTCCAGCAACAAGTGGTCTCTAGGAGGATTGATCTCAGTTTCGGCTGTCTCTCTGTTTAATGAGTAAACACACAATGAACACTGGGAGAAGATAAGGCACAGATTGTATTCAGACTAATACATGCCTACTGTGTATCGTTTAGTTATTCTATCATGTAAAATTCATTGAGATGTTAATTATTAAGAAGGGAATATCCACACCCCTATTCTCTGCACATTTGAGGAACAAATTACCTCTCCCTTTTGCTTGACAGGTACTGTATGTCACTGGCCTTCATGTTATTGGCCTAAACACTCATTAATCAGTTAAAAACTCTCCTCAATGTCATCTCTGTCCTTGTAGAAGCTGGATTGAATGAGAACAGGAAAACATAAGGGAAAAACAGCTGACATTGGCTCTGAGCAGTCTCCGTGCACAGCAACACACTGACGTTGTGCCTAAAGTATATGTTTAAAGGTCTAAAATGTTTTTTTGCCTGATTTAATAATGACCAGTGGAGAGTTAAGCATGTAAAACTGTTAGGGCCTACATAAAGCTGTCCCAACAGCAGAGTCCGAACAGTAGTCCCAACACCTTACCACTGCTACACCTGGCTAGCAGTGGAACCTTGCCTGGCAGCAAAACAGTGCATTCTGCCTCATTTACTGCCTTTAAAAAAACGTAGCTGATATGGCTGACTTGCTTAAACAAATGTGGTTTCTAATGATAATTGTGATGTACAAACTATGGCATAAGGGGACGACAAGCGGATAAGAGGCAATCCATCATTTCAATTAAGACATTAATGAGCAACCTCAGACGGAAGTTGTCAATATAACTATTTGTTCAGCACTTTTTAAATGTGCAGCGACAGAATTCAGAACATGGGTTGTTCTTACAGTATTCTAACTGTACACCAAGTCAGAACCGTGAGATAAATAAAGGGGGCATATAAGCAGACAATGAAAGTTCTTAAAATATTTGATTATGGTTTTCTCTAGAACAGGCTAAAGACTACATGTGCACCACCAAGTCAAATCAAATCAAACTTTATTTGCCACATGTGCCGAATACAACAAGTGTAGACTTTACCATTAAATGCTTACCTACAAGCCCTTAACAGTGCAGTTCAATAAGAAAATATTTACTAAGTAGGCTAAAATAAAAAGCTATAATAAAAAGTAACACAATAAGAATAACAATAACGAGGCTATATAAAGGGGGCACCTGTACAGAGTCAGTGTGCAGGGGTACAGGATAGTTGAGGTAATCTGTACATGTAAGTGTGAGCAAAGTGACTATGCAGTGGTAACAAACAAACAGGAGTAGAAGCAGTGTACAAGGGGGATCAATGTAAATTGTCCGGTGACGATTTTTATGAATTGTTCATCAGTCTAATGGCACGGGGGTAGAAGCGATTGAGGAGCCTTTTGGTCCTATACTTGGCGCTCCGGGACCACTTGCCGTGCGGTAGCAGAGAAAACAGTCTATAACTTGGGTGACTGGTGTCTCTGATCATTTTCTGGGCTTTCCTCTGACACCGCCTATTAGATAGGTCCTGGATGGCAGAAAGCTTGACCCTAGTGATTTACTTGGTCGTTCGGCACTACCCTCTGTAGCGCCTTATGGTCAGATGCTGAGCAGTTGCCATACCAGGCGGTGATGCAACCAGTTCTCGATGGTGCAGCTGTAGAACCATTTGAGGATCTGGGGACCCATACCAAATCTTTTCAGTCTCCTAAGGGGGAAAAGGTTTTGTCGTGCCTTCTTTATGACTGTCTTGGTATATTTGGACCATGATAGTTCGTTGGTGATGTGGACACCAAGGAACTTGAAACTCTCGACCCGCACCACTACAGCCCCGTCGATGTTAATGGGGGCCTGTTCGGCCCTCCTTTTCTTGTAGTCCACGATCAGCTCCTCTGTCTTGCTCACATTGAGGGAGAGGTTGTTGTCCGGGCACCGCAATACCAGATCTCTGACCTCCTCCCTATAGGCAGTTTCATCGTTGTTGGTGATCCGGCATACCACTGTTGTGTCGTCAGCAAACTTAATGATGGTGTTGGAGTCGAAGTTTGGCCATGCAGTCGTGGGTGAACAGGGAATACAGGAGAGGACTAAGTACACACCCCTGAGGGGCTCCAGTGTTAAGGATCAGTGTAGCAGAAGTGTTATTGCCTACTCTTACCACCTGGGGGCGGCCCATCAGGAAGTCCAGGATCCAGTAGCATAGGGAGGTGTTTAGTCCCAGAGTCCTTAGCTTAGTGATGAGCTTCATGGGCACTATGGTGTTGAACGCTGAGCTGTAGTCAATGAACAGCATTCTCACATAGGTGTTCCTTTTGTCCAGGTGAGAAAGGGCAGTGTGGAGTGCAATAGAGATTGCATCGTCTGTGGATCTGTTGGAGCGGTATGCGAATTGGAGTGGGTCTAGGGTGTCTGGAGGATGCTGTTGATGTGAGCCATGACCAGCCTTTCAAAGCACTTCTTGGCTACCAATGTGAGTGCCACGGGGCTGTAATCATTTAGGCAGGTTACCTTTGCTTCCTTGGGCACAGGGACTATGGTGGTCTGCTTGAAACATGTAGATATTCCCAACTCGGTCAGGGAGAGGTTGAAAATGTCAGTGAGGACACTTGACAGTTGGTCCGCGCATGCTTTGAGTACACGTCCTGGTAATCTGTCTGGCCCAGCGGCTTTGTGAATGTTGACCTGTTTAAAGGTTTTGTTCACATTGGCTACCGAGAGTGTTATCACACAGTCATCCAGAACAGCTGATGCTCGCATGCATTCTTTAGGGTTGTTTGCCTCGAAGTGAGCATGAAAGGCATTTAGCTCATCTGGTAGGCTCGAGTCACTGGGCAGCTCGCGTCTGTGTTTCCCAGAATTCAGAACATGGGCCTTACAGTATTCTCCCTGTACAGAACCGTAGGATAAATAAAGGGGACAAAAAAAGCAGACAATGAAAGCTCTTACAATATTTAATGATGGTTTTCTCTAAAACAGGATATAGGCTACATGTGCACCACCAAGTCAGAACAGTAGGCTGTGCTCACTGCTGTGCTCACTTGAACAGGAAGGTGGCGAGTTGGTCCTTCTTGTGGGCAAGTTTTTCCATGAAACGTTGTCATCAAAGTCTGGTATTCTCTGGATTTATGGTTCTTTCAAGACATCTGGGAACTCTTGAAAAAAAGGTTGAATCTTGACATTAGTGATCTTCAGGTCGGAGCTCTAGAAAGAGGCTTGGGTTCCTGACTTGGAATTCCGAGTTGGATGACTGTTCAAAACGTATTTTCCCAGTCGAAACTCATTTTTTCAGAGTTCTCAGTTGTCTTTTAAGTGGCAGAAGTAATGCTGGATTGACAGCATGGCCAATGTATTCAACCTTTTCTGGCCCATGGTGTTGCGTGTGAATGTTTATCCTTTTAAGCTTTGAAAAGAGACCCTTAAACACAGCCTTGGACAACATACTCTCTCCTCTAAATAGCAGGGAAAGCAAAATAGTGATTGCTTTGCAACACTTGAAGTTAGCCACTGATTCCCTCCAAACCACTCATTGTTGAATTTGCGATTTCCAACGTGTTGTGTAATTTTTATGTCCAATTGCCGGTGAATACCGATACATTTATCTATAATTTCTCTTCATATGACAAGTATTGAAAAGGAGACAGATTGTCGATGTAATTCATGAGGATGACTGCTTGTCTAGCTTGCTAGCAAAGATTTTGAAAGTATGATATTGACATGATCAGTCCAACAAAGCTATGGTAGATATAACATGATTTGACAATTTTATCTGTGGCCAATGACCTTGAGCCTTCTTGGATGGGCACTTCAAATGTAAATCTATGGCAGCACCCAAGGGGGCTTGAACTTTATAGCTCTCCCTGTAGATTTTGCGGTGACGTACAGAACACTGAGCCAATCACGGCGCAACTAGAAAAGATTATCAAATCAAATGTATTTATATAGCCCTTCTTACATCAGCTGATATATCAAAGTGCTGTACAGAAACCAAGCCTAAAACCACAATCAGCAAGCAATGCAGGTGTAGAAGCACGGTGGCTAGGAAAAACTCCCTAGAAAGGCCGAAACCTAGGAAGAAACCTAGAGAGGAACCAGGCTATGCCGGGTGGAGATAATAACAGAACATGGCCAAGATGTTCAAATGTTCATTAATGACCAGCATGGTCAAATAATAATAATCACAGTAGTTGTCGAGGGTGCCACAAGTCAGCACCTCAGGAGTAAACGTGAGTTGGCTTTTCATAGCCAATCATTGAGAGTATCTCTACCGCTCCTGCTGTTTCTAGAGAGTTGAAAACAGCAGGTCTGGGACAAGTAGCACGTCCCAGGTAGCACGTCACGTTATCAACCTCTACGCTCTGTATTTTTTGCTGGTTGACCCTCCACCACAGAAAGCACTGAGCTAGGCTGAAACACCTGTATTTTGGAGCTGCCTTACTCAAGAAAGCAAAATAAAAGACCATGTTTGTATGCTGCTTTACTAATTCAAGTTTTTGTATATATTAATGCCAAAATAACATGCAAAACAGGCAACAACAAAAACATATATATACCTGAATGTCGGGTCGCCACTGATAATGACACACAGTGGTTCCTCCTTTAAAAGTTGCTTCATAACTTCCGTGCTGCTGCAGCATGTCATTTAATGCTCAGCCATTTTCTCTGTTACTGAAATGTATTGCTTGTTTGACCACCAGAGGGAAGCCTTTGATAGTATTCCGTACTGGCCTTACCAGAGAATTTAAAACCTTTTTTGTAAAAACATAGTGTATGGGATTTATTTTCAGAAATTTGGCTTAATTAATTAGATTAATATTATGGTGTTTCTATTCATAGAAAAACGAAACCCTCAGGGTTTCCGTTAGGTTGGAATGGAAAATATGGCGCTGTACAACATGACGTTGGGAGTAGGCTACAGGATTGGAAGATTCTAAATTGTTTGCCTTCATTAGACAACTTTGTACAACTTTTAGACAATATTTCTGTAAATCAGTGATATTTATTCCCATAGCCATTCACAACGGGTCCATAACTAAATCCATATCTGCATTTTGGAAGAGTATTTTTTATCATTATTTTATTAACGAAATGTGTTTATTTGTTAGTAGGCTACTGTGCAGTCTACAATACATACTGTAGTAAACACGAGAAAGTGCCTAATGTTTCTATTCCATACATAAAAAAAAAAATCTGTTAGGGTGGAATAGAAAATATGGTGTTGTACAACGTAACGCTCATAATTTCAGAGCATTGTCAGATTGTCAGTTTGTAAATTCAGATGGTTTCGCTCTCGGAGCGCCCACTGGATGTTCAGGCCGAGGAGTAGAGCGTAGCTAACAAATTGTCAGCCAACATTACGTGTAAGGTAACTTATTTGAAAAGTCATTACTTTATTACATTGAGTAGCAAGCTACCCCTTGGTCATTAGGGAAAATCTGGTCTGTGATAGGAGTTTTTTTTCTTCACACCTAGCTCAGCTATTAGACTATTCTTTAGTAAACGCTGAACAGTCTACTGAACAGTCCCCAACTTGCAAAACATTGTTGTTCCCATCTCATTCCTTTGCCTCTTCCACGCATCATAATTCTTCACCTGAGTGGCTCGCTTGTGGGCGTGCTGGCAGGATAAGGCAGCATCTTCGGTTGTGCATCAAGAATTCTGCATACAGTAACACGTTCGTATGAAGGTGTGGTTATTCACAGGGAAAATGTTATATGCTATGGAGGTACATTTGTGTCTTTTGTCGAGAGCAAAACAAATTTTTATTTTCAATCAAAAATAATTGTTCTGAAAGCAACTTTTTTCCAACACAAGGGAAGTCATAGCGGACACCGACAAAGACAGACTGTGTGATGAAGGTAGCACTGAGAATGACATCTGCTGCTTTAGAGTGAACGGTCATATCTCAGTTATTGTTTTCATATCTATAAAGAAATAAGGTGTTTTCATTACTTCCAGAGAGTGAGCTGATCAAGGGATTGAACATGTAGATATTGCCAGATGTTCACTCTCCAAGGAACAGGCCGTGGAAGCTTTATTGTTGGCAAAAGTGTCCATAACCAGAGGTAATTCAACTGTAGCATCAGCGTAATCCTTTTCGAAGGATACAGTAAGATATTTCTGAAAGGTCCTTGAAACGTTATTGACTTTATGGTTGGTCACTCACGACTCACGAAGCAAGCAAACTGTTTTTCCACTAAATGTACAGTATGAAGCAATCCACGTTTTGTGTCTCAACTCGACTTCTTCTGACCAAAACAACACACACCTGCTGGTGGAGACCAGGGCACAACCTCTGGGTGCCATGCACATGCTGGCAAAGCCCAGAGAGAGAATAGGGATATCTGTTTCCAGCCATGCTAGTCTTTAACCAATTCATGTAAGACAAACTCCAAGCCATTGTCCTAAGCAGCATAGTAGAGATACAGTGAAATTGTGAACGATGTTGATTCTCTGTGGTGAGGCTGCGATAACATTTTAGGAATGTTCCTGAAAGGTTGTCCACCAACAATATATGGGTGTAAACAGAAACATAAGAAGTGGTACTGTGCATATGTGATGTGTGGACTCATAGCAACAAAAACAAAATCATCACAGGGTATGATCTTGATGTGCTTGACAAACACGTGCTGTAGATGTTTGATGACCAAATTATTAGGTGTTCCTGAATAGTTTGCTGCTGGTAGAGTTGCCTAAATGAACAATTACCACAGTTTACTTTAGAATACTGCAGTACTTACTATAGAATTGTATAGTAAACTGTAGTATACTGTAGAATACTATACTACACACTGTAGTATCCCTGAATTACATGTAGTACTTCCTAGAGAATGTTGTAGAATATTATAGTAAATCCTACTACACCAGCTCTGATGCTAGTCGGATGTGGCAGGGCTTGCAAACTATCACAGGTTACAAAGGGAAACTCAGCTGAGAGCTACCCAGTGACGCGAGCCTACCAGTCAAGCTAAATGCCTTCGATGCTCGCTTCGAGGCAAGCAACCCTGAACCATGAATCAGAGCACCAGCTGTTGCGGATGGCTGTGTGATCACTCTCTCCGTAGCCGATGTGAGTAAGACCTTTAACTTCTTATGGTATAGGGGACGCTTGCGTCCCACTCTGCCAAAAGCCAGGGAAAATGCAGCGCTGCAAATTCAAATAAATTATATAAAAATCAAACTTTCATTAAATCACACATGTAAGATACTAACTTAAAGCTACACTCGTTGTGAATCCAGCCAACATGTCATATTTTTAAAAGGCTTTTTGGCAAAAGCATAAGAAGCTATTATCTGATGATAGCACAACAGTAAACAAAGAGGGTAGCATATTTCAATCCTGCAGGCGCTACACAAAACGCAGAAAAAAAACATGCCTTACCTTTGACGAGCTTCTTTTGTTGGCACTCCAATATGTCCCATAAACATCACAATTGGTCCTTTTGTTCGATTAACTCCGTCCATATATATCCAAAATGTCCATTTATTTGGCACGCTTGATCCATAAAAAAAAACAGTTTCCAAATTGCGCAACGTCACAACAAAATATTTCAAAAGTTGCCTGTAAACTGACATCCAGTTGGAGTGGTAGGAACTGAAAACAAGTTCCTAAGAAATACCGTTTCCCAATGAGAACTCACTGAACAGACAAAGACCTAAAACAAAATCTGAACGGTTAGTCCTCGGGTTTTGCCTGCTACATAAGTTCTGTTATACTCACAGACATGATTCAAACCGTTTTAGAAACTTCAGAGTGTTTTCTATCCAAATCTACTAATAATATGCATATCTTATATTCTTGGCATGAGTAGCAGGAAGTTGAAATTGGGCACGCTATTTATCCAAAAGTGAAAATGCTGCCCCCTATACCTTAAGAAGTTAAACAGGTTAACATTCACAAGGCCAGAGGGCCAGATGTATTACCAAGACACGTACTCAGAGCATGCGCTGACCAGGTGGCAAGTGTCTTCACTAACATTTTCAACCTCACCCTGACCCAGTCTGTAATACCTACATGTTTTAAGCAGACCACCATAGTTCCTGTGCCCAAGGTAACCTGTCTAAATGAACGCCAAGGTAACCTGTCTAAATGACTACTGTCCCTAGGCACTCAAATCCTTAGCCATGAAATGCTTTGAAAGGCTGGCATGGCTCACATCACCACCATCATCCCAGAAACCCTGGACCCACTCCAATACGCATACTGCTAAAACAGATCCACAGATCATGCAATCTCTATTGGACTCCACACTGCCATCTCCCACCTGGACAAAAGGAGCACCTTCATGAGAATGCTGTTCATAGACTACAGCTCATTGTTCAACACCATAGTGCCCTCCAAGCTCATCACTAAGCTAAGGTCCCTGGGTCTGAACACCTCCCTCTGTAACTGGATCCTGGACTTCCTGATTGGCCGCCCCCAGGTGGTAAGGGTAGGCAACAACACATCCGCCACACTGACCCTCAACATGGGGGCCCCTCAGTGGTGCGTGCTTAGGCCCCTCCTGCACTCCCTGTTCACCCATGACTGCATGGCCGCACACAACTCCAACACCATCATCGAGTTTACCGATAACACAACGGTGGTGGGCCTGATCCCCAACAATAATGAGACAACCTATAGGGAGGAGGTAAGAGACCTGGAAGTGTGGTGCCAGTACAACAACCTCTCCCTCAACTTGGGCAAACCCAGTGCTTAATTTGATCCTGCTGGAACAGGATCCGGGACCTCTCAGGTTTTACTTTGTTTGTTCCAGCACCTATTTGCTCGGATCCGGTATGTCTCGTGGCATGATTTATTAATTGTTTCACTGTTCTCACTGTAGACGGTCCCTATGTATTTACGTCACGTAGCCTAGGCTAGTTGTCTTGCTACTATATTTGAATCGTGGGAAAGCCAAATAAAAAATGGATAAGATAAAGCAATTGAGTTTGAAGACATTTTTCAAGTTAAAAAATCCAGAGAAAGATGGTGAATCGAACCCAGAATGAGTCAGAGAACTGTTAGTGCCAAAGGAGAGAAATTAGGGGCAAACTGTTCCTGATAGCAATGCCTTAGCTAGCAGCGCTGCTATTAATCCTGCCAGTTCAGCATCACCACCAGCCCTATTAGCGAGTCAGACTCAGCTGGAGAGGAAGACGGGGAGCTGGGGGGAGGAAGGCTGTGCATCTACCAACGGAGTGCTCGGAACAGGTGCAATTTGCAGTTCAAGAACAAGCAAAAATATAACCCCTGGCTTGTCATGCAGAATTCAAAGTTGGGCTGTACAACATGCAAAAAGGTAGGGAGTTTGGGTCTAGAAACAACTGTAGGGATTAAACTAGCAAAAGAGTGAGTGGAATGTACAGTAAGTTGACATTCTTTGTCTCAGAGGTAAAAAGAAAAACTATTTTATCAACAGGTGTATTTTGTGGCAGCAAGCCTTGTGGACAAAGCTTAAGTGGACACCCAGGTTATAGTTAACACTCAAAAAGAAAAAATAGACACTACAGCCAGAGTCTTCAGAACAACCTTAGAAGGAAGCTAAACATCACAGCCACAGGCCCGCTCATGGCTTTGAGCAAGATATTGACTCTCAGGAGTTAAATGGATTTGACATGGGGAGAGTCATTGTAGGAGGTTTTGAAAACTAAGGTAGGAATTTCCTTTACAAACTTGGTCTGTACTGTGAAGGTAATCTGAATATGTGCTTCATATTATCACATAGGCAGGAGGCCTATATATTCTCATAACTGTGTTCTGCTGTAGCCAACATTGATTTATTTTATTTTAAGTTACATTCCGATATTTGTTTTACAGCTACATTGATGTCTAGAAAATGATATGAAATTCAGGTCTTGTACGCCCCACAGCTGAGTATGTGTGCATATGCATATGGCAGGTGTTCTGCAGTGTTGTCAAAACAACAAAACTACAGTAATAAGTACTACAGTATACTACAGTCATTCTCGCCATAAAACACGACAGTAAATACTACAGTATAGTACAATTTGCAAAAACACTCCATTAATTATTATAGTACAGTATATAGTAGTTATTTTACTACAGTATTTATACTATAATTAACTGTAAACAGCATAGTATCCTACAGTAAATGTTACAGTGAATACTACAGTAATGTCCATAAAAACACTACAGCAAATACAATAGTTTTTATATCCTATAGTATTTTTTCATGACGGCGGGTTTCGTCTGGTAGTTTCTGGAATGCTGATTCCTGGCTCAAGGACCCTGCATGGGGTTCTGGTTAAGTGGTGAGGGTTCATAGAGTGTCCTTCACCTTTCAGGCTGACCATATACCCCCACCTGCCCTCTATGTTCCTTCCCACTCTGATAGCATACATCCCAACCCCCTCTACCCTTCCTCTCCTCCCCTTTCCCCTTCTCTCTCTTCCTTTTACTTGCTTTTAATCCCCAACCTATACTCCCCACACCTCCACTCAGGTTTCTCAACAGGTTTCAGGTAGGATTTGGGTGGGTGGTGTTGCAGGGGGGGGTCGGGCTTAAAGAGAGTGTAACACACTGGATTGAAGTGGTCATGTAATGGTGACTAGAGTGAAAGTGGCCAAACCCAACTCTCCACGTCACCCCAAACAACAGTCAGAAAAGCATGCACATGTGGTCGTAATGAACTAAGGGAAGAAAGCGAGAAAGAGAGGCTGAAGGACTAGGAAAGTAGTTGAGGACCCCATTTCTCAACATATAATAGAGTAGTGGTGGGAAATAAAAGACAGACAGAGAGCCGGGAGAGGAGATTTTAGAAGAAAGCCCTTGAGTTGAATCTACCTTTGACACAGGTAGGATGCGAGCCTTGGAGGGACAATGAGGCTTTTGTCATGTGATCAGGATAGGAGGAAGTTTCCACAGCTATGAAGACTGGGAAAGGGAAAGGGGGATACGGTCAGTCTGGATGGTGTTTGCATGCCTGGGTGTATGGATGTATTTGTATATGTATATGGGATAGTTGTTGCCTTTTTATGTCAAAGCAAATTCACTGGGTCATAAATTTTTACTGCATGAGCAATAATAAAGGGCAAGACTGTTGTTTGCTCCCTGAGGCTATCAGCTGACCTTTCAGAATGGGCTCCCTCCCCAACATGCCCCCAAAGAAAAATCTGGTTTACACTGGTTCTAATTACACTGGTTCTAGCCAGCAGCATACCACCCTGCATACCACTGCTGGCTTGCTTCTGAAGCTAAGCAGGGTTGGTACTGGTCAGTTCCTGGATGGGAGAACAGATGGTGTTGGAGGGCCAGTAGGAGGCACTCTTTTCTCTGGTCTAAAAAAATATCCCAATACCCCAGGGCAGTGATTCGGGACACTGCCCTGTGTAGGGTGCCGTCTTTTGGATCTGGAGGTTAAACGAGTGTCCTGACTCTCTGAGGTCATTAAAGATCCCATGGCACTTATCGTAAGAGTAGGGGTGTTAACCCCGGTGTCCTGGCTAAATTCCCAATCTGGCCCTCAAACCATCACGATCACCTAATAATCCCCAGTTTACAATTGGCTCATTCATCCCCTGTAACTATTCCCCAGGTCATTGCTGCAAATTAGAATGTGTTCTCAGTCATCTTACCTGGTAAAATAATGAATAAATAAAAATGCTCCCTCTCAACCTTTAAAATAACTAAAAGTTATCAGGAGTTTAGTTCAACCATCCTTGGTGCTTGTTATCACAGCACCGCGTGGTAAAGAAGTGGTCCACCACTGGGGCATAAGTAAAACCTTCCTTTCCAAGTGAGTGGAACTGGTCAGTGACATGCATGGAAAGGTTCTGTTGTGACTGAGGTAATGATCTTCAAAGGCAGAAAATTAATCATAAAACCTTAGTCTCTTTGGGTCACCACAGAAACCAACAAGTTAGATTTTGAAAACTCAATAACTTAGAACCATTACAGGACATACAGTTAGAGTCTGACATACACCTTAACCATTTAAACTCACAGTTCCTGAACTGTGAATTTTTTTAAATTATATAAAAAATTCCCTCTTAGGTCAGTTGGGATTACCACTTTATTTTAAGAATGTGAAATGTCAGATTAAAATGTATTTCTTTCTTTAATAAAATGTATTCCTTTATAAATAAAATGTATATATTTCAGCTTTTATTTCTTTCATCACATTCACAGTGGGTCAGAAGTTTACATACACTCTATTAGTATTTGGTAGCATTGCCTTTAAATTGATTAACTTGGGTCAAATGTTTTGGGAAGCCATCCCCAAGCTTCCCACAATAAGTTGGGAGAATTTTGGCCCATTCCTCCTGACAAAGCTGGTGTAACTGAGTCAGGTTTGTAGGCCTCCTTGCTAGTGCATGATTTTTCAGTTCTGCCCACAAATATTCTATGGGATTGAGGTCAGGGCTTTGTGATGGCCACTCCAATACCTTGACTTTGTTGTCCTTAAGCCATTTTGCCACAACTTTGGAAGTATGCTTGGGGTCATTGTCCATTTGGAAGACCCATTTGCGACCAAGCTTTAACTTCCTGACTGATGTCTTAGGATAATTGTGGATATAATGAAGCAACATCTCATCTAATTTTCCATCTATTTTCTGAAGTGCACCAGTCCCTCCTGCAGCAAAGCACCCCCACAACATGATGCTGCCACCCCCGTGCTTCACGGTTAGGATGGTGTTCTTCGGCTTGCAAGCTTCCCGCTTTTTCCTCCAAACATAACGATGGTCAATATGGCCAAACAGTTCTATTTTTGTTTCATCAGACCAGAGGAAATTTCTCCAAAAAGTACGATCTCTGTCCCCATGTGCAGATTTCAGTTTGTTTATGGCAGTTTTGAAGAAGTGGCTTCTTCTTATGTCGATATCGGACTCGTTTTACTGTGGATATAGATACTTTTGTAACCGTTTCTTCCAGCATCTTCACAAGGTCCTATGCTGTTGTTCTGAGATTAATTTGTACTTTTCACACCACAGTATGTTAATTTCTAGGAGACAGAATGCGTCTCCTTCCTGAGCGGTATGACGGCTGCGTGGTCCCATGGTGTTTATACTTGCTCACTATTGTTTGTACAGATGAACGTGGTACCTTCAGGGATTTGGCAATTGCTCCCAATAATGAACCAGACTTGTGGAGGTCTACAATTTATTTCTGAGGTCTTGGCTGATTTCTTTAGAATTTCCCATGATGTCAAGCAAATAGGGATTGAGTTTGAAGGTAGGCCTTGAAATACATCCACAGGTACACCTCCAATTGACTCAAATGATGTCAATTAGCCTATCAGAAGCTTCTAAAGCCATGACATAATTTTCCGGAATTTTCCAAGCTGTTTAAAGGCACAGTCAACTTAGTGTATGTAAACTTCTGACCCACTGGAACTGTGATACAGTGAATTATACGTTAAGTAATCTGTCTGTAAACAATTGTTGGAAAAATGACTTATCTCATGCACAAAGTAGATGTCCCAACCGACTTGCCAAAACTATAGTTTGTTAACAAGAAATTTGTGGAGTGGTTGAAAAACTAGTTTTAATGACCTACAGTGGGGCAAAAAAGTATTTAGTCAGCCACCAATTGTGCAAGTTCTCCCACTTAAAAAGATGAGAGAGGCCTGTAATTTTCATCATAGGTACACTTCAAATATGACAGACAAAATGAGAAAAAAAATCCAGAAAATCACATTGTAGGATTTTTTATGAATTTATTCCGTGGGCCTGGGGCCTGGGCCTTCAGTGAGGTCCTACACAGTCCAACCCGAATTAATCCACCTCTTATTACCATCATTATGATGCCATGGCTCTAGACACTATACATTTAGACAGAAACGCAGTATAACCAGGCGTTGCGTCACCTTGAAATTGACATTTTTATTCAGAGAATTGCAGGGGAAGAGTACAATACAGTACAGTTCAACTAATAGGCAAGAACATAGTCGTGTGCAACAGAGTTATATTAATATTCTTCTTCTATCCATTTCTGGTCCACAAACTTTGAGCTTTAAGTCACCCCCCCCCAAAAAAAAAATTAAGTTCCTGTTTACACAAAAACATGACACAATCAATCTTTTCAATATTTCCCTATTTTTCTTCACCTTTTCATTGTGCAGCTCCGTTGCCCTGCGCACTTGTTCGTTGAGCTGTAGATCCACTTGGGTGTCCCCAAAAGTTTTCAAAAGCACCATTGCTTGTAAGTGCCCAGTCGTACTTTGGTGTCTCGTTACTACCTTGGTTAGACAACTCAAGTTTCCCGCCTGAGACAGGCTTTGTAGCGTCGGCGTCGGGCGACCTCTCCTTACAATGTCTAACTTTTCTTAAAAAGTTTGTCTTGAGAATGGCGTTATAATTATATCCTCGACCAAATCGATATCTTCTCCTCCTTCCGCCATTGTGGGTTGAAAAAACAGCTTAGTAGTACTCAAATTAATTTGTTTATCAAATTCAGTTTCCTAGTTCTGAGGTTCTGCATAGACCTGCCCATAGGACTTGGCTCTCAATATTGGTAATCCAATCAAAAGATGTGCATGCACTACGCCTGCTAGCTGGCTCATGTGTAACACTGGAGCCAGCCAGCAGGCGTACAATAGCCAACTCTAAAGCTGATTGGTTGACACTAAATTTTCATTTCCATTCACTTTAAGCTACAAGAGCCCGCACTGTTGATTCTGAAGGCCTGAGGGCAGACTTTAGACCCCTGGCAACACATGATTGCTGAATATGATTGGATAAAAGATCTAACAAAGACCAGCCCTCCAAATCTCAACCTGGGCCTGGAAGCAGTGCAACCAAGAGGAAAGCTATGAAATGAAGAGTATAACTCTTACTCTGGGGAATAATTTAATACATATTTGTCGGAAAATATATATTTTTTTAAATTATATTCTGATGATGTTTAGGCCAGCAGAGAAGGCCTTGCTTGCCCTGACGGCCCACCACTGCCTTTTAGCGATGCTCATGTAGAAATGTCAGAGGGACTTGTTTCATCTTGATGTGATCTGTTTTGTTTCTTGAACAACACTTCCACACACATCTATGACAAAGTTCTGATTCCAACTGAATCAGAACTTTGAACTGGTGCAAACCATCAGGCACCTGTATCTTGCTGCCAACCAATACACCTTGACGGATCGTCGCTCATCAGAAGCAGGAAAACAAGGATTTAAGGAGATGAACCCATTTGATTGATGCATAGAATCCATGGTGTAGGTGGTTTAGGTAAGTGATAAGATACTTTGCTCACAGGGAGAAGAGGGACACGAAATACTCGATTGGAACAAATCTAAAATAACCAGACTATTGCCACAATCTACAGCATCGTAGATTAGCATTAGAAAATCCCCATGAAAATCAGTCAATTTAAGCTAGAGATATGTTTTATGCATTGGATGCGTCTCGATCCACCGCATCCGCATATGTGGTGAAAAGTGACAGAGCGGTGTTCATCAGACCATGAGACATCCCCAAAATTCAGTCTGTAGTATACAAAACGCTTTGGCCTAAAAACTATTATGGAAAGATGACTCACGAAAGATGACTCACGCACGAACACGATGCCATTTTTCTCAACGACCCCCACAAGCATCTTGGGACTCATCTGAAGTCTGTACAGCCTAACTTCTGTCTGTAGAATATGAACAGTCTATACACCATGACCCCTCTGTGGAAAGGTGAGACTCAAACAATTTGCTTGTTTTGCGTGAGGGCATGCACAGGCCTCACAAGACTCGTCTGAAGGTCCCCCAGTACCAGTTGGGGGGAAAAAAGTATATAGACTGTTTAGTGTCAAAAAGGGTTAATTACCAACTAAAAACAAAAGCACAAAGTTTTCTGATTTCACAGATCTACGACAGACACTTCAGAACAAACTTCCTTTAGATTTTTAGGGACTGTTCCATGTAGTGAATCTGTTAGTGTTTGTATGGGCTAATGGGCTAAGATCAAAAATAATTGATTGTTTGATTCAAGGGAGTCTTGAAATTCTAAATCAAATAGCAAAATTATCCTTGTAACAACCTTAGAAACATTCCATATAGCTTAGAACCCCCCGGCTTAGACTCCTATGGGATGAACGTCACCATTCTAAAAAGTTTAGAAAAGTTAACCATCCCTTTGGATGAGAGCCAACCAGCGAGACCCATTGTCAAGGTAGCATTCCAGTTTTAGTTAAAACATTCCTTATGCAGACAGACAGCCCTACAGTACCATGGACATCTTTGTAGAATAGTTTGCAAATGAAGACTGGTCACAGAGGGAACAGGTAACTAGGGTAAAGAAAGAAAAACATTTTTTTAAACAGACTACAAGTGTGATTAAACTGTCAGGAAACTGAAAAACTCTGTTTAGGCCACACATGGAATCCAAAACTGGTCAGAGTAGGGGTGGGAAATAAAAGACAGAGCCAGGAAAGGGGATTTTCAGAGAAAGCCCTTGAGTTGAGTCTACCTCTGAAACAGATAAGATGCGAGCCTTCAAATCCAATTGTATTAGTCACATGCACCGAATACAACAGGTGTAGACCTTACATACAGTGAAATGCTTACTTACGAGCCCCGAACCAACAGTGCAGTTTAAAAAATACAGATAAGAATAAGAAATAAAAGTAACAAGTAATTAAAGAGCAGCAGTAAAATAACAATAGAGAGACTATATACAAGGGGGTACCGGTACAGAGTCAATGTGCGGGGGCACCGGTTAGTTAAGGTAATATGTACATGTAGGTAGAGTTATTAAAGTGAATATGCATAGATGATAACAGAGAGTAGCAGCGGTGTAAAAGACGGGAGGGGGGGGGGGGCAATGAAAATAGTCTGGGTAGCCATTTGATTAGGTGTTCGGGAGTCTTATGTCCTGGGGGTAGAAGCTGCTTAGTAGCCTCTTGGAACTAGACTTGGCACTCCGGTACTGCTTGCCGTGTGGTAGCAGAGAGAACAGTCTATGACTAGGGTGGCTGGAGTCTGACAATTTGAAGGGAGGGACAATGGTGCTATTGTCATGTGATCAGTGTAGGAGGAAGTTTCCACAGCTGGGGGTCAGTGTGGGTGGTGTTAGCATGTCTGGATGTATTTGTGTATGGAATAGTTGTTTTTTGTGTGTGTGGGGGGTGGGGGTATGGTTGTCACGGAAGGATCTTGTTTCTGTCTAGAAGGAGGAAACCAGGGACGTAGTGACTCAGGAAAACACAGGTCACCTCACATTTAAAAATTCACCTGCCCATGTAAATGATTGATGTGTTTTTATTTGTCACTGTTTGTCTCCAAAGAGAGTGACATGTAAACACTAACTTGTGACTAACTAAGCTGGCTGTCCATCTTACAGTGAGCACTCCCATCCTGCTTTTCCACTGTAACACCAGTATTACACTAGTGTATACACCCTTATGTTATACTGGGGAAATTGTGTTTCTATATCTAGGGCTGACAGTGAGGACTTATGAAGAGCAGAATCAACAACCTCTGCATAATCAACAGTTTCTTCGTAAGGTAAATGCCAGCTGAAAAGTACCAGTGGCCTGGCTTTGGCCCCAAGGGAGAGCAGGTATACCAGAGCCTTTGCCCAGTGAGACAGGGTGTCGGCCCACATAGATGGCCTTTTTGGTAAATGACCGGATTAAATCCTGTAGAGAAATGCACCACCAGTGACCATAACTTGAGCATCTAACAGTGATTGAAGGTAAGAACAGATTAATGACACAAAATCCAGATCAGAGCGCAACTCCTCTCAAAGTTTTACAAACAGAGAACTTGAAGATTTAGTTTAAAACCAAGAAGGCTTTTTTTCGGGGAAGAAAAGTGGTTTCTTTATCAATTCCCTTTGTGTGTTGAACACATGCCTTATACACAGAGAGTCCAAAACATTAAAGACACCTGCTTCTTACCATGACAGACTGACCAGATTAATCCAGGTGAATGCTATGATCCATTATTGATGTGTAGATGGAGAGACATAAATTGTGACAATTAAGACATGGATTGTGTGTGTGTCATTCAGAGGCTGAATGGGCAATACAAAAGATTTAAAGTGCCTTTGAACAGGGTATGGTAGTAGGTGCCTTGCACACCGGCTTGAGTGTGTGCAACACAACATTAGGAAGGTTAGGAACATGTAGCATGTAACATTCATATTGACATCAATGCATGCTTTCTGCTTACCCAGACATACCTTGAGAAATATGAAAAGGCATGTAGCATTCTATAGGAAGTGCTTGTTGCCTTATGTCAAAGCAAATGCTCTTGGTCATGAATTTTTACTGCATGAGCAATAATCAAAGGGCAAGATGGTTGTTTGCTTCCCGATGTTATCAGTTGACCTTTCAGAATGGGCTCTCTCCCCATCGTGCCCTCAAAGGCAAATCTGGTTCACACTGGTTCTACACTAATGCTCCTTCTCAATCTTTTCAAATAATTTAAAGTTATCAGGAGTTTCTGTACAGCACTTTGTGACATCGGCTGATGTAAAAAGGGCTTTATAAATACATGTGATTAAGTTCAACCATCCTTGGTGCTTGTTTTTACAGCACAGCGTGGTAAAGAAGTGTTCCACCACTGGGGCATATGGAAAGCCACAGATGTCCTGTTTTTTACTTCTTCCATTCCAAGTGAGTGTTACTGGTCAGTGACGTGCACGGTAAGGTTCTGTTGTGACAGAGGTAATGATATTCAAAGGCAGAAAAATAATCATTAAACCTTAGAGTTTCCTTGGGTCATTGCAGATTCCACCATGTTAGATTTTGAAGACTCAACAACTTAGAACCTTTACAGAACATATCACCTGCCAGTTCATCATTTAGTCCCAGTGTTTTCTAGCCTCGTAAACCAGCCCGACTGCTGTTCTCAATTGTTTCACTTCGAGCTTAGGTTTGCATCTAAATGAAATAAAAATGCACACACCCTAACTATCATGTACAACAAGCAGATATGAGCTTTCATGCCGTTCCTTTAGATGTCTTATGATAAACAGACTACTTTACCTGAAAGGTGGTGAAGTAGGAAACACCATGCAGGGAGGAGATGGATGCAAAAGAGAGGGATTCAAATGAAAACAAATGGATGTAAAATCAATGCAAAGCATGGAAAACTTGAGCCCCAAGGATATACACATGTAGACATTTCAGATGGACTGGTTTCATCTTGATGTGATCTGTTTTGTTTCTTGAACAACACTTCCGCACATCTATGGCAACGTTCTGATTCCGACTGAAGGTGTAAATGAACTGGTGCAAACCATCAGGCACCTGTATCTTGCTGGCAACCAATACACCTTGACGGAGCATCGCTCATCAAAAGCAGGAAAACAAGGATTTAAGGAGATGAACCCATTTGGTTGAGGTGTAGGTGGTTTAGGTAACTGATAAGATGCTTTGCTCACAGGGAGAAGAGGGACACGAAACTACTCGATTGGAACCAGTGGTGATGTTAGCATGTAAATCTTGGTGGGGCAAAATAAAAACAATAGTGAGATGCATGAGAGCAAAGCCACTACACAACACTAAACAATACATGAATTGCACTATAACAGTGACAAACAGTGTCCACAAACTGTTAGGGACTACATAAAGCTGTACCAACAGCAGTCCCAACACTGTCCCTGATTCCTTCCAAACCACTCGTTGAATTTGCCATTTCCAACAATGTTTATGTCCAATGGCCGATGAGCACCGATACACTATAATTTCTCTTCGTATGACAAGGATTAAAAAGGTTTTGCCAGTAGATTGTCGACTTGATTCATGACTGCTAGCTCAGATTTTGGAAGTATGATGTTCACAGTCCAATCAAAGCTACTGTAGATATAACGTGATTTGACATCCTTTTATCTGTGGCCAATGACTGAGCCTTTTTGGATGGGCACTTCTAATATAACTATGGCAGCACCCAAGGGGCTTGAATTTTCTAGGTCTACCCTTAGACTTGGCAGTGACAGAACACCGAGCTAATCGTGGCACAACTAGAGAACATTACCAACACTCCGTATTTTCCACTGGCTGCCCAACCACCACAGAGTACTGAGCTAGGCGGAAAAACCTACATTGGAGCAGTCTTACTCAAGCAAGAGACCATGTTTGCGGCTTTAATTTTAAAAAAATTAACTGACATGTGAAACGTATTAATACTGAAAATAACATGCCAAAAAGGTAGTCCCCAAAAAATTTAACAAATTGGTTTAAATCTAAAATTACCAGACTATTGCCACAACCTAAAGCCTCCTTTCAAACCCCCTAAGACCGATTAGCATTCAATCCCCATAAATCAAGTTAAAATTATCCACAGCCTATGTGAAAGGTGTTAGTCAGACCATGACACATCCTGGAAAAACAAAATCGTTCTCACATCCTCAAACAGTATCAGTTAATTTCACAACCCCCACAAGCATCTTTTGGGACTAGTTTGAACAGCCTCTACTACACACTATGAAGCCTCTGGAAAGGTGAGCCTCACACCTCACCTGAAGGTCCCCCAGTACCATCTGAAAATTAGATTTTTTTAGGCACTAAACAAAAGGAATTGTGTTAAATGTTGCCTGATCTGACACTTGAGAACAAAACTGTTGTCAATCTGTATGGACTAATAGCAGTAATGTCAAATAATTTCATTGTCTGATTCAAGGGCGTTGTGAAATTATCCTTGGTATGACCTTATAACCACGCAATATAGCTTAAAAACTCACGGTTTTCTGGGATGAATGTCACCATTCTAAGTATCCCTTTGGCTGAGAGCCAACCAGCAAGACCCAGTGTCAAGAAACTATTAGTTTCAGTTCAAGTATACCTTACAGCCAGCCTTCCCCTGAACATATTTGTAGGCTAGTTAGTAAATGGACTGGTCACAGGTCAATGTAGCTAGGGTAAAGTAAATCTAATTAAAGCAGCCTGCAAGTGAGTCAACTGTCAGGAAACTGAACTGTTTTGGCCACAAGGAATGCAAGAAAGGTCCTAGTTGACATAGCATAAATGCTACAACTGGACAAAGGTGAACATTCCTATACCCCATTCTAAAATAAGGATTTAATTTGTGGCACATCAAACCTAGTCTACCTTAAGAAATCCCTGGGTTAAGTTATGTGATCAATAAAGGGGCTGGACACAAGTGGAACAGAGCAAATTACTTGTCAGGTCAAGCTTTAGAATTTAGAGACAGGAGAAGAAACATTATGTTAAAATATTTTTATTATACAAGAAAATTGTCACAAGTATCCTACATTTTAAAGGTTAATTGAACCTGGCCTTAAAAAATAAATCTAAGCAGATCACATCATGATTTATACAATTAAATCTCACATATGCTAACCCATACAATGCCATATTCTAGAAATAAATCACAAGTGTACATCAAGCCTCTGACAAAGGACCCACTGCAGGTGCAGATATGCCACTGTCCGTGCATGTGCCACAGATTCTATACCTTATTTTTGAAGTGCCTCAACCAACATCTCTTTAGATATTTTAACAAATTACTAAACTACCCCTTGGTGTCTGCACAGGAACAGCGGGACCAAACGGTTCAAAGAGCAGAGTGCATCCTCATCATGGACTGCCTCCATGGAGAGAACGTACAGTTCGGCCTATGGGCATGGGGCCAGTGTGCGAGGTGTGAAGGCTTACTGGTTTGAAGCGTCCGGAAGGTGTGAGGGCAAATAACAATTCCCATCAGTGAAGTAGAAATGGGTTCTCCAGCACGCAACTCCACCAAACCTCTTCGGTTAGGAGCGCACATGACTGCCTTTCTGATTATTTATTTTTAAAATGTGATCTTTGTGAAACAGTTAACCCCATCTAGGCCGGGGATGTTAAAGTCTTGTCGGTGTCTGTTCACTGCTCAACAGAACCTCTAGAAGCGCCCCTGTAGTGAGCCCCCCACCATGATGGGTATGATAAGCGTGAAGGAGCTGGACTGCAAAGAAGAACTGGCTCCTTTGGCAATGTTGTTCTTGGTGACATCGGGCATCTTGGTCATGTTGGAACTCGTACTGCCAGCTTTGGTCGTAGCATTCATGGCAGGGGACTGTGTGGTAGAGTTTTGAGCATGGACCTAAAACAGGAGAGCAAGAGGGGCTTTTCAAATGTGGAAAACACAAACCTGAAACATTTGACGAGTCGGGACAACTATCAATTGGACTTTCGTACGACTAATTTTTTTTAAAGGCAAACGTTCAGCAAAATGCACCTTAGAAATCTTAATACATTTAAGTGCCATCACCTTGTGGACAATGTTTTCCATAGACTATAGGGTAATGGGTAACGTCCTGCATTTGAATTGCGCAGTGGAGAATAAAAAATATATACCGTTCCGCTCAAATTACATTGCCAGCCTACGCATGTCGTAGTAACGTTAGATCAAGGATTCAGTAGCCTATCTGAAGAGGCTTTCCACATTGCCTTCCACATTGCGCTGGCACGCTAGATTTTGCCAACATGTCAATCATACCGACTGAAAACATCTGAGGTCAATTATACGCGTCATCATTAGCTTGTCAATGAGAAAAACAGTCAATGTCGAAAATCACACTTTAGATTTATGGGAACAAATTTGTCTGATTAATAAGCCAAATGTTGCACCTGTCCTGTTGAAATGCATTTGCTTTCCAGTGAAATGGGTAGCCTAATTCAAATTTGGGTTCACCGGAAACAAAACATGGTAAAAAAGGACATAGAGGAAAAGTTCTTACCTGTGATGAAAAATGCATGGCAAGGAGAAGAAACCCAATGTAAGCCATTACAATTTTAGTCATCTTGTTATCGGTTTCTTCACAGCCACAATTGCGCGTAATGTAGCTTTCTGCCTTGGTCTTTTCTCAAGATAAGTGGAGGACTGGAGGACAAACCCAGGGGATTTTATACCACCACCGAGTGTGACGTTGGGCAACACTGCGCATCTCCCAAACCACCTGTTCAGGCGGCTTCCAATCAAATGGAAACCTACAGTTGATCAGAAACATCCCATATACTACACCTCTGAGACCTCTTCTTATACGTTTTAGGGTGTGCCTGTCAGCAATACAAATAGCCTTTGTGTTTATAGTCATTGTCTTTTGATATGAATTCACTGGTTTACAATTTGAAAAGTTTGACACAATTATTCTCTCTACCTTCCTCCTCAGAGAAGGTTGATTCCATGAGCACGATGGGGACAATTTTCAAACAATAATAATTATACAGTTAGTCTACTTTATGTTGTTCAAAATATTTTTAATGGGGATATTTTGCCTGGTAAATGGCAAAGAAAAGTTTTACAGATAAGCAGCTCCTATAGCGACCTCTTGCGGTAAATATAAGCATTTTACCACAACGCAATTCGGTTCATATGTCCATTCCCCGTCCGTAGTAGTAGACCTATTGGTTTTACATGGAAGCTATAATTCACTAGCGGTGACTAAGGTCAACTGAATACTCGAAAAGTACATTTCCTAAAGAAAATGTGTGTGCTTGCTAGCTTGTCTTGAAGCAATATGGTTGATAGAAAAGGATAGCTGGAACAGGTGAAAGTTGGTTGGGTGTCTCTAGCTTGAATTGTTCTAGAGTTAGGCCTATAATATTACTGTTAGTGGGTTATTTATGGTAATTCATGAAAATGTAAATAGTTAAAATGTATAAAGTTTTTGAAAAAGTAATTTTAATGTTTGTAGCTGAAATGGTGAAAGAGCAGTAGTATTTAAAATGTCTATCACTGTGTTCTTATGGTTGGCATTGGGAGATTCTCTATTGGTCTAAAGCCCATCCGCCATAGCCGCAGGAAGTAGGGGTGCTGGTGTTGCGGTGGAGATGGAGTTCTTTGAAATCAAACACAATTTTATTCATCACATGCTTCGTAAACAACAGGTGTAAACTAACAGTGAAATGCTAACTTACGGGCCATTCCCAACAATGCAAAGAGAAAGAAAATAGAGAAATATTGGAAAAGTAGTAACTTTGTTAAAAATGTTTTTTTTTTTTTCAGCCAGCACCCCCTACTCAAAACATCTTCCCACGCCTATGCCATCCTCTCCTTGACTCCTCCATTCTCCTCTCCTCCGTGACCCGGAAACCGATAAGTAGTTGAGGGGTCGAAGAGGGGTCGAAGATAGTATAAATGAGTTAGTAGCTGAACAGAGGAGTTTCCTCCTCTCCTTAATTACCCACTAAAGCAGAGGATGCACAAGAGCATCCTCCCAGTGACTAAGTGGACAGTGGCATCATGCTCATACAAGGACATGTGCCCCCTCAAATTTGTCCTGTTTATTTATATTTTTCCGATGTTAAATGAATCACTAAACTTCATTTTTAGCCCACATTCTATCATAATTATTCATAGGAAATATCTGCCAGCTGTATTTTGCGGAGAGGGCACACTGACTGGACCAGGCAAGGATTACCAGGCAAGGACTCACAGGAGGTATGTTGTAAATTCATTTGATTAAGCTATGTAGCCTTTTGATTCCTTCTTTAAACAAAACATAAAATAAGTGTTTTGTTGTTTCTCTGCAATACTATCCACCTAGCATTTTCATGAATTTGACTTTATCTAGCCAGCTAGATCGGTTCCCAATCTCCCAACCTCATAACTAGATACAGTTGAAGTCGGAAGTTTACATACACCTTAGCCAAATATATTTAAACTCAGTTTTTCACAATTCCTGATATTTAGTCCTAGTAACAATTCTCTGTCTTAGGTCAGTTTGGATCACCACTTAATTTTATGAATGTGAAATGTCAGAATAATAGTCGAGAGAATGATTTATTTCAGCTTTTATTTCTGTCATCACATTCCCAGTGGGTCAGAAGTTTACATACACTCAATTAGTATTTGGTAGCATTGCCTTTAAATTGTTTAACTTTGGTCAAACATTTTGGGTAGCCATCCACAAGCTTCCCACAATAAGCTAACTGGTTTTGCCATGGTGCAGCTCACAGATGAATGACTTCGGTAACCGGTAGGGTTGGAAAGACGTTTCAACTTATGATATCTACCAGTAAATGCTAACTAAGACAACAATGGTATTTAAACCAGGTATTGAAAAAGTTTAGATCAAAGTGTTGGTTAGTAGGCTATTTGTGATGCGCAATTGTCATCATGGGCTGTTTGCATCAGGGTGTAGATATGGATGGGCCTGGGTGGACCAAGGCTCATCGACT
This sequence comes from Oncorhynchus kisutch, assembly GCF_002021735.2. Lineage (NCBI taxonomy): Eukaryota > Metazoa > Chordata > Actinopteri > Salmoniformes > Salmonidae > Oncorhynchus > Oncorhynchus kisutch. The sequence continues at coordinate 34,884,652 of NC_034187.2, forward strand.
TGGAAAGCCAGGCCCTGACTGACACGCCCAATCAGACTGATGTGGTTTAAGCATTGTTGTGGACTTAGTCCATCTACTTTTGTGATTTTGAGAGTGACAGTCAGATAAATCTATAGAAAAACTCACAACGTGAGATCAAAAGACAGATACTGGTGGACAAGGAGGCATACAAGCAAAGGGTGGAGATATCCTAACCGCCATCTATAAAAGACAGTACTGTGCAGCAGTCTTCATCGACCTGGCCAAGGCTTTTGACTCTGTAAATCACTGCATTCATATGGCAGACTCAACAGCCTTGGTTTCTCAAATGACTGCCTCGCCTAGTTCACCAACTACTTCTCAGATAGAGTTCAATGTGTCAAATCGGAGGGCCTGTTGTCCGGACCTCTGGCAGTCTCTATGGGTGCCACAGGGTTCAATTCTCGGGCTGACTCTTATCTCTGTATATATCAATGTCGCTCTTGCTGCTGGTGATTCTGGGATCCACCTCTACGCAGACAACAGCCTTACACTATTCTGTATACATCTGGCTCTTCTTTGGACACAGTGTTAACAAACCTCCAAACGAGCTTCAATGCCATACAACACTCCTTCCGTGGCCTCCAACTGCTCTTAAAGGCTAGTAAAACTAAATGCATGCTCTTCAACCGATCGCTGCCTGCACCCGCCCGTCCGACTAGCATCACTACTCTGGACGGTTCTGACTTAGAATATGGGGACAACTACAAATACCTAGGTATCTGGTTAGACTGTAAACTCTCCTTCCACACTAACAGTAAGCATCTCCAATCCAAAATTAAATTTAGAATCGGCCTCCTAGTTCACAACAAAGCCTCCTTCACTCATGCTGCCAAACATACACTCGTTAAACTGACTATCCTACTGATCCTTGACTTCGGCGATGTCATATACAAAATAGCCTCCAACACTCTACTCAGCAAATTGGATGTAGTCTACCACAGTGCCATCTGTTTTGTCACCAAAGCTCCATATACTACCCACCATTGGGACCTGTATGCTCTCGTTGGCTGGCCCTTGCTACATATTCGTCGACCAAACACACTGACTCCAGGTCATCTATAAGTCTTTGCGAGGTAAAGCCCCACTTTATCTCAGCTCACTGGTCACCATAGCAACACCCACCCGTAGCACGCGCCCCAGCAGGTATATTTCACTGGTCATCCCCAAAGCCAACATCTCCTTTGGTCACCTTTCCTTCCAGTTCTCTGCTGCCCATGACTGGAACGAATTGCAAAAATCACTGAAGCTGCAGACTTATATCCCACTCACTAAAATTAAGCATCAGCTGTTAGAGCAGCTTACCGATCACTGCACCTGTACGCAGGCCATCTGTAAATAGCCCATCCAACTACCTCATCCCCTTATTTTTGTTTTTTGCTATTTTGCAACCCAGTATCTCTACTTGCACATCATCATCTGCACATCTATCACTCCAGTGTTAATGCTAAATTGTAATTATTTTTCCACTATGGCCTATTTATTTCCTTACCTCCCTATTCTTACTACATTTGCACACACTGTATATAGATTTTTCTGTTGTGTTATTGACTGTACGTCTGTTTATGCCATGTGTAACAGTGTTGTTTTTGTCGCACTGCTTTGCTTTATCTTGGCCAGGTCGCAGTTGTAAATGAGAACTTGTTCTCAACTGGCCTAAAAAAAATACAAATAAAAGGGTGACCTGGCAAGGGATTAAATCCATGGCTAGTGCCCCCCACATAGACAGGGGAAAACCAGTGCTGACCATGGGAGAGATGAGAGCCAGAACATGGCTAAAGAACTTGTCAGACTGTGTGCACAACTGGTCAACTGGAGTCAGGTGCAGGAGAGCAGAGATGAGTGAACAGGCACACTTTAATTGGCAGAAGCAAATCAGTCAGACGCAACTGCATCACAACACTCCAGCCAAAGTCAAAAGCGAATAGTGCACTTGTCACACAAAATCATGTACAACAATACAATACCACAGGTTCAAATCAATACCCGGAAAAAAACAGCCTGACGCGTCACAGACATGGGAGGAACAGAGGATAATATACATGTAGAGTGATGAGGGGATGTAAACCAGGTGTGCGGGAAAACAAGACAAAACAAATGGAAAATGAAAGGTGGAGCGGCGATGGTTAGAAAACAGGTGATGTCGACCGCCGAGCACCACCCGAACATTCATACAAATGTATGAAAGGTTGTTGTTCAACAGGCTGATGTTTTGACATTTTTCAGGTGATGTAATGCACACAGGCCCAGGCCTGTTAAAGCACTGTGCTGAACAATTGCCTGGTGTTTTTACAGACATTTTCCAATCCTCGCTCGACAAGCAACAAATTTTATTTGTCACATACACATGGTTAGCAGATGTTAATGCGAGTGTAGCGAAATGCTTGTGCTTCTAGTTCCGACAATATCTAACAAGTAATCGAACAAATTCACAACAACTACCTTATAAACACGAATGTAAGGGATGAATAAGAATATGTACATATAAATATATGGATGAGCGATGGCTGTGCGGCATAGGGAAGATGCAGGAGATGGTATAGTGCATTATATACATATGAGATGCATCATGAAGGATATGTAAACATTATTAAAGTGGCCTTATTGAAAGTGACTAATGATAGGCATATGCAAGATACAGTCGATGGTATAGAACAGTTTAAACATATGACATGAGTAATGTAGGATATGTAAACATTATTAAAGTGGCATTATTTAAGGTGACTAGCGATACCTTTATTAAGTCCATTTGTTAAAGTGGCCAGAGATTTGAGTCTGTATGTTGACAGTAGTCTCTCTATGTTAATGATGGCTGTTTAACAGTCTGAAGGTCTTGAGATAGAAGCTGTTTTTTAGTCTCTCGCTCCCAGCTTTGATGCACCTATACTGAACTCGCCTTCTGGATGATAGCGGGGTGAACAGGCAGTGTCTCGGTGGTTGTTGTCCTTGATGATCTTGGCCTTCCTGTGACATCGGGTGCTGTAGGTGTCCTGGAGGGCAGGTAGTTTACACCCGGTGATGTGTTGTGCAGATTGCACTACCCTCTGGAGAGCCTTGCAGTTGAGGGCAGTGCAGTTGCCATACCAGGCAGTGATACAGCCCGACAGGATGCTCTCGATTGTGCATCTGTAAAAATTTGATTAATGAATGATTCATATAATTAGTGGGCACGTTTCTTGGTAATCCCAAAAATATTACTATCAGGTTGTAAATCACAGATGGCCTGGTACATTGTTTTCAGCCTCCATTCAGGTTACAATGTTTCAGTTTCAATGACAGAATTTTCTGGACAAAAATGTCAATAAAATCAAACTAGCAAGAGCAATGATCACAAGTCAGTCATAATGTGGCTAATAGGCTAGCATATCCATGTATGTAGCAAGCTAAAAACACAGCCTAATGTTAGCTAGCTAGCTAATAGGAGGATATCATGTTATACCATTGGAGGAGTGGGTGAGGATCCGACCCAAGTACACAGGACACAGAGCAGAGTGCCTCGTAAGGATCCGCAGAAGGCGAGTGGGAAAGCTGCCGTTACCGTCAATATTACTCACCAACGTACAATCGTTGGACAATAAATTAAATGAGGTACAATCACGAATATACTACCAACGGTAACATCTTATGTTTCAAGGAATCGTGTCTGAATGATGGCATTGATATTCGGCTAGCAGGATATACGCTGCAACGGCTAGATAGAACAGCACACTCCGGTAAAACGAGGGGCGGCGGTCTGTGCGGATTTGTAAACAACAGCTGGTTCAAGAAATCTAAGGAAGTCTCTGGATTGCCTGAAGTACAGTACCTTATGATAAACTGCAGACCACACTATTTGCCAAGAGAGTTTTCATCTATACTTTTCTTGGCTGTTTATTTACCACCATAGACGGATGCTGGCACTAAGACCGCACTCAGTCAGCTGTATAAGGAAATAAGCAAACAGGAAACCGCTCACCCAGAGGTGGTGTCCCTAGTGGCCACAGACATGAATGCAGGGCAACTTAAATCAGTTCTGCCTAATTTCTATCCTAATGTTAAATGTGCAACCAGAGGTAAAAAAAAATCTAAATCATGTAAAGGTTTTCCTCCTCTTCGTCTGAGGAGGAGAGGCGAGAAGGATCGGAGGACCAATGCGCAGCGTGGTAAGTGTCCATGGTTGTTTATTTAAAAAACATAAACTGAACACTATGAATACAAAAACAATAAACGTGAAACGAACGAAAACTGAAACAGTACCGTGTGGTGAAAAACACAGACACGGAAACAAACACCCACAAACAAACAGTGAAACCCAGGCTACCTAAGTATGTTTCTCAATCAGAGACAACTAATGACACCTGCCTCTGATTGAGAACCATACTAGGCCGAAACATAGAAATCCCAAAATCCTAGAAAAACAAACATAGACTGCCCACGCCAACTCACGCCCTGACCATACTAAATAACAACAAAACAAAGGAAATAAAGGTCAGAACATGACAGATCACCTGTACTCCTCATTCAGAGACATGTACAAAGCTCTCCCTTGCCCTCCATTTGGTAATATGACCATAATTATATACTCCTGATTCCTGCTTGCAAGCTTACATTAAAGCAGGGAGCACCAGTGACTCGGTCTATGAAGAAATTGGTCAGATGAAACAGATGCTAAACTACAGGACTGTTTTGCTATCACAGACTGGAACATGTTCCGTGATTCTCCGATGGCATTGAGGAGTACACCACATCAGTCACTGGTTTTATCAATAAGTACATCGAGGACGTCGTCCCCACAGTGACTGTACGTACATACCCCAACCCGAAGTCATGGATTACAGGCAACATTCACACTGAGCTAAAGGTGCGGGACTCTAACCCGGAAGCTTATAAGAAATCCTGCTATGCGCACCGACGAACCATCAAACAGGCAAAGCATCAATACAGGGCTAAGATTGAATTGTACTACACCGGCTGCGACGCTCGTCTTATGTGGCAGGGCTTGCAAACCATTACAGACGACAAAGGAAATTACAGCTACAATCTGCCCAGTGACACGAGCATACCAGATGAGCTAAATCAATTCTATGCTCGCTTCGAGGCAAGCAACACTGAGGCATGCATGAGAGCATCAGCTGTTCCAGACAACTGTGTGATCACGCTCTGCATGGCCGACGTGAGTAAGACCTTTGAACAGGTCAACATTCACAAGGCTGCTGGGCCAAACGGATTACCAGGACGTGTGCTCCGGGCATGTGCTGACCAACTGGCAGGTGTCTTCACTGACATTTTCAACATGTCCCTGATTGTGTCTGTAATGCCAACATGTTTCAAGCAGACCACCATAGTCCCAGTGCCCAAGAACACGAAGGCAACTTGCTCTAGTGACTCACGTCCGTAGCCAAGAAGTGCTTTGAAAGGCTGGTAGGCTCACATCAACACCATTATCCATGAAACCCTAGACCCACTCCAATTTGCATACCGCCCAAACAGATCCACAGACGGTGCAATCTCTAGTGCACTCCACACTGCCCTTTCCCACCTGGACAAAAGGAACACCTATGTGAGAATGCTATTCATTGACTACAGCTCAGCGTTCAACACCATAGTATCCTCAATGCTCATCACTAAACTAAGGATCCTGGGACTAAACACCTCCCTCTGCAACTGGATCCTGGACTTCCTGACATGCCGCTCCCAGGTGGTGAGGGTAGGTAGCAACACATCTGCCACACTGATCCTCAGCACTGGAGCCGCTCAGGGGTGCGTGCTCAGTCCCCTCCTGTAGTCCCTGTTCACCCAGGACTGCGTGGCCAGGCACGACTAACACCATCATTAAGTTTGCAGATGACACAACAGTGATAGGCTTGATCACCAACAACGATGAAACAGACCATAGGGAGGAGGTCAGAGACCTGGCTGGGTGGTGCCAGAATAACAACCTATCCCTCAATGTAACCAAGACTAAGGATATGATTGTGGACTACAGGAAAAGGAGGAACGAGCACGCCCTCATTCTCATCAACGATGCTGTGGTGGAGCAGGTTGTGAGCTTCAAGTTCCTTGGTGTCCACATCACCAACAAACTAGATTGATCCAAACACATCAATAAAGAGGGCACGACAAAGCCTATTCCCTCGCAGGAAACTTTAAATATTTGACATGGGCCCTCAGATCCTCAAAAGGTTCTACAGCTGCAACATCGAGAGCATCCTGAGTGGTTGCATCACTGCCTGGTACGGCAACTGCTCGGCCTTCGACCGCAAGGCACCACAGAGGGTAGTGCGTACAGCCCAGTACATCACTGGGGCTAAGCTGACTGCCATCCAGGACCTCTACACCAGGCCGTGTCAGAGGAAGGCCCTAAAAATTGTCAAAGACCCCAGCCACCCAAATCATGGAGAGAAAAGCCTACTATCGCATGGCAAGCGGTACCAGAGCACCAAGTCTGGACCAAAAGGCTTCTCAACAGTTTTTACCCCCAAGCCATAAGACTCCTGAACAGGTAATCAAATGGACTATCTGCATTGTGTCCCGCCACCCCCTCTTCTTATCATATATGCATAGTCACTTTAACCGTACCTACATGTACATACTACCTCAATCAGCCCGACTAATCGGTGCCTTTATATAGCCTCGCTACTGTTATTTTTTTTACTACTGTTTTTAGTAAATAATCAAAGGTCAATATGGTTGTTTGCTCCCTGATCCTATCGGTTAACCTTTCAGAATGGCCTCCTTCCTCAACATGCCCCCAAAGGCAAATCTGGTTTACAATGGTTCTAATGCTCGCTCTCAACTTTTCAAATAAGTAGAAGTTATCAGGAGTTTAGTTCAACCATCCTTGGTGCTTGTTTTTACAGCACAGCGTGGTAAAGAAGTGTTCCACCACTGGGGCATATGGAAAGCCACAGATGTCCTGTTTTTTACTTCTTCCATTCCAAGTGAGTGTTACTGGTTGGTAAGCTTCTGTTGTGACTGAGGTAATGATATTCAAAGGCAGAATAATAATCATTAAACCTTAGAGTTTCCTTGGGTCATTGCGGATTCCACCATGTTAGATTTTGAAGACTCAACAACTTAGAACCTTTACAGAACATATCACCTGCCAGTTCATCATTTAGTCCCAGTGTTTTCTAGCCTCGTAAACCAGCCCGACCGCTGTTCTCAATTGTTTCACTTCGAGCTTAAGTTTGCATCAAAATTATATTAAAATGCACACACCATAACTATCATGTACAACAAGCAGATGTGAGCTTTCATGCTGTTCCTTAAGATGTCTTATGATAAAAAGGAAACTTTACCTCAAAGGTGGTGAAGTAGGAAACACCATGCAGGGAGGATATGAATGCAAAAGAGAGGGATTCAAATTAAAACAAAAGGATGTCAAATCAATGCAAACTCCTTCCACAGCAAGAGGCTGTGTGCAGACCATGGAAAACTTGAGCCCCAAGGATAAACTCAACAACAGCAAAAGAATCAAGAACTTGCAAATCTGGTGCAGTCCACGAGGAGATGATGCACTGCAGTACTTAATGCAGCTGGTGGCCACACCAGATACTGACTGTTACTTTTTTTGACCCCCCTTTGTTCAGGGACACATTATTCCATTTATTTACAGTCACATGTCTGTGGAACTTGTTCAGTTTATGTCTCAGTTGTTGAATCTTGTTATGTTCATACAAATATTTACACATGTTAAGTTTGCTGTAACTACACAGTATGTAAATACACAGTTGACAGTGAGAGGATGTTTATTTTTTTGCTGAATTTACATATGAATCACTTGAGGACCTTTTAGCGATGCTCATGTGGAAATGTCAGAGGGACTTGTTTCATCAGCTATTTGATCTGTTTTGTTTCTTGAACAACACTTCCGCACATCTATGGCAAAGTTCTGATTCCGACTGAAGGTGTAAATGAACCATCAGGCACCTGTATCTTGCTGCCAACCAATACACCTTGACGGAGCGTCGCTCATCAGAAGCAGGAAAACAAGGATTTAAGGAGATGAACCCATTTGATTGATGCATAGAATCCATGGTGTAGGTGGTTTAGGTAACTGGTAAGATGCTTTGCTCACAGGGAGAAGAGGGACACGAAACTACTCGATTGGTACCAGTGGTGATGTTAGCATGTAAATCTTGGTGGGGCAAAAATAATAAAAAGTGGGATGCATGAGAGCAAAGGCACTACACAACACTAAACAATACATGAATTGCACTATAACAGTGACAAACGGTGCCCACAAACTGTTTGGGCCTACATAAAGCTGTCCCAACATCTTACCGCTGTTACACCTGGCTATCAGCAGAGCCTTGTCTGGCAGCCAAACAGTTCATTCAGACTCATGTTCTGCCTTTAAAAAAAAGATAGCTGATATGGCTGACTTGCATAAACAAATGTCGATTCTAATGACAATTGAGATGTACAAACTATGGCATAAGGGGACAACAAACAGATAAGAGGCCATACGGAATTTCGATTAAGACAATGAGCGAGCTAGGATTGACGTAGTCCATATAACTATTTGTTTAGCACTTTTGAAATGTACAGCGACAGAATTCAGAACATAGGCCGATCTTACGGCTTTCTCCCTGTACACCAAGTCAGAATTGCAGGATAAGTAAAGGGGACATATAAGCAGACAATGAAAGCTTGATGATTACATTTCTCTAAGGTTATAGGCTGTGCACCACCAAGTCAGGTTATAGGCTTGTGCACCACCAAGTCAGAATAGTAGGTGAAAAAAAGAGGGGTAAAATAGACCAAATTATGAGGGTGAGGCACATGGGCTACTAACAGTTTACTACACAACATACACTTAGTATTACTTTCTTAGCTACTGTACACATATCTCCCTGGCATATTACATCATTTATGCAGCAGCATATACAAACATTTTGGACTCACCTTGTGCTGTGCTCACTTGAACAGGAAGGTGGCACGGCAGTCCTTCGTGGGCAAATTTTGTCATCAAAGTCTGGCATTCTCTGGATGTATGGTGCCTTCTAGACAACTGGGAACAAAAAACAAGGTCAAATCATGACATCATTGATCTTCAGGTTGTAGCTCTAGAATGAGGCCGAGTTCACAATTTACAATTCGGAGTTGGATGACCGTTCAAAATATTTTTTTTTACAGAATTCCCAGTTAACTTGACTTCAGTGAATTCAAGACTTCCCAGATCCGAGTCAATTGTTTTGAGCGTGGCACAAATCATGCTTCATTGACAGTATGGCCAATGTTGAATGTTTATCCATTTAAAACTTGGAAAACGATCCCAGATTTGAGACAACACAGCCACTCCACTGAATAGCAGGCTAGTGATTGCTTTGCAATGCTTGCAGTTAGCTACTTTCACTGATTCCTTCCAATCCACTCTGTTGAATTTGCTATTTCCAACTTGTGTAATATTTATGTCCAATGGCCGATGAGCACCGATGCACTATCATTTCTCTTAATATGACACGGATTAAAAAGGATTTGCCAGTAGTTTGTCGACTTGATTCATGACTTCTAGCTCAGATGTTGAAAGTATGTTGACAGTCCAATCAAAGCTACTGTAGCTAAGGTGATTTGACATAATTTTATCCGTGGCCAATGACCTTGAACCTTCTCGGATGTACACTTCTAATGTAACTATGGCAGCACCCAAGGGGCTTGAATTTTCAAGGTCCCCCCCCCCACACGAGTGCCAGAACAGAGATAATCATGGTGCAACTAGAGCACATTAACGACACGCACTGAGCAAGGCTGAAACACCTGCGTTTTGAATCTGCCTTACTCAAGAAAGCAAAAGAGACCATGTTTGTATGCAGCTTTAATCCTTTTTTTTTTTTACAAACTGATGTGACACATTAATGCCAAACAGGTAAGCCCCAAAAACAAATTGAGAATGACCAATCTACAGCATCAGTTCAAACCCCCTTAGGTCAATTAGCATTAAATCCCCACAAAAGTCAGTTTAAGATGTTTTTTTTGCATTGGATGCATCTCAATCCACCACATCTGCCTGTGTAAGGTGTGTTAGTAAGACCATGAGATATCTCAAAAACCAGTCTACTCACTTCACTAGCGAACACATTCAGTTTCTCTACAACCATCTTGGGACTAGTCTGAACAGCCTCTAATGAGTCTGTTGCATATGAAGTCTACACACTACAACTCTTCTGGAAAGGTCAGACTCAAACATCGCTTGAAGGTCCCACAGTATCAGTTGAATAGACTTAGTTCCAGAAAAGTATCCTGATCTCTCAGGTCTAGCTTGGACAGACAGAACAAACTATGGGCTCGTCACAAATAATTACATTAGTTGAGTCAAGGGAGTTGTTAAAACAGGAAAATTGACCTTGGTATGACCTTATAAACCATGCAATATAGTTTAAAACCCCTGGCTTAGAGTTATGGGATGATAAGTCTAAAAAGTTAACCATCCCTTTGGCTGAGAGCCAACCAGCAAGACCCAGTGTCAAGAAACTAGTGTTAGGTCAAATATACTTTACAGCCAGCCTTCCCCTGAACATCTTTGTAGGCTAGTTAGTAAATGGACTGGTCACAGGTCAATGTAGCTAGGGTAAAGTAAATCTAATTAAAGCAGCCTGCAAGTGAGTCAACTGTCAGGAAACTGAACTGTTTTGGCCACAAGGAATGCAAGAAAGGTCCTAGTTGACATAGCATAAATGCTACAACTGGCCAAAGGTGAACATTCCTATACCCCATTCTAAAATAAGGATTTAATTTGTGGCACATCACACCTAGTCTACGTTAAGGAAATCCCTGGGTTTAGCCATGTGATCAATAAAGGGGCTGGACACAAGTGGAACAGAGCAAATTACTTGTCAGGTCAAGCTTTAGAATTTAGAGACAGGAGAAGAAACATTGTTAAAATATTTTTATTATACAAATAAATTCTCACAAGTATCCTACATTTTAAAGGTTTATTGAACCTGGCCTTAAAAAACAAATCTACGCATATCACATCATGATTCATACAATTAAATCTCACATGCTATCTCACAATTCCATTTCTAGAAATAAATCACAAGTGTACATCAAGCCTCTGACAAAGTACTCACTGCAGGTGCAGAAATGCCACAGATTCATTTATACCTTATTTTCAAAGTGCCTCAACCAACATTTCTTTAGATATGTTAACTTCTTAACAAATTACTAAACTACCCCCTGGTGTCTACACAGGAACAGCGGGACCAAACGGTTCAAAGAGCAGAGTTCCGTACAGTACATACTCATCATGGACTGCCTCCATGGAGAGGACCGTACAGTTCGGCCTTTGGGCATGGGGTCAGTGTGCGAGGTGTGAAGGCCTAATGGTTTGAAGGTGTGAGGGCAAATAACAATTCCAATCATTGAAGTAGAAATGGGTTCTGGTACAGCACGCAACTCCCTCGAATCTATTCGGTTAGGTGCAAACATGACTGCCTTCCTGAATATTATTTTTTAAATGTGATCTTGGTCGAACAGTTTGCCCCATCTAGGCCGCTGATGTTGAAGTCTTGCTGGTGTCTGTTCACTGCTCAACAGCCCTCTAGAAGCGCCCCTGTAGTGAGCCCCCCACCATGATGGGTATGATGAGCACAACCGAGCTGGACTGCAAAGATGCACTGGCTCCTTTGGCAATGTTGTTCTTGGTGACGTCGGGCATCTTGGTCATGTTGGAACTCGCACCGCCAGCTCTGGTCGTAGCATTCATGGCAGGGGACTGTGTGGTAGTGTTTTGCGCGTGGATCTAAAACAGGAGAGCAGAGGAGCTTGTCACATGTGGAAACTACCGAAACTTTAAACATTTGACTAATCGGGACAATTATCAATAGGACCGCACTTTCGTACGACTAATTTTATAAAGGTCAAACGTTCAGCTAGGCACAGTAGCCTAGGCAGTAATAATACAATAGCCCTATCGCAATTTGTTCCAACAAAATGCACCTTAGAAAACGTAATACATGTAAGCGCCATCACCTTGTGAACAATGTTATCCATAGCCTATAGGATCATGGGCAACGTCCTGCATTTGAATTGTGCAGTGGAGGATATAAAATATACCGTTCCGCTCAAATTACATTAGCCAGCCTACGCATGTCGTAGTAACGTTAGATCAAGGATTCAGTAGCCTATCTGAAGAGGCGTCACCGTTCCACATTGCGCTGGAACGCTAGATTTTGGCAACATGTCGTCAATCATATCCACTGAAAACATCAGAATTCAATTATAAGCGCCATCATTCGCTTGTCAATGTCGCAAATCATACATTTATGATGGCAACACATTTTAGTTTGATAAATAAGCCATATTGAACGTTACACCGGTCCTGTTGAACTACATTTGCTCTCCAGAATAATGGGTAGCCTAATTCAAATCTGGGTTCACCTGAAACAAACATGGTAAAAAGTATATTTTAGAGGAAAAGTCTTTACCTGTGACGAAAAACGCATGGCAAGGAGAAGGAACCCAACGTAAGCCATCACAATTTTAGTCATCTTGTTATTGGTTTCTTCACAGCACCAATTGCGCGTAATGTAGCTTTCCTGCCTTGGTCTTTTCTCAAGATAAATGACTGGAGGACAAACCCGGGGGAATTTATACCACCACCGAGTGTGACGTTGGGCAACACTGCGCATCTCCCAAACCACCTGTTCAGCCTTCCAATCAAATGGAAACCTACAGTTTATCAGAAACATCCCAGAAACTACACCTCTGAGACCTCTTCTTATACGTTTTAGGGTGTGTCTGTCAGCAACACAAATAGCCTTTGTGTTTATAATCATTGTCTTTTGATATGAATTCACTGGTTTACAATTTGAAGAGTTTGAGACAATTATTATATCTACCTTCCTCCTCAGAGAAGGTTGATTCCATGAGCACGATGGGGACATTTTTCAAACAATAATAATTATACAGTAAGTCTAGTTTATGTTGTTCAAAATATATTTACGGGGATATTTTGCCTGGTAAATTGGCAAAGAAAAGTTTTACAGATAAGCAGCTCTTATAGCGACCTCTTCCGGTAAATATAAGCTTTTAACCACAACGCAATCGGTTCATTTGTCTATTCCCCGTCCGTAGTAGTAGACCAATTGGTCTTACATGGAAGCAAAAATTCACCGGCATTTACAAAGATCAACCGAACACTCGAAAAGTACATTTCCTAAAGAAAATCTGTGTGCTTGCTAGCTTGTCTTGAAGTAATATGGATGATAGAATAGGATATCTGGAACAGGTGAAAGTTGGTTGGGTGTCTTGAACGGTTTTAGAGTTAGGCCTATAATATTACTGTTGGTGTGTTATTTATGCTAATTAATGAAAATGTAAATAGTTAAAATGTATAAAGTTTTGAAAATGGTGTAGTTGTTTTAATGTTTGTAGCTGAAATGGTGAAAGAGCAGTAGCATTTAAAATGTCTATCACTGTGTTCTTATGGTTGGCATTGGGAGATTCTCTATTGGTCTAAAGCCCATCCTCCATAGCTGCAGGAAGTAGGGGTGCTGGAGCTGCGGTGGAGATGGAGTTCTTTGAAATAATTTTTTTTTTATTCATCACATGCTTCATAAACAACAGATGTAAACTGACAGTGAAATGCTTACTTTAGGGGCCATTCCCAACAATGCAGAGAGAAAGAAAATAGAGAAATATTGGAAAAGTAATAACATTTTGTCAGTCAGCAACCCCTAAACAAAACATCTTCCCGCGGCTATGCCATCCTCTCCTTGACTCCTCCGTCCTCTCCTCCGTGACCCGGAAACCGATAAGTAGTCGAGGATAGTGTAAATGAGTTAGTAGGTGAACAGAGGAGTGTCATTCTCTCCTTATTTACCTACTTCAGCAGAGGATGCACAAGAGCATCCTCCCAGTGACTAAGTGGACAGTGGCATCATGCTCATACAAGGACATGTGCCCACTCAGATTTGTCCTGTTTATTTTCATTTTTCCGATGTTAAATTAATCACTAAACATCATTTTCAGCCCACATTATATCATAATTATTCATAGAAAATATCTGCCAGCGGTATTTGTGGAGAGGGCACACTGACTGGACCAGGCAAGAATTACCAGGGAAGGACTCGCAGGAGGTACGTTTGTGAATTAATTTGATTAAGCTATGTAGCCTATTGATTCCTTCTTAAATAAAACATAAAGCAAGTGTTTTGTTGTTTCTCTGCAATACTATCCACCAATCATTTTCATGAACTTGGCTTTATCTAGCCAGCTAGGTAGGTTCCCAATCTCCCAACCTCATAACTAGATACAGTTGAAGTCAGAAGTTTACATACACCTTAGCCAAATACATTTAAACTCAGTTTTTCACAATTCCTGATATTTAGTCCTAGTAACAATTCCCTGTCTTAGGTCAGTTAGGATCACTACTTTATTTTAAGAATGTAAAATGTCAGAATAATAGTCGAGAATAATTTTTTTCAGCTTTTATTTCTGTCATCACATTCCCAGTGGGTCAGAAGTTTACATACACTCTATTAGTATTTGGTAGCATTGCCTTTAAATTGTTTAACTTGGGTCAAACGTTTTGGGTAGCCATCCACAAGCTTCCCACAATAAATTGGGTGAATTTTGGCCCATTCCTCCTGACGGAACTGGTGTAACTGAGTCAGGTTTGTAGGCCTCCTTTCTCACACACACTTTTCAGTTCTGCTATCACATTTTTGTGATGGCCACTCCAATACCTTTACTTTGTTGTCCTTAAGCCATTTTGCCACAACTTTGGAAGTGTGCTTGTGATCATTGTCCTTTTGGAAGACCCACTTGCGACCAAGCTTTAACTTCCTGACTGATGTCTTGAGATGTTACTTCAATATATCCACATAATTTTCCTACCTCATGATTCCATCTATTTTGTGAAGTGCACCAATCCCTCCTGCAGAAAAGCACCCCCACAACATGATGCTGCCACCCCAGTGCTTCACGGTTATGATGGTGTTCTTTGGTTTACAAGCTTCCTCCTTTTTCCTCCAAACATAACAATGGTCATTATGGCCAAACAGTTCTATTTTTGTTTCATCAGACTTGAGGACTTTCTCCAAGTGCAGTTGCAAACCATAGTTTGGCTTTTTATGGCGGTTTTGGAGCAGTGGCTTCAGGTTATGTCGATATAGGACTCGTTATACTGTGGATATAGATACTTTTGTACCTGTTTCCTCCGGCATCCTCACAAAGTCCTTTGCTCTTGTTCTGGGATTGATTTGCACTTTTCGCAACAAAGTACGTTAATCTCTAGGAGACAGAATGTTTCTCCTTCCTATTGTTTGTACAGATACCATTTTTTCTGAGGTCTTGGCTGATTTCTTTTGATTTTCTCATGATGTCAAGCATAGAGGCACTGAGTTTGAAGGTAGGCCTTGAAATACATTGTTGGGAAAACTACTTGTGTCATGCACAAGATGTCCTAACCGACTTGCCAAAATTATAGTTTGTTAACAAGACATTTTTAGAGTGGTTGAAAAACGAGTTTTAATGATTCCAACCTAAGTCTATGTAAACTTCCAACTTCACCTGTATATGCACATAACTCAATTACATCGTACCCATGCACATAGAATTGGCACTAGTACTTAAGATCTTGATATTTCTGTTTGTGTTGTTGTACTCAGTTGTTGTAGTGCTCAGAATCTTGTCTTTTGTATTTGGTCTTGACTCGGTCTCAGACAGTGAGGACACATCATTTCTTCCTGAGACCAGCTGAGTAAAAAAAACTAATAATTATGGGCTTCCATTAAGTCAGCGCATAAAAATGCTTCCCAAGGCCAAATATATAATCTCTCCTTTCTTGAAACAAAATCTTAACAGCCTTTATCTATTATAGACATGTTTGCACAGTGGCGAACCTATTCGCTTTCAGGTTGTGCCAGGTTTGTGATTCTGAAAGGACCAGAGCTCTCATGTAGGAGAGTGGACCTTTTGTAAAACACAAAGGGCCAGTGGTGTAGTGGAGGGTATAGCAGGTATTTTGTTTTCAGGTGGCATTGCGTATACTCACTCCTTAATCCCTACTGATGCATATCAAAGTAGTGTAGGAGGTATACGACTTGTAGTGCAATAGAGAAATCATGCACAAAGTTGCCAACATAAATCACATAGCACGTGAAGTATATTCACATGTGCACAGCACACAAAGCCTAGTTTCAGCGAAATCTCATTTGGAGGCAGCCAGAGTGTGGAGCTCTCAACTGGTTTTGGTATGGTGCAGCTCATAGATGAATGACTTTAGTAACCGGTAAGTTAGGAAAGAAGTTTCAACTTAAGATATCTACCAGTAAATGCTAACTAAGACAGCAATGGTATGCAAACCAGGTATTGAAAAAGTTTAGATCAAAGTGTTGGTTAATAGGCTATTTGTTATGCGCAATTGTCATCATGGGCTGTTTGCATCAGGGTGTAGATATGGATGGACCTGGGTGCACCAAGGCTTATCGACTTGGAAGCCAGGACCTGACCGGCACACCCAAACAGACTGATGTGGTTTAAGCATTGTTGTGGAGTTAGCCCATCTACTTTTGTGATTTTGAGAGTGAAAATCAGATAAATCTATAGGAAAACTCACAACGTGAGATCAAAAGACAGATACTGGTGGACAAGGAGGCATACAAGCAAAGGGTGGAGATATCCTAACCGCCATCGATAAAAGACAGTACTGTGCAGCAGTCTTCATCGACCTGGCCAAGGCTTTTGACTCTGTCAATCACCGCATTCATATCGACAGACTCAACAGCCTTGGTTTCTCAAATGACTGCCTCGCCCAGTTCACCAACTACTTCTCAGAAATAGATTAAAGTGTGTCAAGGGCCTGTTGTCCGGACCTCTGGCAGTCTCTATGGGGTTCCCACAGGGTTCAATTCTCGGGCTGAATCTTTTCTCTGTACATATCAATGTCCCTCTTGCTACTGGTGATTCTCGGATCCACCTTTACGCAGACAACACTATTCTGTATACATCTGGCTCTTCTTTGGACACCGTGTTAACAAACCTCCAAACGAGCTTCAATGCCATACAACACTCCTTCCGTGGCCTCCAACTGCTCTTAAAGGCTAGTGAACTAAATGCATGCTCTTCAACCGATCGCTGCCCGCAACCGCCCGCCTGACTAGCATCACTACTCTGGACGGTTCTGACTTAGAATATGAAGACAACTACAAATACCTAGGTGTCTGGTTAGACTGTAAACTCTCCTTCCACACTAACATTAAGCATCTCCAATCAGAAATTAAATTTAGAATCGGCTTCCTATTTTGCAACAAAGCCTCCTTCACTCATGCTGCCAAACATACACTCATTAAACTGACTATCCTACTGATCCTTGACTTCGGCAAAGGTCGTTTACAAAATAGCCTCCAACACTCTACTCAGCAAATTGGATGTAGTCTACCACAGTGCCATCTGTTTTGTCACCAAAGCCCCATATACTACCCACCACTGCGACCTGTATGCTCTCGTTGTCTGGTCCTTGCTACATATTCGGCGCCAAACCCACTGGCTCCAGGTCATCTATAAGTCTTTGCTAGGTAAAGCCCCACTTTATCTCAGCTCACTGGTCACCATAGCAACACCCAACCGTAGCACGGACTCCAGCAGGTATATTTCACTGGTCATCCCCAAAGCCAACATCTCCTTTGGTCGCCTTTCCTTCCAGTTCTCTGCTGCCAATGACAGGAACGAATTGCAAAAATCACTGAAGCTGGAGACTTATATCCCCCTCACTAACTTTAAGCATCAGCTGTCAGAGCAGCTTACTGATCACGGCACCTGTACGCAGGCCATCTGTAAAAAGCCCACTCATCCCCATGTTATTTTTTTTGCTCTTTTTGCACCCCAGTATCTCTACTTGCACATCATTATTTGCACATCTATCACTCCAGTGTTAATGCTAAATTGTAATTATTTTTCCACTATGGCCTATTTATTTCCTTACCTCCCTATTCTTACTACATTTGCACACACTGTATATAGATTTTTCTATTGCGTTATTGACAGTACGTCTGTTTATGCCATGTGTAACTGTGTTGTTTTTGTCGCACTGCTTTGCTTTATCTTGGCCAGGTCGCAGTTGTAAATGAGAACTTGTTCTCAACTGGCCTACCTGGTTAAATAATGGTGAAATAAAAAATAAAAAATTAAAGGGTGGCCTGGCAAGGGATTAAATCCATGCCTAGTGCCCCCCACATAGGCAGGGGAAAACCAGAGCTGACCATGGGAGAGATGAGAGCCAGAACATGGCTAAAGACTGTGTGAACAACTGGTCAACTGGAGTCAGGTGCAGGAGAGCAGAAATGAGTAAACAGGCAAACTTTAATTGACAGAAGCAAATCAGTCGGACGCAACAGCGCCACAACATTCCAGCCAAAGGCAAAAGCGAAATAGCTCACTGGTCACACAAAATAACGTACAACAATACAATACCACAGGTTCAAATCAATACCCGGAAAAAAACAGCCTGACGCATCACACAATAAACGTAACGAACAACTACACACATGGGGGAAACAGAGGATAATATAGACTGTAAACTCGCCTTCCAGACTCATATCAAACATCTCCAATCTGCTGCTCCAGTTTCAACTGTTCTGCCTTATTATTATACGACCATGCTGGTCATTTATGAACATTTGAACATCTTGGCCATGTTCTGTTATAATCTCCACCCGGCACAGCCAGAAGAGGACTGGCCACCCCACATAGCCTGGTTCCTCTCTAGGTTTCTTCCTAGGTTTTGGCCTTTCTAGGGAGTTTTTCCTAGCCACCGTGCTTCTACACCTGCATTACTTGCTGTTTGGGGTTTTAGGCTGGGTTTCTGTACAGCACTTTGAGATATCAGCTGATGTACGAAGGGCTATATAAATACATTTGATTTGATTTGATTTAAAATCAAATCTAGAGTCGGCTTTCTATACCGCAGCAAAGCCTCCTTCACTCACGCCGCCAAACTTACCCTAGTAACACTGACCAATCCACGAGTTCGGCGAAGTAATCTACAAAATAGCTTCCAATACTCTACTCAGCAAACTGGATGCAGTTTATCACCGTGCCATCTGTTTTGTTACTAAAGCACCCTACACCACCCACCACTGCGACCTGTATGCTCTAGTCGGCTGGCCCTCGCTACATATTCGTCGCCAGACGAACTGGCTGCAGGTCATCTACAAGTCCATGCTAGGTAAAGCTCTGCCTTATCTCAGTTCACTGGTCACGATGGCAACACCCACCCGTAGCACGCGTTCCAGCAGGTGTATCTCACTGATCATCCCTAAAGCCAACACCTCATTTGGCCGCCTTTCGTTCCAGTTCTCTGCTGCCTGTGACTGGAACGAATTGCAAAAATCGCTGAAGTTGGAGACTTTTATCTCCCTCACCAACTTCAAACATCTGCTATCTGAGCAGCTAACCGATCGCTGCAGCTGTACATAGTCTATCGCTAAATAGCCCACCCAATTTTACCTACCTCATCCCCATACTCTTTATATTTTTTTTACTTTTGCACACCAGTATCTCTGTACATGACCATCTGATCATTTTTCACTCCAGTGTTAATCTGCTAAAATTGTAATTATTCGCCTACCTCATGCCTTTTGCACACAATGTATATAGACATTCTTTTTTCTACTGTGTTATTGACTTGTTAATTGTTTACTTCATGTGTAACTCTGTGTTGTCTGTTCACACTGCTATGCTTTATCTTGGCCAGGTCGCAGTTGTAAATGAGAACTTGTTCTCAACTAGCCTACCTGGTTAAATAAAGGTGAAATCAAAAAAATAATAATAATGCTCGCTCTCAACCTTTCAAATAAGTAGAAGTTATCAGGAGTTTAGTTCAGCCATCCTTGGTGCTTGTTTTTACAGCACAGCGTGGTAAAGAAGTGTTCCACCACTGGGGCATATGGAAAGCCACAGATGTCCTGTTTTTTACTTCTTCCATTCCAAGTGAGTGTTACTGGTCAGTGACGTGCATGGTAAGGTTCTGTTGTGACTGAGGTAATGATATTCAAAGGCAGAAAAATACTCATTAAACCTTAGAGTTTCCTTGGGTCATTGCAGATTCCACCATGTTAGATTTTGAAGACTCAACAACTTAGAACCTTTACAGAACATATCACCTGCCAGTTCATCATTTAGTCCCAGTGTTTCCTAGCCTCGTAAACCAGCCCGACCGCTGTTCTCAATTGTTTCACTTCGAGCTTAGTTTTGCATCTAAATTAAATAAAAATGCACACACCCTAACTATCATGTACAACAAGCAGATATGAGCTTTCATGCTGTTCCTTTAGATGTCTTATGATAAACAGCCTACTTTACCTCAAAGGTGGTGAAGTAGGAAACACCATGCAGGGAGGAGATGGATGCAAAAGAGAGGGATTCAAATTAAAACAAATGGATGTAAAATCAATGCAAACTCCTTGCACTTGAGCCCCAAGGATATAAACTCTGAAAAAAACGTGCCTTTTTCAGGACCCTGTCTTTCAAAGAGAATTCATAAAAATCCAAATAACTTCACAGATCTTCATTGTAAAGGGTTTAAACACGGTTTCCAATGGTTGTTCAATGAACCATAAACAATTAATGAACATGCACCTGTGGAACGGTCGTTAAGAGTCTAACAGCTTACAGACTGCAGGCAATTAAGGTCACAGTTATGAAAACTTAGGACACTAAATAGGCCTTTCTACCAACTTTGAAAAACACCAAAAGAAAGATGCCCAGGGTCCCTGCTCATCTATGTGAACATGCCTTGGGCATGCTGCAAGGAGGCATGAGGACTCATGAGGACAATGTCCGTACTGTGAGATACCTAAGACAGCGCTACAGAGAGACAGGACGGACAGCTGACTGTCCTCGCAGTCGCAGACCACGTGTAACAACACCTGCACAGGATCGGTACATCCAAACATCACACCTGTGGGACAGGTACAGGATGGCAACAACAACTGCCCGAGTTACACCAAGAACGCACAAATCCTCCATCAGTGCTCAGACTGTCCGCAATAGGCTGAGAGAGGCTGGACTGAGGGCTTGTAGGCCTGTTGTAAGGCAGGTCCTCACCAGACATCACCGGCAACAACATCGCCTGTGGGCACAAATCCACCGTCGCTGGACCAGACAGGACTGGCAAAAAGTGCTCTTCACTGCCGAGTCGCAGATTTGTCTCATCAGGGGCGATTGTCGAATTTGCGTTTATCGTCAAAGGAATGAGCGTTTCACCAAGGCCTGTACCCTGGAGCGGGATCGAGATGGAGGTGGAAGGTCTGTCATGGTCTGGAGCGGTTGGATCAGAGGGTGAGGGCTAGGGCCATTCCCCCCAGAAATGTCCAGGAACTTGCAGGTGCCTTTGTGGGAGAGTGGGGTAACATCTCACAGCAAGAACTGGCAAATCTGGTGCAGTCCATGAGGAGATGATGCACTGCGGTACTTAATGCAGCTGGTGGCCACACCAGATACTGACTGTTACTTTTGACCCCCCCTTTGTTCAGGGACACATTATTCCTTTTCTGTTAGTCACATGTCTGTGGAACTTGTTCAGTTTATGTCTCAGTTGTTGAATCTTGTTATGTTCATACAAATATTTACACATGTTAAGTTTGCTGTAAATAAACACAGTTGACAGTGAGAGGATGTTTATTTTTTTGCTGAATTTACATATGAATCACTTGAGGACCTTTTAGCGATGCTCATGTAGAAATGTAAGAGGGACTTGTTTCATCTTGATTTGATCTGTTTTGTTTCTTGAACAACACTTCCGCACATCTATGGCAAAGTTCTGATTCCGACTAAAGATGTAAATGAACTGGTGCAAACCATCAGGCACCTGTATCTTGCTGCCAACCAATACACCTTGACGGAGCGTCGCTCATCAAAAGCAGGAAAACAAGGATTTAAGGAGATGAACCCATTTGGTTGATGCATAGAATCCATGGTGTAGGTGGTTTAGGTAACTGATAAGATGCTTTGCACACAGGGAGAAGAGGGACACGAAACTACTCGATTGGAACCAGTGGCGATGTTAGCATGTAAAGCTTGGTGGGCCAAAAATAATAAAAAGTGGGATGCATGAAAGCAAAGGCACTACACAACACTAAACAATACATTAATTGCACTATAACAGTGACAAACGGTGCCCACAAACTGTTTGGGCCTACATAAAGCTGTCCCAACATCTTACTGCTGTTACACCTGGCTATCAGCAGAGCCTTGTCTGGCAGCCAAACAGTTCATTCAGCCTCATGTACTGCCTTTTAAAAAAGATAGCTGATATGGCTGACTTGCTTAAACAAATGTAGATTCTAATGACAATTGAGATGTTCAAACTGTGGCATAAGGGGACAAAAAGCAGATAAGAGGCAATCCAAAATTTTGATCAAGACAATGAGCGAGCTAGGACTGATGTAGTCAATATAACTATTTGTTTAGCACTTATGAAATGTACAGCGACAGAATTCAGAACATGGGCCGTTCTTACGGCTTTCTCCCTGTACACCAAGTCAGAACCATTGGATAAATAAAGGGTGAGGCACTTGGGCGACTGTTTACTACACAACATATACTTAGTATTACTTTCTTAGCTACAGTACACATATCTCCCTGGCATATTACATAATTTATGCAGCAGCATACACAACATTTTTGGACTCACGTTGTTGAACAGGAAGGTGGCACGGCGGTCCTTCGTGCGCAAATTATGTCATCAAAGTCTGGCATTCTCTGGATGTATGGTGCCTTCGAGACAACTGGGAACTCGGAAATAAAACAAGGTCAAATCATGACATCATTGATCTTCAGGTTGTAGCTCTAGAAAGAGGCCCGAGTTCCCAACTTACAATTCCGAGTTGGATGACCGTTCAAAACGTATTTCCCAGGCGGAGCTCGTTTTTTAAGGAATTCTCAGTTAACTTGACTTCAGTGAGTTCAAGACTTAGCAGATCCCAGTCAGTTGTTTTGAGCGTGGCACAAATCATGCTTCTTTGACAGCATGGCCAATGTTGAATGTTTATCCATTTAAAACTTGGAAAACGATCCCATATTTGAGATACAGCCACTCCACTGAATAGCAGGCTAGTGATTACTTTGCAATGCTTGCAGTTAGCCACTTTCACTGATTCTTTCCAAACCACTGTTGAATTTGCAATTTCCAACATGTGTAATATTTATGTCCAATGGCCGATGAGCACCGATGCACTATAATTTATTTTAATAATGACAAGGATTAAAAAGGATTTGCCAGTAGATTGTCAACTTGATTCATGACTGCTAGCTAAGATTTTGAAAGTTTGTTGACAGTCCAATCAAAGCTACTGTAGATAACATGATTTGATGTAATTTTTTCTGTTGCCAATGACCTTGACCCTTCTCGGATGGACACTTCTAATGTAACTATGGCAGAACCCAAGGGGCTTGAATTTAAGGTCTACCCTCCCCATGAGTGACAGAACAGAGATAATCATGGTGCAACTAGAGCACATTACCGACACACTACATATTTTCCGCTGGCTACTCCACCACAGAACTTACTTCGCTAGATTGAAACACCGGCATTTTGGAGCTGCCTTAAAGCAAAAAGAGACCATGTTTGTATGCGGCATTAATACATCTTTTTTTTTACAAACATGCTAAACACCTAAAACAAATTTAATATTACCACAAGCTACAGCATTTCAACCCCCTAAGGTCAATTAGCATTAAAACACCATTAAAAAAAGTCTAAGCTAGTTTTTGTTGCATTGGATGAGTTTCAATCCACCACAACTGCCTGTGTGGAAGGTGAGTGTTAGTAAGACCATGAGACATTCCGAAAATCGGTCTACTCACGCTTGTGAAGACATTCAGTTTCTCTCCATCTTGGGACTAGTCTGAACAGCCTCTAACGAGTCTGCAGCATATGAACGGTCTACACACCATGACCCCTCTGGAAAGGTGAGACAAACGTTGCTTGAAGGTCCCGCAGTATCAGTTGAAAAATGGTGCCAGAAAAGTAAATACATTGTACAAAAGTCTCCTGATCTCAGATGTAGGACAGAATTTAGGACAAACTGTATGGGCTAATAGCAGCAATGTCAAATAATTGATTCGAGGTGACAAAAGTATCCTTGGTATAACCTTAGAATGCCCGATTTAGACTTCTGGGCTTAACGTCACCATTCTAAAAAGTTAACCATCCCTTAGGCGTAGCGCCAACCAGCAAGACCCAGTGTCAAGAAACTAGTGTTAGTTCAAATATATACTTTACAGTCAGCCTTCCCCTGAACATATTTGTAGGCTAGTTAGTAAATGACTGGTCACAGGTCAATGTAGCTAGGATACAGTAAATCTAATTAAAGCAGGC
The DNA here is from genome assembly GCF_002021735.2 of Oncorhynchus kisutch. Taxonomy (NCBI): domain Eukaryota; kingdom Metazoa; phylum Chordata; class Actinopteri; order Salmoniformes; family Salmonidae; genus Oncorhynchus; species Oncorhynchus kisutch. The sequence goes on from NC_034187.2 coordinate 34,908,977, forward strand.
TGCAAGTGAGTCAACTGTCAGGAAGCTTACACGGTTTAGTCCATACAAGGAATGCAAGACAAGTCATGTCCTAGTTGACATGGCATAAATGCTACAACTGGCCAAAAGGTGAACATTCCTATACCCAATTCTAAAATAAGGATTTAAATTGTGGCACATCAAACCTAGTCTACCTTAAGAAATCCCTGGGTTTAGCCATGTGATCAATAAAGGGGCTGGAGACAAGTGGAACAGAGCAAATTACTTGTCAGGTCAAGCTTTAGAATTTAGAGACAGGAGAAGGAACATTATGTTAAAATATTTTTATTATACAAGAAAGGTCTCTCAAGTATCCTACATTTCAAAGGTTTATTGAACCTGGCCTTAAAAACAGATCACATGATTCATACAATTAAATCTCACATGCTAACTCATACAATTCCATATTCTAGAAATAAATCACAAGTGTACATCAAGCCTGTGCCACATTCATTTATACCTTATTTTCAAAGTGCCTCAACCAACATTTCTTTAGATATGTTAACTTCTTAACAAATTACTAAACTACCCCCTGGTGTCTACACAGGAACAGCGGGACCAAACGGTTCAAAGAGCAGAGTTCCGTACAGTACATACTCATCATGGACTGCCTCCATGGAGAGGACCGTACAGTTCGGCCTATGGGCATGGGGCCAGTGTGCGAGGTGTGAAGGCCTACTGGTTTGAAGCAGCCAGAAGGTGTGAGGGAAAATAACAATTCCCATCAGTGAAATAGAAATGGGTTCGCATCAACTCGCATCAATTTTTTTTTCTCCCAATGAGCTCTTTTTAGAACAGTTTGCCCCATCTAGGCCGATGTTAGTCTTGCCGGTGTCTGTTCACTGCTCAACAGCCCTCTACAAGCGCCCCTGTAGTGAGCCCCCCACCATGATGGGTATGATGAGCGCAACCGAGCTGGACTGCAAGGATGCACTGGCTCCTTTGGGAATGTTGTTCTTGGTGACATCAGGCATCTTGGTCATGTTGGAACTCGCACCGCCAGCTCTGGTCGTAGCATTCATGGCAGGGGACTGTGTGGTAGTGTTTTGCGCGTGGACCTAAAACGGGAGAGCAGAGGGGCTTGTCATATGTGCAAAACATGTAAGCCTGAAACATTTGACGAATCGGGACAATTATCAATATGACTTCACTTTAGTACCACTAATTTTAAAAAAGGGCAAACGTTCAGCTCAGCACACGGAGTAGCCTAGGCAGTAAAAATACAACACAACAAATACATGGCAATTTGGTTCCAACAAAATGCACCTTAGAAATCTTAATACATGTAAGTGCCATCACCTTGTGGACAATGTTTTCCATAGACTATAGGGTAATGGGTAACGTCCTGCATTTGAATTGCGCAGTGGACGATACAAAAATATATACTCCGTCGGGCTGAAATTACATTAGCCAGCCTACGCATGTCGTAGTAACGTTAGATCAAGGATTCAGTAACATATCTGAAGAGGCTTCACCGTTCCACATTGCGCTGGCACGCTAGATTTTGCCAACATGGCGTAAATCATATTGACTGAAAACATCTGAAGTCAATTATACGCGCCATCATTCGATTGTCAATGAGATGGGGGGAAAAAAGTCAATGTCGAAAATCATACATTTAAGTTGTATGGTAACAAATTTCAGTTTGATTAATAAACCATACTGAACGTTACACTGGTCCAGTTAAAATACATTTGCTCTCCAGAATAATGGGTAGCCTAATTCAAATCTGGGTTCACCTGAAACAAACATGGTAAAAAGTATATTTTAGAGGAAAAGTCCTTACCTGTGACGAAAAACGCATGGCAAGGAGAAGGAACCCAATGTAAGCCATCACAATTTTAGTCATCTTGTTATCGGTTTCTTCTCAGCCACAATTGCGCGTAATGTAGCTTTCCTGCCTTCGTCTTTTCTCAAGATAGACTGGAGGACAAACCCAGGGGATTTTATACCACCACCGAGTGTGACATTAGGCAACACTGCGCATCTCCCAAACCACCTGTACAGCCTTCCAATCAAATAGAAACCTACAGTTTATCAGAAACATCCCATAAACTACACCTCTGAGACCTCTTCTTATACGTTTTAGGGTGTTTACAATTTGAAGAGTTTGAGACAATTATTCTCTCTACCTTCCTCCTCAGAGAAGGTTGATTCCATGAGCACGATGGGGACATTTTTCAAACAATAATAATTATACAGTAAGTCTAGTTTAAGTTGTTCAGAATCTATTTACTGGGATATTTTGCCTGGTAAATGGTAAAGAAAAGTTTTACAGATAAGCAGCTCGTATAGCGACCTCCAACCACAACGCAATTCGGTTCATATGTCCATTCCCCGTCCGTAGTAGTAGACCTATTGGTTTTACATGGAAGCAAAAATTCACCGGCGGTGACTAAGGTCAACTGAATCCTCGAAAAGTACATTTCCTAAAGAAAATGTGTGTGCTTGCTAGCTTGTCTTGAAGTAATATGGTTGATAGAAAATGATAGCTGGAACAGGTGAAAGTTGGTTGGTTGTCTCTAGCTTGAACGGTTCTAGAGTTAGGCCTATAATATTACTGTTGGTGTGTTATTTATGCTAATTCATGAAATTGTAAATTGTTCAAATTGATACAGTTTTGAAAATGTTGAAGTTGTTTTAATGTTTGTAGCTGAAATGGTGAAAGAGCAGTAGCATTTAAAATGTCTATCACTGTGTTCTTATGGTTTGCATTGGGAGATTCTCTATTGGTCTAAAGCCCATCGTCCATAGCCGCAGGAAGTAGGGGTGCTGGGGCTGCGGTGGAGATGGAGTTCTTTGAAATCAAATGTTATTCATCACATGCTTCGTAAACAACAGGTGTAAACTGACAGTGAAATGCTTACTTTACGGGCCATTCCCAACAATGCAGAGAGAAAGAAAATAGAGAAATATTGGAAAAGTAGTAAAAACATTTCAGTCAGCAACCCCTACTCAAAACATCTTCCCGCGGCTATGCCATCCCCTCCTTGACTCCTCCATCCTCCTCTCCTCCGTGAACTGGAAACCGATAAGTAGTCGAGGATAGTGTAAATTAGTTAGTAGGTGAACAGAGGAGTGTCCTCCTCTCCTTAATTATCTACTTCAGCAGAGGATGCACAAGAGCATCCTCCCAGTGGCTAGCATGGACAGTGGCATCATGCCAATGTGGAGAACAAGGGCATGTGCCCCCTCAGATTTATCCTTTTTATTTTTCAGATGTTAAATTAACCACTAAACTTCATTTTTAGCCCACATTCTATCATAATTATTAATAGAAAATATCTGCCAGCAGTATTTGCGGAGAGGGCACACTGACTGGACCAGGCAAGGATTACCAGGCAAGGACTCGCAGGAAGTACGTTTGTGAATTAATTTGATTAAGCTATGTAGCCTATTGATTCCTTCTTAAACAAAACATAAAACAAGTGTTTTGTTGTTTCTAACCTGTATATGTACATACGTCAATTACATCGTACCCCTGCACATAGAATTGGCACTAGTACCTAAGATCTTGATATTTATGTATGTGTTGTTGTACTCAGCTGTTGTAGTACTCAGAATCTTGTCTCGAGACCACATATTAAGCGTCTCGGTCTTGTCTCATTGTTGGATACATTTGTATTTGGTCTTGACTCGTTCTCGGACAGTGAGGACTCATCATTTCTTCCTGAGACCAGCAGAGTAAAAAAAACTCATTAACTCAGCGCATAAAAGAGCTTCCCCAGGCCAAATATATAATCACTCCTTTCTTGAAACAAAATCTTAACAGCCGTTATCTATTATAGACATGTTTGCACAGCTTTCAGGTTGTGCCAGGTTTGTGAATCTGAAAGGACAGCAACTGTAATACCAGAGCTCTCATGTAGGAGAGTGCACTTTTTGTAAAACACAAAGGGCCAGTAGTGTAGTGGAGGGTATAGCAGGTATTTTGTTTTCTGTTGGCATTGCGTATACTCACTCCTTAATCCCTACTGATGCATATCAAAGTAGTGTAGGAGGTATACGACTTGTAGTGCAATAGAGAAATGCACAAAGTTGCCAACATAAATCGCAAAGCACGTGAAGTATATTCACATGTGCACAGCACACAAAGCCTAGTTTCAGCGAAATCTCATTTGGAGGCAGCCAGAGTGTGGAGCTCTCAACTGGTTTTGGTATGGTGCAGCTCACAGATGAATGACTTCGGTAAACCGGTAGAGTAGGAAAGAAGTTTCAACTTATGATATCTACCAGAAAATGCTAACTAAGACAACAATGGTATGCAAACCAGGTATTGAAAAAGTTTAGATCAAAGTGTTGGTTAGTAGGCTATTTGTGATGCTCAATTGTCATCATGGGCTGTTTGCATCAGGGTGTAGATATGGATGGGCCTGGGTGGACCAAGGCTCATCGACATGGAAGACAGGCCCTGACCGGCACACCCAATCAGACTGATGTGGTTTAAGCATTGTTGTGGAGTTAGCCCATCTACTTTTGTGATTTTGAGAGTGAAAATCAGATAAATCTACAGGACAACTCACAACGTGAGATCAAAAGACAGATACTGGTGGACAAGGAGGCATACAAGCAAAGGGTGGAGATATCATAACCGCCATCGATAAAAGACAGTACTGTGCAGCCATCTTCATCGACCTGACCAAGGTTTTTGACTCTGTCAATCACCGCATTCATATCGGCAGACTCAAATGACTGCCTCGCCTAGTTCACCAACTACTTCTCAGAAATAGATTAAAGTGTGTCAAATCGGAGGGCCTGTTGTCCGAACCTCTGGTAGTCTCTATGGGGTTCCCACAGGGTTCAATTCTCTGGCTGACTCTTTTCTCTGTATATATCAATGTCGCTCTTGCTGCTGGTGATTCTCGGATCCACCTCTACGCAGACGACAACATTCTGTATACATCTAGCTCTTCTTTGGACACCGTGTTAACAAACCTCCAAACGAGCTTCAATGCCATACAACACTCCTTCCGTGGCCTCCAACTGCTCTTAAAGACTAGTAAAACTAAATGCATGCTCTTCAATCGATCGCTGCCCGCACCCGCCCGCCCGACTAGCATCACTACTCTGGACGGTTCTGACTTAGAACATGAGGACAATTAAAAATACCTAGGTGTCTGGTTAGACTGTAAACTCTCCTTCCACACTAACAATAAGCATCTCCAATCCAAAATGACATTTAGAATAGGCTTCCTATTTCGCAACAAAGCCTGTTTCACTCATGCTGCCAAACATACACTCGTAAAACTGACTATCCTACTGATCCTTGACTTCGGCGATGTCATTTACAAAATAGCCTCCAACACTCTACTCAGCAAATTGCATGTAGTCTACCAGAGTGCCATCTGTTTTGTCACCAAAGCCCCAAATACTACCCACCACTGGTCATCCCCAATGCCAACATCTCCTTTGGTCGCCTTTCCTTCCAGTTTTCTGCTGCCAATGACTGGAACGAATTGCAAAAATCACTGACCTGGAGACTTATATCCCCCTCACTAATTTTAAGCATCAGCTGTCAGAGCAGCTTACCGATCACTGCACATGTACGCAGGCCATCTGTAAATAGCCCATCCAACTACCTCATCCCCTTATTTTTGTTTTTTGCACCCCAGTACCTCTACTTGCACATCATCATCTGCACATCTATCACTCCAGTGTTAATGCTAAATTGTAATTATTTTGCCACTATGGCCTATTTATTTCCTTACCTCCCTATTCGTACTACATTTGCACACACTGTATATAGATTTTTCTATTGTGTTATTGACTGTACGTCTGTTTATGCCATGTGTAACTGTGATGTTTTTGTCGCACTGCTTTGCTATATCTTGGCCAGGTCGCAGTTGTAAATGAGAACTTGTTCTAAACTGGCCTACCTGGTTAAATAATGGTGAAATAAAAAAATACAAATAAAAGGGTGAACTGGCAAGGGATTAAATCCATGGCTAGTGCCCCCCCACATAGGCAGGGGAAAACCAGTGCTGACCATGGGAGAGATGAGAGCCAGAACATGGCTAAAGAACTTGTCAGACTGTGTGCACAAAAGAAGCAAATCAGTCAGATGCAACAGCATCACAACACTCCAGCCAAAGGCAAAAGCGAATAGCGCACTTGTCACACAAAATCATGTACAACAATACAATACCACGGGTTCAAAACAATACCTGGAAAAAAACAGCCTGATGCATCACACAATAAACGTAACGAACAATTACACACACAGCCATGGGGGGAACAGAGGATAATATACATGTAGAGTGATGAGGGGATGTAAACCAGGTGTACGGGAAAACAAGACAAAACAAATGGAAATGAAAGGTGGAACGGCGATGGCTAGAAAACCAAATTCAATTACAGAAACGCTCATTATAAAAATTCTGAAAACAAAACATATTTTACATAGGTTTAAAGATTAACTTCTTGTTAAACCAACCATAGTGTCATATTTATAAAATGCTTTTCGGCGAAAGCATACCTAGCCCAGAACATAGCCCAGTTAACAAATTATTACAAACAGTAACCAGTCAAGCAGAAGCGATTACAAAACTCAGAAATAGAGATCAAATGAATCCCTTACCTTTCATGATCTTCATATGGTGGCAATCAGAAGACGTTCATGTACTCAATAAATGTTCCTTTTGTTCGATGAAGTCTCTTTATATCCAAAAACGCGCTAACAATACGGAGGTTTTCTTCAGTAATCCACATCCTCAAACTCAGTCAAAACAATCTGACAAAAATCCAAATTGTATCCGTAAAGTTCATAGAAACATGTCAAACGATGTTTACATTCAATCCCCAGGTTGTTTTTTAGCCTAAATGATCTATAATATTTCAACCGGACAATAATGTTGTCAATATAAAAGGTAAACAAGAAATGCACATGTGCCTGAAAAAGCTCTGCTACACGTTAGGGTCCACTCGTTCAGACTGGTCTTACTCCCTCATTTATAAGAATACAAGCCTGAAACTATTTCTAAACACTGGTGACATCTATTGGAAGGCATAGGAACTGAAAATTGAGTCCTAAGTCAATGGATACAGTAATGGCATTGAATAGAAAACTACAAAACCCCCCGAAAAACTACTTCCTGAATAGATTTTTCTCATGTTTTCGCCTGCTAAATCAGTTATGTTATACTCACAGACACTATTTTAACAGTTTTGGAAACTTTAGAGTATTTTCTATCCATATCTACCAGTTATATGCATATCATATCTTCTGGGCCCGAGTAGCAGGCCGTTTAATTTGGGCATGCTTTTCATCCAAAATTCCGAATGCTGCCCCCTACCCTAGAGACGTTAAAGCACTGTGCTGTTTTTACAGACATTTTCCAATCCAGGCAGTGTCTCAGGTGGTTGTTGTCCTTGATAATCTTGGCCTTCCTGTGACATCGGGCAGGTAGTTTACACCCGTGATGTGTTGTGCAGACTGCACTACCCTCTGGAGAGCCGTGCAGTTGAAATACCAGGCGGTAATACAGCCCGACAGGATGCTCTCGATTGTGCATCTGTAAAAGTTTGATTAATGAATGATTCATATAATTTGCGGGCACATTTCTTGGTAATCCCCAAAATATTGCTATCAGGTTGTAAATCACAGATGGCCTGGTACATTGTTTTCTGCCTCCATTCAGGTTACAATGTTTCAGTTTCAATGACAGAATTTTCTGGACAAAAATGTCAATATAATCAAACTAGCAAGGGCAATGATCACAAGTCAGTCATAATGTGGCTAATAGGCTAGCATATCTATTTATGTAGCAAGCTAAAAACACAGCCTAATGTTAGCTAGCTAGCTAATAGGAGGATATCATGTTATACCATTGGAAGATTGGGTGAGGATCCGACGCAAGTATACAGGACACAGAGCGGAGTGTCTCGTCAATATTACACACCAACGTGCATTCATTGGACAATAAATTAGGTACGATCACGAATATACTACCAACGGGACATCAAAAACAAATATCTTATGTTTCAAGGAATCGTGGCTGAATGATGACATTGATATCCAGCTAACGGGATATACTTTGCAACGGCTAGATAGAACAGCACACTCCGGTAAAACGAGGGGCGGCGGTCGGTGCGGATTTGTAAACAACAGCTGGTGCACGAAATCTAAGGAAGTCTCTAGATTGCCTGAAGTACAGTGTCTTATGATAAACTGCAGACCACACTATTTGCCAAGAGTTTTCATCTATACTTTTCTTGGTTATTTATTTACCACCACAGACAGATGCTGGCACTAAGATCGCACTTAGTCAGCTGTATAAGCAAACAGGAAACCGCTCACCCAGAGGCGGCGCTCCTAGTGGCCGGAGACTTTAATGCAGGGTAAATTAAATCAGTTTTACCTAAATTCTATCAACATGTTAAATGTGCAACCAGAGGGGAAAAATTCTAGATCACCTGTACTCCACACACAGAGACGTGCACAAAGCTCTCCCTCGCCCTCCATCTGGTCAATCTGACCACAATTATATCCTCCTGATTCCTGCTTACAAGCAAACATTAAAGCAGGAAGCACCAGTAACTCGGTCTATAAAAAAAAGTGGTAAGATGAAGCAGATGCTAAACTACAGGACTGTTTTGCTATCACAGACTGGAACATGTTCCGTGATTCTCCGATGGCATTGAGGAGTACACCACATCAGGCACTGGCTTTATCAATAAGTACATTGAGGACGTCGTCCCCATAGTGACTGTACGTACATACCCCAACCCGAAGCCATGGATTACAGGCAACATTCGCACTGAGCTAAAGGCTAGAGCTTCTGCTTTCAAGGTTCGGGACTCTAACCCGGAAGCTTATAAGAAATCCTGCTATGCCCACCGACGAACCATCAAACAGGAAAAGCGTCAATACAGGTACTACACTGGCTCTGACGCTGGTCATATGGCAGGGCTTGCAAACTATTACAGACTACAAATGGAAGCAAGCTTCCCAGTGACACGAGCCTACCAGATGAGCTAAACCAATTCTTTGCTTGCTTCACGGCAAGCAACAAACACTGAGGCATGCATGAGAGCATCAGCTGTTCCGGACACTGTGTGATCATGCTCTCTGTAGCCGACGTGAGTAAGACCTTTGAACAGGTCAACATTCACAAGGCTGCTGGGCCAGACGGATTACCAGGATGTGTGCTACGGGCATGTGCTGACCAACTGGCAGGTGTCTTCACTGACATTTTCAACATGTCCCTGATTGAGTCTGTAATACCAACATGTTTCAAGCAGACCACCATATTCCCTGTGCCCAACACCACTAAGACAACCTGACTAAATAACTACAGACCCATAGCACTCACGTCCGTAGCCATGACGTGCTTTGAAAGGCTGGTAATGGCTCACATCAACACCATTATCCATGAAACCCTAGACCCACTCCAATTTGCATACCACCCAAACAGATCCACAGATGATGCAATCTCTTTTGCACTCCACACTGTCCTTTCCCACCTGGACAAAAGGAACACCTACGTAGGAATGATATTCATTGACTACAGCTCAGCGTTCAACTCCATAGTACCCTCAATGCTCATCATTAAACTAAGGATCCTGGGACTAAACACCTCCCTCTGCAACTGGATCCTGGGCTTCCTGACGGGCCGCTCCCAGGTGGTGAGAGTAGGTAGCAACACATCTGCCACACTGATCCACAACACCGGATCCCCTCTGGGGTGCTCGCTCAGTCCCCTCCTGTACTCTCTGTTCACCCACGACTGCGTGGCCAGGCACGACTCCAACACCATCATTAAGTTTGCAGACGACACAACAGTGGTAGGCCTGATCACCGACAACGACGAGACAGCCTATAGGGAGGAGTTCAGAGACCTGACAGGGTGGTGCCAGAGTAACAACCTATCCCTCAATGTAAACTAGACTAAGGAGATGATTGTGAACTACAGGAAAAGGAGGACCGAGCACGCCCCCATACTCATCAACGGGGTTGTGGTGGAGCAGGTTTAGAGCTTCAAGTTCCTTGGTGTCCACATCACCAACAAACTAACATGGTCCAGGTAATCAAATGGTAAATTTAACTATACATTCATGTACATACTACTTCAATTAGCCCGACTAACCGGTACAGCTGCATATTGGCTACCCGGACTATCTGCATTGTGTCCCGCCATCCACCAACCTCTCTTTTACGCTACTGCTACTCTGTTCATTATATATGCATAGTCACATTAAAATACCACAGGTACATACTACCTCAATCAGCCCGACTAATCGGTGCCTTTATATAGTCGCGCTACTGTATATAGCCTATAGCCTCGCTACTGTTATTTTTCACTGTTTTTTTACTGCTGTTTTAATTTCTTTACTTATCTATTGTTCACCTAATACCCTTTCACTGTGAGGTCTACTACACCTGTTGTACTCGGCACACGTGACAAATAAACTTTGATTTGATTTGAGTGACTGTTACAGGAATTCAATTCCTCTGTTTTAATACCCAATTGAAATTAAACACTCTGTCAATTCATAAGAATTTGTATGACTCTTATTTGTATAAAATGGACAGAGCCCAGTCTTAAAGTCAACCGGCAGCGTTTATTCACGAGAGTACTGCCCATTACACATTTTACCACAGGTTATAAACTGAAAATGACGTCAGTGTTCTCTAACTGTTCCGTCTCTTCTTGACACTGGTACAAAGGCTGTATAGTTCTCAAGCCTTCCCACATCGTCTATCCTAATTTAGATAATTTATGACCGAGCCAAGGCCAGCCTGTGTAGATAAGCCTTCTAGCCAGTCTGGCTATAAGTTAATTCATTTCTACCATGGTACAGACTGTCATTGTTCTAATTCTTGATTATATTTACACACATTATATTCAGTACTAGGATTAAAAAGAAAATTCATACATATACAGTAACATAATAGTATTCTGATTAGTCCTGATTGAAATATACACATAATTAGTCATTATTGATAAAAATTCCCTTAACAGTGACTTAATTTTTCCCCTCATATCGTTTTTCGGTGGCTATGCACCGCTAGAGATGCATTCTATAGGAAGTGCTTGTTGCCTTTTTATGTCAAAGCAAATTCACTGGGTCATGATTTCTTACTGCATGAGCAATTATCAAAGGTCAATATGGTTGTTTGCTCCCTGATGCTATCGGTTGACCTTTCAGAATGGCCACCCTCCTCAACATGCCCCCAAAGGCAAATCTGGTTTACAATGGTTCTAATGCTCGCTCTCAACCTTTCAAATAAGTAAAAGTTATCAGGAGTTTAGTTCAGCCATCCTTGGTGCTTGTTTTTACAGCACAGCGTGGTAAAGAAGTGTTCCACCACTGGGGCATATGGAAAGCCACAGATGTCCTGTTTTTTACTTCTTCCATTCCAAGTGAGTGTTACTGGTCAGTGACGTGCATGGTAAGGTTCTGTTGTGACTGAGGTAATGATATTCAAAGGCAGATTAATAATCATTAAACCTTAGAGTTTCCTTGGGTCATTGTGGATTCCACCATGTTAGATTTTGAAGACTCAATAACATAGAACCTTTACAGAACATATCACCTGCCAGTTCATCATCTAGTCCCAGTGTTTCCTAGCCTCGTAAATAGGCCCGACTGCTGTTCTCAAATGTTTCACTTCGAGCTTAGGTTTGCATCTAAATGAAATTAAAATGCACACACCCTAACTATCATGTACAACAAGCAGATATGAGCTTTCATGCCGTTCCTTTAGATGTCTTATGATAAACAGACTACTTTACCTGAAAGGTGGTGAAGTAGGAAACACCATGCAGGGAGGAGATGGATGCAAAAGAGGGGGATTCAAATTAAAACAAATGGATGTAAAATCAATGCAAAGCATGGAAAACTTGAGCCCCAGGGTATAAACTCTGAAAAAAACGTGCCTTTTTCAGGACCCTGTCTTTCAAAGATAATTCATAAAAATCCAAATAACTTCACAGATCTTCAGTGTAAAGAGTTTAAACACTGTTTCTGATGCTTGTTCAATGAACCATAAACAATTAATGAACATGCACCTGTAGAACGGTCGTTAAGACTCTAACAGCTTACAGACTGTAGGCAATTAAGGTCACAGTTATGAAAACTTAGGACACAAAATACGCCTTTCAACCAACTTTAAAAAACACCAAAAGAAAGATGCCCAGGGTCCCTGCTCATCTGTGTGAACGTGCCTTAGGCATGCTGCAAGGAGGCATGAGGACAATGTCCGTACTGTGAGATACCTAAGACAGCGCTACAGAGAGACAGGATGGACAGCTGACCGTCCTCGCAGTCGCAGACCACGTGTAACAAGACCTGCACAGGATCGGAACATCCGAACATCAGACTTGCGGGACAGGTACAGGATGGAAACAACGACTGCCCGAGTTACACCAAGAACGTACAATTCCTCCATAAGTGCTCAGACTGTCTGCAATAGGCTGAGAGAGGCTGGACTGAGGGCTTGTAGGCCTGTTGTAAGGCAGGTCCTCACCAGACATCACCGGCAACAACGTCCCCTATGGGCACAAATCCACCGTCGCTGGACCAGACAGGACTGGCAAAAAGTGCTCTTCACTGACGAGTCGCAGATTTGTCTCATCAGGGGCGATTGTCGAATTTGCGCTTATCGTCGAAGGAATGACCGTTTCACCAAGGCCTGTACCCTGGAGCGGGATCGAGTTGGAGGTGGAAGGTCCATCATGGTCTGGAGCGTTTGGATCGGAGGATGAGACCTAGGGCCTTTCCCCCCCAGAAATGTCCGGGAACTTGCAGGTGCCTTTGTGGAAGAGTGGGGTAACATCTCACAGCAAGAACTGGCAAATCTGGTGCAGTCCATGAGGAGATGATGCACTGCAGTACTTAATGCAGCTGGTGGCCACACCCAATACTGACTGTTACTTTTGACCCCCCCCCCCCCCCCCCCCCCCCCTTTGTTCAGGGACATTTTATTCCTTTTATGTTAGTCACACGTCTGTGGAACTTGTTCAGTTTATGTCTCAGTTGTTGAATCTTGTTATGTTCATACAAATATTTATACATGTTAAGTTTGCTGTAAATAAACACAGTTGACAGTGAGAGGATGTTTATTTTTTTGCTGAATTTACATATGAATCACTTGAGGACCTTTTAGCGATGCTCATGTAGAAATGTCAGAGGGACTTGTTTCATCTTGATTTGATCTGTTTTGTTTCTTGAACAACACTTCCGCACATCTATGGCAAAGTTCTGATTCCGACTAAAGATGTAAATGAACTGGTGCAAACCATCAGGCACCTGTATCTTGTTGCCAACCAATACACCTTGACGGAGCGTCGCTCATCAGAAGCAGGAAAACAAGGATTTAAGGAGATGAACCCATTTGATTGATGCATAGAATCCATGGTGTAGGTGGTTTAGGTAACTGATAAGATGCTTTGCTCACAGGGAGAAGAGGGACACGAAACTACTCGATTGGAACACCAGTGGCGATGTTAGCATGTAAATCTTGGTTGGCCAAAAATAATAAAAAGTGGGATGAATGAGAGCAAAGGCACTACACAACACTAAACAATACATGAATTGCACTATAACAGTGACAAACGGTGCCCACAAACTGTTTGGGCCTACATAAAGCTGTCCTAACATCTTACCCCTGTTACACCTGGTTATCAGCAGAGCCTTGTCTGGCAGCCAAACAGTTCATTCAGCCTCATGTACTGCCTTTTAAAAAAGATAGCTGATATGGCTGACTTGCTTAAACAAATGTAGATTCTAATGACAATTGAGATGTACAAACTGTGGCATAAGGGGACAAAAAGCAGATAAGAGGCAATCTGAAATTTGAGCGAGCTAGGACTGACGTAGTCAATATAACTATTTGTTTAGGACTTTTGAAATGTACAGCGACAGAATTCAGAACATGGGCCGTTCTTACGGCTTTCTCCCTGTACACCAAGTCAGAACCATTGGAAAAATAAAGGGTGAGGCACATGGGCGACTGTTGGGAAAATTATGATTAAATGACTGAACAAATCATTTTAAATGGAACTGTAGATAAGTAAAACTTATACTCTGTTTTATTATATCTGATTAACAATATGAGTTCATAAGAAGGGATTGTGTGACACGGACAAGGAGTAATTAAAGTTAATGAACACCATTCCAACTAGGAAGAAACGAATGGGTTGGGGACTGTGTAAACACATAAGGTCGTTAGCCTATGGTTGACCCTACAGAAACTTAGCTCTGGGGTTTTTAGATAAGACAGTGAGTGCATTCCTAAGTTTTCTGTTAATTAGATCTGTCAGCTCAGTGCTGATCGATAATGTTGAGGGGTCAAAAGTTACCTGGGAGTGTGTTAGTAAGTTAGAATGAACTTTCCACCTCACTTTGTCCCGGTCGAGAGGAGGGGATTCTGTTAAAGCAATGAAATGACGTCATGATCTGTATATAAACTGTTGCTCGTGGTTAAGTGTCAGCGCACTCCGAGAATAAATTATGTTACCTATTATTGAAAGACTGGTCTGCGTCTATTTTATGCAAACAAGAATATTATAAATTCTCATAAAATAGATTAAGGGTTTTCAATTGATGAAAGCACATTGGCATAATTAAATTACAGTAACAGTGACTAACTGTTTACTACACAACATATACTTAGTATTACTTTCTTAGCTACAGCACACATATCTCCCTGGCATATTACATCATTTATGCAGCAGCATACACAACATTTTTGGACTCACGTTGTTGTGCTGTGCTCACTTGAACAGGAAGGTGGCACGGCGGTCCTTCGTGGGCAAATTTTGTCATCAAAGTCTGGCATTCTCTGGATGTATGGTGCCTTCGAGACAACTGAGAACTCAGAAATAAAACAAGGTCAAATCATGACGTCATTGATCTTCAGGTTGTAGCTCTAGAAAGAGGCCCGAGTTCCCAACTTACAATTCCGAGTTGGATGACCGTTCAAAACGTATTTTCCAGTCGGAGCTAGTTTTTTAAAGGAATTCTCAGTTAACTTGACTTCAGTGAGTTCAAGACTTAGCACATCCGAGTCAGTTGTTTTGAGCATGGCACAAATCATGCTTCTTTGACAGCATGGCCAATGTTGAATGTTTATCCATTTAAAACTTGGAAAACGATCCCATATTTGAGACAACACAGTCACTCCACTGAATAGCAGGCTAGTGATTGCTTTGCAATGCTTGCAGTTATCCACTTTCACTGATTCTTTCCAAACCACTGTTGAATTTGCAATTTCCAACTTGTGTAATATTTATGTCCAATGGCCGATGAGCACCGATGCACTATAATTTATTTTAATAATGACAAGGATTAAAAAGGATTTGCCAGTAGATTGTCAACTTGATTCATGACTGCTAGCTCAGATTTTGAAAGTTTGACAGTCCAATCAAAGCTACTGTAGATAACATGATTTGATGTAATTTATCTGTTGCCAATGACCTTGACCCTTCTCGGATGGACACTTCTAATGTAACTATGGCAGAACCCAAGGGGCTTGAATTTAAGGTCTACCCTCCCCATGAGTGACAGAACAGAGATAATCATGGTGCAACTAGAGCACATTACCGACACACTACATATTTTCCGCTGACTACCCCACCACAGAAAGCACGGAGTTAGATTGAAACACCTGCATTTTGGAGCTGCCTTAAAGCAAAAAGAGACCATGTTTGTATGCAGCTTTATTTTCTTACAAACATGCTAAACATCGAAAACAAATTGAAAATTACCACAATCTACAGCATTTCAACCCCCTAAGGTCAATTAGCATTATATCATCATAAGTCTGTAAGCTAGTTTTTGTTGCACTGGATGAGTTTCAATCCACCACATCTGCCTGTGTGGAAGGTGAGTAAGACCATGAGACATCCCGAAAAATCAGTCTACTCACATCGTCGCTTGCGAAGACATTCAGTTTCTCTCCAACCATCTTGGGACAAGTCTGAACAGCCTCTAACTTGTTGGTAGCATATGAACGGTCTACACACTATGACCCCTCTGGAAAGGTGAGACAAACGTTGTTTGAAGGTCCCACAGTATCAGTTGAAAAATGGTGCCTAGACAGTAAATACATTGTACCAAAGTGTCCTGATCTCAGATGTAGGACAGAATTTAGGACAAACTGTATGGGCTAATAGCAGGAATGTCAAATAATTACAATGATTTGAGGTGACAGATTATCCTTGGTATAACTTTAGTCAGCTTAGAATCCCCGGTTTAGATTTATGGGCTCAACGTCACCATTCTAAAAAGTTAAGCATCCCTTAGGCGTAGAGCCAACCAGCAAGACCCAGTGTCCAGAAACTAGTGTTAGGTCAAATATACTTTACAGCCAGCCTTCCCCTGAACATCTTTGTAGGCTAGTAAGTGACTGGAACCAGGTCAATGTAGCTAGGGTAAAGTAAATCTAATTAAAGCAGCCTAAAACGGAGTCAACTGTCAGGAAACGTATACTGTTTAGTCCATACAAGGAATGCAAGACAAGTCATGTCCTAGTTGACATGGCATAAATGCTACAACTGGCCAAAGGTGAACATTCCTATAACCCATTCTAAAATTAGGATTTAAATTGTGGCACATCAAACCTAGTCTACCTTAAGGAAATCCCTGGGTTTAGCTATGTGATCAATAAAGGGGCTGGAGACCAGTGGAACAGAGCAAATGACTTGTCAGGTCAAGCTTTAGAATTTAGAGACAGGAGAAGAAACATCAGGTTTCTTTATTTAGTATTTTTATTATACAAGAAAATTGTCACAAGTATCCTACATTTTAAAGGTTAATTGAACCTGGCCTTAAAAACAAATCTAAGCAGATCACATCATGATTCATACAATTAAATCTCACATGCAAACTCATACAATTCCATATTCCAGTTCGGCCAATGGGCATGGGGCCAGTGTGCAAGGTGTGAAGGCCTACTGGTTTGAAGCAGCCAGAAGGTGAGGGAATATAACAATTCCCATCAGTGAAATAGAAATGGTTTCTCATCTGGCACACAACTCCACCGAATCTCTTCGGTTAGGAGCGCACACGACTGCCTTTCTCATTATTATTATTTTTTAAATGGGCTCTTTGTCAAACAGTTTGCCCCATCTAGGCCGCTGATGTTCAAGTCTTTCCGGTGTCTGTTCACTGCTCAACAGACCCTCTAGAAGCCCCCCTGTAGTGAGCCCCCCACCATGATGGGTATGATGAGCACAACCGAGCTGGACTGCAAAGATGCACTGGCTCCTTTGGCAATGTTGTTCTTGGTGACGTCGGGCATCTTGGTCATGTTGAAACTCGCACCGCCAGCTCTGGTCGTAGCATTCATGGTTGGGGACTGTGTGGTAGTGTTTTGCGCGTGGATCTAAAACAGGAGAGCAGAGGAGCTTGTCACATGTGAAACAGGTAAACCTGAAACATTTGACTAATCGGGACAATTATCAATAGGACTTCACTTTCGTACGACTAATTTAAAAGAAGTCAAACGTTCAGCTAGGCACACGGAGTAGCCTAGGCAGTAATAAGACAACCGCAATATGACAATGTTCCAACAAAATGCACCTTAGAAAACGTAATACATGTAAGTGCCATCACCTTGTGAACAATGTTATCCATAGCCTATAGGATCATGGGCAACGTCCTGCATTTGAATTGTGCAGTGGAGGATATAAAATATACCGTCCCGCTCAAATTACATTAGCCAGCCTACGCATGTCGTAGTAACGTTAGATCAAGGATTCAGTAGCCTATCTGAAGAGGCGTCACCGTTCCACATTGCGCTGGAACGCTAGATTTTGTCAATCATATTGACTGAAAACATCTGAGGTCAATTATACGCGCCATCATTCGATTGTCAATGAGATAGGCGGAAAAAAAAGTCAATGTCGAAAATCACACATTTAAGATTTTTGGTAACACATTTCAGTTTGATTAATAAGTCATATTGAACGTTACACCGGTCCTGTTGAAATACATTTGCTCTCGGTAATAAATGGGTAGCCTAATTCAAATTGGGGTTCACCTGAAACAAACATGGTAAAAAGTACATTTTAGAGGAAAAGTCCTGACCTGTGACGAAAAATGCATGGCAAGGAGAAGGAACCCAATGTAAGCCAACACAATTTTAGTCATCTTGTTATCGGGTTCTTCACAGCAACAATTGCGCGTAATGTAGCTTTCCTGCCTTCGTATTTTCTCAAGATAAATGACTGGAGGACAAACCCAGGGGATTTTATACCACCACCGAGTGTGACGTTGGGCAACACTGCGCATCTCCCAAACCACCTGTACAGCCTTCCAATCAAATGGAAACCTACAGTTTATCAGAAACATCCCATAAACTACACCTCTGAGACCTCTTCTTATACGTTTTAGGGTGTGCCTGTCAGCAATACAAATAGCCTTTGTGTTTATAATCATTGTCTTTTGATATGAATTCACTGGTTTACAATTTGAAGAGTTTGAGACAATTATTCTCTCTGCCTTCCTCCTCAGAGAAGGTTGATTCCATGAGCACGATGGGGACATTTTTCAAACAATAATAATTATACAGTTAGTCTAGTTTATGTTGTTCAAAATATATTTATGGGGATATTTTGCATGGTAAATGGCAAAGAAAAGTTTTACACATAAGCAGCTCTTATAGCGACCTCTTGCGGTAATTATAAGCTTTTAACCACAACGCAATTCGGTACATATGTCCGTATAACTGTAGTTGACCTATTGGTCTTACATGGAAGCTATAATTCACCAGCGGTGACTACGGTCAACTGAATACTCGAAAAGTACATTTCCTAAAGAAAATGTGTGTGCTTGCTAGCTTGTCTTGAAGTAGTATGGTTGATAGAACAGAATAGCTGGAACAGGTGAAAGTTGGTTGGGTGTCTCTAGCTTGAAAGGTTCTAGAGTTAGGCCTATAATATTACTGTTGGTGGGTTATTTTTGCTAATTCATGAAAATGTAAATAGTTAAAATTTATAACGTTTTGAAAATGTTGAAGTTGTTTCAAATCAAATCAAATCAAATGTATTTATATAGCCCTTCGTACATCAGCTGATATCTCAAAGTGCTGTACAGAAACCCAGCCTAAAACCCCAAACGGCAAGCAATGCAGGTGTAGAAGCACGGTGGCTAGGAAAAACTCCCTAGAAAGGCCAAAACCTAGGAAGAAACCTAGAGAGGAACCAAGCTATGTGGGGTGGCCAGTCCTCTTCTGGCTGTGCCGGGTGGAGATTATAACAGAACATGGCCAAGATGTTCAAATGTTCATAAATGACCAGCATGGTCGTATAATAATAAGGCAGAACAGTTGAAACTGGAGCATCAGCACTGTCAGATGGACTGGGGACAGCAAGGAGTCATCATGTCAGGTAGTCCTGGGGCATGGTCCTAGGGCTCAGGTTCTCCGAGAGAGAGAAAAAAAGAGAGAATTAGAGAGAGCATATGTGGGGTGGCCAGTCCTCTTCTGGCTGTGCCGGGGGGAGATTATAACAGAACATGGCCAAGATGTTCAAATGTTCATAAATGATCAGCATGTTCGAATAATAAGAAGGCAGAACAGTTGAAACTGGAGCAGCAGCACGGTCAGGTGGACTGGGGACATCGTCCATAGCCGCAGGAAGTAGGGGTGCTGGTGCTGCGGTGGAGATGGAGTTCTTATAAATCAAATTTTATTCATCACATGCTTCGTAAACAACAGATGTAAACTGACAGTGAAATGCTTACTTTACGGGCCATTCACAACAATGCAGAGAGAAAGAAAATAGAGAAATATTGGAAAAGTAGTAACATTTTTTCAGTCAGCAACCCCTACTCAAAACATCTTCCCGCGGCTATACCATCCTCTCCTTGACTCCTCCGTCCTCCTCTCCTCCGTGACCCGGGAACCGATAAGTAGTCGAGGATAGTGTAAATGAGTTAGTAGGAGAACAGAGGAGTGTCTTCCTCTCCTTAATTATCTACTTCAGCAGAGGATGCACAAAAGCATCCTCCCAGTGGCTAAGTGGACAGTGGCATCATGCCCATATGGGGCACAAGGACATGTGCCCCCTCAGATTTGTCCTGTTTATTTTTATTTTTACGATGTTAAATGAATCACTAAACTTCATTTTTAGCCCACATTATATAATAATTATTCATAGAAAATATCTGCCAGCGCTATTTTGCGGAGAGGGCACACTGACTGGACCAGGCAAGGATTACCAGGCAAGGACTCACAGGAAGTACGTTTGTGAATTAATTTGATTAGGCTATGTAGCCTATTGATTCCTTCTTAAACAAAACATAAAACAAGTGTTTTGTTGTTTCTCTGCAATAATATCCACCAATCATTTTCATGAACTTGGCTTTATCTAGCCAGCTAGATAGGTTCCCAATCTCCCAACCTCATAACTAGATACAGTTGAAGTCAGAAGTTTACATACACCTTAGCCAAATACATTTAAACTCAGTTTTTCACAATTCCTGATATTTAGTCCTAGTAACAATTCCCTGTCTTAGGTCAGTTAGGATCACTACTTTATTTTAAGAATGTAAAATGTCAGAATAATAGTCGAGAATAATTTTTTTCAGCTTTTATTTCTGTCATCACATTCCCAGTGGGTCAGAAGTTTACATACACTCAATTAGTATTTGGTAGCATTGCCTTTAAATTGTTTAACTTGGGTCAAACGTTTTGGGTAGCCTTCCACAAGCTTCCCACAATAAGTTGGGTGAATTTTGGCCCATTCCTCCTGACGGAACTGGTGTAACTGAGTCAGGTTTGTAGGCCTCCTTTCTCACACACGCTTTTTCAGTTCTGCTATCAAAGTTTGTGATGGCCACTCCAATGCCTTGACTTTGTTGTCCTTAAGCCATTTTGCCAGAATTTTGGAAGTATGCTTGGGATCATTGTCCTTTTGGAAGACCCACTTGCGGCCAAGCTTTAACTTCCTGACTGATGTCTTGAGATGTTACTTCAATATATCCACATCATTTTCCTACCTCATCACGCAGAGGAGTGTCTTCCTCTGCGTGATGTGCACCAATCCCTCCTGCAGCAAAGCACCCCCACAACATGATGCTGCCACCCCTGTGCTTATGATGGTGTTCTTTGGCTTGCAAGCTTCCTCCTTTTTCCTCCAAACATAACAATGGTCATTATGGCCAAAGAGTTCTATTTTTGTTTCATCAGACTAGAGGACTTTCTCCATGTGCAGTTGTAATCCGTAGTCTGGCCTTTTATGGCGGTTTTGGAGCAGTGGCTTCTTCCTTGCTGAGCAGCCTTTCAGGTTATGTCGATATAGGACTCGTTATACTGTGGATATAGATACTTTTGTACCTGTTTCCTCCGGCATCCTCTCAAGGTCCTTTGCTCTTGTTCTGGTATTGATTTGCACTTTTCGCACCACTTTTCATCTCTAGGAGACAGAACGTTTCTCCTTACTATTGTTTGTACAGATACAAAGGCCTTGAAATACATTGTTGGAAAAATTATTTGTGTCATGCACAAAGTAGATGTCCTAACCGACTTGCCAAAATTATAGTTTGTTAACAATACATTTTTGGAGTGGTTGAAAAACGAGTTTTAATGATTCCACCCTAAGTGTATGTAAACTTCCGACTTCACCTGTATATGTACATACGTCAATTACATTGTACCCCTGCACATAGAATTGACACTAGTACCTAAGATCTTGATATTTATGTTTGTGTTGTTGTACTCAGCTGTTGTAGTACTCAGAATCTTGTCTCGAGACCACATATTAAGTGTCTCGGTCTTGTCTCATTGTTGGATACATTTGGTCTTGACTCGGTCTCGGACAGTGAGGACTCATCATTTCTTCCTGAGACCAGCAGAGTAAAAAAAACTCAGAATTATAAGCTTCCATTAAGCCAGCGCATAAAAGTGCTTCCCCAGGCCAAATATATAATCACTCCTTTCTTGAAACAAAATCTTAACAGCCTTTATCTATTATAGACATGTTTGCACAGTGGCGAAAATATTCGCTTTCAGGTTGTGCCAGGTTTGTGAATCTGAAAGGACAGCAACCATAATACCAGAGCTCTCATGTAGGAGAGTGGACTTTTTGTAAAACACAAAGGGCCAGTGGTGTAGTGGAGGGTATAGCAGGTATTTTGTTTTCAGTTGGCATTGCGTATACTCACTCCTTAATCCCTACTGATGCATATCAAAGTAGTGTAGGAGGTATACGACTTGTAGTGCAAAAGAGAAATCATGCACAAAGTTGCCAACATAAATCGCAAAGCACATGCACACGGCACACAAAGCCTAATTTGGAGGCAGCCAGAGTGTGGAGCTCTCAATTGGTTTTGGTATGGTGCAGCTCACAGATTAATGACTTCGGTAACCGGTAAGGTAGGAAAGAAGTTTCAACTTATGATATCTACCAGTAAATGCTAACTAAGACAACAATGGTATGCAAACCAGGTATTGAAAAAGTTTAGATCAAAGTGTTGGTTAGTAGGCTATTTGTGATGCGCAATTGTCATCATGGGCTGTTTGCATCAGGGTGTAGATATGGATGGACCTGGGTGCACCAAGGCTTATGACTTGGAAGCCAGGACCTGACCGGCACACCCAATCAGACTGATGTGGTTTAAGTACTGTTGTGGACTTAGTCCATCTACTTTTGTGATTTTGAGAGTGACAATCAGATAAATCTATAGAAAAACTCACAACGTGAGATCAAAAGACAGATACTGGTGGACAAGGAGGCATACAAGCAAAGGGTGGAGATATCCTAACCGCCATCTATAAAAGACAGTACTGTGCAGCAGTCTTCAACGACCTGGCCAAGGTTTTTGACTCTGTCAATCACCGCATTCATATCGGCAGAATCAACAACCTTGGTTTCTCAAATGACTGCCTCGCCTAGTTCACCAACTACTTCTCAGATAGAGTTCAGTGTGTCAAATCGGAGGACCTGTTGTCCGGACCTCTGGCAGTCTCTATGGGAGTGCCACAGGGTTCAATTCTCGGGCTGAATCTTTTCTCTGTATAAATCAATGTCGCTCTTGCTGCTGGTGATTCTTAGATCCACCTCTACGCAGACGACAACATTCTGTATACATCTGGCCCTTCTTTGGACACAACAAACCTCCAAATGAGCTTCAATGCCATACAACACTCCTTCCGTGGCCTCCAACTGCTCTTGAATGCTAGTAAAACTAAATTGGTGCTCTTCAACCGATCGCTGTCCGCACCCGCCCGCCCTACTAGCATCACTACTCTGGACTGTTCTGACATAGAATATGGGGACAACTACAAATACCAAGGTGTCTGGTTAGACTGTAAACTTTCCTTCCTATTTCGCAACAAAGCCTCCTTCACTCATGCTGCCAAACATACCCTCGTAAAACTGACTATCCTACCTATCCTTGACTTCGGCGATGTCATTTACAAAATAGCCTCCAACACTCTACTCAGCAAATTGGATGTAGTCTATCAAATCAAATCAAATTTATTCATATAGCCCTTCGTACATCAGCTGATATCTCAAAGTGCTGTACAGAAACCCAGCCTAAAACCAAACAGCAAGCAATGCAGGTGTAGAAGCACGGTGGCTAGGAAAAACTCCCTAGAAAGGCCAAAACCTAGGAAGAAATCTAGAGAGGAACCAGGCTATGTGTGGTGTCCAGTCCTCTTCTGGCTGTGCCAGGTGGAGATTGTAACAGAACTTGGCCAAGATGTTCAAATGTTCATAAATGACCAGCATGGTCAAATAATAATAATCACATGCAGAACAGTTGAAACTGGAGCAGCAGCACGGCCAGGTGGACTGGGGACAGCAAGCAGTCATCATGTCAGGTAGTCCTGAGGCATGGTCCTCCGAGAGAGAGAGAGAGAGAGAAAGAGAGAATTAGAGAGAGCATACTTAAATTCACACACAACACCGGATAGGACAGGAGAAGTACTCCAGATATAACAAACTGACCCTAGCCCCCCGACACATAAACTACTGCAGCATAAATACTGGAGGCTGAGACAGGAGGGGTCAGGAGACACTGTGGCTCCATCCGAGGACACCCCCGGACAGGGCCAAACAGGAAGGATATAACCCCACCCACTTTGCCAAAGCACAGCCCCCACACCACTAGAGGGATATCTTCAACCACCAACTTACCATCCTGAGACAAGGCCGAGTATAGCCCACACAGTTCTCCGCCACGGCACAACCCAAGGGGGGGCGCCAACCCAGACAGGAAGATCACATCAGTGACTCAACCCACTCAAGTGACGCACCCCTCCTAGGGACGGTATGAAAGAGCCCTAGTAAGCCAGTGACTCAGCCCCTGTAATAGGGTTAGAGGCAGAGAATCCCAGTGGAAAGAGGGGAACTGGCCAGGCAGAGACAGCAAGGGCGGTTCGTTGCTCCAGAGCCTTTCCGTTCACCTTCACACTCCTGGGCCAGACTACACTCAATCATATGACCCACTGAAGAGATGAGTCTTCAGTAAATACTTAAAGGTTGAGACCGAGTTTGCGTCTCTCACATGGGTAGGCAGACCATTCCATAAAAATGGAGCTCTATAGGAGAAAGCCCTGCCTCCAGTGAAATATCCCTGCTGGAGTCCATGCTATGGTTGGGTGTTGCTATGGTGACCAGTGAGCTGAGATAAAGTGGGGCTTTACCAAGCAAAGACTTATAGATGATCTGGAGCCAGTGGGTTTGGCAACGAATATGTAGCAAGGGCCAGCCAACGAGAGCATACAGGTCGCAGTGGTGGGTAGTATATGGGGCTTTGGTGACAAAACAGCACTGTGATAGACTGTACATTTCGGTGTTCCTCAAGGTTCCGTTTTAGGACCACTACTGTTTTCACTACATATTTTACCTCTTGGGGATGTCATTCGAAAACATAATGTTAACTTTCACTGCTATGCGGATGACACACAGCTGTACATTTCAATGAAACATGGTGAAGCCCCAAAATTGCCCTCGCTGGAAGCATGTGTTTCAGACATAAGGAAGTGGATGGCTGCAAACTTTCTACTTTTAAACTCGGACAAAACAGAGTTGCTTGTTCTAGGTCCCAAGCAACAAAGAGATCTTCTGTTGAATCTGACAATTAATCTTAATGGTTGTACAGTCGTCTTAAATAAAACTGACTGGCTGGCTGACTGGCGGATCTGGCGGATCCTGGCTGACTGGCGGCTCTGGCGGATCCTGGCTGACTGGCGGCTCTGGAGGATCCTGGCTGACTGGCGGCTCTGGAGGATCCTGGGTGACTGGCAGCTCTGGAGGATCCTGGCTGACTGGTGGCTCTGGAGGATCCTGGCTGACTGGCGGCTCTGGCGGCTCCAAGCTGACTGGCGGCTCTGGTGGCTCATGACAGACGGGAGACTCTAGCGGCTCTGGACAGACAGGAGATTCTAGCGGCTCTGGACAGACGGGAGACTCTAGCGGCTCTGGACAGACGTGAGACTCTAGCGGCTCTGGACAGACGGGAGACTCTAGCAGCTCTGGACAGGCGGGAGACTCTAGCAGCTCTGGACAGGCGGGAGACTCTAGCAGCTCTGGACAGGCGGGAGACTCTAGCAGCTCTGGACAGGCGGGAGACTCTAGCAGCTCTGGACAGGCTGGAGACTCTGCTAGCGCTGGAGAGGAGGAAGGCTCTGGCAGCAATGGACAGGTGAGGCACACTGTAGGCCTGGTGCGTGGTGCCGGCACTGGTGGTACTGGGCCGAGGACACGCACTTCAGGGCGAGTGCGGGGAGCTGCCACCGGAAGGCTGATGCGTGGAGGTGGAACTGGTTAGACCGGACCGTGCAGGCGCACTGGAGATCTTGAGCACCGAGCCTGCCCAACCTTACCTGGTTGAATGCACCCGGTCGCCCTGCCAGTGCGGCGAGGTGGAATAGCCCGCACTGGGCTGTGCAGGCGAACCTGGGACACCATGCGTAAGGCAGGTGCCATGTATGCCGGCCCAAGGAGACGCCTGCACTGGAGACCAGATGCGTAGAGCCGGCTTCATGGCACCTGGCTCGATGCCCACTCTAGCCCGGCCGATACGAGGAGCTGGTATGTACCGCACCGGGCTATGCACCCGCACTGGGGACGCCGTGCGCTCCACAGCCTAACACGGTGCCTGCCCGGTCTCTCTCGCCCTCCGGTAAGCACAGGAAGTTGGCGCAGGTCTCCTACCTGGCTCCGCCATACTCCCTGTGTGCCCCCCAATAAATTTTTGTGGCAGACTCTCGGGCTTCCTTGCCAGCCGAGTTCCCTCGTATCGCAGGCTCCTCTCTCCGGCTGCCTCTGCTCTCCTAGATGCCTCCACCTGTTCCCATGGGAGGCGATCCTTTCCCGCCAGGATCTCCTCCCAAGTGTAGCAACCCTTGCCGTCCAACACATCATCCCATGTCCATTCCTCCTTGCACACAAGAACTATGGTCAGAACGTGTCAATTACAGACCTCTACATGCTTTGTAAGTAGGAAAACCTGCAAAAATCGGCAGTGTATCAAACACTTGTTCTCCCCACTGTACATATAAATATATGGGTGAGCGATAGCTGTGTGGCATAGGCAAGATGCAGTAGATGGTATAGAGCATTATATATATATGAGATGCGTAATGAAGGATATGTAAACATTATTAAAGTGGCCTTATTGAAAGTGACTAATGATAGGCATAGGCAACATGCAGTCAATGGTATAGAACAGTATATACATATGAAATGAGTAATGTAGGATATGTAAACATTATTAAAGTGGCCTGAATAATGATAGGCATAGGCAAGATACAGTCGATGGTATAGAACAGTTTAAACATATGAAATGAGTAATGTACGATATGAAAACATTATTAAAGTGGCGTTATTAAAGGTGACTAGTGATACCTTTATTTAGTCCATTTGTTAGTGGCCAGAGATTTGAGTCTGTATGTTGACAGCAGTCTCTCTATGTTAATGGTGGCTGTTTAACAGTCTGAAGGCCTTGAGATAGAAACAGTTTTTCAGTCTCTCGGTCCCAGCTTTGATGCACCTATACTGACCTCGCCTTCTGGATGATAGCGGGGTGAACAGGCAGTGTCTCGGGTGGTTGTTGTCCTTGATGATCTTTTAGGCCTTTGACATCGGGGCTGTAGGTGTCCTGGAGGGCAGATAGTTTACACCCGGTAATGTGTTGTGCAGACTGCACTACCCTCTGGAGAGCCTTGCGGTTGAGGGCGGTGCAGTTGCCATACCAGGCGGTGATTCAGCCCAACAGGATGCTCTCGATTGTGCATCTGTAAAAGTTTGATTAATGAATGATTCATATAATTCGGGGGCACGTTTCTTGGTAATCCCAAAAATATTGCTATCAGGTTGTAAATCACAGATGGCCTGGTACATTGTTTGCTGCCTCCATTCAGGTTACAATGTTTCAGTTTCAATTACAGAATATTGAATATATATTAGTCATAATGTGGCTAATAGGCTAGCATATCTATTTATGTAGCAAGCTAAAAACAGCATAATGTTAGCTAGCTAGCTAATAGGAGGATATCATGTCATACCATTGGAGGAGTGGGTGAGGATCCGACGCAAGTACACAGGACACAGAGCGGAGTGCCTAGTAAGGATCCGCAGAATGCGAGTGGGAAAGCTGCCATCACGTCAATATTACTCACCAAGGTGCAATCATTGGACATTAAATTAGATGAGGTACAATCACGAATATACTACCAACGGGACAAAAAAACTGTAACATCTTATGTTTCACGGAATCGTGTCTGATTGACGACATTGATATTCGGCTAGCGGGATATACGCTGCACCGGCTAGATAGAACAGCACACTCCGGTAAAATGAGGGGCGGCGGTCTGTGCATATTTGTAAACAACAGCTGGTGCACGAAATGCAAGGATGCCTCTAGATTGCCTAAAGTACAGTACTTTTTTTTCCCAATTTCGTGGTATCCAATTGTTTTTTTAGGAGCTACTATCTTGTCTCATCGCTACAACTCCCTTACGGGCTCGGGAGAGACGAAGGTTGAAAGTCATGCGTCCTCCGAGACACAACCCAACCAAGCCGCACTGCTTCTTAACATCCATCCAACCCGGAAACCAGCCACACCAATGTGTCGGAGGAAACACCGTGTACCTGGCAACCTTGTGTTAGCGCGCACTGCGCCCGGCCCGCCACAGGAGTCGCTGGTGCGTGATGAGACAAGGACATCCCTACCGGCCAACCCCTCCCTAACCCGGACGACGCTAAGCCAATTGTGCGTCGCCCCACAGACCTCCCGGTCGCGGCCGGTTACGACAGAGCCTGAGCGCGAACCCAGAGTCTCTGGTGGCACAGCTGGCGCTGCAGTACAGCGCTCTTAACCCCTGTGCCACCCGGGAGGCCTACAGTACCTTATGATAAACTGCAGACCACACTATTTGCCAAGAGAGTTTTCATCTATACTTTTCTTGGCTGTTTATTTACCACCGTAGACGGATGCTGGCACTAAGACCGCACTCAGTCAGCTGTATAAGGAAATAAGCAAACAGGAAACCGCTCACCCAGAGGCATCGCCCCTAGTGGCCGGAGACTTTAATGCAGGGAAACTTAAATCAGTTCTGCCTAATTTCTATCAAAATGTTAAATGTGCAACCAGAGAGAAAAAAAATCTAGATCACCAGTACTCCACACACAGAGACACATACAAAGCTCTCCCTCGCCCCTCCATTTGGTAATATGACCACAATTATATCCTCCTGATTCCTGCTTGCAAGCAAACATTAAAGCAGGAAGCACCAGTGACTCGGTCTATAAAGAAATTGGTCAGATGAAGCTGATGTTAAACTACAGGACTGTTTTGCTATCACAGACTGGAACATGTTCTGGGATTTTTCCGATGGCATTGAGGAGTACACCACATCAGTCACTGGGTTTATCAATAAGTACATTGAGGACGTCATCACCACAGTGACTGTACGTACATACCCCAACCCGAAGCCATGGATGATAGGCAACATTCGCACTGAGCTAAAGGCTAGAGCTGCCGCTTTCAAGGTGCGGGACTCTAACCCGGAAGCTTATGAGAAATCCTGCTATGCCCACCGACGAACCATCAAACAGGCAAAGCATCAATACAGGGCTAAGATTGAATTGTACTACACCGGCTCCGACGCTCGTCTTATGTGACAGGGCTTGCAAACTATTATAGACTATAAAGGGAAGCACAGCCACAAGCTGCCCAGTGACACGAGCCTACCAGATGAGCTAAATCAATTCTATGCTCGTTTCGAGGCAAGCAACACTGAGGCATGCATGAGAGCATCAGCTGTTCCGGACGACTGTGTGATCACGCTCTCCATGGCCGACGTGAG
Organism: Oncorhynchus kisutch; assembly: GCF_002021735.2. Taxonomy (NCBI): domain Eukaryota; kingdom Metazoa; phylum Chordata; class Actinopteri; order Salmoniformes; family Salmonidae; genus Oncorhynchus; species Oncorhynchus kisutch. Next base: position 34,938,261 of record NC_034187.2, read on the forward strand.
TAAGACCTTTGAACAGGTCAACATTACCAAGGCTGCTGGGCCAGACGGATTACGGATTACGGATTACGTATAGCGTATATCCTTCCTGTTTGGCCCTGTCCGGGGGTGTCCTCGGATGGGGCCACAGTGTCTCCTGACCCCTCCTGTCTCAGCCTCCAGTATTTATGTTGCAGTAGTTTATGTGTCGGGGGGCTGGGGTCAGTTTGTTATATCTGGAGTACTTCTCCTGTCCTATTCGGTGTCCTGTGTGAATCTAAGTGTGCGTTCTCTAATTCTCTCCTTCTCTCTTTCTTTCTCTCTCTCGGAAGGACCTGAGCCCTAGGACCATGCCCCAGGACTACCTGACATGATGAATCCTTGCTGTCCCCAGTCCACCTGGCCATGCTGCTGTTCCAGTTTCAACTGACCTGAGCCCTAGGACCATGCCCCAGGACTACCTGACATGATGACTCCTTGCTGTCCCCAGTCCACCTGGCCATGCTGCTGTTCCAGTTTCAACTTCCACCTGACTGTGCTGCTGCTCCAGTTTCAACTGTTCTGCCTTATTATTATTCGACCATGCTGGTCATTTATGAACATTTGAACATCTTGGCCATTATACATACTGTTATAATCTCCACCCGGCACAGCCAGAAGAGGACTGGCCACCCCACATAGCCTGGTTCCTCTCTAGGTTTCTTCCTAGGTTTTGGCCTTTCTAGGGAGTTTTTCCTAGCCACCGTGCTTCTGCACCTGCATTGCTTGCTGTTTGGGGTTTTAGGCTGGGTTTCTGTACAGCACTTTGAGATATCAGCTGATGTACGAAGGGCTATATAAATAAATTTGATTTGATTTGATTACCAGGACGTGTGCTCCGGGCATGTGCTGACCAACTGACAGGTGTCTTCACGGACATTTTCAACATGCCCCTGATTGAGTCTGTAATACCAACATGTTTCAAGCAGACCACCATAGTCCCAGTGCCCAAGAACACGAAAGCAACTTGCTCTAATGACTACAGACCCGTAGCACTCACGTCCGTAGCCATGAAGTGCTTTGAAAGGCTGTTAATGGCTCACATCAACACCATTATCCCAGGAACCCTAGACCCACTCCAATTTGCATACCGCCCAAACAGATCCACAGATGGTGCAATCTCTATTGCATTCCACACTGTCCTTTCCCACCTGGACAAAAGGAACACCTATGTGAGAATGCTATTCATTGACTCCAGCTCAGCGTTCAACAGCAAAAGGAGAACCGAGCACGCCCTCATTCTCATCGACGGGGCTGTGGTGGAGCAGGTTGAGAGCTCCAAGTTCCTTGGTGTCCACATCACCAACAAACTAGAATGATCCAAACACACCAAGACAGTCGTGAAGAGGGCACGGCAAAACCTATTCCCCCTGAGGAAACTATAAAGATTTGGCATGGGCCCTCAGATCCTCAAAAGGGTCTACAGCTGCAACATCGAGATCATCATTGCCTGGTACTGCAAATGCTCGGCCTCCGACCACAAGGCACCACAGAGGGTAGGGCGTACGGCCCAGTACATCACTGGGGCTAAGCTGCCTGCCATCCAGGACCTCTACACCAGGCGGTGTCAGAGGAATGCCCTAAAAATGGTCAAAGACCCCAGCCACCCCAGTCATAGAGAGAAATTCCTACTGCCGCATGGCAAGCGGTACCAGAGCACTAAGTCTGGACCAAAAGGCTTCTCAACAGTTTTTACCCCCAAGCCATAAGACTCCTGAACAGGTAATCAAATGGCTACCCGGACTATTTGCATTGTGTGTGTCCCCCGACCCCTCTTTTATGCTGCTGCTACTCTCTGTCTATTATATATGCATAGTCACTTTAACTATACATTAATGTACATACTACCTCAATTAGCCCGACTAACCAGTGCTCCCACACATTGGCTACCTGGACTATCTGCATTGTGTCCCGTGTCCCACCACCCCCTCTTTTTATCATATGAATAGTCACTTTAACCATACCTACATGTACATACTACCTCAATTAGCCTGACTAACCAGTGCCTGTATATAGCCTCGCTACTATATATAGCCTATAGCCTCGCTACTGTGTATAGCCTATAGCCTCACTACTGTTATTTTCCACTGTCTTTTTTTACTGATGTTTTTATTTCTTTACTAATCTATTGTTCACCTAATACCTTTTTTTACTTACAAAATGCACTATTGGTTAGAAACTGTAAGTAAGCATTTCACTGTAAGGTCTACTACACCTGTTGTTTTTGGGGCACGTGACAAATAAACTTTGATTTGATTTGACTGACTTTTTCCCCTCGTATCGTTTTACTAGGAAGGAAGTACAGTGGGGCAAAAAAGTATTGTCAGCCACCAATTGTGGCTGCCTAAATTGTGTAATATTTATGTCCAATGAGCACCGATGCACTATCATTTCTCTTAATTTGACAAGGATTAGAAAGGATTTGCCAGTAGATTGTCGACTTGATTCATGACTGCTAGATCAGATGTTGAAAGTATGTTGACATTCCAATCAAAGCTACTGTAGATAAAATTATGTAAAATCACGTTATCCGTGGCCAATGACCTTGAGCCTTCTCGGATGGACACTTCTAATGTAACTATGGCAGCACCAAAGGTGCTTTAATTTTCAAGGTCTCTCCTCCCCACAAGTGACAGAACAGGGATAATCATGGTGCAACTAGAGAACATTACCGACACGCACTACATATTTCCGCTGGCTACCCCACCACAAAAGCACTGAGCTAGGCTTAAACACCTGCGTTTTGGATCTGCCTTAAGAAAGCAAAAGAGACGTCTGTATGCAGCTTATTTAAAATGTTTTTTTACAAACTGACACATTAATGCCAAACATACAAGCCCAAAAAACTAATTGAACATGACCAATCTACAGCATTGTTTCAAACCCATTGAGGTCAATTAGTATTAAATTCCCAAACTCAGTTTAAGATGTTGTTGCATTGAATGCATCTCAATCCACCACATCTGCCTGTGTGTAAGGTGTCAGTCTAAAAAGTTTTGCATCCCTTTGGCTGAGAGCCAACCAACCAGACCCAGTGTCCAGAAACTAGTGTTAGTTCAAATATATACTTTATTGCCAGCCTTCCCCTGAACATCTTTGTAGGCTAGTTAGTAAATGGACTGGTCACAGGTCAATGTAGCTAGGGTAAAGTAAATCTAATTAAAGCAGCCTGCAAGTGAGTCAACTGTCAGGAAACTGAACTGTTTTGGCCACAAGGAATGCAAGAAAGGTCCTAGTTGACATAGCATAAATGCTACAACTGGCCGAAGGTGAACATTCCTATACCCCATTCTAAAATAAGAATTTAATTTGTGGCACATCACACCTAGTCTACGTTAAGGAAATCCCTGGGTTTAGCCATGTGATCAATAAAGGGGCTGGACACAAGTGGAACAGAGCAAATTACTTGTCAGGTCAAGCTTTAGAATTTAGAGACAGGAGAAGAAACATCATGTTAAAATATTTTTATTTTACAAGAATATTGTCACAAGTATCCTACATTTTAAAGGTTAATTGAACCTGGCCTTAAAAACAAATCTAAGCATATCACATCATGATTTATACAATTAAATCTCACATGCTAACCCATACAATGCCATATTCTAGAAATAAATCACAAGTGTACATCAAGCCTGTGCCACATTCATTTATACCTTATTTTCAAAGTGCCTCAACCAACATTTCTTTACATATGTTAACTTCTTAACAAATTACTAAACTACCCCCTGGTGTCTACACAGGAACAGCGGGACCAAACGGTTCAAAGAGCAGAGTTCCGTACAGTACATACTCATCATGGACTGCCTCCATGGAGAGGACCGTACAGTTCGGCCTATGGGCATGGGGCCAGTGTGCGAGGTGTGAAGGCCTACTGGTTTGAAGGTGTGAGGGCAAATAACAACTCCCATCAGTGAAGTAGAAATGAGTTCTCGTCCAGCACGGAACTCCACCGAATCTCTTCGGTTAGGAGCGCACATGACTGCCTTTCTGAAAAGTATATACAAAATGTGCTCTTAGTAAAAAAAGTTTGCCCCATCTCGGCCGCTGATGTTCAAGTCTTGCCGGTGTCGATTCACTGCGCAACATCCCTCTAGAAGCACCCCTGTAGTGATCCCCCCACCATGATGGGTATGATGAGCGCAACCGAGCTGGACTGCAAGGATGCACTGGCTCCTTTGGGAATGTTGTTCTTGGTGACATCGGGCATCTTGGTCATGTTGGAACTCGCACCGCCAGCTCTGGTCGTAGCATTCATGGCAGGGGACTGTGTGGTAGTGTTTTGCGCGTGGACCTAAAACGGGAGAGCAGAGGGGCTTGTCACATGTGAAACAGGTAAACCTGAAACATTTGACGAATCGGGACAATTATCATAAGACTTCACTTTCGTACGACTAATTTTTCAAAGGGTAAACGTTCAGCTAGGCACACGGAGTAGCCTAGGCAGTAAAAACACAATAGCTCTATGGAAATATAGCCCAACAATGTGCACCTTAATTAAGACATGTTGTAAGTGCCATCACCTTGTGGACAACGGTTTCCATAGCCTATAGGATAATGGGCAACGTCCTGCATTTTAATTGCGCAGGGTAGGATTTTTAAAAATACCGTCGCGCTTAAATTACAATTAGCCAGCCTACGCATGACGTGGTAACTTTAGATCAACGACTCAGTAACCTATCTGAAGAGGCGTCACCGTTCCACATAGCGCTGGCACACTAGATTTTGCCAACATGTTGTCAATCATACTGACTGAAAACATCTGAGGTCAATTATACACGCCATCATTCGATTGTCAATGTCGAAAATCATACATTTATGGTAACAAATGCCTGATTAATAAGCCACAATGAAAGTTGAACCGGTCCTGTTGAAATACATTTGCTCTCCAGAATGGGTAGTCTAATTAAAATCTGGGTTAATCTGAAACAAAACATGGTAAAAAAGTAAATTAGAAGAAAAGGTCTACCTGTGATGAAAAATGCATGGCAAGGAGAAGAAATCCAATGTAAGCCATCAACATTTTAGTCATCTTGTTATCGGTTTCTTAACAACAACAATTGCGCGTAATGTAGCTATCCTACCTCAGGCTTTTCTCAAGATAAATGACTGGAGGACAAACCCGGGGGAATTTATACCACCACCGATTGTGACGTTGGGCAACACTGCTCATCTCCCAAACCACCTGTTCAGCCTTCCAATCAAATGGAAACCTACAGTTTATCAGAAACATCCCAGAAACGACACCTCTGAGACCTCTTCTTATACGTTTTTGGGGTGTGACTGTCAGCAATACAAATAGCCTTTGTGTTTATAATCATTGTCTTTTGATATGAATTCACTGGTTTACAATTTGAAGAGTTTGAGACAATTATTCTCTCTACCTTCCTCTTCAGAGAAGGTTGATTCCATGAGCACGATGGGGACATTTTTCGAACAATAATAATTATACAGTTAGTCTAGTTTATGTTGTTCAAAATATATTTATGGGGATATTTTGCCTGGTAAATGGCAAAGAAAAGTTTTACAGATAAGCAGCTCTTATAGCGACCTCATGCGGTAAATATAAGCTTTTAACCACAACGCAATTCGGTTCATATGTCCATTCCCCGTCGGTAGTAGTAGACCTATTGGTCTTACATGGAAGCTATAATTCACCTGCGGTGACTAAGGTCAACTGAATACTCGAAAATTACATATCCTAAAGAAAATATGTGTGCTTGCTAGCTTGTCTTGAAGTAATATGGTTGATAGAAAGGATAGCTGGAACAGGTGAAAGTTGGTTGGGTGTCTCTAGCTTGAATGGTTCTAGAGTTAGGCCTATAATATTACTGTTGGTGGGTTATTTATGGTAATTCATGAAAATGTAAATAGTTGTCATTTATAAAGTTTTGAAAATGTTGAAGTTGTTTTAATGTTTGTAGCTGAAATGGTGAAAGAGCAGTAGCATTTAAAATGTCTATCACTGTGTTCTTATGGTTGGCATTGGGAGATTCTCTATTGGTCTAAAGCCCATCGTCCATAGCCACAGGAAGTAGGGGTGCTGGTGCTGCGGTGGAGATGGAGTTGAAATCAAATCCAATTTTATTCATCACATGCTTCGTAAACAACAAGTGTAAGCTAACAGTGAAATGCTAACTTACGGGCCATTCCCAACAATGCAGAGAAAGAAAATAGAGAAATATTGGAAAAGTAGTAACTTTATTATCTAGGTGATTTTTTTTCAGTCAGCACGCCCTACTCAAAACATCTTCCCGCAGCTATGCCATTCTCTCCTTGACTCCTCCGTCCTCCTCTCCTCCGTAACTCGTAAACCACTAAGTAGTTGAGGGGTCTAGGATAGTGTCAATGATTGTAGGTGAACAAATGAGTGTCCTCCTCCCATTAATTACCTACTTCAGCAGAGGATGCACAAGAGCATCCTCCCAGTGGCTAGCGTGGACAGTGGCATCATGCCCATATGGGGCACAAGGGTATGTGCCCCCTCAGATTTGTCAATTTTGTATTATTTTTCAGATGTTAAATTAATCACTAAACTTCATTTTTAGCCCACATTCTATCGTAATTATTTATAGAAAAGATCTGTCAGTGGTATTTTGCGGAGTGGGCACACTGACTGGACCAGGCAACGATTACCAGGCAAGGACTCGCAGGAGGTATGTTGTAAATTCATTTGATTAAGTTATGTAGCCTATTGATTCCTTCTTAATCAAAAAATAAAACCAAAATGTTTTGTTGTTTCTCTGCAATACTATCCACCTAGCAATTTCATTAATTTGACTTTATCTAGCTAGCTAGATAGGTTCGCTATCTCCCAACCTCATAACCAGAAAAATTGTGCACTCTCTTTGTAGACTTTGCAGTGTCTATTAATTGTCCAAACGCACAGTCAATTTCCCACTCTGTATTGCAATAAAATGTTCACAAATGCTCACAAACTGTTAGGGCAACCATAGTCCCAACAGCATTCCCAACCCCTTACCATTGCTACACCTGGCTATCAGCAGAGCCTTGTCTGGCAGCAAAACAGTTCATTTAGCCTCATTTACTGCCTTTAAAAAAACATAGCTGATATGGCTGACTTTCTTGAACAAATGTGTTTAATCGTGACAATTGAGATGTACAAACCATGGCATAAAGGGACGACGAGCGGAATAGAGGCAATCTATAATTTTGATGAAGACATTAATGAGCGAGCTAGGACGGATGTAGTCTATATCACTATTTGTTCAGCACTTTTGAAATGTACAGCGACAGAATTCAGAACATGGGCCGTTCCTACAGTATTATCTCTGTACACCAAGTCAGAAACGTAGGATAAATAAAGGGGGTATAATAGCAGACAATGAAAGCTCTTACAATATTTGATGACATTTCTCTAAAACAGGCTATATGTGCACCACCAAGTCAGAACGTTAGGCCACGTTATGAGGGGAATAGGGACCAAATTATTAGGGTGAGGCACATGGGCTACTAACAGCTTACTACACAACATACACTTAGAATTACTCTCTTAGCTATAGTATACATATCTCCCTGGTATATTACATAATTTATGCAGCAGCATACAATACATTTTTGGACTCACCTTGTTGTGCTGTGCTCACTTGAACAGGAAGTCATGGGCAAGTTTTGTCATCAAACTTTGTGGTCAAAGTCTGGGATTCTCTGGATTTATGGTGCTTTCAAGACAATTGGCAACTCTGAAAAAAATTACTTTGAATCATGACGTCAGTGATCTTCAGGTCAGAGCTCAAGAAAGAGGCCCAAATTCCCAACTTGGAATTCCGAGTTGGATAACCATTCAAAACGTATTTTCCCAGTTGGAGCTCATTTTTTACAGAGTTCCCAGTTGTCTTGAACTCACTGAAGTCTGAGATTTCCCAGTTCCGAGTTTCCAGTTGTTTTGAATGCGGCAGAAATCATGCTGGATTGACAGGATGGCCAATGTTGAATGTTTACCCATTTAAGCTTGGAAAAGAGACCCTTAAACCCAGACTTGGACCACACACCCACACACCCACTCTAATGCTTGCTTGCAGTCAGCCGCTAATTCCTTCCAAAACACTCATTGTTGAATATAAGATTTCCAACTTGTTGTGTAATGTTTATGTGCAACGGCCGATAAGCACTGATATGTTTTCTCTATAAATTATCTTCATAATTTATCTTCATATGACAAGGATTGAAAAGGATTTGCCAGTAGATTGTCGGCTTGATTCATAATGATGACTGCTAGCTTGCTAGCTAAGATTCTGAAAGTATGATGTTGACATGATCTGTCCAATCAAAGCTACAGTAGATATAATGTGATATTGTGTCCAATGACCTTGAGCCTTCATGGATGGGCACTTCTAAAGGAATTCTATGGCAGCACCCAAGTAGCTTGAATTTTCAAGCTCTCCACGTAGGTTCAAACTCTCTTTCATATCGTCTGAGATCCCCAAGGACTGGAAAGCTGCTGCGGTCATCCCCCTCTTCAAAGGGGGAGACACCCTGGACCCAAACTGTTACAGACCTATATCCATCCTGCCCTGCCTATCTAAGGTCTTCGAAAGCCAAGTCAACAAACAGATCACTGACCATCTCGAATCCCACCGTACCTTCTCCGCTGTGCAATCTGGTTTCCGAGCCGGTCACGGGTGCACCTCAGCCGAGCTCAAGGTACTAAACGATATCACAACAGCCATCGATAAAAGACAGTACTGTGCAGCCGTCTTCATCGACCTGGCCAATGCTTTCGACTCTGTCAATCACCATATTCTTATCGGCAGACTCAATAGCCTCAGTTTTTCTAATGACTGCCTTGCCTGGTTCACCAACTACTTTGCAGACAGAGTTCAGTGTGTCAATCGGAGAGCATGTTGTCCGGTCCTCTGGCAGTCTCTATGGGGGTGCCACAGGGTTCAATTCTCGGGCCGACTCTTTTCTCTGTATATATCAATGATGTTGCTCTTGCTGCGGGCGATTCCCTGATCCACCTCTACGCAGACGACACCATTCTGTATACTTCTGACCCTTCCTTGGACACTATGCTATCTAAACTCCAAACGAGCTTCAATGCCATACAACACTCCTTCCGTGGCCTCCAACTGCTCTGAAACGCTAGTAAAACCAAATGCATGCTTTTCAACCTTTCGGTGCCTGCACCCGCATGCCCGACAAGCATCACCACCCTGGATGGTTCCGACCTAGAATATGTGGACATCTATAAGTACCTAGGTGTCTGGCTAGACTGTAAACTCTCCTTCCAGACTCATATCAAACATCTCCAATCCAAAATCAAATCTAGAATCGGCTTTCTATTTTGCAACAAAGCCTCCTTCACTCACGCAGCCAAACTTACCCTAGTAAAACTGACTATCCTACCGATCCTCGACTTTGGCGATGTCATCTACAAAATGGCTTCCAACACTCTACTCAGCAAACTGGATGCAGTTTATCACAGTGCCATCCGCTTTGTTACTAAAGCACCTTATACCACCCACCACTGCGACCTGTATGCTCCAGTCGGCTGGCCCTCGCTACATATTTGTCGCCAGACCCACTGGCTCCAGGTCATCTACAAGTCTAGGCTAGGTAAAGCTCCGCCTTATCTCAGTACACTGGTCACGATGGCAACACCCACCCGTAGCACACGCTCCAGCAGGTGTATCTCACTGATCATCCCTAAAGCCAACACCTCATTTGGCCGCCTTTCCTTCCAGTTCTCTGCTGCCTGTGACTGGAATGAATTGCAAAAATCGTTGAAGTTGGAGACTTTTATTTCCCTCACCAACTTTAAACATCTGCAATGTGAGCAGCTAACCGATTACTGCAGCTGTACATAGTCCACCGGTAAATAGCCCACCCAATTTACCTACCTCATCCCCATACTGTTTCTATTTATTTACTTTTCTGCTCTTTTGCACACCAGTATCTCTACTTGCACATGACCATCTGATCATTTATCACTCCAGTGTTAATCTACCAAAATTGTAATTATTCGCCTACCTCCTCATGCCTTTTGCACACAATGTATATAGACTCCTTTTTTCTTTTTTTTCTACTGTGTTATTGACTTGTTTATTGTTTACTCCATGTGTAACTCTGTGTAGCTGTCTGTTCCCACTGCTATGCTTTATCTTGGCCAGGTCGCAGTTGTAAATGAGAACTTGTTCTCAACTAGCCTACCTGGTTAAATAAAGCTGAAATAAAAAAATAAAAAATGTAAAAAATTACAAAATTGGCAGAAGCAAATCAGTCGGAGCAACAGCATCACAACACTCCAGCCAAAGGCAAAAGCGAATAGCGCACTTGTCACACAAAATCATGTACAACAATACAATACCACGGGTTCAAAAGAATACCCGGAAAAAAACAGCCTTACGCGTCACACAATAAACGTAACGAACAATTACACACACAGACATGGGGGGGAACAGAGGATAATATACACGTAGAGTGATGAAGGGACGTAAACCAGGTGTGCAGGAAAGCAAAATGTTTTGACATTTTTCAGGTGATGTAATGCACACAGGCCAAGGCCCAGACAAAATACATGTGTTAAAGCACTGTGCTGAACAATTGCCTGGTGTTTTTACAGACCTTTTCCAAATGCAAATTAAATACTTAAAAATCATACAATGTGATTTTCTGGATTTTTGTTTTAGATTCCGTCTCTCGCAGTTGAAGTGTACCTATGATAAAAATTACTGTAACGGCTTTCTTCCTGGGAAGGAGAGGCGGACCAAAACGCAGCGTGGTTATAGTTCATGGTAATTTAATAAGGTAACTCAAACATGAACAGGATACAAAACCAATAAACGTGAAAAACGAAACAGCCCTATTTGGTGCAGAAAACACAAAGACAGGAAACAACCACCCACAAAACCCAACACAAAACAGGCTACCTAAATATGGTTCCCAATCACAGACAATGACTAACACCTGCCTCTGATTGAGAACCATATCAGGCCAAACATAGAAATAGACAATCTAGACACACAACATAGAATGCCCACCCAGCTCACATCCTGACCAACACTAAAACAAGGAAAACACACAAGAACTATGGTCAGAACGTGACAATTACAGACCTCTACATGCTTTCTAAGTAGGAAAGCCTCCAAAATCGGCAGTGTATCAAATACTTGTTCTCCCCACTGTACATATAAATATATGGGTGAGCGATAGCTGTGTGGCATAGGCAAGATGCAGTAGATGGTATAGAGCATTATATATATATGAGATGCGTAATGAAGGATATGTAAACATTATTAAAGTGGCCTTATTGAAAGTGACTAATGATAGGCATAGGCTGTAGGTGTCCTGGAGGGCAGATAGTTTACACCCGGTAATGTGTTGTGCAGACTGCACTACCCTCTGGAGAGTCTTGCGGTTGAGGGCGGTGCAGTTGCCATACCAGGCGGTGATTCAGCCCAACAGGATGCTCTCAATTGTGCATCTGTAAAAGTTTGATTAATGAATGATTAATAAAATTCGGGGGCATATTTCTTGGTAATCCCAAAAATATTGCTATCAGGTTGTAAATCACAGATGGCCTGGTACATTGTTTGCTGCCTGCATTCAGGTTACACTGTTTCAATTTCATTTACAGAATATTCTGGACAAAAATGTCAATACAATCAAACTAGCCAGGGCAATGATCACAAGTCAGTCATAATGTGGCTAATAGGCTAGCATATCTATTTATGTAGCAAGCTAAAAACAGCATAATGTTAGCTAGCTAGCTAATAGGAGGATATCATGTCATACCATTGGAGGAGTGGGTGAGGATTCGACGCAAGTACACAGGACACAGAGCGGAGTGCCTCGTAAGGATCCACAGAATGCGAGTGGGAAAACTGCCATCACCGTCAATATTACTTACCAAAGTGCAATCATTGGACATTAAATTAGATGAGGTACAATCACGAATATACTACCAACGGGACATAAAAAACTGTAACATCTTATGTTTCACGGAATCGTGTCTGAATGGCGACATTGATATTCGGCTAGCGGGATATACGCTGCACCGGCTAGATAGAACAGCACACTCCGGTAAAATGAGGGGCGGCGGTCTGTGCATATTTGTAAACAACAGCTGGTGCACGAAATGTAAGGATGTCTCTAGATTGCAGTACTTAAAAAAAATAAAAATATATATTTTTAGGAGCTACTATCTTGTCTCATCGCTACAACTCCCTTACGGGCTCGGGAGAGACCAAGGTTGAAAGTCATGCGTCCTCCGATACACAACCCAACCAAGCCGCACTGCTTCTTAACACAGCACGCATCCAACCCGGAAGCCAGCCGCACCAATGTGTCGGAGGAAACACTGTGCACCTGGCAACCTTGTGTTAGCGCGCACTGCGCCCAGCCCGCCACAGGAGTCGCTGGTGCGCGATGAGACAAGGACATCCCTACCGGCCAACCCCTCCCTAACCCGGACGACGCTAAGCCAATTGTGCGTCGCCCCACAGACCTCCCGGTCACGGCCGGTTACGACAGAGCCTGAGCGCGAACCCAGAGTCTCTGGTGGCACAGCTGGCGCTGAAGTACAGCGCCCTTAACCACTGTGCCACCCGGGAGGCCTACAGTACCTTATGATAAACTGCAGACCACACTATTTGCCAAGAGAGTTTTCATCTATACTTTTCTTGGCTGTTTATTTACCACCGTAGACGGATGCTGGCACTAAGACCGCACTCAGTCAGCTGTATAAGGAAATAAGCAAACAGGAAACCGCTCACCCAGAGGCATCGCCCCTAGTGGCCGGAGACTTTAATGCAGGGAAACTTAAATCAGTTCTGCCTAATTTCTATCAACATGTTAAATGTGCAACCAGAGAGAAAAAAAATCTGGATCACCAGTACTCCACACACAGAGACACATACAAAGCTCTCCCTCGCCCCTCCATTTGGTAATATGACCACAATTATATCCTCCTGATTCCTGCTTGCAAGCAAACATTAAAGCAGGAAGCACCAGTGACTCGGTCTATAAAGAAATTGGTCAGATGAAGCTGATGTTAAACTACAGGACTGTTTTGCTATCACAGACTGGAACATGTTCTGGGATTTTTCCGATGGCATTGAGGAGTACACCACATCAGTCACTGGGTTTATCAATAAGTACATTGAGGACGTCATCACCACAGTGACTGTACGTACATACCCCAACCCGAAGCCATGGATGATAGGCAACATTCGCACTGAGCTAAAGGCTAGAGCTGCCGCTTTCAAGGTGCGGGACTCTAACCCGGAAGCTTATGAGAAATCCTGCTATGCCCACCGACGAACCATCAAACAGGCAAAGCATCAATACAGGGCTAAGATTGAATTGTACTACACCGGCTCCGACGCTCGTCTTATGTGACAGGGCTTGCAAACTATTATAGACTATAAAGGGAAGCACAGCCACAAGCTGCCCAGTGACACGAGCCTACCAGATGAGCTAAATCAATTCTATGCTCGTTTCGAGGCAAGCAACACTGAGGCATGCATGAGAGCATCAGCTGTTCCGGACGACTGTGTGATCACGCTCTCCATGGCCGACGTGAGTAAGACCTTTGAACAGGTCAACATTACCAAGGCTGCTGGGCCAGACGGATTACGGATTACGGATTACGTATAGCGTATATCCTTCCTGTTTGGCCCTGTCCGGGGGTGTCCTCGGATGGGGCCACAGTGTCTCCTGACCCCTCCTGTCTCAGCCTCCAGTATTTATGTTGCAGTAGTTTATGTGTCGGGGGGCTGGGGTCAGTTTGTTATATCTGGAGTACTTCTCCTGTCCTATTCGGTGTCCTGTGTGAATCTAAGTGTGCGTTCTCTAATTCTCTCCTTCTCTCTTTCTTTCTCTCTCTCGGAAGGACCTGAGCCCTAGGACCATGCCCCAGGACTACCTGACATGATGAATCCTTGCTGTCCCCAGTCCACCTGGCCATGCTGCTGTTCCAGTTTCAACTGACCTGAGCCCTAGGACCATGCCCCAGGACTACCTGACATGATGACTCCTTGCTGTCCCCAGTCCACCTGGCCATGCTGCTGTTCCAGTTTCAACTTCCACCTGACTGTGCTGCTGCTCCAGTTTCAACTGTTCTGCCTTATTATTATTCGACCATGCTGGTCATTTATGAACATTTGAACATCTTGGCCATTATACTGTTATAATCTCCACCCGGCACAGCCAGAAGAGGACTGGCCACCCCACATCTCCTGACCCCTCCTGTCTCAGCCTCCAGTATTTATGCTGCAGTAGTTTATGTGTCGGGGGGCTGGGGTCAGTTTGTTATATCTGGAGTACTTCTCCTGTCCTATTCGGTGTCCTGTGTGAATCTAAGTGTGCGTTCTCTAATTCTCTCCTTCTCTCTTTCTTTCTCTCTCTCGGAGGACCTGAGCCCTAGGACCATGCCCCAGGACTACCTGACATGATGACTCCTTGCTGTCCCCAGTCCACCTGGCCATGCTGCTGTTCCAGTTTCAACTGACCTGAGCCCTAGGACCATGCCCCAGGACTACCTGACATGATGACTCCTTGCTGTCCCCAGTCTACCTGGCCATGCTGCTGTTCCAGTTTCAACTTCCACCTGACTGTGCTGCTGCTCTAGTTTCAACTGTTCTGCCTTATTATTATTCGACCATGCTGGTCATTTATGAACATTGAACATCTTGACCATGTTCTGTTATAATCTCCACCCGGCACAGCCAGAAGAGGACTGGCCACCCCACATAGCCTGGTTCCTCTCTAGGTTTCTTCCTATGTATTGGCCTTTCTAGGGAGTTTTTCCTAGCCACCGTGCTTCTCCACCTGCATTGCTTGCTGTTTGGGGTTTTAGGCTGGGTTTCTGTACAGCACTTTGAGATATCAGCTGATGTACGAAGGGCTATATAAATAAATTTGATTTGATTTGATTTGACATAGCCTGGTTCCTCTCTAGGTTTCTTCCTAGGTTTTGGCCTTTCTAGGGAGTTTTTCCTAGCCACCGTGCTTCTGCACCTGCATTGCTTGCTGTTTGGGGTTTTAGGCTGGGTTTCTGTACAGCACTTTGAGATATCAGCTGATGTACGAAGGGCTATATAAATAAATTTGATTTGATTTGATTACCAGGACGTGTGCTCCGGGCATGTGCTGACCAACTGACAGGTGTCTTCACGGACATTTTCAACATGCCCCTGATTGAGTCTGTAATACCAACATGTTTCAAGCAGACCACCATAGTCCCAGTGCCCAAGAACACGAAAGCAACTTGCTCTAATGACTACAGACCCGTAGCACTCACGTCCGTAGCCATGAAGTGCTTTGAAAGGCTGGTAATGGCTCACATCAACACCATTATCCCAGGAACCCTAGACCCACTCCAATTTGCATACCGCCCAAACAGATCCACAGATGGTGCAATCTCTATTGCATTCCACACTGTCCTTTCCCACCTGGACAAAAGGAACACCTATGTGAGAATGCTATTCATTGACTCCAGCTCAGCGTTCAACAGCAAAAGGAGAACCGAGCACGCCCTCATTCTCATCGACGGGGCTGTGGTGGAGCAGGTTGAGAGCTCCAAGTTCCTTGGTGTCCACATCACCAACAAACTAGAATGATCCAAACACACCAAGACAGTCGTGAAGAGGGCACGGCAAAACCTATTCCCCCTGAGGAAACTATAAAGATTTGGCATGGGCCCTCAGATCCTCAAAAGGGTCTACAGCTGCAACATCGAGAGCATCATTGCCTGGTACTGCAAATGCTCGGCCTCCGACCACAAGGCACCACAGAGGGTAGGGCGTACGGCCCAGTACATCACTGGGGCTAAGCTGCCTGCCATCCAGGACCTCTACACCAGGCGGTGTCAGAGGAAGGCCCTAAAAATGGTCAAAGACCCCAGCCACCCCAGTCATAGAGAGAAATTCCTACTGCCGCATGGCAAGCGGTACCAGAGCACCAAGTCTGGACCAAAAGGCTTCTCAACAGTTTTTACCCCCAAGCCATAAGACTCCTGAACAGGTAATCAAATGGCTACCGTTTTACTAGGAAGGAAGTACAGTGGGGCAAAAAAGTATTGTCAGCCACCAATTGTGGCTGCCTAAATTGTGTAATATTTATGTCCAATGAGCACCGATGCACTATCATTTCTCTTAATTTGACAAGGATTAGAAAGGATTTGCCAGTAGATTGTCGACTTGATTCATGACTGCTAGATCAGATGTTGAAAGTATGTTGACATTCCAATCAAAGCTACTGTAGATAAAATTATGTAAAATCACGTTATCCGTGGCCAATGACCTTGAGCCTTCTCGGATGGACACTTCTAATGTAACTATGGCAGCACCAAAGGTGCTTTAATTTTCAAGGTCTCTCCTCCCCACAAGTGACAGAACAGGGATAATCATGGTGCAACTAGAGAACATTACCGACACGCACTACATATTTCCGCTGGCTACCCCACCACAAAAGCACTGAGCTAGGCTGAAACACCTGCGTTTTGGATCTGCCTTACTCAAGAAAGCAAAAGAGACGTCTGTATGCAGCTTATTTAAAATGTTTTTTTACAAACTGACACATTAATGCCAAACATACAAGCCCAAAAAACAAATTGAACATGACCAATCTACAGCATTGTTTCAAACCCATTGAGGTCAATTAGTATTAAATTCCCACCAAACTCAGTTTAAGATGTTTTTTTTGTTGCATTGAATGCATCTCAATCCACCACATCTGCCTGTGTGTAAGGTGTCAGTCTAAAAAGTTTTGCATCCCTTTGGCTGAGAGCCAACCAACCAGACCCAGTGTCCAGAAACTAGTGTTAGTTCAAATATATACTTTATTGCCAGCCTTCCCCTGAACATCTTTGTAGGCTAGTTAGTAAATGGACTGGTCACAGGTCAATGTAGCTAGGGTAAAGTAAATCTAATTAAAGCAGCCTGCAAGTGAGTCAACTGTCAGGAAACTGAACTGTTTTGGCCACAAGGAATGCAAGAAAGGTCCTAGTTGACATAGCATAAATGCTACAACTGGCCGAAGGTGAACATTCCTATACCCCATTCTAAAATAAGAATTTAATTTGTGGCACATCACACCTAGTCTACATTAAGGAAATCCCTGGGTTTAGCCATGTGATCAATAAAGGGGCTGGACACAAGTGGAACAGAGCAAATTACTTGTCAGGTCAAGCTTTAGAATTTAGAGACAGGAGAAGAAACATCATGTTAAAATATTTTTATTTTACAAGAATATTGTCACAAGTATCCTACATTTTAAAGGTTAATTGAACCTGGCCTTAAAAACAAATCTAAGCATATCACATCATGATTTATACAATTAAATCTCACATGCTAACCCATACAATGCCATATTCTAGAAATAAATCACAAGTGTACATCAAGCCTGTGCCACATTCATTTATACCTTATTTTCAAAGTGCCTCAACCAACATTTCTTTACATATGTTAACTTCTTAACAAATTACTAAACTACCCCCTGGTGTCTACACAGGAACAGCGGGACCAAACGGTTCAAAGAGCAGAGTTCCGTACAGTACATACTCATCATGGACTGCCTCCATGGAGAGGACCGTACAGTTCGGCCTATGGGCATGGGGCCAGTGTGCGAGGTGTGAAGGCCTACTGGTTTGAAGGTGTGAGGGCAAATAACAACTCCCATCAGTGAAGTAGAAATGAGTTCTCGTCCAGCACGGAACTCCACCGAATCTCTTCGGTTAGGAGCGCACATGACTGCCTTTCTGAAAAGTATATACAAAATGTGCTCTTAGTAAAAATGTTTGCCCCATCTCGGCCGCTGATGTTCAAGTCTTGCCGGTGTCGATTCACTGCGCAACATCCCTCTAGAAGCACCCCTGTAGTGATCCCCCCACCATGATGGGTATGATGAGCGCAACCGAGCTGGACTGCAAGGATGCACTGGCTCCTTTGGGAATGTTGTTCTTGGTGACATCGGGCATCTTGGTCATGTTGGAACTCGCACCGCCAGCTCTGGTCGTAGCATTCATGGCAGGGGACTGTGTGGTAGTGTTTTGCGCGTGGACCTAAAACGGGAGAGCAGAGGGGCTTGTCACATGTGAAACAGGTAAACCTGAAACATTTGACGAATCGGGACAATTATCAATAAGACTTCACTTTCGTACGACTAATTTTTCAAAGGGTAAACGTTCAGCTAGGCACACGGAGTAGCCTAGGCAGTAAAAACACAATAGCTCTATGGAAATATAGCCCAACAATGTGCACCTTAATTAAGACATGTTGTAAGTGCCATCACCTTGTGGACAACGGTTTCCATAGCCTATAGGATAATGGGCAACGTCCTGCATTTTAATTGCGCAGGGTAGGATTTTTAAAAATACCGTCGCGCTTAAATTACAATTAGCCAGCCTACGCATGACGTGGTAACTTTAGATCAACGACTCAGTAACCTATCTGAAGAGGCGTCACCGTTCCACATAGCGCTGGCACACTAGATTTTGCCAACATGTTGTCAATCATACTGACTGAAAACATCTGAGGTCAATTATACACGCCATCATTCGATTGTCAATGTCGAAAATCATACATTTATGGTAACAAATGCCTGATTAATAAGCCACAATGAAAGTTGAACCGGTCCTGTTGAAATACATTTGCTCTCCAGAATGGGTAGTCTAATTAAAATCTGGGTTAATCTGAAACAAAACATGGTAAAAAAGTAAATTAGAAGAAAAGGTCTACCTGTGATGAAAAATGCATGGCAAGGAGAAGAAATCCAATGTAAGCCATCAACATTTTAGTCATCTTGTTATCGGTTTCTTAACAACAACAATTGCGCGTAATGTAGCTATCCTACCTCAGGCTTTTCTCAAGATAAATGACTGGAGGACAAACCCGGGGGAATTTATACCACCACCGATTGTGACGTTGGGCAACACTGCTCATCTCCCAAACCACCTGTTCAGCCTTCCAATCAAATGGAAACCTACAGTTTATCAGAAACATCCCAGAAACGACACCTCTGAGACCTCTTCTTATACGTTTTTGGGGTGTGACTGTCAGCAATACAAATAGCCTTTGTGTTTATAATCATTGTCTTTTGATATGAATTCACTGGTTTACAATTTGAAGAGTTTGAGACAATTATTCTCTCTACCTTCCTCTTCAGAGAAGGTTGATTCCATGAGCACGATGGGGACATTTTTCGAACAATAATAATTATACAGTTAGTCTAGTTTATGTTGTTCAAAATATATTTATGGGGATATTTTGCCTGGTAAATGGCAAAGAAAAGTTTTACAGATAAGCAGCTCTTATAGCGACCTCATGCGGTAAATATAAGCTTTTAACCACAACGCAATTCGGTTCATATGTCCATTCCCCGTCCGTAGTAGTAGACCTATTGGTCTTACATGGAAGCTATAATTCACCTGCGGTGACTAAGGTCAACTGAATACTCGAAAATTACATATCCTAAAGAAAATATGTGTGCTTGCTAGCTTGTCTTGAAGTAATATGGTTGATAGAAAGGATAGCTGGAACAGGTGAAAGTTGGTTGGGTGTCTCTAGCTTGAATGGTTCTAGAGTTAGGCCTATAATATTACTGTTGGTGGGTTATTTATGGTAATTCATGAAAATGTAAATAGTTGTCATTTATAAAGTTTTGAAAATGTTGAAGTTGTTTTAATGTTTGTAGCTGAAATGGTGAAAGAGCAGTAGCATTTAAAATGTCTATCACTGTGTTCTTATGGTTGGCATTGGGAGATTCTCTATTGGTCTAAAGCCCATCGTCCATAGCCACAGGAAGTAGGGGTGCTGGTGCTGCGGTGGAGATGGAGTTGAAATCAAATCAAATTTTATTCATCACATGCTTCGTAAACAACAAGTGTAAGCTAACAGTGAAATGCTAACTTACGGGCCATTCCCAACAATGCAGAGAAAGAAAATAGAGAAATATTGGAAAAGTAGTAACTTTATTATCAAGGTGATTTTTTTTCAGTCAGCACGCCCTACTCAAAACATCTTCCCGCAGCTATGCCATTCTCTCCTTGACTCCTCCGTCCTCCTCTCCTCCGTAACTCGTAAACCACTAAGTAGTTGAGGGGTCTAGGATAGTGTCAATGATTGTAGGTGAACAAATGAGTGTCCTCCTCCCATTAATTACCTACTTCAGCAGAGGATGCACAAGAGCATCCTCCCAGTGGCTAGCGTGGACAGTGGCATCATGCCCATATGGGGCACAAGGGTATGTGCCCCCTCAGATTTGTCAATTTTGTATTATTTTTCAGATGTTAAATTAATCACTAAACTTCATTTTTAGCCCACATTCTATCGTAATTATTTATAGAAAAGATCTGTCAGTGGTATTTTGCGGAGTGGGCACACTGACTGGACCAGGCAACGATTACCAGGCAAGGACTCGCAGGAGGTATGTTGTAAATTCATTTGATTAAGTTATGTAGCCTATTGATTCCTTCTTAATCAAAAAATCTAACCAAAATGTTTTGTTGTTTCTCTGCAATACTATCCACCTAGCAATTTCATTAATTTGACTTTATCTAGCTAGCTAGATAGGTTCGCTATCTCCCAACCTCATAACCAGAAAAATTGTGCACTCTCTTTGTAGACTTTGCAGTGTCTATTAATTGTCCAAACGCACAGTCAATTTCCCACTCTGTATTGCAATAAAATGTTTACAAATGCTCACAAACTGTTAGGGCAACCATAGTCCCAACAGCATTCCCAACCCCTTACCATTGCTACACCTGGCTATCAGCAGAGCCTTGTCTGGCAGCAAAACAGTTCATTTAGCCTCATTTACTGCCTTTAAAAAAACATAGCTGATATGGCTGACTTTCTTGAACAAATGTGTTTAATCGTGACAATTGAGATGTACAAACCATGGCATAAAGGGACGACGAGCGGAATAGAGGCAATCTATAATTTCGATGAAGACATTAATGAGCGAGCTAGGACGGATGTAGTCTATATCACTATTTGTTCAGCACTTTTGAAATGTACAGCGACAGAATTCAGAACATGGGCCGTTCCTACAGTATTATCTCTGTACACCAAGTCAGAAACGTAGGATAAATAAAGGGGGTATAATAGCAGACAATGAAAGCTCTTACAATATTTGATGACATTTCTCTAAAACAGGCTATATGTGCACCACCAAGTCAGAACGTTAGGCTACGTTATGAGGGGAATAGGGACCAAATTATTAGGGTGAGGCACATGGGCTACTAACAGCTTACTACACAACATACACTTAGAATTACTCTCTTAGCTATAGTATACATATCTCCCTGGTATATTACATAATTTATGCAGCAGCATACAATAAATTTTTGGACTCACCTTGTTGTGCTGTGCTCACTTGAACAGGAAGTCATGGGCAAGTTTTGTCATCAAACTTTGTGGTCAAAGTCTGGGATTCTCTGGATTTATGGTGCTTTCAAGACAATTGGCAACTCTGAAAAAAATTACTTTGAATCATGACGTCAGTGATCTTCAGGTCAGAGCTCAAGAAAGAGGCCCAAATTCCCAACTTGGAATTCCGAGTTGGATAACCATTCAAAACGTATTTTCCCAGTTGGAGCTCATTTTTTACAGAGTTCCCAGTTGTCTTGAACTCACTGAAGTCTGAGATTTCCCAGTTCCGAGTTTCCAGTTGTTTTGAATGCGGCAGAAATCATGCTGGATTGACAGGATGGCCAATGTTGAATGTTTACCCATTTAAGCTTGGAAAAGAGACCCTTAAACCCAGACTTGGACCACACACCCACACACCCACTCTAATGCTTGCTTGCAGTCAGCCGCTAATTCCTTCCAAAATCACTCATTGTTGAATATAAGATTTCCCACAACAAGTGGGACACAATCATGAAGTGGAATGACATTTATTGGATAGTTAAAACTTTTTTAACAAATCAAAAACGCAAAATTATTCAGCACCCTTAAGTTAATACTTTGTAGCGCCACCTTTTGCTGCGATTACAGCTGTAAGTCGCTTGGGGTATGTCTCTATCAGTTTTGCACATCGAGAGACTGACATTTTTTCCCATTCCTCCTTGCAAAACAGCTCGAGCTCAGTGAGGTTGGATGGAGAGCATTTGTGAACAGCAGTTTTCAGTTCTTTCCACAGATTCTCGATTGGATTCAGGTCTGGACTTTGACTTGGCCATTCTAACACCTGGATATGTTTATTTTTGAACCATTCCATTGTAGATTTTGCTTTATGTTTTGGATCATTGTCTTGTTGGAAGACAAATCTCCGTCCCAGTCTCAGGTCTTTTGCAGACTCCATCAGGTTGTCTTCCAGAATGGTCCTGTATTTGGCTCCATCCATCTTCCCATCAATTTGAACCATCTTCCCTGTCCCTGCTGAAGAAAAGCAGGACCAAACCATGATGCTGCCACCACCATGTTTGACAGTGGGGATGGTGTGTTCAGGGTGATGAGCTGTGTTGCTTTTACGCCAAACATAACGTTTTGCATTGTTGCCAAAAAGTTCAATTTTGGTTTCATCTGACCAGAGCACCTTCTTCCAGATGTTTGGTGTGTCTCCCAGGTGGCTTGTGGCAAACTTTAAATGACACGTTTTATGGATATGTTTAAGAAATGGCTTTCTTCTTGCCACTCTTCCATAAAGGCCAGATTTGTGCAATATACGACTGATTGTTGTCCTATGGACAGAGTCTCCCACCTCAACTGTAGATCTCTGCAGTTCATCCAGAGTGATCATGGGCCTCTTGGCTGCATCTCTGATCAGTCTTCTCCTTGTATGAGCTGAAAGTTTAGAGGGACGGCCAGGTCTTGGTAGATTTGCAGTGGTTTGATACTCCTTCCATTTCAATATTATCGCTTGCACAGTGCTCCTTGGGATGTTTAAAGCTTGGGAAATCTTTTTGTATCCAAATCCGGCTTTAAACTTCTTCACAACAGTATCTCGGACCTGCCTGGTGTGTTCCTTGTTCTTCATGATGCTCTCTGCGCTTTTAACGGACCTCTGAGACTATCACAGTGCAGGTGCATTTATACGGAGACTTGATTACACACAGATGGATTGTATTTATCATCATTAGTCATTTAGGTCAACATTGGATCATTCAGAGATCCTCACTGAACTTCTGGAGAGAGTTTGCTGCACTGAAAGTAAAGGGGCTGAATAATTTTGCACGCCCAATTTTTCCGTTTTTGATTTGTTAAAAAAGTTTGAAATATCCAATAAATGTCGTTCCACTTCATGATTGTGTCCCACTTGTTGTTGATTCTTCACAAAAAAATACAGTTTTATATCTTTATGTTTGAAGCCTGAAATGTGGCAAAAGGTCGCAAAGTTCAAGGGGGCCGAATACTTTCGCAAGGCACTGTAGGTTCAAACTCTCTTTCATATCGTCTGAGATCCCCAAGGACTGGAAAGCTGCTGCGGTCATCCCCCTCTTCAAAGGGGGAGACACCCTGGACCCAAACTGTTACAGACCTATATCCATCCTGCCCTGCCTATCTAAGGTCTTCGAAAGCCAAGTCAACAAACAGATCACTGACCATCTCGAATCCCACCGTACCTTCTCCGCTGTGCAATCTGGTTTCCGAGCCGGTCACGGGTGCACCTCAGCCGAGCTCAAGGTACTAAACGATATCACAACAGCCATCGATAAAAGACAGTACTGTGCAGCCGTCTTCATCGACCTGGCCAATGCTTTCGACTCTGTCAATCACCATATTCTTATCGGCAGACTCAATAGCCTCAGTTTTTCTAATGACTGCCTTGCCTGGTTCACCAACTACTTTGCAGACAGAGTTCAGTGTGTCAATCGGAGAGCATGTTGTCCGGTCCTCTGGCAGTCTCTATGGGGGTGCCACAGGGTTCAATTCTCGGGCTGACTCTTTTCTCTGTATATATCAATGATGTTGCTCTTGCTGCGGGCGATTCCCTGATCCACCTCTACGCAGACGACACCATTCTGTATACTTCTGACCCTTCCTTGGACACTATGCTATCTAACCTCCAAACGAGCTTCAATGCCATACAACACTCCTTCCGTGGCCTCCAACTGCTCTGAAACGCTAGTAAAACCAAATGCATGCTTTTCAACCTTTCGGTGCCTGCACCCGCATGCCCGACAAGCATCACCACCCTGGATGGTTCCGACCTAGAATATGTGGACATCTATAAGTACCTAGGTGTCTGGCTAGACTGTAAACTCTCCTTCCAGACTCATATCAAACATCTCCAATCCAAAATCAAATCTAGAATCGGCTTTCTATTTCGCAACAAAGCCTCCTTCACTCACGCAGCCAAACTTACCCTAGTAAAACTGACTATCCTACCGATCCTCGACTTTGGCGATGTCATCTACAAAATGGCTTCCAACACTCTACTCAGCAAACTGGATGCAGTTTATCACAGTGCCATCCGCTTTGTTACTAAAGCACCTTATACCACCCACCACTGCGACCTGTATGCTCCAGTCGGCTGGCCCTCGCTACATATTCGTCGCCAGACCCACTGGCTCCAGGTCATCTACAAGTCCATGCTAGGTAAAGCTCCGCCTTATCTCAGTACACTGGTCACGATGGCAACACCCACCCGTAGCACACGCTCCAGCAGGTGTATCTCACTGATCATCCCTAAAGCCAACACCTCATTTGGCCGCCTTTCCTTCCAGTTCTCTGCTGCCTGTGACTGGAATGAATTGCAAAAATCGTTGAAGTTGGAGACTTTTATTTCCCTCACCAACTTTAAACATCTGCTATGTGAGCAGCTAACCGATTACTGCAGCTGTACATAGTCCACCGGTAAATAGCCCACCCAATTTACCTACCTCATCCCCATACTGTTTCTATTTATTTACTTTTCTGCTCTTTTGCACACCAGTATCTCTACTTGCACATGACCATCTGATCATTTATCACTCCAGTGTTAATCTGCCAAAATTGTAATTATTCGCCTACCTCCTCATGCCTTTTGCACACAATGTATATAGACTCCTTTTTTCTTTTTTTTCTACTGTGTTATTGGCTTGTTTATTGTTTACTCCATGTGTAACTCTGTGTAGCTGTCTGTTCCCACTGCTATGCTTTATCTTGGCCAGGTCGCAGTTGTAAATGAGAACTTGTTCTCAACTAGCCTACCTGGTTAAATAAAGCTGAAATAAAAAATAAAAAATGTAAAAAATTACAAAATTGGCAGAAGCAAATCAGTCGGAGCAACAGCATCACAACACTCCAGCCAAAGGCAAAAGCGAATAGCGCACTTGTCACACAAAATCATGTACAACAATACAATACCACGGGTTCAAAAGAATACCCGGAAAAAAACAGCCTTACGCGTCACACAATAAACGTAACGAACAATTACACACACAGACATGGGGGGGAACAGAGGATAATATACACGTAGAGTGATGAAGGGACGTAAACCAGGTGTGCAGGAAAGCAAAATGTTTTGACATTTTTCAGGTGATGTAATGCACACAGGCCAAGGCCAAGGCCCAGACAAAATACATGTGTTAAAGCACTGTGCTGAACAATTGCCTGGTGTTTTTACAGACCTTTTCCAAATGCAAATTAATTTCTTAAAAATCATACAATGTGATTTTCTGGATTTTTGTTTTAGATTCCGTCTCTCGCAGTTGAAGTGTACCTATGATAAAAATGACTGTAACGGCTTTCTTCCTGGGAAGGAGAGGCGGACCAAAACGCAGCGTGGTTATAGTTCATGGTAATTTAATAAGGTAACTCAAACATGAACAGGATACAAAACCAATAAACGTGAAAAACGAAACAGCCCTATTTGGTGCAGAAAACACAAAGACAGGAAACAACCACCCACAAAACCCAACACAAAACAGGCTACCTAAATATGGTTCCCAATCACAGACAATGACTAACACCTGCCTCTGATTGAGAACCATATCAGGCCAAACATAGAAATAGACAATCTAGACACACAACATAGAATGCCCACCCAGCTCACGTCCTGACCAACACTAAAACAAGGAAAACACACAAGAACTATGGTCAGAACGTGACAATTACAGACCTCTACATGCTTTCTAAGTAGGAAAGCCTCCAAAATCGGCAGTGTATCAAATACTTGTTTTCCCCACTGTACATATAAATATATGGGTGAGCGATAGCTGTGTGGCATAGGCAAGATGCAGTAGATGGTATAGAGCATTATATATATATGAGATGCGTAATGAAGGATATGTAAACATTATTAAAGTGGCCTTATTGAAAGTGACTAATGATAGGCATAGGCAACATGCAGTCAATGGTATAGAACAGTATATACATATGAAATGAGTAATGTAGGATATGTAAACATTATTAAAGTGGCCTGAATAATGATAGGCATAGGCAAGATACAGTCGATGGTATAGAACAGTTTAAACATATGAAATGAGTAATGTACGATATGAAAACATTATTAAAGTGGCGTTATTAAAGGTGACTAGTGATACCTTTATTTAGTCCATTTGTTAGTGGCCAGAGATTTGAGTCTGTATGTTGACAGCAGTCTCTCTATGTTAATGGTGGCTGTTTAACAGTCTGAAGGCCTTGAGATAGAAACAGTTTTTCAGTCTCTCGGTCCCAGCTTTGATGCACCTATACTGACCTCGCCTTCTGGATGATAGCGGGGTGAACAGGCAGTGTCTCGGGTGGTTGTTGTCCTTGATGATCTTTTAGGCCTTTGACATCGGGGCTGTAGGTGTCCTGGAGGGCAGATAGTTTACACCCGGTAATGTGTTGTGCAGACTGCACTACCCTCTGGAGAGCCTTGCGGTTGAGGGCGGTGCAGTTGCCATACCAGGCGGTGATTCAGCCCAACAGGATGCTCTCGATTGTGCATCTGTAAAAGTTTGATTAATGAATGATTCATATAATTCGGGGGCACGTTTCTTGGTAATCCCAAAAATATTGCTATCAGGTTGTAAATCACAGATGGCCTGGTACATTGTTTGCTGCCTCCATTCAGGTTACAATGTTTCAGTTTCAATTACAGAATATTGAATATATATTAGTCATAATGTGGCTAATAGGCTAGCATATCTATTTATGTAGCAAGCTAAAAACAGCATAATGTTAGCTAGCTAGCTAATAGGAGGATATCATGTCATACCATTGGAGGAGTGGGTGAGGATCCGACGCAAGTACACAGGACACAGAGCGGAGTGCCTAGTAAGGATCCGCAGAATGCGAGTGGGAAAGCTGCCATCACGTCAATATTACTCACCAAGGTGCAATCATTGGACATTAAATTAGATGAGGTACAATCACGAATATACTACCAACGGGACATAAAAAACTGTAACATCTTATGTTTCACGGAATCGTGTCTGATTGACGACATTGATATTCGGCTAGCGGGATATACGCTGCACCGGCTAGATAGAACAGCACACTCCGGTAAAATGAGGGGCGGCGGTCTGTGCATATTTGTAAACAACAGCTGGTGCACGAAATGCAAGGATGTCTCTAGATTGCCTAAAGTACAGTACTTTTTTTTCCCAATTTCGTGGTATCCAATTGTTTTTTTAGGAGCTACTATCTTGTCTCATCGCTACAACTCCCTTACGGGCTCGGGAGAGACGAAGGTTGAAAGTCATGCGTCCTCCGAGACACAACCCAACCAAGCCGCACTGCTTCTTAACATCCATCCAACCCGGAAACCAGCCACACCAATGTGTCGGAGGAAACACCGTGTACCTGGCAACCTTGTGTTAGCGCGCACTGCGCCCGGCCCGCCACAGGAGTCGCTGGTGCGTGATGAGACAAGGACATCCCTACCGGCCAACCCCTCCCTAACCCGGACGACGCTAAGCCAATTGTGAGTCGCCCCACAGACCTCCCGGTCGCGGCCGGTTACGACAGAGCCTGAGCGCGAACCCAGAGTCTCTGGTGGCACAGCTGGCGCTGCAGTACAGCGCTCTTAACCCCTGTGCCACCCGGGAGGCCTACAGTACCTTATGATAAACTGCAGACCACACTATTTGCCAAGAGAGTTTTCATCTATACTTTTCTTGGCTGTTTATTTACCACCGTAGACGGATGCTGGCACTAAGACCGCACTCAGTCAGCTGTATAAGGAAATAAGCAAACAGGAAACCGCTCACCCAGAGGCATCGCCCCTAGTGGCCGGAGACTTTAATGCAGGGAAACTTAAATCAGTTCTGCCTAATTTCTATCAAAATGTTAAATGTGCAACCAGAGAGAAAAAAAATCTAGATCACCAGTACTCCACACACAGAGACACATACAAAGCTCTCCCTCGCCCCTCCATTTGGTAATATGACCACAATTATATCCTCCTGATTCCTGCTTGCAAGCAAACATTAAAGCAGGAAGCACCAGTGACTCGGTCTATAAAGAAATTGGTCAGATGAAGCTGATGTTAAACTACAGGACTGTTTTGCTATCACAGACTGGAACATGTTCTGGGATTTTTCCGATGGCATTGAGGAGTACACCACATCAGTCACTGGGTTTATCAATAAGTACATTGAGGACGTCATCACCACAGTGACTGTACGTACATACCCCAACCCGAAGCCATGGATGATAGGCAACATTCGCACTGAGCTAAAGGCTAGAGCTGCCGCTTTCAAGGTGCGGGACTCTAACCCGGAAGCTTATGAGAAATCCTGCTATGCCCACCGACGAACCATCAAACAGGCAAAGCATCAATACAGGGCTAAGATTGAATTGTACTACACCGGCTCCGACGCTCGTTTTATGTGACAGGGCTTGCAAACTATTATAGACTATAAAGGGAAGCACAGCCACAAGCTGCCCAGTGACACGAGCCTACCAGATGAGCTAAATCAATTCTATGCTCGTTTCGAGGCAAGCAACACTGAGGCATGCATGAGAGCATCAGCTGTTCCGGACGACTGTGTGATCACGCTCTCCATGGCCGACGTGAGTAAGACCTTTGAACAGGTCAACATTACCAAGGCTGCTGGGCCAGACGGATTACGGATTACGGATTACGTATAGCGTATATCCTTCCTGTTTGGCCCTGTCCGGGGGTGTCCTCAGATGGGGCCACAGTGTCTCCTGACCCCTCCTGTCTCAGCCTCCAGTATTTATGTTGCAGTAGTTTATGTGTCGGGGGGCTGGGGTCAGTTTGTTATATCTGGAGTACTTCTCCTGTCCTATTCGGTGTCCTGTGTGAATCTAAGTGTGCGTTCTCTAATTCTCTCCTTCTCTCTTTCTTTCTCTCTCTCGGAAGGACCTGAGCCCTAGGACCATGCCCCAGGACTACCTGACATGATGAATCCTTGCTGTCCCCAGTCCACCTGGCCATGCTGCTGTTCCAGTTTCAACTGACCTGAGCCCTAGGACCATGCCCCAGGACTACCTGACATGATGACTCCTTGCTGTCCCCAGTCCACCTGGCCATGCTGCTGTTCCAGTTTCAACTTCCACCTGACTGTGCTGCTGCTCCAGTTTCAACTGTTCTGCCTTATTATTATTCGACCATGCTGGTCATTTATGAACATTTGAACATCTTGGCCATTATACTGTTATAATCTCCACCCGGCACAGCCAGAAGAGGACTGGCCACCCCACATAGCCTGGTTCCTCTCTAGGTTTCTTCCTAGGTTTTGGCCTTTCTAGGGAGTTTTTCCTAGCCACCGTGCTTCTGCACCTGCATTGCTTGCTGTTTGGGGTTTTAGGCTGGGTTTCTGTACAGCACTTTGAGATATCAGCTGATGTACGAAGGGCTATATAAATAAATTTGATTTGATTTGATTACCAGGACGTGTGCTCCGGGCATGTGCTGACCAACTGACAGGTGTCTTCACGGACATTTTCAACATGCCCCTGATTGAGTCTGTAATACCAACATGTTTCAAGCAGACCACCATAGTCCCAGTGCCCAAGAACACGAAAGCAACTTGCTCTAATGACTACAGACCCGTAGCACTCACGTCCGTAGCCATGAAGTGCTTTGAAAGGCTGGTAATGGCTCACATCAACACCATTATCCCAGGAACCCTAGACCCACTCCAATTTGCATACCGCCCAAACAGATCCACAGATGGTGCAATCTCTATTGCATTCCACACTGTCCTTTCCCACCTGGACAAAAGGAACACCTATGTGAGAATGCTATTCATTGACTCCAGCTCAGCGTTCAACAGCAAAAGGAGAACCGAGCACGCCCTCATTCTCATCGACGGGGCTGTGGTGGAGCAGGTTGAGAGCTCCAAGTTCCTTGGTGTCCACATCACCAACAAACTAGAATGATCCAAACACACCAAGACAGTCGTGAAGAGGGCACGGCAAAACCTATTCCCCCTGAGGAAACTATAAAGATTTGGCATGGGCCCTCAGATCCTCAAAAGGGTCTACAGCTGCAACATCGAGAGCATCATTGCCTGGTACTGCAAATGCTCGGCCTCCGACCACAAGGCACCACAGAGGGTAGGGCGTACGGCCCAGTACATCACTGGGGCTAAGCTGCCTGCCATCCAGGACCTCTACACCAGGCGGTGTCAGAGGAAGGCCCTAAAAATGGTCAAAGACCCCAGCCACCCCAGTCATAGAGAGAAATTCCTACTGCCGCATGGCAAGCGGTACCAGAGCACCAAGTCTGGACCAAAAGGCTTCTCAACAGTTTTTACCCCCAAGCCATAAGACTCCTGAACAGGTAATCAAACGGCTACCCGGACTATTTGCATTGTGTGTGTCCCCCGACCCCTCTTTTATGCTGCTGCTACTCTCTGTCTATTATATATGCATAGTCACTTTAACTATACATTAATGTACATACTACCTCAATTAGCCCGACTAACCAGTGCTCCCACACATTGGCTACCTGGACTATCTGCATTGTGTCCCGTGTCCCACCACCCCCTCTTTTTATCATATGCATAGTCACTTTAACCATACCTACATGTACATACTACCTCAATTAGCCTGACTAACCAGTGCCTGTATATAGCCTCGCTACTATATATAGCCTATAGCCTCGCTACTGTGTATAGCCTATAGCCTCACTACTGTTTTTTTCCACTGTCTTTTTTTACTGATGTTTTTATTTCTTTACTAATCTATTGTTCACCTAATACCTTTTTTTACTTACAAAATGCACTATTGGTTAGAAACTGTAAGTAAGCATTTCACTGTAAGGTCTACTACACCTGTTGTTTTTGGGGCACGTGACAAATAAACTTTGATTTGACTGACTTTTTCCCCTCGTATCGTTTTACTAGGAAGGAAGTACAGTGGGGCAAAAAAGTATTGTCAGCC
Organism: Oncorhynchus kisutch; assembly: GCF_002021735.2. Classification (NCBI taxonomy): domain Eukaryota; kingdom Metazoa; phylum Chordata; class Actinopteri; order Salmoniformes; family Salmonidae; genus Oncorhynchus; species Oncorhynchus kisutch. Next base: position 34,969,505 of record NC_034187.2, read on the forward strand.
ACCAATTGTGGCTGCCTAAATTGTGTAATATTTATGTCCAATGAGCACCGATGCACTATCATTTCTCTTAATTTGACAAGGATTAGAAAGGATTTGCCAGTAGATTGTCGACTTGATTCATGACTGCTAGATCAGATGAAAGTATGTTGACATTCCAATCAAAGCTACTGTAGATAAAATTATGTAAAATCACGTTATCCGTGGCCAATGACCTTGAGCCTTCTCGGATGGACACTTCTAATGTAACTATGGCAGCACCAAAGGTGCTTTAATTTTCAAGGTCTCTCCTCCCCACAAGTGACAGAACAGGGATAATCATGGTGCAACTAGAGAACATTACCGACACGCACTACATATTTCCGCTGGCTACCCCACCACAAAAGCACTGAGCTAGGCTGAAACACCTGCGTTTTGGATCTGCCTTAAGAAAGCAAAAGAGACTCTGTATGCAGCTTATTTAAAATGTTTTTTTACAAACTGACACATTAATGCCAAACATACAAGCCCAAAAAACGAATTGAACATGACCAATCTACAGCATTGTTTCAAACCCATTGAGGTCAATTAGTATTAAATTCCCAAACTCAGTTTAAGATGTTGTTGCATTGAATGCATCTCAATCCACCACATCTGCCTGTGTGTAAGGTGTCAGTCTAAAAAGTTTTGCATCCCTTTGGCTGAGAGCCAACCAACCAGACCCAGTGTCCAGAAACTAGTGTTAGTTCAAATATATACTTTAGAGCCAGCCTTCCCCTGAACATCTTTGTAGGCTAGTTAGTAAATGGACTGGTCACAGGTCAATGTAGCTAGGGTAAAGTAAATCTAATTAAAGCAGCCTGCAAGTGAGTCAACTGTCAGGAAACTGAACTGTTTTGGCCACAAGGAATGCAAGAAAGGTCCTAGTTGACATAGCATAAATGCTACAACTGGCCGAAGGTGAACATTCCTATACCCCATTCTAAAATAAGGATTTAATTTGTGGCACATCACACCTAGTCTACGTTAAGGAAATCCCTGGGTTTAGCCATGTGATCAATAAAGGGGCTGGACACAAGTGGAACAGAGCAAATTACTTGTCAGGTCAAGCTTTAGAATTTAGAGACAGGAGAAGAAACATGTTAAAATATTTTTATTATACAAGAAAATTGTCACAAGTATCCTACATTTTAAAGGTTAATTGAACCTGGCCTTAAAAACAAATCTAAGCATATCACATCATGATTTATACAATTAAATCTCACATGCTAACCCATACAATGCCATATTCTAGAAATAAATCACAAGTGTACATCAAGCCTGTGCCACATTCATTTATACCTTATTTTCAAAGTGCCTCAACCAACATTTCTTTAGATATGTTAACTTCTTAACAAATTACTAAACTACCCCCTGGTGTCTACACAGGAACAGCGGGACCAAACGGTTCAAAGAGCAGAGTTCCGTACAGTACATACTCATCATGGACTGCCTCCATGGAGAGGACCGTACAGTTCGGCCTATGGGCATGGGGCCAGTGTGCGAGGTGTGAAGGCCTACTGGTTTGAAGGTGTGAGGGCAAATAACAACTCCCATCAGTGAAGTAGAAATGAGTTCTCGTCCAGCACGGAACTCCACCGAATCTCTTCGGTTAGGAGCGCACATGACTGCCTTTCTGAAAAGTATATACAAAATGTGCTCTTAGTAAAAATGTTTGCCCCATCTCGGCCGCTGATGTTCAAGTCTTGCCGGTGTCGATTCACTGCGCAACATCCCTCTAGAAGCACCCCTGTAGTGATCCCCCCACCATGATGGGTATGATGAGCGCAACCGAGCTGGACTGCAAGGATGCACTGGCTCCTTTGGGAATGTTGTTCTTGGTGACATCGGGCATCTTGGTCATGTTGGAACTCGCACCGCCAGCTCTGGTCGTAGCATTCATGGCAGGGGACTGTGTGGTAGTGTTTTGCGCGTGGACCTAAAACGGGAGAGCAGAGGGGCTTGTCACATGTGAAACAGGTAAACCTGAAACATTTGACGAATCGGGACAATTATCAATAAGACTTCACTTTCGTACGACTAATTTTTCAAAGGGTAAACGTTCAGCTAGGCACACGGAGTAGCCTAGGCAGTAAAAACACAATAGCTCTATGGAAATATAGCCCAACAATGTGCACCTTAATTAAGACATGTTGTAAGTGCCATCACCTTGTGGACAACGGTTTCCATAGCCTATAGGATAATGGGCAACGTCCTGCATTTTAATTGCGCAGGGTAGGATTTTTAAAAATACCGTCGCGCTTAAATTACAATTAGCCAGCCTACGCATGACGTGGTAACTTTAGATCAACGACTCAGTAACCTATCTGAAGAGGCGTCACCGTTCCACATAGCGCTGGCACACTAGATTTTGCCAACATGTTGTCAATCATACTGACTGAAAACATCTGAGGTCAATTATACACGCCATCATTCGATTGTCAATGTCGAAAATCATACATTTATGGTAACAAATGCCTGATTAATAAGCCACAATGAAAGTTGAACCGGTCCTGTTGAAATACATTTGCTCTCCAGAATGGGTAGTCTAATTAAAATCTGGGTTAATCTGAAACAAAACATGGTAAAAAAGTAAATTAGAAGAAAAGGTCTACCTGTGATGAAAAATGCATGGCAAGGAGAAGAAATCCAATGTAAGCCATCAACATTTTAGTCATCTTGTTATCGGTTTCTTAACAACAACAATTGCGCGTAATGTAGCTATCCTACCTCAGGCTTTTCTCAAGATAAATGACTGGAGGACAAACCCGGGGGAATTTATACCACCACCGATTGTGACGTTGGGCAACACTGCTCATCTCCCAAACCACCTGTTCAGCCTTCCAATCAAATGGAAACCTACAGTTTATCAGAAACATCCCAGAAACGACACCTCTGAGACCTCTTCTTATACGTTTTTGGGGTGTGACTGTCAGCAATACAAATAGCCTTTGTGTTTATAATCATTGTCTTTTGATATGAATTCACTGGTTTACAATTTGAAGAGTTTGAGACAATTATTCTCTCTACCTTCCTCTTCAGAGAAGGTTGATTCCATGAGCACGATGGGGACATTTTTCGAACAATAATAATTATACAGTTAGTCTAGTTTATGTTGTTCAAAATATATTTATGGGGATATTTTGCCTGGTAAATGGCAAAGAAAAGTTTTACAGATAAGCAGCTCTTATAGCGACCTCATGCGGTAAATATAAGCTTTTAACCACAACGCAATTCGGTTCATATGTCCATTCCCCGTCCGTAGTAGTAGACCTATTGGTCTTACATGGAAGCTATAATTCACCTGCGGTGACTAAGGTCAACTGAATACTCGAAAATTACATATCCTAAAGAAAATATGTGTGCTTGCTAGCTTGTCTTGAAGTAATATGGTTGATAGAAAGGATAGCTGGAACAGGTGAAAGTTGGTTGGGTGTCTCTAGCTTGAATGGTTCTAGAGTTAGGCCTATAATATTACTGTTGGTGGGTTATTTATGGTAATTCATGAAAATGTAAATAGTTGTCATTTATAAAGTTTTGAAAATGTTGAAGTTGTTTTAATGTTTGTAGCTGAAATGGTGAAAGAGCAGTAGCATTTAAAATGTCTATCACTGTGTTCTTATGGTTGGCATTGGGAGATTCTCTATTGGTCTAAAGCCCATCGTCCATAGCCACAGGAAGTAGGGGTGCTGGTGCTGCGGTGGAGATGGAGTTGAAATCAAATCAAATTTTATTCATCACATGCTTCGTAAACAACAAGTGTAAGCTAACAGTGAAATGCTAACTTACGGGCCATTCCCAACAATGCAGAGAAAGAAAATAGAGAAATATTGGAAAAGTAGTAACTTTATTATCAAGGTGATTTTTTTTCAGTCAGCACGCCCTACTCAAAACATCTTCCCGCAGCTATGCCATTCTCTCCTTGACTCCTCCGTCCTCCTCTCCTCCGTAACTCGTAAACCACTAAGTAGTTGAGGGGTCTAGGATAGTGTCAATGATTGTAGGTGAACAAATGAGTGTCCTCCTCCCATTAATTACCTACTTCAGCAGAGGATGCACAAGAGCATCCTCCCAGTGGCTAGCGTGGACAGTGGCATCATGCCCATATGGGGCACAAGGGTATGTGCCCCCTCAGATTTGTCAATTTTGTATTATTTTTCAGATGTTAAATTAATCACTAAACTTCATTTTTAGCCCACATTCTATCGTAATTATTTATAGAAAAGATCTGTCAGTGGTATTTTGCGGAGTGGGCACACTGACTGGACCAGGCAACGATTACCAGGCAAGGACTCGCAGGAGGTATGTTGTAAATTCATTTGATTAAGTTATGTAGCCTATTGATTCCTTCTTAATCAAAAAATCTAACCAAAATGTTTTGTTGTTTCTCTGCAATACTATCCACCTAGCAATTTCATTAATTTGACTTTATCTAGCTAGCTAGATAGGTTCGCTATCTCCCAACCTCATAACCAGAAAAATTGTGCACTCTCTTTGTAGACTTTGCAGTGTCTATTAATTGTCCAAACGCACAGTCAATTTCCCACTCTGTATTGCAATAAAATGTTTACAAATGCTCACAAACTGTTAGGGCAACCATAGTCCCAACAGCATTCCCAACCCCTTACCATTGCTACACCTGGCTATCAGCAGAGCCTTGTCTGGCAGCAAAACAGTTCATTTAGCCTCATTTACTGCCTTTAAAAAAACATAGCTGATATGGCTGACTTTCTTGAACAAATGTGTTTAATCGTGACAATTGAGATGTACAAACCATGGCATAAAGGGACGACGAGCGGAATAGAGGCAATCTATAATTTCGATGAAGACATTAATGAGCGAGCTAGGACGGATGTAGTCTATATCACTATTTGTTCAGCACTTTTGAAATGTACAGCGACAGAATTCAGAACATGGGCCGTTCCTACAGTATTATCTCTGTACACCAAGTCAGAAACGTAGGATAAATAAAGGGGGTATAATAGCAGACAATGAAAGCTCTTACAATATTTGATGACATTTCTCTAAAACAGGCTATATGTGCACCACCAAGTCAGAACGTTAGGCTACGTTATGAGGGGAATAGGGACCAAATTATTAGGGTGAGGCACATGGGCTACTAACAGCTTACTACACAACATACACTTAGAATTACTCTCTTAGCTATAGTATACATATCTCCCTGGTATATTACATAATTTATGCAGCAGCATACAATAAATTTTTGGACTCACCTTGTTGTGCTGTGCTCACTTGAACAGGAAGTCATGGGCAAGTTTTGTCATCAAACTTTGTGGTCAAAGTCTGGGATTCTCTGGATTTATGGTGCTTTCAAGACAATTGGCAACTCTGAAAAAAATTACTTTGAATCATGACGTCAGTGATCTTCAGGTCAGAGCTCAAGAAAGAGGCCCAAATTCCCAACTTGGAATTCCGAGTTGGATAACCATTCAAAACGTATTTTCCCAGTTGGAGCTCATTTTTTACAGAGTTCCCAGTTGTCTTGAACTCACTGAAGTCTGAGATTTCCCAGTTCCGAGTTTCCAGTTGTTTTGAATGCGGCAGAAATCATGCTGGATTGACAGGATGGCCAATGTTGAATGTTTACCCATTTAAGCTTGGAAAAGAGACCCTTAAACCCAGACTTGGACCACACACCCACACACCCACTCTAATGCTTGCTTGCAGTCAGCCGCTAATTCCTTCCAAAATCACTCATTGTTGAATATAAGATTTCCCACAACAAGTGGGACACAATCATGAAGTGGAATGACATTTATTGGATAGTTAAAACTTTTTTAACAAATCAAAAACGCAAAATTATTCAGCACCCTTAAGTTAATACTTTGTAGCGCCACCTTTTGCTGCGATTACAGCTGTAAGTCGCTTGGGGTATGTCTCTATCAGTTTTGCACATCGAGAGACTGACATTTTTTCCCATTCCTCCTTGCAAAACAGCTCGAGCTCAGTGAGGTTGGATGGAGAGCATTTGTGAACAGCAGTTTTCAGTTCTTTCCACAGATTCTCGATTGGATTCAGGTCTGGACTTTGACTTGGCCATTCTAACACCTGGATATGTTTATTTTTGAACCATTCCATTGTAGATTTTGCTTTATGTTTTGGATCATTGTCTTGTTGGAAGACAAATCTCCGTCCCAGTCTCAGGTCTTTTGCAGACTCCATCAGGTTGTCTTCCAGAATGGTCCTGTATTTGGCTCCATCCATCTTCCCATCAATTTGAACCATCTTCCCTGTCCCTGCTGAAGAAAAGCAGGACCAAACCATGATGCTGCCACCACCATGTTTGACAGTGGGGATGGTGTGTTCAGGGTGATGAGCTGTGTTGCTTTTACGCCAAACATAACGTTTTGCATTGTTGCCAAAAAGTTCAATTTTGGTTTCATCTGACCAGAGCACCTTCTTCCAGATGTTTGGTGTGTCTCCCAGGTGGCTTGTGGCAAACTTTAAATGACACGTTTTATGGATATGTTTAAGAAATGGCTTTCTTCTTGCCACTCTTCCATAAAGGCCAGATTTGTGCAATATACGACTGATTGTTGTCCTATGGACAGAGTCTCCCACCTCAACTGTAGATCTCTGCAGTTCATCCAGAGTGATCATGGGCCTCTTGGCTGCATCTCTGATCAGTCTTCTCCTTGTATGAGCTGAAAGTTTAGAGGGACGGCCAGGTCTTGGTAGATTTGCAGTGGTTTGATACTCCTTCCATTTCAATATTATCGCTTGCACAGTGCTCCTTGGGATGTTTAAAGCTTGGGAAATCTTTTTGTATCCAAATCCGGCTTTAAACTTCTTCACAACAGTATCTCGGACCTGCCTGGTGTGTTCCTTGTTCTTCATGATGCTCTCTGCGCTTTTAACGGACCTCTGAGACTATCACAGTGCAGGTGCATTTATACGGAGACTTGATTACACACAGATGGATTGTATTTATCATCATTAGTCATTTAGGTCAACATTGGATCATTCAGAGATCCTCACTGAACTTCTGGAGAGAGTTTGCTGCACTGAAAGTAAAGGGGCTGAATAATTTTGCACGCCCAATTTTTCCGTTTTTGATTTGTTAAAAAAGTTTGAAATATCCAATAAATGTCGTTCCACTTCATGATTGTGTCCCACTTGTTGTTGATTCTTCACAAAAAAATACAGTTTTATATCTTTATGTTTGAAGCCTGAAATGTGGCAAAAGGTCGCAAAGTTCAAGGGGGCCGAATACTTTCGCAAGGCACTGTAGGTTCAAACTCTCTTTCATATCGTCTGAGATCCCCAAGGACTGGAAAGCTGCTGCGGTCATCCCCCTCTTCAAAGGGGGAGACACCCTGGACCCAAACTGTTACAGACCTATATCCATCCTGCCCTGCCTATCTAAGGTCTTCGAAAGCCAAGTCAACAAACAGATCACTGACCATCTCGAATCCCACCGTACCTTCTCCGCTGTGCAATCTGGTTTCCGAGCCGGTCACGGGTGCACCTCAGCCGAGCTCAAGGTACTAAACGATATCACAACAGCCATCGATAAAAGACAGTACTGTGCAGCCGTCTTCATCGACCTGGCCAATGCTTTCGACTCTGTCAATCACCATATTCTTATCGGCAGACTCAATAGCCTCAGTTTTTCTAATGACTGCCTTGCCTGGTTCACCAACTACTTTGCAGACAGAGTTCAGTGTGTCAATCGGAGAGCATGTTGTCCGGTCCTCTGGCAGTCTCTATGGGGGTGCCACAGGGTTCAATTCTCGGGCTGACTCTTTTCTCTGTATATATCAATGATGTTGCTCTTGCTGCGGGCGATTCCCTGATCCACCTCTACGCAGACGACACCATTCTGTATACTTCTGACCCTTCCTTGGACACTATGCTATCTAACCTCCAAACGAGCTTCAATGCCATACAACACTCCTTCCGTGGCCTCCAACTGCTCTGAAACGCTAGTAAAACCAAATGCATGCTTTTCAACCTTTCGGTGCCTGCACCCGCATGCCCGACAAGCATCACCACCCTGGATGGTTCCGACCTAGAATATGTGGACATCTATAAGTACCTAGGTGTCTGGCTAGACTGTAAACTCTCCTTCCAGACTCATATCAAACATCTCCAATCCAAAATCAAATCTAGAATCGGCTTTCTATTTCGCAACAAAGCCTCCTTCACTCACGCAGCCAAACTTACCCTAGTAAAACTGACTATCCTACCGATCCTCGACTTTGGCGATGTCATCTACAAAATGGCTTCCAACACTCTACTCAGCAAACTGGATGCAGTTTATCACAGTGCCATCCGCTTTGTTACTAAAGCACCTTATACCACCCACCACTGCGACCTGTATGCTCCAGTCGGCTGGCCCTCGCTACATATTCGTCGCCAGACCCACTGGCTCCAGGTCATCTACAAGTCCATGCTAGGTAAAGCTCCGCCTTATCTCAGTACACTGGTCACGATGGCAACACCCACCCGTAGCACACGCTCCAGCAGGTGTATCTCACTGATCATCCCTAAAGCCAACACCTCATTTGGCCGCCTTTCCTTCCAGTTCTCTGCTGCCTGTGACTGGAATGAATTGCAAAAATCGTTGAAGTTGGAGACTTTTATTTCCCTCACCAACTTTAAACATCTGCTATGTGAGCAGCTAACCGATTACTGCAGCTGTACATAGTCCACCGGTAAATAGCCCACCCAATTTACCTACCTCATCCCCATACTGTTTCTATTTATTTACTTTTCTGCTCTTTTGCACACCAGTATCTCTACTTGCACATGACCATCTGATCATTTATCACTCCAGTGTTAATCTGCCAAAATTGTAATTATTCGCCTACCTCCTCATGCCTTTTGCACACAATGTATATAGACTCCTTTTTTCTTTTTTTTCTACTGTGTTATTGGCTTGTTTATTGTTTACTCCATGTGTAACTCTGTGTAGCTGTCTGTTCCCACTGCTATGCTTTATCTTGGCCAGGTCGCAGTTGTAAATGAGAACTTGTTCTCAACTAGCCTACCTGGTTAAATAAAGCTGAAATAAAAAATAAAAAATGTAAAAAATTACAAAATTGGCAGAAGCAAATCAGTCGGAGCAACAGCATCACAACACTCCAGCCAAAGGCAAAAGCGAATAGCGCACTTGTCACACAAAATCATGTACAACAATACAATACCACGGGTTCAAAAGAATACCCGGAAAAAAACAGCCTTACGCGTCACACAATAAACGTAACGAACAATTACACACACAGACATGGGGGGGAACAGAGGATAATATACACGTAGAGTGATGAAGGGACGTAAACCAGGTGTGCAGGAAAGCAAAATGTTTTGACATTTTTCAGGTGATGTAATGCACACAGGCCAAGGCCAAGGCCCAGACAAAATACATGTGTTAAAGCACTGTGCTGAACAATTGCCTGGTGTTTTTACAGACCTTTTCCAAATGCAAATTAATTTCTTAAAAATCATACAATGTGATTTTCTGGATTTTTGTTTTAGATTCCGTCTCTCGCAGTTGAAGTGTACCTATAATAAAAATGACTGTAACGGCTTTCTTCCTGGGAAGGAGAGGCGGACCAAAACGCAGCGTGATTATAGTTCATGGTAATTTAATAAGGTAACTCAAACATGAACAGGATACAAAACCAATAAACGTGAAAAACGAAACAGCCCTATTTGGTGCAGAAAACACAAAGACAGGAAACAACCACCCACAAAACCCAACACAAAACAGGCTACCTAAATATGGTTCCCAATCACAGACAATGACTAACACCTGCCTCTGATTGAGAACCATATCAGGCCAAACATAGAAATAGACAATCTAGACACACAACATAGAATGCCCACCCAGCTCACGTCCTGACCAACACTAAAACAAGGAAAACACACAAGAACTATGGTCAGAACGTGACAATTACAGACCTCTACATGCTTTCTAAGTAGGAAAGCCTCCAAAATCGGCAGTGTATCAAATACTTGTTCTCCCCACTGTACATATAAATATATGGGTGAGCGATAGCTGTGTGGCATAGGCAAGATGCAGTAGATGGTATAGAGCATTATATATATATGAGATGCGTAATGAAGGATATGTAAACATTATTAAAGTGGCCTTATTGAAAGTGACTAATGATAGGCATAGGCTGTAGGTGTCCTGGAGGGCAGATAGTTTACACCCGGTAATGTGTTGTGCAGACTGCACTACCCTCTGGAGAGTCTTGCGGTTGAGGGCGGTGCAGTTGCCATACCAGGCGGTGATTCAGCCCAACAGGATGCTCTCGATTGTGCATCTGTAAAAGTTTGATTAATGAATGATTAATAAAATTCGGGGGCATATTTCTTGGTAATCCCAAAAATATTGCTATCAGGTTGTAAATCACAGATGGCCTGGTACATTGTTTGCTGCCTGCATTCAGGTTACACTGTTTCAATTTCAATTACAGAATATTCTGGACAAAAATGTCAATACAATCAAACTAGCCAGGGCAATGATCACAAGTCAGTCATAATGTGGCTAATAGGCTAGCATATCTATTTATGTAGCAAGCTAAAAACAGCATAATGTTAGCTAGCTAGCTAATAGGAGGATATCATGTCATACCATTGGAGGAGTGGGTGAGGATTCGACGCAAGTACACAGGACACAGAGCGGAGTGCCTCGTAAGGATCCACAGAATGCGAGTGGGAAAACTGCCATCACCGTCAATATTACTCACCAAAGTGCAATCATTGGACATTAAATTAGATGAGGTACAATCACGAATATACTACCAACGGGACATAAAAAACTGTAACATCTTATGTTTCACGGAATCGTGTCTGAATGGCGACATTGATATTCGGCTAGCGGGATATACGCTGCACCGGCTAGATAGAACAGCACACTCTGGTAAAATGAGGGGCGGCGGTCTGTGCATATTTGTAAACAACAGCTGGTGCACGAAATGTAAGGATGTCTCTAGATTGCAGTACTTTTTTTTTTTCCCCCAATTTCGTGGTATCCATTTGTTTTTTTAGGAGCTACTATCTTGTCTCATCGCTACAACTCCCTTACGGGCTCGGGAGAGACCAAGGTTGAAAGCTCTCCCTCGCCCCTCCATTTGGTAATATGACCACAATTATATCCTCCTGATTCCTGCTTGCAAGCAAACATTAAAGCAGGAAGCACCAGTGACTCGGTCTATAAAGAAATTGGTCAGATGAAGCTGATGTTAAACTACAGGACTGTTTTGCTATCACAGACTGGAACATGTTCTGGGATTTTTCCGATGGCATTGAGGAGTACACCACATCAGTCACTGGGTTTATCAATAAGTACATTGAGGACGTCATCACCACAGTGACTGTACGTACATACCCCAACCCGAAGCCATGGATGATAGGCAACATTCGCACTGAGCTAAAGGCTAGAGCTGCCGCTTTCAAGGTGCGGGACTCTAACCCGGAAGCTTATGAGAAATCCTGCTATGCCCACCGACGAACCATCAAACAGGCAAAGCATCAATACAGGGCTAAGATTGAATTGTACTACACCGGCTCCGACGCTCGTTTTATGTGACAGGGCTTGCAAACTATTATAGACTATAAAGGGAAGCACAGCCACAAGCTGCCCAGTGACACGAGCCTACCAGATGAGCTAAATCAATTCTATGCTCGTTTCGAGGCAAGCAACACTGAGGCATGCATGAGAGCATCAGCTGTTCCGGACGACTGTGTGATCACGCTCTCCATGGCCGACGTGAGTAAGACCTTTGAACAGGTCAACATTACCAAGGCTGCTGGGCCAGACGGATTACGGATTACGTATAGCGTATATCCTTCCTGTTTGGCCCTGTCCGGGGGTGTCCTCGGATGGGGCCACAGTGTCTCCTGACCCCTCCTGTCTCAGCCTCCAGTATTTATGCTGCAGTAGTTTATGTGTCGGGGGGCTGGGGTCAGTTTGTTATATCTGGAGTACTTCTCCTGTCCTATTCGGTGTCCTGTGTGAATCTAAGTGTGCGTTCTCTAATTCTCTCCTTCTCTCTTTCTTTCTCTCTCTCGGAAGGACCTGAGCCCTAGGACCATGCCCCAGGACTACCTGACATGATGAATCCTTGCTGTCCCCAGTCCACCTGGCCATGCTGCTGTTCCAGTTTCAACTGACCTGAGCCCTAGGGCCATGCCCCAGGACTACCTGACATGATGACTCCTTGCTGTCCCCAGTCCACCTGGCCATGCTGCTGTTCCAGTTTCAACTTCCACCTGACTGTGCTGCTGCTCCAGTTTCAACTGTTCTGCCTTATTATTATTCGACCATGCTGGTCATTTATGAACATTTGAACATCTTGGCCATGTTCTGTTATAATCTCCACCCGGCACAGCCAGAAGAGGACTGGCCACCCCACATAGCCTGGTTCCTATCTAGGTTTCTTCCTAGGTTTTGGCCTTTCTAGGGAGTTTTTCCTAGCCACCGTGCTTCTGCACCTGCATTGCTTGCTGTTTGGGGTTTTAGGCTGGGTTTCTGTACAGCACTTTGAGATATCAGCGGATGTACGAAGGGCTATATAAATAAATTTGATTTGATTTGATTACCAGGACGTGTGCTCCGGGTATGTGCTGACCAACTGACAGGTGTCTTCACGGACATTTTCAACATGCCCCTGATTGAGTCTGTAATACCAACATGTTTCAAGCAGACCACCATAGTCCCAGTGCCCAAGAACACGAAAGCAACTTGCTCTAATGACTACAGACCCGTAGCACTCACGTCCGTAGCCATGAAGTGCTTTGAAAGGCTGGTAATGGCTCACATCAACACCATTATCCCAGGAACCCTAGACCCACTCCAATTTGCATACCGCCCAAACAGATCCACAGATGGTGCAATCTCTATTGCATTCCACACTGTCCTTTCCCACCTGGACAAAAGGAACACCTATGTGAGAATGCTATTCATTGACTCCAGCTCAGCGTTCAACACCATAGTACCCTCAATGCTCATCACTAAGGATCCTGGGACTAAACACCTCCCTCTGCAACTGGATCTTGGACTTCCTGACGGGCCGCTCCCAGGTGGTGAGGGTAGGTAGCAACACATCTGCCACACTGATCCTCAACACTGGAGCCCATCAGGGGTGCTTGCTCAGTCCCATCCTGTACTCCCTGTTCACCCACGACTGTGTGGCCAGGCACGACTCCAACACCATCATTAAGTTTGCAGACGACACAACAGCGATAGGCCTGATCACCGACAACGACAAAACAGCCCATAGTGAGGAGGTCAGAGACCTGGCCGGGTGGTGCCAGAATAACAACCGATCCCTCAACGTAACCAAGACTAAGGAGATGATTGTGTACTACAGCAAAAGGAGAACCGAGCACGCCCTCATTCTCATCGACGGGGCTGTGGTGGAGCAGGTTGAGAGCTCCAAGTTCCTTGGTGTCCACATCACCAACAAACTAGAAGGATCCAAACACACCAAGACAGTCGTGAAGAGGGCACGGCAAAACCTATTCCCCCTGAGGAAACTATAAAGATTTGGCATGGGCCCTCAGATCCTCAAAAGGGTCTACAGCTGCAACATCGAGAGCATCATTGCCTGGTACTGCAAATGCTCGGCCTCCGACCACAAGGCACCACAGAGGGTAGGGCGTACGGCCCAGTACATCACTGGGGCTAAGCTGCCTGCCATCCAGGACCTCTACACCAGGCGGTGTCAGAGGAAGGCCCTAAAAATGGTCAAAGACCCCAGCCACAGAGAGAAATTCCTACTGCCGCATGGCAAGCGGTACCAGAGCACCAAGTCTGGACCAAAAGGCTTCTCAACAGTTTTTACCCCCAAGCCATAAGACTCCTGAACAGGTAATCAAATGGCTACCGTTTTACTAGGAAGGAAGTACAGTGGGGCAAAAAAGTATTGTCAGCCACCAATTGTGGCTGCCTAAATTGTGTAATATTTATGTCCAATGAGCACCGATGCACTATCATTTCTCTTAATTTGACAAGGATTAGCCAGTAGATTGTCGACTTGATTCATGACTGCTAGATCAGATGTTGAAAGTATGTTGACATTCCAATCAAAGCTACTGTAGATAAAATTATGTAAAATCACGTTATCCGTGGCCAATGACCTTGAGCCTTCTCGGATGGACACTTCTAATGTAACTATGGCAGCACCAAAGGTGCTTTAATTTTCAAGGTCTCTCCTCCCCACAAGTGACAGAACAGGGATAATCATGGTGCAACTAGAGAACATTACCGACACGCACTACATATTTCCGCTGGCTACCCCACCACAAAAGCACTGAGCTAGGCTGAAACACCTGCGTTTTGGATCTGCCTTACTCAAGAAAGCAAAAGAGACGTCTGTATGCAGCTTATTTAAAATGTTTTTTTTACAAACTGACACATTAATGCCAAACATACAAGCCCAAAAAACAAATTGAACATGACCAATCTACAGCATTGTTTCAAACCCATTGAGGTCAATTAGTATTAAATTCCCACCAAACTCAGTTTAAGATGTTTTTTTTGTTGCATTGAATGCATCTCAATCCACCACATCTGCCTGTGTGTAAGGTGTCAGTCTAAAAAGTTTTGCATCCCTTTGGCTGAGAGCCAACCAACCAGACCCAGTGTCCAGAAACTAGTGTTAGTTCAAATATATACTTTATTGCCAGCCTTCCCCTGAACATCTTTGTAGGCTAGTTAGTAAATGGACTGGTCACAGGTCAATGTAGCTAGGGTAAAGTAAATCTAATTAAAGCAGCCTGCAAGTGAGTCAACTGTCAGGAAACTGAACTGTTTTGGCCACAAGGAATGCAAGAAAGGTCCTAGTTGACATAGCATAAATGCTACAACTGGCCGAAGGTGAACATTCCTATACCCCATTCTAAAATAAGAATTTAATTTGTGGCACATCACACCTAGTCTACGTTAAGGAAATCCCTGGGTTTAGCCATGTGATCAATAAAGGGGCTGGACACAAGTGGAACAGAGCAAATTACTTGTCAGGTCAAGCTTTAGAATTTAGAGACAGGAGAAGAAACATCATGTTAAAATATTTTTATTATACAAGAAAATTGTCACAAGTATCCTACATTTTAAAGGTTAATTGAACCTGGCCTTAAAAACAAATCTAAGCATATCACATCATGATTTATACAATTAAATCTCACATGCTAACCCATACAATGCCATATTCTAGAAATAAATCACAAGTGTACATCAAGCCTGTGCCACATTCATTTATACCTTATTTTCAAAGTGCCTCAACCAACATTTCTTTAGATATGTTAACTTCTTAACAAATTACTAAACTACCCCCTGGTGTCTACACAGGAACAGCGGGACCAAACGGTTCAAAGAGCAGAGTTCCGTACAGTACATACTCATCATGGACTGCCTCCATGGAGAGGACCGTACAGTTCGGCCTATGGGCATGGGGCCAGTGTGCGAGGTGTGAAGGCCTACTGGTTTGAAGGTGTGAGGGCAAATAACAACTCCCATCAGTGAAGTAGAAATGAGTTCTCGTCCAGCACGGAACTCCACCGAATCTCTTCGGTTAGGAGCGCACATGACTGCCTTTCTGAAAAGTATATACAAAATGTGCTCTTAGTAAAAAAAGTTTGCCCCATCTCGGCCGCTGATGTTCAAGTCTTGCCGGTGTCGATTCACTGCGCAACATCCCTCTAGAAGCACCCCTGTAGTGATCCCCCCACCATGATGGGTATGATGAGCGCAACCGAGCTGGACTGCAAGGATGCACTGGCTCCTTTGGGAATGTTGTTCTTGGTGACATCGGGCATCTTGGTCATGTTGGAACTCGCACCGCCAGCTCTGGTCGTAGCATTCATGGCAGGGGACTGTGTGGTAGTGTTTTGCGCGTGGACCTAAAACGGGAGAGCAGAGGGGCTTGTCACATGTGAAACAGGTAAACCTGAAACATTTGACGAATCGGGACAATTATCAATAAGAGTTCACTTTCGTACGACTAATTTTTCAAAGGGTAAACGTTCAGCTAGGCACACGGAGTAGCCTAGGCAGTAAAAACACAATAGCTCTATGGAAATATAGCCCAACAATGTGCACCTTAATTAAGACATGTTGTAAGTGCCATCACCTTGTGGACAACGGTTTCCATAGCCTATAGGATAATGGGCAACGTCCTGCATTTTAATTGCGCAGGGTAGGATTTTTAAAAATACCGTCGCGCTTAAATTACAATTAGCCAGCCTACGCATGACGTGGTAACTTTAGATCAACGACTCAGTAACCTATCTGAAGAGGCGTCACCGTTCCACATAGCGCTGGCACACTAGATTTTGCCAACATGTTGTCAATCATACTGACTGAAAACATCTGAGGTCAATTATACACGCCATCATTCGATTGTCAATGTCGAAAATCATACATTTATGGTAACAAATGCCTGATTAATAAGCCACAATGAAAGTTGAACCGGTCCTGTTGAAATACATTTGCTCTCCAGAATGGGTAGTCTAATTAAAATCTGGGTTAATCTGAAACAAAACATGGTAAAAAAGTAAATTAGAAGAAAAGGTCTACCTGTGATGAAAAATGCATGGCAAGGAGAAGAAATCCAATGTAAGCCATCAACATTTTAGTCATCTTGTTATCGGTTTCTTAACAACAACAATTGCGCGTAATGTAGCTATCCTACCTCAGGCTTTTCTCAAGATAAATGACTGGAGGACAAACCCGGGGGAATTTATACCACCACCGATTGTGACGTTGGGCAACACTGCTCATCTCCCAAACCACCTGTTCAGCCTTCCAATCAAATGGAAACCTACAGTTTATCAGAAACATCCCAGAAACGACACCTCTGAGACCTCTTCTTATACGTTTTTGGGGTGTGACTGTCAGCAATACAAATAGCCTTTGTGTTTATAATCATTGTCTTTTGATATGAATTCACTGGTTTACAATTTGAAGAGTTTGAGACAATTATTCTCTCTACCTTCCTCTTCAGAGAAGGTTATTCCATGAGCACGATGGGGACATTTTTCGAACAATAATAATTATACAGTTAGTCTAGTTTATGTTGTTCAAAATATATTTATGGGGATATTTTGCCTGGTAAATGGCAAAGAAAAGTTTACAGATAAGCAGCTCTTATAGCGACCTCATGCGGTAAATATAAGCTTTTAACCACAACGCAATTCGGTTCATAACCATTCCCCGTCGGTAGTAGTTAGAGCTATTTTCTTACATGGAAGCTATAATTCACCTGCGGTGTCTAAGGTCACTGAATACTCGAAAATTACATATCCTAAAGAAAATAGTGTGCTTGCTTGCTTGTCTTGAAGTAATATGGTTGATAGAAAGGATAGCTGGAACAGTTGAATGTTTACCCATTTAGCTTGAATGGTTCTAGACTTGGCACACATACCACACCCACACCCACTCTAATGCTTGCTTGCAGTCAGCCGCTAATTCCTTCCAAAACACTCATTGTTGAATATAAGATTTCCAACTTGTTGTGTAATGTTTATGTGCAACGGCCGATAAGCACTGATATGTTTTCTCTATAAATTATCTTCATAATTTATCTTCATATGACAAGGATTGAAAAGGATTTGCCAGTAGATTGTCGGCTTGATTCATAATGATGACTGCTAGCTTGCTAGCTAAGATTCTGAAAGTATGATGTTGACATGATCTGTCCAATCAAAGCTACAGTAGATATAATGTGATATTGTGTCCAATGACCTTGAGCCTTCTTGGATGGGCACTTCTAAAGGAATTCTATGGCAGCACCCAAGTAGCTTGAATTTTCAAGCTCTCCACGTAGGTTCAAACTCTCTTTCATATCGTCTGAGATCCCCAAGGACTGGAAAGCTGCTGCGGTCATCCCCCTCTTCAAAGGGGGAGACACCCTGGACCCAAACTGTTACAGACCTATATCCATCCTGCCCTGCCTATCTAAGGTCTTCGAAAGCCAAGTCAACAAACAGATCACTGACCATCTCGAATCCCACCGTACCTTCTCCGCTGTGCAATCTGGTTTCCGAGCCGGTCACGGGTGCACCTCAGCCGAGCTCAAGGTACTAAACGATATCACAACAGCCATCGATAAAAGACAGTACTGTGCAGCCGTCTTCATCGACCTGGCCAATGCTTTCGACTCTGTCAATCACCATATTCTTATCGGCAGACTCAATAGCCTCAGTTTTTCTAATGACTGCCTTGCCTGGTTCACCAACTACTTTGCAGACAGAGTTCAGTGTGTCAATCGGAGAGCATGTTGTCCGGTCCTCTGGCAGTCTCTATGGGGGTGCCACAGGGTTCAATTCTCGGGCCGACTCTTTTCTCTGTATATATCAATGATGTTGCTCTTGCTGCGGGCGATTCCCTGATCCACCTCTACGCAGACGACACCATTCTGTATACTTCTGACCCTTCCTTGGACACTATGCTATCTAACCTCCAAACGAGCTTCAATGCCATACAACACTCCTTCCGTGGCCTCCAACTGCTCTGAAACGCTAGTAAAACCAAATGCATGCTTTTCAACCTTTCGGTGCCTGCACCCGCATGCCCGACAAGCATCACCACCCTGGATGGTTCCGACCTAGAATATGTGGACATCTATAAGTACCTAGGTGTCTGGCTAGACTGTAAACTCTCCTTCCAGACTCATATCAAACATCTCCAATCCAAAATCAAATCTAGAATCGGCTTTCTATTTCGCAACAAAGCCTCCTTCACTCACGCAGCCAAACTTACCCTAGTAAAACTGACTATCCTACCGATCCTCGACTTTGGCGATGTCATCTACAAAATGGCTTCCAACACTCTACTCAGCAAACTGGATGCAGTTTATCACAGTGCCATCCGCTTTGTTACTAAAGCACCTTATACCACCCACCACTGCGACCTGTATGCTCCAGTCGGCTGGCCCTCGCTACATATTCGTCGCCAGACCCACTGGCTCCAGGTCATCTACAAGTCCATGCTAGGTAAAGCTCCGCCTTATCTCAGTACACTGGTCACGATGGCAACACCCACCCGTAGCACACGCTCCAGCAGGTGTATCTCACTGATCATCCCTAAAGCCAACACCTCATTTGGCCGCCTTTCCTTCCAGTTCTCTGCTGCCTGTGACTGGAATGAATTGCAAAAATCGTTGAAGTTGGAGACTTTTATTTCCCTCACCAACTTTAAACATCTGCTATGTGAGCAGCTAACCGATTACTGCAGCTGTACATAGTCCACCGGTAAATAGCCCACCCAATTTACCTACCTCATCCCCATACTGTTTCTATTTATTTACTTTTCTGCTCTTTTGCACACCAGTATCTCTACTTGCACATGACCATCTGATCATTTATCACTCCAGTGTTAATCTGCCAAAATTGTAATTATTCGCCTACCTCCTCATGCCTTTTGCACACAATGTATATAGACTCCTTTTTTCTTTTTTTTCTACTGTGTTATTGACTTGTTTATTGTTTACTCCATGTGTAACTCTGTGTAGCTGTCTGTTCCCACTGCTATGCTTTATCTTGGCCAGGTCGCAGTTGTAAATGAGAACTTGTTCTCAACTAGCCTACCTGGTTAAATAAAGCTGAAATAAAAAATAAAAAATGTAAAAAATTACAAAATTGGCAGAAGCAAATCAGTCGGAGCAACAGCATCACAACACTCCAGCCAAAGGCAAAAGCGAATAGCGCACTTGTCACACAAAATCATGTACAACAATACAATACCACGGGTTCAAAAGAATACCCGGAAAAAAACAACCTTACGCGTCACACAATAAACGTAACGAACAATTACACACACAGACATGGGGGGGAACAGAGGATAATATACACGTAGAGTGATGAAGGGACGTAAACCAGGTGTGCAGGAAAGCAAAATGTTTTGACATTTTTCAGGTGATGTAATGCACACAGGCCAAGGCCAAGGCCCAGACAAAATACATGTGTTAAAGCACTGTGCTGAACAATTGCCTGGTGTTTTTACAGACCTTTTCCAAATGCAAATTAATTACTTAAAAATCATACAATGTGATTTTCTGGATTTTTGTTTTAGATTCCGTCTCTCGCAGTTGAAGTGTACCTATGATAAAAATTACTGTAACGGCTTTCTTCCTGGGAAGGAGAGGCGGACCAAAACGCAGCGTGGTTATAGTTCATGGTAATTTAATAAGGTAACTCAAACATGAACAGGATACAAAACCAATAAACGTGAAAACCGAAACAGCCCTATTTGGTGCAGAAAACACAAAGACAGGAAACAACCACCCACAAAACCCAACACAAAACAGGCTACCTAAATATGGTTCCCAATCACAGACAATGACTAACACCTGCCTCTGATTGAGAACCATATCAGGCCAAACATAGAAATAGACAATCTAGACACACAACATAGAATGCCCATCCAGCTCACGTCCTGACCAACACTAAAACAAGGAAAACACACAAGAACTATGATCAGAACGTGTCAATTACAGACCTCTACATGCTTTGTAAGTAGGAAAACCTGCAAAAATCGGCAGTGTATCAAACACTTGTTCTCCCCACTGTACATATAAATATATGGGTGAGCGATAGCTGTGTGGCATAGGCAAGATGCAGTAGATGGTATAGAGCATTATATATATATGAGATGCGTAATGAAGGATATGTAAACATTATTAAAGTGGCCTTATTGAAAGTGACTAATGATAGGCATAGGCAACATGCAGTCAATGGTATAGAACAGTATATACATATGAAATGAGTAATGTAGGATATGTAAACATTATTAAAGTGGCCTGAATAATGATAGGCATAGGCAAGATACAGTCGATGGTATAGAACAGTTTAAACATATGAAATGAGTAATGTACGATATGAAAACATTATTAAAGTGGCGTTATTAAAGGTGACTAGTGATACCTTTATTTAGTCCATTTGTTAGTGGCCAGAGATTTGAGTCTGTATGTTGACAGCAGTCTCTCTATGTTAATGGTGGCTGTTTAACAGTCTGAAGGCCTTGAGATAGAAACAGTTTTTCAGTCTCTCGGTCCCAGCTTTGATGCACCTATACTGACCTCGCCTTCTGGATGATAGCGGGGTGAACAGGCAGTGTCTCGGGTGGTTGTTGTCCTTGATGATCTTTTAGGCCTTTGACATCGGGGCTGTAGGTGTCCTGGAGGGCAGATAGTTTACACCCGGTAATGTGTTGTGCAGACTGCACTACCCTCTGGAGAGCCTTGCGGTTGAGGGCGGTGCAGTTGCCATACCAGGCGGTGATTCAGCCCAACAGGATGCTCTCGATTGTGCATCTGTAAAAGTTTGATTAATGAATGATTCATATAATTCGGGGGCACGTTTCTTGGTAATCCCAAAAATATTGCTATCAGGTTGTAAATCACAGATGGCCTGGTACATTGTTTGCTGCCTCCATTCAGGTTACAATGTTTCAGTTTCAATTACAGAATATTGAATATATATTAGTCATAATGTGGCTAATAGGCTAGCATATCTATTTATGTAGCAAGCTAAAAACAGCATAATGTTAGCTAGCTAGCTAATAGGAGGATATCATGTCATACCATTGGAGGAGTGGGTGAGGATCCGACGCAAGTACACAGGACACAGAGCGGAGTGCCTAGTAAGGATCCGCAGAATGCGAGTGGGAAAGCTGCCATCACGTCAATATTACTCACCAAGGTGCAATCATTGGACATTAAATTAGATGAGGTACAATCACGAATATACTACCAACGGGACATAAAAAACTGTAACATCTTATGTTTCACGGAATCGTGTCTGATTGACGACATTGATATTCGGCTAGCGGGATATACGCTGCACCGGCTAGATAGAACAGCACACTCCGGTAAAATGAGGGGCGGCGGTCTGTGCATATTTGTAAACAACAGCTGGTGCACGAAATGCAAGGATGTCTCTAGATTGCCTAAAGTACAGTACTTTTTTTTCCCAATTTCGTGGTATCCAATTGTTTTTTTAGGAGCTACTATCTTGTCTCATCGCTACAACTCCCTTACGGGCTCGGGAGAGACGAAGGTTGAAAGTCATGCGTCCTCCGAGACACAACCCAACCAAGCCGCACTGCTTCTTAACATCCATCCAACCCGGAAACCAGCCACACCAATGTGTCGGAGGAAACACCGTGTACCTGGCAACCTTGTGTTAGCGCGCACTGCGCCCGGCCCGCCACAGGAGTCGCTGGTGCGTGATGAGACAAGGACATCCCTACCGGCCAACCCCTCCCTAACCCGGACGACGCTAAGCCAATTGTGAGTCGCCCCACAGACCTCCCGGTCGCGGCCGGTTACGACAGAGCCTGAGCGCGAACCCAGAGTCTCTGGTGGCACAGCTGGCGCTGCAGTACAGCGCTCTTAACCCCTGTGCCACCCGGGAGGCCTACAGTACCTTATGATAAACTGCAGACCACACTATTTGCCAAGAGAGTTTTCATCTATACTTTTCTTGGCTGTTTATTTACCACCGTAGACGGATGCTGGCACTAAGACCGCACTCAGTCAGCTGTATAAGGAAATAAGCAAACAGGAAACCGCTCACCCAGAGGCATCGCCCCTAGTGGCCGGAGACTTTAATGCAGGGAAACTTAAATCAGTTCTGCCTAATTTCTATCAAAATGTTAAATGTGCAACCAGAGAGAAAAAAAATCTAGATCACCAGTACTCCACACACAGAGACACATACAAAGCTCTCCCTCGCCCCTCCATTTGGTAATATGACCACAATTATATCCTCCTGATTCCTGCTTGCAAGCAAACATTAAAGCAGGAAGCACCAGTGACTCGGTCTATAAAGAAATTGGTCAGATGAAGCTGATGTTAAACTACAGGACTGTTTTGCTATCACAGACTGGAACATGTTCTGGGATTTTTCCGATGGCATTGAGGAGTACACCACATCAGTCACTGGGTTTATCAATAAGTACATTGAGGACGTCATCACCACAGTGACTGTACGTACATACCCCAACCCGAAGCCATGGATGATAGGCAACATTCGCACTGAGCTAAAGGCTAGAGCTGCCGCTTTCAAGGTGCGGGACTCTAACCCGGAAGCTTATGAGAAATCCTGCTATGCCCACCGACGAACCATCAAACAGGCAAAGCATCAATACAGGGCTAAGATTGAATTGTACTACACCGGCTCCGACGCTCGTTTTATGTGACAGGGCTTGCAAACTATTATAGACTATAAAGGGAAGCACAGCCACAAGCTGCCCAGTGACACGAGCCTACCAGATGAGCTAAATCAATTCTATGCTCGTTTCGAGGCAAGCAACACTGAGGCATGCATGAGAGCATCAGCTGTTCCGGACGACTGTGTGATCACGCTCTCCATGGCCGACGTGAGTAAGACCTTTGAACAGGTCAACATTACCAAGGCTGCTGGGCCAGACGGATTACGGATTACGGATTACGTATAGCGTATATCCTTCCTGTTTGGCCCTGTCCGGGGGTGTCCTCAGATGGGGCCACAGTGTCTCCTGACCCCTCCTGTCTCAGCCTCCAGTATTTATGTTGCAGTAGTTTATGTGTCGGGGGGCTGGGGTCAGTTTGTTATATCTGGAGTACTTCTCCTGTCCTATTCGGTGTCCTGTGTGAATCTAAGTGTGCGTTCTCTAATTCTCTCCTTCTCTCTTTCTTTCTCTCTCTCGGAAGGACCTGAGCCCTAGGACCATGCCCCAGGACTACCTGACATGATGAATCCTTGCTGTCCCCAGTCCACCTGGCCATGCTGCTGTTCCAGTTTCAACTGACCTGAGCCCTAGGACCATGCCCCAGGACTACCTGACATGATGACTCCTTGCTGTCCCCAGTCCACCTGGCCATGCTGCTGTTCCAGTTTCAACTTCCACCTGACTGTGCTGCTGCTCCAGTTTCAACTGTTCTGCCTTATTATTATTCGACCATGCTGGTCATTTATGAACATTTGAACATCTTGGCCATTATACTGTTATAATCTCCACCCGGCACAGCCAGAAGAGGACTGGCCACCCCACATAGCCTGGTTCCTCTCTAGGTTTCTTCCTAGGTTTTGGCCTTTCTAGGGAGTTTTTCCTAGCCACCGTGCTTCTGCACCTGCATTGCTTGCTGTTTGGGGTTTTAGGCTGGGTTTCTGTACAGCACTTTGAGATATCAGCTGATGTACGAAGGGCTATATAAATAAATTTGATTTGATTTGATTACCAGGACGTGTGCTCCGGGCATGTGCTGACCAACTGACAGGTGTCTTCACGGACATTTTCAACATGCCCCTGATTGAGTCTGTAATACCAACATGTTTCAAGCAGACCACCATAGTCCCAGTGCCCAAGAACACGAAAGCAACTTGCTCTAATGACTACAGACCCGTAGCACTCACGTCCGTAGCCATGAAGTGCTTTGAAAGGCTGGTAATGGCTCACATCAACACCATTATCCCAGGAACCCTAGACCCACTCCAATTTGCATACCGCCCAAACAGATCCACAGATGGTGCAATCTCTATTGCATTCCACACTGTCCTTTCCCACCTGGACAAAAGGAACACCTATGTGAGAATGCTATTCATTGACTCCAGCTCAGCGTTCAACAGCAAAAGGAGAACCGAGCACGCCCTCATTCTCATCGACGGGGCTGTGGTGGAGCAGGTTGAGAGCTCCAAGTTCCTTGGTGTCCACATCACCAACAAACTAGAATGATCCAAACACACCAAGACAGTCGTGAAGAGGGCACGGCAAAACCTATTCCCCCTGAGGAAACTATAAAGATTTGGCATGGGCCCTCAGATCCTCAAAAGGGTCTACAGCTGCAACATCGAGAGCATCATTGCCTGGTACTGCAAATGCTCGGCCTCCGACCACAAGGCACCACAGAGGGTAGGGCGTACGGCCCAGTACATCACTGGGGCTAAGCTGCCTGCCATCCAGGACCTCTACACCAGGCGGTGTCAGAGGAAGGCCCTAAAAATGGTCAAAGACCCCAGCCACCCCAGTCATAGAGAGAAATTCCTACTGCCGCATGGCAAGCGGTACCAGAGCACCAAGTCTGGACCAAAAGGCTTCTCAACAGTTTTTACCCCCAAGCCATAAGACTCCTGAACAGGTAATCAAACGGCTACCCGGACTATTTGCATTGTGTGTGTCCCCCGACCCCTCTTTTATGCTGCTGCTACTCTCTGTCTATTATATATGCATAGTCACTTTAACTATACATTAATGTACATACTACCTCAATTAGCCCGACTAACCAGTGCTCCCACACATTGGCTACCTGGACTATCTGCATTGTGTCCCGTGTCCCACCACCCCCTCTTTTTATCATATGCATAGTCACTTTAACCATACCTACATGTACATACTACCTCAATTAGCCTGACTAACCAGTGCCTGTATATAGCCTCGCTACTATATATAGCCTATAGCCTCGCTACTGTGTATAGCCTATAGCCTCACTACTGTTTTTTTCCACTGTCTTTTTTTACTGATGTTTTTATTTCTTTACTAATCTATTGTTCACCTAATACCTTTTTTTACTTACAAAATGCACTATTGGTTAGAAACTGTAAGTAAGCATTTCACTGTAAGGTCTACTACACCTGTTGTTTTTGGGGCACGTGACAAATAAACTTTGATTTGACTGACTTTTTCCCCTCGTATCGTTTTACTAGGAAGGAAGTACAGTGGGGCAAAAAAGTATTGTCAGCCACCAATTGTGGCTGCCTAAATTGTGTAATATTTATGTCCAATGAGCACCGATGCACTATCATTTCTCTTAATTTGACAAGGATTAGAAAGGATTTGCCAGTAGATTGTCGACTTGATTCATGACTGCTAGATCAGATGAAAGTATGTTGACATTCCAATCAAAGCTACTGTAGATAAAATTATGTAAAATCACGTTATCCGTGGCCAATGACCTTGAGCCTTCTCGGATGGACACTTCTAATGTAACTATGGCAGCACCAAAGGTGCTTTAATTTTCAAGGTCTCTCCTCCCCACAAGTGACAGAACAGGGATAATCATGGTGCAACTAGAGAACATTACCGACACGCACTACATATTTCCGCTGGCTACCCCACCACAAAAGCACTGAGCTAGGCTGAAACACCTGCGTTTTGGATCTGCCTTAAGAAAGCAAAAGAGACTCTGTATGCAGCTTATTTAAAATGTTTTTTTACAAACTGACATTAATGCCAAACATACAAGCCCAAAAAACTAATTGAACATGACCAATCTACAGCATTGTTTCAAACCCATTGAGGTCAATTAGTATTAAATTCCCAAACTCAGTTTAAGATGTTGTTGCATTGAATGCATCTCAATCCACCACATCTGCCTGTGTGTAAGGTGTCAGTCTAAAAAGTTTTGCATCCCTTTGGCTGAGAGCCAACCAACCAGACCCAGTGTCCAGAAACTAGTGTTAGTTCAAATATATACTTTATTGCCAGCCTTCCCCTGAACATCTTTGTAGGCTAGTTAGTAAATGGACTGGTCACAGGTCAATGTAGCTAGGGTAAAGTAAATCTAATTAAAGCAGCCTGCAAGTGAGTCAACTGTCAGGAAACTGAACTGTTTTGGCCACAAGGAATGCAAGAAAGGTCCTAGTTGACATAGCATAAATGCTACAACTGGCCGAAGGTGAACATTCCTATACCCCATTCTAAAATAAGGATTTAATTTGTGGCACATCACACCTAGTCTACGTTAAGGAAATCCCTGGGTTTAGCCATGTGATCAATAAAGGGGCTGGACACAAGTGGAACAGAGCAAATTACTTGTCAGGTCAAGCTTTAGAATTTAGAGACAGGAGAAGAAACATGTTAAAATATTTTTATTATACAAGAAAATTGTCACAAGTATCCTACATTTTAAAGGTTAATTGAACCTGGCCTTAAAAACAAATCTAAGCATATCACATCATGATTTATACAATTAAATCTCACATGCTAACCCATACAATGCCATATTCTAGAAATAAATCACAAGTGTACATCAAGCCTGTGCCACATTCATTTATACCTTATTTTCAAAGTGCCTCAACCAACATTTCTTTAGATATGTTAACTTCTTAACAAATTACTAAACTACCCCCTGGTGTCTACACAGGAACAGCGGGACCAAACGGTTCAAAGAGCAGAGTTCCGTACAGTACATACTCATCATGGACTGCCTCCATGGAGAGGACCGTACAGTTCGGCCTATGGGCATGGGGCCAGTGTGCGAGGTGTGAAGGCCTACTGGTTTGAAGGTGTGAGGGCAAATAACAACTCCCATCAGTGAAGTAGAAATGAGTTCTCGTCCAGCACGGAACTCCACCGAATCTCTTCGGTTAGGAGCGCACATGACTGCCTTTCTGAAAAGTATATACAAAATGTGCTCTTAGTAAAAATGTTTGCCCCATCTCGGCCGCTGATGTTCAAGTCTTGCCGGTGTCGATTCACTGCGCAACATCCCTCTAGAAGCACCCCTGTAGTGATCCCCCCACCATGATGGGTATGATGAGCGCAACCGAGCTGGACTGCAAGGATGCACTGGCTCCTTTGGGAATGTTGTTCTTGGTGACATCGGGCATCTTGGTCATGTTGGAACTCGCACCGCCAGCTCTGGTCGTAGCATTCATGGCAGGGGACTGTGTGGTAGTGTTTTGCGCGTGGACCTAAAACGGGAGAGCAGAGGGGCTTGTCACATGTGAAACAGGTAAACCTGAAACATTTGACGAATCGGGACAATTATCAATAAGACTTCACTTTCGTACGACTAATTTTTCAAAGGGTAAACGTTCAGCTAGGCACACGGAGTAGCCTAGGCAGTAAAAACACAATAGCTCTATGGAAATATAGCCCAACAATGTGCACCTTAATTAAGACATGTTGTAAGTGCCATCACCTTGTGGACAACGGTTTCCATAGCCTATAGGATAATGGGCAACGTCCTGCATTTTAATTGCGCAGGGTAGGATTTTTAAAAATACCGTCGCGCTTAAATTACAATTAGCCAGCCTACGCATGACGTGGTAACTTTAGATCAACGACTCAGTAACCTATCTGAAGAGGCGTCACCGTTCCACATAGCGCTGGCACACTAGATTTTGCCAACATGTTGTCAATCATACTGACTGAAAACATCTGAGGTCAATTATACACGCCATCATTCGATTGTCAATGTCGAAAATCATACATTTATGGTAACAAATGCCTGATTAATAAGCCACAATGAAAGTTGAACCGGTCCTGTTGAAATACATTTGCTCTCCAGAATGGGTAGTCTAATTAAAATCTGGGTTAATCTGAAACAAAACATGGTAAAAAAGTAAATTAGAAGAAAAGGTCTACCTGTGATGAAAAATGCATGGCAAGGAGAAGAAATCCAATGTAAGCCATCAACATTTTAGTCATCTTGTTATCGGTTTCTTAACAACAACAATTGCGCGTAATGTAGCTATCCTACCTCAGGCTTTTCTCAAGATAAATGACTGGAGGACAAACCCGGGGGAATTTATACCACCACCGATTGTGACGTTGGGCAACACTGCTCATCTCCCAAACCACCTGTTCAGCCTTCCAATCAAATGGAAACCTACAGTTTATCAGAAACATCCCAGAAACGACACCTCTGAGACCTCTTCTTATACGTTTTTGGGGTGTGACTGTCAGCAATACAAATAGCCTTTGTGTTTATAATCATTGTCTTTTGATATGAATTCACTGGTTTACAATTTGAAGAGTTTGAGACAATTATTCTCTCTACCTTCCTCTTCAGAGAAGGTTGATTCCATGAGCACGATGGGGACATTTTTCGAACAATAATAATTATACAGTTAGTCTAGTTTATGTTGTTCAAAATATATTTATGGGGATATTTTGCCTGGTAAATGGCAAAGAAAAGTTTTACAGATAAGCAGCTCTTATAGCGACCTCATGCGGTAAATATAAGCTTTTAACCACAACGCAATTCGGTTCATATGTCCATTCCCCGTCCGTAGTAGTGGTCTTACATGGAAGCTATAATTCACCTGCGGTGACTAAGGTCAACTGAATACTCGAAAATTACATATCCTAAAGAAAATATGTGTGCTTGCTAGCTTGTCTTGAAGTAATATGGTTGATAGAAAGGATAGCTGGAACAGGTGAAAGTTGGTTGGGTGTCTCTAGCTTGAATGGTTCTAGAGTTAGGCCTATAATATTACTGTTGGTGGGTTATTTATGGTAATTCATGAAAATGTAAATAGTTGTCATTTATAAAGTTTTGAAAATGTTGAAGTTGTTTTAATGTTTGTAGCTGAAATGGTGAAAGAGCAGTAGCATTTAAAATGTCTATCACTGTGTTCTTATGGTTGGCATTGGGAGATTCTCTATTGGTCTAAAGCCCATCGTCCATAGCCACAGGAAGTAGGGGTGCTGGTGCTGCGGTGGAGATGGAGTTGAAATCAAATCCAATTTTATTCATCACATGCTTCGTAAACAACAAGTGTAAGCTAACAGTGAAATGCTAACTTACGGGCCATTCCCAACAATGCAGAGAAAGAAAATAGAGAAATATTGGAAAAGTAGTAACTTTATTATCTAGGTGATTTTTTTTCAGTCAGCACGCCCTACTCAAAACATCTTCCCGCAGCTATGCCATTCTCTCCTTGACTCCTCCGTCCTCCTCTCCTCCGTAACTCGTAAACCACTAAGTAGTTGAGGGGTCTAGGATAGTGTCAATGATTGTAGGTGAACAAATGAGTGTCCTCCTCCCATTAATTACCTACTTCAGCAGAGGATGCACAAGAGCATCCTCCCAGTGGCTAGCGTGGACAGTGGCATCATGCCCATATGGGGCACAAGGGTATGTGCCCCCTCAGATTTGTCAATTTTGTATTATTTTTCAGATGTTAAATTAATCACTAAACTTCATTTTTAGCCCACATTCTATCGTAATTATTTATAGAAAAGATCTGTCAGTGGTATTTTGCGGAGTGGGCACACTGACTGGACCAGGCAACGATTACCAGGCAAGGACTCGCAGGAGGTATGTTGTAAATTCATTTGATTAAGTTATGTAGCCTATTGATTCCTTCTTAATCAAAAAATAAAATTAAAATAAAAGGATTCGACGCAAGTACACAGGACACAGAGCGGAGTGCCTCGTAAGGATCCACAGAATGCGAGTGGGAAAACTGCCATCACCGTCAATATTACTTACCAAAGTGCAATCATTGGACATTAAATTAGATGAGGTACAATCACGAATATACTACCAACGGGACATAAAAAACTGTAACATCTTATGTTTCACGGAATCGTGTCTGAATGGCGACATTGATATTCGGCTAGCGGGATATACGCTGCACCGGCTAGATAGAACAGCACACTCCGGTAAAATGAGGGGCGGCGGTCTGTGCATATTTGTAAACAACAGCTGGTGCACGAAATGTATGGATGTCTCTAGATTGCAGTACTTTTTTTGTTGTTGAATTTTTCTCCCCAATTTCGTGGTATCCATTTGTTTTTTTAGGAGCTACTATCTTGTCTCATCGCTACAACTCCCTTACGGGCTCGGGAGAGACCAAGGTTGAAAGTCATGCGTCCTCCGATACACAACCCAACCAAGCCGCACTGCTTCTTAACACAGCACGCATCCAACCCGGAAGCCAGCCGCACCAATGTGTCGGAGGAAACACTGTGCACCTGGCAACCTTGTGTTAGCGCGCACTGCGCCCAGCCCGCCACAGGAGTCGCTGGTGCGCGATGAGACAAGGACATCCCTACCGGCCAACCCCTCCCTAACCCGGACGACGCTAAGCCAATTGTGCGTCGCCCCACAGACCTCCCGGTCACGGCCGGTTACGACAGAGCCTGAGCGCGAACCCAGAGTCTCTGGTGGCACAGCTGGCGCTGTAGTACAGCGCCCTTAACCACTGTGCCACCCGGGAGGCCTACAGTACCTTATGATAAACTGCAGACCACACTATTTGCCAAGAGAGTTTTCATCTTTTTTTTTTTCTTGGTTGTTTATTTACCACCGTAGACGGATGCTGGCACTAAGACCGCACTCAGTCAGCTGTATAAGGAAATAAGCAAACAGGAAACCGCTCACCCAGAGGCATCGCCCCTAGTGGCCGGAGACTTTAATGCAGGGAAACTTAAATCAGTTCTGCCTAATTTCTATCAACATGTTAAATGTGCAACCAGAGAGAAAAAAATCTAGATCACCAGTACTCCACACACAGAGACACATACAAAGCTCTCCCTCGCCCCTCCATTTGGTAATATGACCACAATTATATCCTCCTGATTCCTGCTTGCAAGCAAACATTAAAGCAGGAAGCACCAGTGACTCGGTCTATAAAGAAATTGGTCAGATGAAGCTGATGTTAAACTACAGGACTGTTTTGCTATCACAGACTGGAACATGTTCTGGGATTTTTCCGATGGCATTGAGGAGTACACCACATCAGTCACTGGGTTTATCAATAAGTACATTGAGGACGTCATCACCACAGTGACTGTACGTACATACCCCAACCCGAAGCCATGGATGATAGGCAACATTCGCACTGAGCTAAAGGCTAGAGCTGCCGCTTTCAAGGTGCGGGACTCTAACCCGGAAGCTTATGAGAAATCCTGCTATGCCCACCGACGAACCATCAAACAGGCAAAGCATCAATACAGGGCTAAGATTGAATTGTACTACACCGGCTCCGACGCTCGTTTTATGTGACAGGGCTTGCAAACTATTATAGACTATAAAGGGAAGCACAGCCACAAGCTGCCCAGTGACACGAGCCTACCAGATGAGCTAAATCAATTCTATGCTCGTTTCGAGGCAAGCAACACTGAGGCATGCATGAGAGCATCAGCTGTTCCGGACGACTGTGTGATCACGCTCTCCATGGCCGACGTGAGTAAGACCTTTGAACAGGTCAACATTACCAAGGCTGCTGGGCCAGACGGATTACGGATTACGGATTACGTATAGCGTATATCCTTCCTGTTTGGCCCTGTCCGGGGGTGTCCTCGGATGGGGCCACAGTGTCTCCTGACCCCTCCTGTCTCAGCCTCCAGTATTTATGTTGCAGTAGTTTATGTGTCGGGGGGCTGGGGTCAGTTTGTTATATCTGGAGTACTTCTCCTGTCCTATTCGGTGTCCTGTGTGAATCTAAGTGTGCGTTCTCTAATTCTCTCCTTCTCTCTTTCTTTCTCTCTCTCGGAAGGACCTGAGCCCTAGGACCATGCCCCAGGACTACCTGACATGATGAATCCTTGCTGTCCCCAGTCCACCTGGCCATGCTGCTGTTCCAGTTTCAACTGACCTGAGCCCTAGGACCATGCCCCAGGACTACCTGACATGATGACTCCTTGCTGTCCCCAGTCCACCTGGCCATGCTGCTGTTCCAGTTTCAACTTCCACCTGACTGTGCTGCTGCTCCAGTTTCAACTGTTCTGCCTTATTATTATTCGACCATGCTGGTCATTTATGAACATTTGAACATCTTGGCCATTATACTGTTATAATCTCCACCCGGCACAGCCAGAAGAGGACTGGCCACCCCACATAGCCTGGTTCCTCTCTAGGTTTCTTCCTAGGTTTTGGCCTTTCTAGGGAGTTTTTCCTAGCCACCGTGCTTCTGCACCTGCATTGCTTGCTGTTTGGGGTTTTAGGCTGGGTTTCTGTACAGCACTTTGAGATATCAGCTGATGTACGAAGGGCTATATAAATAAATTTGATTTGATTTGATTACCAGGACGTGTGCTCCGGGCATGTGCTGACCAACTGACAGGTGTCTTCACGGACATTTTCAACATGCCCCTGATTGAGTCTGTAATACCAACATGTTTCAAGCAGACCACCATAGTCCCAGTGCCCAAGAACACGAAAGCAACTTGCTCTAATGACTACAGACCCGTAGCACTCACGTCCGTAGCCATGAAGTGCTTTGAAAGGCTGGTAATGGCTCACATCAACACCATTATCCCAGGAACCCTAGACCCACTCCAATTTGCATACCGCCCAAACAGATCCACAGATGGTGCAATCTCTATTGCATTCCACACTGTCCTTTCCCACCTGGACAAAAGGAACACCTATGTGAGAATGCTATTCATTGACTCCAGCTCAGCGTTCAACAGCAAAAGGAGAACCGAGCACGCCCTCATTCTCATCGACGGGGCTGTGGTGGAGCAGGTTGAGAGCTCCAAGTTCCTTGGTGTCCACATCACCAACAAACTAGAATGATCCAAACACACCAAGACAGTCGTGAAGAGGGCACGGCAAAACCTATTCCCCCTGAGGAAACTATAAAGATTTGGCATGGGCCCTCAGATCCTCAAAAGGGTCTACAGCTGCAACATCGAGAGCATCATTGCCTGGTACTGCAAATGCTCGGCCTCCGACCACAAGGCACCACAGAGGGTAGGGCGTACGGCCCAGTACATCACTGGGGCTAAGCTGCCTGCCATCCAGGACCTCTACACCAGGCGGTGTCAGAGGAAGGCCCTAAAAATGGTCAAAGACCCCAGCCACCCCAGTCATAGAGAGAAATTCCTACTGCCGCATGGCAAGCGGTACCAGAGCACCAAGTCTGGACCAAAAGGCTTCTCAACAGTTTTTACCCCCAAGCCATAAGACTCCTGAACAGGTAATCAAACGGCTACCCGGACTATTTGCATTGTGTGTGTCCCCCGACCCCTCTTTTATGCTGCTGCTACTCTCTGTCTATTATATATGCATAGTCACTTTAACTATACATTAATGTACATACTACCTCAATTAGCCCGACTAACCAGTGCTCCCACACATTGGCTACCTGGACTATCTGCATTGTGTCCCGTGTCCCACCACCCCCTCTTTTTATCATATGCATAGTCACTTTAACCATACCTACATGTACATACTACCTCAATTAGCCTGACTAACCAGTGCCTGTATATAGCCTCGCTACTATATATAGCCTATAGCCTCGCTACTGTGTATAGCCTATAGCCTCACTACTGTTTTTTTCCACTGTCTTTTTTTACTGATGTTTTTATTTCTTTACTAATCTATTGTTCACCTAATACCTTTTTTTACTTACAAAATGCACTATTGGTTAGAAACTGTAAGTAAGCATTTCACTGTAAGGTCTACTACACCTGTTGTTTTTGGGGCACGTGACAAATAAACTTTGATTTGACTGACTTTTTCCCCTCGTATCGTTTTACTAGGAAGGAAGTACAGTGGGGCAAAAAAGTATTGTCAGCCACCAATTGTGGCTGCCTAAATTGTGTAATATTTATGTCCAATGAGCACCGATGCACTATCATTTCTCTTAATTTGACAAGGATTAGAAAGGATTTGCCAGTAGATTGTCGACTTGATTCATGACTGCTAGATCAGATGAAAGTATGTTGACATTCCAATCAAAGCTACTGTAGATAAAATTATGTAAAATCACGTTATCCGTGGCCAATGACCTTGAGCCTTCTCGGATGGACACTTCTAATGTAACTATGGCAGCACCAAAGGTGCTTTAATTTTCAAGGTCTCTCCTCCCCACAAGTGACAGAACAGGGATAATCATGGTGCAACTAGAGAACATTACCGACACGCACTACATATTTCCGCTGGCTACCCCACCACAAAAGCACTGAGCTAGGCTGAAACACCTGCGTTTTGGATCTGCCTTAAGAAAGCAAAAGAGACTCTGTATGCAGCTTATTTAAAATGTTTTTTTACAAACTGACACATTAATGCCAAACATACAAGCCCAAAAAACTAATTGAACATGACCAATCTACAGCATTGTTTCAAACCCATTGAGGTCAATTAGTATTAAATTCCCAAACTCAGTTTAAGATGTTGTTGCATTGAATGCATCTCAATCCACCACATCTGCCTGTGTGTAAGGTGTCAGTCTAAAAAGTTTTGCATCCCTTTGGCTGAGAGCCAACCAACCAGACCCAGTGTCCAGAAACTAGTGTTAGTTCAAATATATACTTTATTGCCAGCCTTCCCCTGAACATCTTTGTAGGCTAGTTAGTAAATGGACTGGTCACAGGTCAATGTAGCTAGGGTAAAGTAAATCTAATTAAAGCAGCCTGCAAGTGAGTCAACTGTCAGGAAACTGAACTGTTTTGGCCACAAGGAATGCAAGAAAGGTCCTAGTTGACATAGCATAAATGCTACAACTGGCCGAAGGTGAACATTCCTATACCCCATTCTAAAATAAGGATTTAATTTGTGGCACATCACACCTAGTCTACGTTAAGGAAATCCCTGGGTTTAGCCATGTGATCAATAAAGGGGCTGGACACAAGTGGAACAGAGCAAATTACTTGTCAGGTCAAGCTTTAGAATTTAGAGACAGGAGAAGAAACATGTTAAAATATTTTTATTATACAAGAAAATTGTCACAAGTATCCTACATTTTAAAGGTTAATTGAACCTGGCCTTAAAAACAAATCTAAGCATATCACATCATGATTTATACAATTAAATCTCACATGCTAACCCATACAATGCCATATTCTAGAAATAAATCACAAGTGTACATCAAGCCTGTGCCACATTCATTTATACCTTATTTTCAAAGTGCCTCAACCAACATTTCTTTAGATATGTTAACTTCTTAACAAATTACTAAACTACCCCCTGGTGTCTACACAGGAACAGCGGGACCAAACGGTTCAAAGAGCAGAGTTCCGTACAGTACATACTCATCATGGACTGCCTCCATGGAGAGGACCGTACAGTTCGGCCTATGGGCATGGGGCCAGTGTGCGAGGTGTGAAGGCCTACTGGTTTGAAGGTGTGAGGGCAAATAACAACTCCCATCAGTGAAGTAGAAATGAGTTCTCGTCCAGCACGGAACTCCACCGAATCTCTTCGGTTAGGAGCGCACATGACTGCCTTTCTGAAAAGTATATACAAAATGTGCTCTTAGTAAAAATGTTTGCCCCATCTCGGCCGCTGATGTTCAAGTCTTGCCGGTGTCGATTCACTGCGCAACATCCCTCTAGAAGCACCCCTGTAGTGATCCCCCCACCATGATGGGTATGATGAGCGCAACCGAGCTGGACTGCAAGGATGCACTGGCTCCTTTGGGAATGTTGTTCTTGGTGACATCGGGCATCTTGGTCATGTTGGAACTCGCACCGCCAGCTCTGGTCGTAGCATTCATGGCAGGGGACTGTGTGGTAGTGTTTTGCGCGTGGACCTAAAACGGGAGAGCAGAGGGGCTTGTCACATGTGAAACAGGTAAACCTGAAACATTTGACGAATCGGGACAATTATCAATAAGACTTCACTTTCGTACGACTAATTTTTCAAAGGGTAAACGTTCAGCTAGGCACACGGAGTAGCCTAGGCAGTAAAAACACAATAGCTCTATGGAAATATAGCCCAACAATGTGCACCTTAATTAAGACATGTTGTAAGTGCCATCACCTTGTGGACAACGGTTTCCATAGCCTATAGGATAATGGGCAACGTCCTGCATTTTAATTGCGCAGGGTAGGATTTTTAAAAATACCGTCGCGCTTAAATTACAATTAGCCAGCCTACGCATGACGTGGTAACTTTAGATCAACGACTCAGTAACCTATCTGAAGAGGCGTCACCGTTCCACATAGCGCTGGCACACTAGATTTTGCCAACATGTTGTCAATCATACTGACTGAAAACATCTGAGGTCAATTATACACGCCATCATTCGATTGTCAATGTCGAAAATCATACATTTATGGTAACAAATGCCTGATTAATAAGCCACAATGAAAGTTGAACCGGTCCTGTTGAAATACATTTGCTCTCCAGAATGGGTAGTCTAATTAAAATCTGGGTTAATCTGAAACAAAACATGGTAAAAAAGTAAATTAGAAGAAAAGGTCTACCTGTGATGAAAAATGCATGGCAAGGAGAAGAAATCCAATGTAAGCCATCAACATTTTAGTCATCTTGTTATCGGTTTCTTAACAACAACAATTGCGCGTAATGTAGCTATCCTACCTCAGGCTTTTCTCAAGATAAATGACTGGAGGACAAACCCGGGGGAATTTATACCACCACCGATTGTGACGTTGGGCAACACTGCTCATCTCCCAAACCACCTGTTCAGCCTTCCAATCAAATGGAAACCTACAGTTTATCAGAAACATCCCAGAAACGACACCTCTGAGACCTCTTCTTATACGTTTTTGGGGTGTGACTGTCAGCAATACAAATAGCCTTTGTGTTTATAATCATTGTCTTTTGATATGAATTCACTGGTTTACAATTTGAAGAGTTTGAGACAATTATTCTCTCTACCTTCCTCTTCAGAGAAGGTTGATTCCATGAGCACGATGGGGACATTTTTCGAACAATAATAATTATACAGTTAGTCTAGTTTATGTTGTTCAAAATATATTTATGGGGATATTTTGCCTGGTAAATGGCAAAGAAAAGTTTTACAGATAAGCAGCTCTTATAGCGACCTCATGCGGTAAATATAAGCTTTTAACCACAACGCAATTCGGTTCATATGTCCATTCCCCGTCCGTAGTAGTGGTCTTACATGGAAGCTATAATTCACCTGCGGTGACTAAGGTCAACTGAATACTCGAAAATTACATATCCTAAAGAAAATATGTGTGCTTGCTAGCTTGTCTTGAAGTAATATGGTTGATAGAAAGGATAGCTGGAACAGGTGAAAGTTGGTTGGGTGTCTCTAGCTTGAATGGTTCTAGAGTTAGGCCTATAATATTACTGTTGGTGGGTTATTTATGGTAATTCATGAAAATGTAAATAGTTGTCATTTATAAAGTTTTGAAAATGTTGAAGTTGTTTTAATGTTTGTAGCTGAAATGGTGAAAGAGCAGTAGCATTTAAAATGTCTATCACTGTGTTCTTATGGTTGGCATTGGGAGATTCTCTATTGGTCTAAAGCCCATCGTCCATAGCCACAGGAAGTAGGGGTGCTGGTGCTGCGGTGGAGATGGAGTTGAAATCAAATCCAATTTTATTCATCACATGCTTCGTAAACAACAAGTGTAAGCTAACAGTGAAATGCTAACTTACGGGCCATTCCCAACAATGCAGAGAAAGAAAATAGAGAAATATTGGAAAAGTAGTAACTTTATTATCAAGGTGATTTTTTTTCAGTCAGCACGCCCTACTCAAAACATCTTCCCGCAGCTATGCCATTCTCTCCTTGACTCCTCCGTCCTCCTCTCCTCCGTAACTCGTAAACCACTAAGTAGTTGAGGGGTCTAGGATAGTGTCAATGATTGTAGGTGAACAAATGAGTGTCCTCCTCCCATTAATTACCTACTTCAGCAGAGGATGCACAAGAGCATCCTCCCAGTGGCTAGCGTGGACAGTGGCATCATGCCCATATGGGGCACAAGGGTATGTGCCCCCTCAGATTTGTCAATTTTGTATTATTTTTCAGATGTTAAATTAATCACTAAACTTCATTTTTAGCCCACATTCTATCGTAATTATTTATAGAAAAGATCTGTCAGTGGTATTTTGCGGAGTGGGCACACTGACTGGACCAGGCAACGATTACCAGGCAAGGACTCGCAGGAGGTATGTTGTAAATTCATTTGATTAAGTTATGTAGCCTATTGATTCCTTCTTAATCAAAAAATCTAACCAAAATGTTTTGTTGTTTCTCTGCAATACTATCCACCTAGCAATTTCATTAATTTGACTTTATCTAGCTAGCTAGATAGGTTCGCTATCTCCCAACCTCATAACCAGAAAAATTGTGCACTCTCTTTGTAGACTTTGCAGTGTCTATTAATTGTCCAAACGCACAGTCAATTTCCCACTCTGTATTGCAATAAAATGTTCACAAATGCTCACAAACTGTTAGGGCAACCATAGTCC
The DNA here is from genome assembly GCF_002021735.2 of Oncorhynchus kisutch. Classification (NCBI taxonomy): domain Eukaryota; kingdom Metazoa; phylum Chordata; class Actinopteri; order Salmoniformes; family Salmonidae; genus Oncorhynchus; species Oncorhynchus kisutch. The sequence goes on from NC_034187.2 coordinate 35,008,342, forward strand.
CAACAGCATTCCCAACCCCTTACCATTGCTACACCTGGCTATCAGCAGAGCCTTGTCTGGCAGCAAAACAGTTCATTTAGCCTCATTTACTGCCTTTAAAAAAACATAGCTGATATGGCTGACTTTCTTGAACAAATGTGTTTAATCGTGACAATTGAGATGTACAAACCATGGCATAAAGGGACGACGAGCGGAAAGAGGCAATCTATAATTTCGATGAAGACATTAATGAGCGAGCTAGGACGGATGTAGTCTATATCACTATTTGTTCAGCACTTTTGAAATGTACAGCGACAGAATTCAGAACATGGGCCATTCCTACAGTATTATCTCTGTACACCAAGTCAGAAACGTAGGATAAATAAAGGGGGTATAATAGCAGACAATGAAAGCTCTTACAATATTTGATGACATTTCTCTAAAACAGGCTATATGTGCACCACCAAGTCAGAACGTTAGGCTACGTTATGAGGGGAATAGGGACCAAATTATTAGGGTGAGGCACATGGGCTACTAACAGCTTACTACACAACATACACTTAGAATTACTCTCTTAGCTATAGTATACATATCTCCCTGGTATATTACATAATTTATGCAGCAGCATACAATACATTTTTGGACTCGCCTTGTTGTGCTGTGCTCACTTGAACAGGAAGTCATGGGCAAGTTTTGTCATCAAACTTTGTGGTCAAAGTCTGGGATTCTCTGGATTTATGGTGCTTTCAAGACAATTGGCAACTCTGAAAAAATTACTTTGAATCATGACGTCAGTGATCTTCAGGTCAGAGCTCAAGAAAGAGGCCCAAATTCCCAACTTGGAATTCCGAGTTGGATAACCATTCAAAACGTATTTTCCCAGTTGGAGCTCATTTTTTACAGAGTTCCCAGTTGTCTTGAACTCACTGAAGTCTGAGATTTCCCAGTTCCGAGTTTCCAGTTGTTTTGAATGCGGCAGAAATCATGCTGGATTGACAGGATGGCCAATGTTGAATGTTTACCCATTTAAGCTTGGAAAAGAGACCCTTAAACCCAGACTTGGACCACACACCCACACACCCACTCTAATGCTTGCTTGCAGTCAGCCGCTAATTCCTTCCAAAACACTCATTGTTGAATATAAGATTTCCAACTTGTTGTGTAATGTTTATGTGCAACGGCCGATAAGCACTGATATGTTTTCTCTATAATTTATCTTCATAATTTATCTTCATATGACAAGGATTGAAAAGGATTTGCCAGTAGATTGTCGGCTTGATTCATAATGGTGACTGCTAGCTTGCTAGCTAAGATTCTGAAAGTATGATGTTGACATGATCTGTCCAATCAAAGCTACAGTAGATATAATGTGATATTGTGTCCAATGACCTTGAGCCTTCTTGGATGGGCACTTCTAAAGGAATTCTATGGCAGCACCCAAGTAGCTTGAATTTTCAAGCTCTCCACGTAGGTTCAAACTCTCTTTCATATCGTCTGAGATCCCCAAGGACTGGAAAGCTGCTGCGGTCATCCCCCTCTTCAAAGGGGGAGACACCCTGGACCCAAACTGTTACAGACCTATATCCATCCTGCCCTGCCTATCTAAGGTCTTCGAAAGCCAAGTCAACAAACAGATCACTGACCATCTCGAATCCCACCGTACCTTCTCCGCTGTGCAATCTGGTTTCCGAGCCGGTCACGGGTGCACCTCAGCCGAGCTCAAGGTACTAAACGATATCACAACAGCCATCGATAAAAGACAGTACTGTGCAGCCGTCTTCATCGACCTGGCCAATGCTTTCGACTCTGTCAATCACCATATTCTTATCGGCAGACTCAATAGCCTCAGTTTTTCTAATGACTGCCTTGCCTGGTTCACCAACTACTTTGCAGACAGAGTTCAGTGTGTCAATCGGAGAGCATGTTGTCCGGTCCTCTGGCAGTCTCTATGGGGGTGCCACAGGGTTCAATTCTCGGGCCGACTCTTTTCTCTGTATATATCAATGATGTTGCTCTTGCTGCGGGCGATTCCCTGATCCACCTCTACGCAGACGACACCATTCTGTATACTTCTGACCCTTCCTTGGACACTATGCTATCTAACCTCCAAACGAGCTTCAATGCCATACAACACTCCTTCCGCGGCCTCCAACTGCTCTGAAGCGCTAGTAAAACCAAATGCATGCTTTTCAAACTTTCGGTGCCTGCACCCGCATGCCCGACAAGCATCACCACCCTGGATGGTTCCGACCTAGAATATGTGGACATCTATAAGTACCTAGGTGTCTGGCTAGACTGTAAACTCTCCTTCCAGACTCATATCAAACATCTCAAATCCAAAATCAAATCTAGAATCGGCTTTCTATTTCGCAACAAAGCCTCCTTCACTCACGCAGCCAAACTTACCCTAGTAAAACTGACTATCCTACCGATCCTCGACTTTGGCGATGTCATCTACAAAATGGCTTCCAACACTCTACTCAGCAAACTGGATGCAGTTTATCACAGTGCCATCCGCTTTGTTACTAAAGCACCTTATACCACCCACCACTGCGACCTGTATGCTCCAGTCGGCTGGCCCTCGCTACATATTCGTCGCCAGACCCACTGGCTCCAGGTCATCTACAAGTCCATGCTAGGTAAAGCTCCGCCTTATCTCAGTACACTGGTCACGATGGCAACACCCACCCGTAGCACCACTCCAGCAGGTGTATCTCACTGATCATCCCTAAAGCCAACACCTCATTTGGCCGCCTTTCCTTCCAGTTCTCTGCTGCCTGTGACTGGAATGAATTGCAAAAATCGTTGAAGTTGGAGACTTTTATTTCCCTCACCAACTTTAAACATCTGCTATGTGAGCAGCTAACCGATTACTGCAGCTGTACATAGTCCACCGGTAAATAGCCCACCCAATTTACCTACCTCATCCCCATACTGTTTCTATTTATTTACTTTTCTGCTCTTTTGCACACCAGTATCTCTACTTGCACATGACCATCTGATCATTTATCACTCCAGTGTTAATCTGCCAAAATTTTAATTATTCGCCTACCTCCTCATGCCTTTTGCACACAATGTATATAGACTCCTTTTTTCTTTTTTTTCTACTGTGTTATTGACTTGTTTATTGTTTACTCCATGTGTAACTCTGTGTAGCTGTCTGTTCCCACTGCTATGCTTTATCTTGGCCAGGTCGCAGTTGTAAATGAGAACTTGTTCTCGAACAATTACACACACAGACATGGGGGGGAACAGAGGATAATCTACACGTAGAGTGATGAAGGGACGTAAACCAGGTGTGCAGGAAAGCAAAATGTTTTGACATTTTTCAGGTGATGTAATGCACACAGGCCAAGGCCAAGGCCCAGACAAAATACATGTGTTAAAGCACTGTGCTGAACAATTGCCTGGTGTTTTTACAGACCTTTTCCAAATGCAAATTAATTACTTAAAAATCCTCCAATGTGATATACTGGATTTTTGTTTTAGATTCCGTCTCTCGCAGTTGAAGTGTACCTATGATAAAAATTACTGTAACGGCTTTCTTCCTGGGAAGGAGAGGCGGACCAAAACGCAGCGTGGTTATAGTTCATGGTAATTTAATAAGGTAACTCAAACATGAACAGGATACAAAACCAATAAACGTGAAAACCGAAACAGCCCTATTTGGTGCAGAAAACACAAAGACAGGAAACAACCACCCACAAAACCCAACACAAAACAGGCTACCTAAATATGGTTCCCAATCACAGACAATGACTAACACCTGCCTCTGATTGAGAACCATATCAGGCCAAACATAAAAATAGACAATCTAGACACACAACATAGAATGCCCACCCAGCTCACATCCTGACCAACACTAAAACAAGGAAAACACACAAGAACTATGGTCAGAACGTGACAATTACAGACCTCTACATGCTTTCTAAGTAGGAAAGCCTCCAAAATCGGCAGTGTATCAAATACTTGTTCTCCCCACTGTACATATAAATATATGGGTGAGCGATAGCTGTGTGGCATAGGCAAGATGCAGTAGATGGTATAGAGCATTATATATATCTGAGATGCGTAATGAAGGATATGTAAACATTATTAAAGTGGCCTTATTGAAAGTGACTAATGATAGGCATAGGCTGTAGGTGTCCTGGAGGGCAGATAGTTTACACCCGGTAATGTGTTGTGCAGACTGCACTACCCTCTGGAGAGTCTTGCGGTTGAGGGCGGTGCAGTTGCCATACCAGGCGGTGATTCAGCCCAACAGGATGCTCTCGATTGTGCATCTGTAAAAGTTTGATTAATGAATTATTAATAAAATTCGGGGGCATATTTCTTGGTAATCCCAAAAATATTGCTATCAGGTTGTAAATCACAGATGGCCTGGTACATTGTTTGCTGCCTGCATTCAGGTTACACTGTTTCAATTTCAATTACAGAATATTCTGGACAAAAATGTCAATACAATCAAACTAGCCAGGGCAATGATCACAAGTCAGTCATAATGTGGCTAATAGGCTAGCATATCTATTTATGTAGCAAGCTAAAAACAGCATAATGTTAGCTAGCTAGCTAATAGGAGGATATCATGTCATACCATTGGAGGAGTGGGTGAGGATTCGACGCAAGTACACAGGACACAGAGCGGAGTGCCTCGTAAGGATCCACAGAATGCGAGTGGGAAAACTGCCATCACCGTCAATATTACTTACCAAAGTGCAATCATTGGACATTAAATTAGATGAGGTACAATCACGAATATACTACCAACGGGACATAAAAAACTGTAACATCTTATGTTTCACGGAATCGTGTCTGAATGGCGACATTGATATTCGGCTAGCGGGATATACGCTGCACCGGCTAGATAGAACAGCACACTCCGGTAAAATGAGGGGCGGCGGTCTGTGCATATTTGTAAACAACAGCTGGTGCACGAAATGTAAGGATGTCTCTAGATTGCAGTACTTTTTTTGTTGTTGAATTTTTCTCCCCAATTTCGTGGTATCCATTTGTTTTTTTAGGAGCTACTATCTTGTCTCATCGCTACAACTCCCTTACGGGCTCGGGAGAGACCAAGGTTGAAAGTCATGCGTCCTCCGATACACAACCCAACCAAGCCGCACTGCTTCTTAACACAGCACGCATCCAACCCGGAAGCCAGCCGCACCAATGTGTCGGAGGAAACACTGTGCACCTGGCAACCTTGTGTTAGCGCGCACTGCGCCCAGCCCGCCACAGGAGTCGCTGGTGCGCGATGAGACAAGGACATCCCTACCGGCCAACCCCTCCCTAACCCGGACGACGCTAAGCCAATTGTGCGTCGCCCCACAGACCTCCCGGTCACGGCCGGTTACGACAGAGCCTGAGCGCGAACCCAGAGTCTCTGGTGGCACAGCCCTTAACCACTGTGCCACCCGGGAGGCCTACAGTACCTTATGATAAACTGCAGACCACACTATTTGCCAAGAGAGTTTTCATCTTTTTTTTTTTCTTGGCTGTTTATTTACCACCGTAGACGGATGCTGGCACTAAGACCGCACTCAGTCAGCTGTATAAGGAAATAAGCAAACAGGAAACCGCTCACCCAGAGGCATCGCCCCTAGTGGCCGGAGACTTTAATGCAGGGAAACTTAAATCAGTTCTGCCTAATTTCTATCAACATGTTAAATGTGCAACCAGAGAGAAAAAAAATCTAGATCACCAGTACTCCACACACAGAGACACATACAAAGCTCTCCCTCGCCCCTCCATTTGGTAATATGACCACAATTATATCCTCCTGATTCCTGCTTGCAAGCAAACATTAAAGCAGGAAGCACCAGTGACTCGGTCTATAAAGAAATTGGTCAGATGAAGCTGATGTTAAACTACAGGACTGTTTTGCTATCACAGACTGGAACATGTTCTGGGATTTTTCCGATGGCATTGAGGAGTACACCACATCAGTCACTGGGTTTATCAATAAGTACATTGAGGACGTCATCACCACAGTGACTGTACGTACATACCCCAACCCGAAGCCATGGATGATAGGCAACATTCGCACTGAGCTAAAGGCTAGAGCTGCCGCTTTCAAGGTGCGGGACTCTAACCCGGAAGCTTATGAGAAATCCTGCTATGCCCACCGACGAACCATCAAACAGGCAAAGCATCAATACAGGGCTAAGATTGAATTGTACTACACCGGCTCCGACGCTCGTTTTATGTGACAGGGCTTGCAAACTATTATAGACTATAAAGGGAAGCACAGCCACAAGCTGCCCAGTGACACGAGCCTACCAGATGAGCTAAATCAATTCTATGCTCGTTTCGAGGCAAGCAACACTGAGGCATGCATGAGAGCATCAGCTGTTCCGGACGACTGTGTGATCACGCTCTCCATGGCCGACGTGAGTAAGACCTTTGAACAGGTCAACATTACCAAGGCTGCTGGGCCAGACGGATTACGGATTACGGATTACGTATAGCGTATATCCTTCCTGTTTGGCCCTGTCCGGGGGTGTCCTCAGATGGGGCCACAGTGTCTCCTGACCCCTCCTGTCTCAGCCTCCAGTATTTATGTTGCAGTAGTTTATGTGTCGGGGGGCTGGGGTCAGTTTGTTATATCTGGAGTACTTCTCCTGTCCTATTCGGTGTCCTGTGTGAATCTAAGTGTGCGTTCTCTAATTCTCTCCTTCTCTCTTTCTTTCTCTCTCTCGGAAGGACCTGAGCCCTAGGACCATGCCCCAGGACTACCTGACATGATGAATCCTTGCTGTCCCCAGTCCACCTGGCCATGCTGCTGTTCCAGTTTCAACTGACCTGAGCCCTAGGACCATGCCCCAGGACTACCTGACATGATGACTCCTTGCTGTCCCCAGTCCACCTGGCCATGCTGCTGTTCCAGTTTCAACTTCCACCTGACTGTGCTGCTGCTCCAGTTTCAACTGTTCTGCCTTATTATTATTCGACCATGCTGGTCATTTATGAACATTTGAACATCTTGGCCATTATACTGTTATAATCTCCACCCGGCACAGCCAGAAGAGGACTGGCCACCCCACATAGCCTGGTTCCTCTCTAGGTTTCTTCCTAGGTTTTGGCCTTTCTAGGGAGTTTTTCCTAGCCACCGTGCTTCTGCACCTGCATTGCTTGCTGTTTGGGGTTTTAGGCTGGGTTTCTGTACAGCACTTTGAGATATCAGCTGATGTACGAAGGGCTATATAAATAAATTTGATTTGATTTGATTTGATTACCAGGACGTGTGCTCCGGGCATGTGCTGACCAACTGACAGGTGTCTTCACGGACATTTTCAACATGCCCCTGATTGAGTCTGTAATACCAACATGTTTCAAGCAGACCACCATAGTCCCAGTGCCCAAGAACACGAAAGCAACTTGCTCTAATGACTACAGACCCGTAGCACTCACGTCCGTAGCCATGAAGTGCTTTGAAAGGCTGGTAATGGCTCACATCAACACCATTATCCCAGGAACCCTAGACCCACTCCAATTTGCATACCGCCCAAACAGATCCACAGATGGTGCAATCTCTATTGCATTCCACACTGTCCTTTCCCACCTGGACAAAAGGAACACCTATGTGAGAATGCTATTCATTGACTCCAGCTCAGCGTTCAACAGCAAAAGGAGAACCGAGCACGCCCTCATTCTCACCGACGGGGCTGTGGTGGAGCAGGTTGAGAGCTCCAAGTTCCTTGGTGTCCACATCACCAACAAACTAGAATGATCCAAACACACCAAGACAGTCGTGAAGAGGGCACGGCAAAACCTATTCCCCCTGAGGAAACTATAAAGATTTGGCATGGGCCCTCAGATCCTCAAAAGGGTCTACAGCTGCAACATCGAGAGCATCATTGCCTGGTACTGCAAATGCTCGGCCTCCGACCACAAGGCACCACAGAGGGTAGGGCGTACGGCCCAGTACATCACTGGGGCTAAGCTGCCTGCCATCCAGGACCTCTACACCAGGCGGTGTCAGAGGAAGGCCCTAAAAATGGTCAAAGACCCCAGCCACCCCAGTCATAGAGAGAAATTCCTACTGCCGCATGGCAAGCGGTACCAGAGCACCAAGTCTGGACCAAAAGGCTTCTCAACAGTTTTTACCCCCAAGCCATAAGACTCCTGAACAGGTAATCAAATGGCTACCCGGACTATTTGCATTGTGTGTGTCCCCCGACCCCTCTTTTATGCTGCTGCTACTCTCTGTCTATTATATATGCATAGTCACTTTAACTATACATTAATGTACATACTATACTACATACCAATTGTGGCTGCCTAAATTGTGTAATATTTATGTCCAATGAGCACCGATGCACTATCATTTCTCTTAATTTGACAAGGATTAGAAAGGATTTGCCAGTAGATTGTCGACTTGATTCATGACTGCTAGATCAGATGAAAGTATGTTGACATTCCAATCAAAGCTACTGTAGATAAAATTATGTAAAATCACGTTATCCGTGGCCAATGACCTTGAGCCTTCTCGGATGGACACTTCTAATGTAACTATGGCAGCACCAAAGGTGCTTTAATTTTCAAGGTCTCTCCTCCCCACAAGTGACAGAACAGGGATAATCATGGTGCAACTAGAGAACATTACCGACACGCACTACATATTTCCGCTGGCTACCCCACCACAAAAGCACTGAGCTAGGCTGAAACACCTGCGTTTTGGATCTGCCTTAAGAAAGCAAAAGAGACTCTGTATGCAGCTTATTTAAAATGTTTTTTTACAAACTGACACATTAATGCCAAACATACAAGCCCAAAAAACTAATTGAACATGACCAATCTACAGCATTGTTTCAAACCCATTGAGGTCAATTAGTATTAAATTCCCAAACTCAGTTTAAGATGTTGTTGCATTGAATGCATCTCAATCCACCACATCTGCCTGTGTGTAAGGTGTCAGTCTAAAAAGTTTTGCATCCCTTTGGCTGAGAGCCAACCAACCAGACCCAGTGTCCAGAAACTAGTGTTAGTTCAAATATATACTTTATTGCCAGCCTTCCCCTGAACATCTTTGTAGGCTAGTTAGTAAATGGACTGGTCACAGGTCAATGTAGCTAGGGTAAAGTAAATCTAATTAAAGCAGCCTGCAAGTGAGTCAACTGTCAGGAAACTGAACTGTTTTGGCCACAAGGAATGCAAGAAAGGTCCTAGTTGACATAGCATAAATGCTACAACTGGCCGAAGGTGAACATTCCTATACCCCATTCTAAAATAAGGATTTAATTTGTGGCACATCACACCTAGTCTACGTTAAGGAAATCCCTGGGTTTAGCCATGTGATCAATAAAGGGGCTGGACACAAGTGGAACAGAGCAAATTACTTGTCAGGTCAAGCTTTAGAATTTAGAGACAGGAGAAGAAACATGTTAAAATATTTTTATTATACAAGAAAATTGTCACAAGTATCCTACATTTTAAAGGTTAATTGAACCTGGCCTTAAAAACAAATCTAAGCATATCACATCATGATTTATACAATTAAATCTCACATGCTAACCCATACAATGCCATATTCTAGAAATAAATCACAAGTGTACATCAAGCCTGTGCCACATTCATTTATACCTTATTTTCAAAGTGCCTCAACCAACATTTCTTTAGATATGTTAACTTCTTAACAAATTACTAAACTACCCCCTGGTGTCTACACAGGAACAGCGGGACCAAACGGTTCAAAGAGCAGAGTTCCGTACAGTACATACTCATCATGGACTGCCTCCATGGAGAGGACCGTACAGTTCGGCCTATGGGCATGGGGCCAGTGTGCGAGGTGTGAAGGCCTACTGGTTTGAAGGTGTGAGGGCAAATAACAACTCCCATCAGTGAAGTAGAAATGAGTTCTCGTCCAGCACGGAACTCCACCGAATCTCTTCGGTTAGGAGCGCACATGACTGCCTTTCTGAAAAGTATATACAAAATGTGCTCTTAGTAAAAATGTTTGCCCCATCTCGGCCGCTGATGTTCAAGTCTTGCCGGTGTCGATTCACTGCGCAACATCCCTCTAGAAGCACCCCTGTAGTGATCCCCCCACCATGATGGGTATGATGAGCGCAACCGAGCTGGACTGCAAGGATGCACTGGCTCCTTTGGGAATGTTGTTCTTGGTGACATCGGGCATCTTGGTCATGTTGGAACTCGCACCGCCAGCTCTGGTCGTAGCATTCATGGCAGGGGACTGTGTGGTAGTGTTTTGCGCGTGGACCTAAAACGGGAGAGCAGAGGGGCTTGTCACATGGGAAACAGGTAAACCTGAAACATTTGACGAATCGGGACAATTATCAATAAGACTTCACTTTCGTACGACTAATTTTTCAAAGGGTAAACGTTCAGCTAGGCACACGGAGTAGCCTAGGCAGTAAAAACACAATAGCTCTATGGAAATATAGCCCAACAATGTGCACCTTAATTAAGACATGTTGTAAGTGCCATCACCTTGTGGACAACGGTTTCCATAGCCTATAGGATAATGGGCAACGTCCTGCATTTTAATTGCGCAGGGTAGGATTTTTAAAAATACCGTCGCGCTTAAATTACAATTAGCCAGCCTACGCATGACGTGGTAACTTTAGATCAACGACTCAGTAACCTATCTGAAGAGGCGTCACCGTTCCACATAGCGCTGGCACACTAGATTTTGCCAACATGTTGTCAATCATACTGACTGAAAACATCTGAGGTCAATTATACACGCCATCATTCGATTGTCAATGTCGAAAATCATACATTTATGGTAACAAATGCCTGATTAATAAGCCACAATGAAAGTTGAACCGGTCCTGTTGAAATACATTTGCTGTCCAGAATGGGTAGTCTAATTAAAATCTGGGTTAATCTGAAACAAAACATGGTAAAAAAGTAAATTAGAAGAAAAGGTCTACCTGTGATGAAAAATGCATGGCAAGGAGAAGAAATCCAATGTAAGCCATCAACATTTTAGTCATCTTGTTATCGGTTTCTTAACAACAACAATTGCGCGTAATGTAGCTATCCTACCTCAGGCTTTTCTCAAGATAAATGACTGGAGGACAAACCCGGGGGAATTTATACCACCACCGATTGTGACGTTGGGCAACACTGCTCATCTCCCAAACCACCTGTTCAGCCTTCCAATCAAATGGAAACCTACAGTTTATCAGAAACATCCCAGAAACGACACCTCTGAGACCTCTTCTTATACGTTTTTGGGGTGTGACTGTCAGCAATACAAATAGCCTTTGTGTTTATAATCATTGTCTTTTGATATGAATTCACTGGTTTACAATTTGAAGAGTTTGAGACAATTATTCTCTCTACCTTCCTCTTCAGAGAAGGTTGATTCCATGAGCACGATGGGGACATTTTTCGAACAATAATAATTATACAGTTAGTCTAGTTTATGTTGTTCAAAATATATTTATGGGGATATTTTGCCTGGTAAATGGCAAAGAAAAGTTTTACAGATAAGCAGCTCTTATAGCGACCTCATGCGGTAAATATAAGCTTTTAACCACAACGCAATTCGGTTCATATGTCCATTCCCCGTCCGTAGTAGTGGTCTTACATGGAAGCTATAATTCACCTGCGGTGACTAAGGTCAACTGAATACTCGAAAATTACATATCCTAAAGAAAATATGTGTGCTTGCTAGCTTGTCTTGAAGTAATATGGTTGATAGAAAGGATAGCTGGAACAGGTGAAAGTTGGTTGGGTGTCTCTAGCTTGAATGGTTCTAGAGTTAGGCCTATAATATTACTGTTGGTGGGTTATTTATGGTAATTCATGAAAATGTAAATAGTTGTCATTTATAAAGTTTTGAAAATGTTGAAGTTGTTTTAATGTTTGTAGCTGAAATGGTGAAAGAGCAGTAGCATTTAAAATGTCTATCACTGTGTTCTTATGGTTGGCATTGGGAGATTCTCTATTGGTCTAAAGCCCATCGTCCATAGCCACAGGAAGTAGGGGTGCTGGTGCTGCGGTGGAGATGGAGTTGAAATCAAATCAAATTTTATTCATCACATGCTTCGTAAACAACAAGTGTAAGCTAACAGTGAAATGCTAACTTACGGGCCATTCCCAACAATGCAGAGAAAGAAAATAGAGAAATATTGGAAAAGTAGTAACTTTATTATCAAGGTGATTTTTTTTCAGTCAGCACGCCCTACTCAAAACATCTTCCCGCAGCTATGCCATTCTCTCCTTGACTCCTCCGTCCTCCTCTCCTCCGTAACTCGTAAACCACTAAGTAGTTGAGGGGTCTAGGATAGTGTCAATGATTGTAGGTGAACAAATGAGTGTCCTCCTCCCATTAATTACCTACTTCAGCAGAGGATGCACAAGAGCATCCTCCCAGTGGCTAGCGTGGACAGTGGCATCATGCCCATATGGGGCACAAGGGTATGTGCCCCCTCAGATTTGTCAATTTTGTATTATTTTTCAGATGTTAAATTAATCACTAAACTTCATTTTTAGCCCACATTCTATCGTAATTATTTATAGAAAAGATCTGTCAGTGGTCACAGTGGGCACACTGACTGGACCAGGCAACGATTACCAGGCAAGGACTCGCAGGAGGTATGTTGTAAATTCATTTGATTAAGTTATGTAGCCTATTGATTCCTTCTTAATCAAAAAATAAAACCAAAATGTTTTGTTGTTTCTCTGCAATACTATCCACCTAGCAATTTCATTAATTTGACTTTATCTAGCTAGCTAGATAGGTTCGCTATCTCCCAACCTCATAACCAGAAAAATTGTGCACTCTCTTTGTAGACTTTGCAGTGTCTATTAATTGTCCAAACGCACAGTCAATTTCCCACTCTGTATTGCAATAAAATGTTCACAAATGCTCACAAACTGTTAGGGCAACCATAGTCCCAACAGCATTCCCAACCCCTTACCATTGCTACACCTGGCTATCAGCAGAGCCTTGTCTGGCAGCAAAACAGTTCATTTAGCCTCATTTACTGCCTTTAAAAAAACATAGCTGATATGGCTGACTTTCTTGAACAAATGTGTTTAATCGTGACAATTGAGATGTACAAACCATGGCATAAAGGGACGACGAGCGGAATAGAGGCAATCTATAATTTCGATGAAGACATTAATGAGCGAGCTAGGACGGATGTAGTCTATATCACTATTTGTTCAGCACTTTTGAAATGTACAGCGACAGAATTCAGAACATGGGCCGTTCCTACAGTATTATCTCTGTACACCAAGTCAGAAACGTAGGATAAATAAAGGGGGTATAATAGCAGACAATGAAAGCTCTTACAATATTTGATGACATTTCTCTAAAACAGGCTATATGTGCACCACCAAGTCAAAACGTTATGAGGGGAATAGGGACCAAATTATTAGGGTGAGGCACATGGGCTACTAACAGCTTACTACACAACATACACTTAGAATTACTCTCTTAGCTATAGTATACATATCTCCCTGGTATATTACATAATTTATGCAGCAGCATACAATACATTTTTGGACTCACCTTGTTGTGCTGTGCTCACTTGAACAGGAAGTCGTGGGCAAGTTTTGTCATCAAACTTTGTGGTCAAAGTCTGGGATTCTCTGGATTTATGGTGCTTTCAAGACAATTGGCAACTCAGAAAAAAATAAGTTTGAATCATGACGTCAGTGATCTTCAGGTCAGAGCTCAAGAAAGAGGCCCAAATTCCAGACTTGGAATTCCGAGTTGGAAAACCATTCAAAACGTATTTTCCCAGTTGGAGCTAATTTTTTACAGAGTTCCCAGTTGTCTTGAACTCACTGAAGTCTGAGATTTTCCAGTTCTAAGCTTCCTGTTGTTTTGAATGCGGCAGAAATCATGCTGGATTGACAGGATGGCCAATGTTGAATGTTTATCCATTTATGCTTGGAAAAGAGACCCTTAAACCCAGACTTGGACCACACACCCACACACCCACTCTAATGCTTGCTTGCAGTCAGCCGCTAATTCCTTCCAAAACACTCATTGTTGAATATAAGATTTCCAACTTGTTGTGTAATGTTTATGTGCAATGGCCGATAAGCACTGATATGTTTTATCTATAATTTATCTTCATAATTTATCTTCATATGACAAGGATTGAAAAGGATTTGCCAGTAGATTGTCGGCTTGATTCATAATGATGACTGCTAGCTTGCTAGCTAAGATTCTGAAAGTATGATGTTGACATGATCTGTCCAATCAAAGCTACAGTAGATATAATGTGATATTGTGTCCAATGACCTTGAGCCTTCTTGGATGGGCACTTCGAAAGTAACTCTATGGCAGCACCCAAGTGGCTTGAATTTTCAAGCTCTCCACGTAGATTTTGTGACTACATAGTGTCCCCATGAGTGACAGAACACTGAACCAATCACGGCGCAACTAGAGAACATCACCAACCCCTACACTCCATATTTTCCGCAGTTAGGTTCTTATTTTTCAGAGTGAATAACTCACGGACACTAGAGAAGCTTAAGCAATTTTAAATCTTCCCAAAGGGTCGACACAGCTGTATTCAGACAGCCAAACTATCAGCGATTGGGTGCAGAGTTATAGCGGAGTCAGACGCAGGACACGGGTATTGAGTAACATAACTGAGTTTACTCAAAATATCAAGCAAAATTCCAAATAGGAACATACAAAAAACACTAGCACAAAACACAACCACTAACGACATGAACAATCACGGACAGAACAGGAATGTATGCCAGAGGGTTAAATAAGGAACGTGATATGTAACAGAAACCAGGTGTGTGTGTAATACAGACAAAACAAAACGAAACTGAAACATAGATCGATGGTGACTAGAAAGCCGGTGACGTCGACCGCCGAACACCACCCGAACAAGGAGAAGGACCGACTTCGGCGGAAGTCGTGACACAAACATTTCTCACCATCACAGGTATATATATATGTATCGCACTTAAGACACTCCTCCTTCTCTCCAATACTTACATCTTATGGTTCCACAGGAAAAGGAACCCTTATTACTCCCTTCAGGGGATCTGACCTGACCTCCTGACCTCAACCCCTCCTTCGCCTAATCCACAGATGTCCATCTGCTTCCCCTATAGCAATCCTTTGATCTCCTACCGTCCACCCAGCACATTCCACAGCCACTCTGTCTTTCTACAGATCTCACTCCTTTATATACTATGTGGCTGATCTATCATGTCTTTAATATCTCAATGTTCAACATTTCAAATCCAACACTGCTGACTGACCCACCACCACAGAAAGCACTGACCTAGGCTGAAACACCTGCCTTTTGGAGTTGCTTCACTCAAGACAACAAAAAAGAGACCATGCTTGTATGCAGCTTGATTACCTCAAATATATATTTTTTTCCATTGTTTGCAAACTGACATGTGACACGTATTATTATTTATATATTGTTAGAATAATTTGTATGGTTTGAGATAATGGCAAAAGTGTTCCACTCTGATATTGTATAATGGTGTGAAATGTTTGAGAATCATAAGAAGATAATATGAAAATGTGTGTAGCTATGTTAGAATTATAATACTAGGATATTATAGTCTTTAGTAAGGGTGTAAGCAGAGAGAAGTTGAAAAACAGATAATAGAAAACCATTAGAGGTTTTCCAACAAAGAGGGCCCCAACAGTTCTTTCTCTACAATGTGGTTAGTGGAAAAGTACTGGTCATTTGAGAAGGGAGTGACCTAAAGATAGGAATGTGTGTGTATATTATAAAAAGACTCTGTCTTCATTTTTGTCTTTCGAGCTCCCATGAATAAACTATATTAACCTTTTGCATTAAGCTGAGTATTTGTCTAATTCTTATCAACCCTAGCTTTACAATCTAGGGGGAATTGGTCAAAGCTACAGTCATCGTTGGGATTGAAAATTCTTGTGACGTATATATACAGTGCCTTGCGAAAGTATTCGGCCCCCTTGAACTTTGCCACCTTTTGCCACATTTCAGGCTTCAAACATAAAGATATAAAACTGTATTTTTTTGTGAAGAATCAACAACAAGTGGGACACAATCATGAAGTGGAACGACATTTATTGTATATTTCAAACTTTTTTAACAAATCAAAAACTGAAAAATTGGGCGTGGAGACGTAGGAGACGTTCTGTCTCCTAGAGATGAACGTACTTTGGTGCGAAAAGTGCAAATCAATCCCAGAACAACAGCCTACAAACAGGCCTACAAACCTGACTCTGCTACACTAGCTCTGTCAGGAGGAATGGGCCAAAATTCACCCAACTTATTGTGGGAAGCTTGTGGAAGGCTATCTGAAACGTTTTAAACATTTTAAAGGCAATGCTACCAAATACTAATTGAGTGTATGTAAACTTCTGACCCACTGGGAAAGCTGAAATAAATCATTCTCTCTACTATTATTCTGACATTTCACATTCTTAAAATAAAGCGGTGATCCTAACTGACCTAAGACAGGGAATTTTTACTAGGATTAACCTTTTGTCAGGAATTGTGAAAAACTGAGTTTAAATGTACTTGGCTAAGGTGTGTGTAAACTTCCGACTTCAACTGTATGTGTGGGGAATAGAGATGAAGTAGTCATTCAGAAATGATGTTATTAAACAATATTGTTGCTCACAGAGTCCATCCAACGTATTATGTGACTTGTTAAAACCTGTTTGGGATAGGGGGCAGCATTTTCACTTTTGGCTGAATAGCGTGCCCAGAGTGAACTGCCTCCTACTCAGTCCCAGATGCGAATATATGCATATTATTAGTAGTATTGGATAGGAAACACTCTGAAGTTTCTAACACTGTTTGAATGATGTCTGTGAGTATAACAGAACTCATATGGCAGAAGAAAACCAAAGGAAAATCCAACCAGGAAGTGGGAAATCTGAGGTTTGTAGTTTTTCAAAGCTTGGCCTACTGAATACACAGTGTCTATGGGGTCAAGTTGCATTTCCTAAGTCTTTCACTAGATGTCAACCGTCTTTAGAAACTTGTTTCAAGCTTCTGCTATAAAGGAGGGGGGAATGGGAGCTGAATGAGTCAGTGGTCTGGCAGAGTGTCACAGGCTCGTGACGCACGGTCCCGACAGAGTTAGCTCTCGTTCCAGTGCTTTTCTACAGACAATGGGATTCTCCGGTTGGAACGTTATTGAAGTTTTATGTTAAAAACATCCTAAAGATTGATTCCATACATCATTTGACATGTTTCTACGACCTGTAATGGAACTTTTCAAGTTTTTGTCTGGACGTAGTGCTCGCGCCTCATGAAGATGGATTACTGGGCTGAACACGCTAACAACAAGTGGCTATTTGGACATAAATGATGGACTTTATGGAACATCAGTAATTTATTGTCGAACTGGGATTCCTGGGAGTGCATTCTGTGGAAGATCATCAAAGGTAAGTGAATATTTTTTATGGTATTTCTAACTTCTGTTGACTCCAACATGGTGGATATTTCTTTGGCTGGATTGGGCTCTGAGCACCGTACTCCGATTATGCTTTTTCCGAAAAGTTTTTTTGAAATCTGACACAGCGGTTGCATTAAGGAGAAGTCTATCTTTAATTCTGTGAATAACACTTGTTATAACACCCAGAGTATTTCTGGGATTTGATGTGGCTATCTGCAAAATCACCGGATGTTTTGGAATCAAAACATTACTGCACTTAACATGCAAATGTAAACTGAGATTTTTGGATATAAATATGCACATTATCGAACAAAACATACATGTATTGTGTATTGAGCGTCATCTGATGAAGATCATCAAAGGTTAGTGATTAATTTTATCTATATTTCAGCTTTTTGTGACTTCTATCTTTGGCTGGAAAATGGTTGTGTGTTTTTGTGACTTGGCTCTGACCTAATATAATCATATGTTGTGCTTTCGCTGTGAAGCCTTTTTGAAATCGGACATGAAGGGTAGATTAACAAGAAGTTTATCTTTCGTTTGCTGTATTGGACTTGTTAATGTGTGAAAGTTACATATTTCTAAAAACTATTTTTAAATGTCGCGTGCTGCCTTTTCAGCGGAATGTTGTTGAGGGGTTGAAAGGTTAAGCAACTTTTTTGTCCTGAACATATTTAGGCTTGCCATAACAAAGGGGTTGAATACTTATTGACAAATGTTTTATTAATTTGTAAACATAATTCCACTTTGACATTATGGGGTATTTTTGTGTAGGCCAGTGACAAAATGTTTATATTTAATCCATTTTAAATTCAGGCTGTAACACATCAAAATGTGGAAAAATTCAAGGGGTGTGAATACTTCCTGAAGTCACTGTATTACAGAGCGGAGTTGGCAAAGTCAGATTGAATCAACAGCACACCAGAGAGTGGTACATCCCAGGCTCTGAGCAGTACAGTCCAGCCTAGCACAGCCCAGACTCTGCAAAGTTTGCCATACTGCTGTAAACTGTCTGTCGTGGAAATACTAATCAATAATGAGGAGAGACAAGGTCAATCACCAATCAGGATATTACTTTATTCGAAACGTATTAATAACATTGATTAATTATTGCAATAATGAAGCAGGTCGATGAACCACCCCTAGATGATTCACGGAGAGCCCCACGATTGGAGTTGAGCCACAGCATTTTATAGCACAGTACATCCTCCTGAATTTTCATTTCAATCAACTGATGACTGAAATGGGTCACAAGGTTAGGATTTGTATGAAAGACACTAGTAATTCACAGCAGACAGTATCTACTGTAAAGACTGTTTTCATTGTGTAGAAACCCATACCCTAGCCATCTCTCCCTGGTACCTTCCAGCACACAAACACCAACTCATGCTATGGAATGCGGTTTTTAGGTTTTTATCACCAAAGGCATCGAAAATCATTAAGCCTCCAGAGGCCCAACTCAGAAGAATACAGACACAATATTGTTCTAAGAACCCCATATTCTGTTGCATAAAACAACCATTTGATGCAAAAACAGTATTATAACAAAGTATTGTAATTTTGCCCACAACATGTCATAATATGAGCACGTAAAAAAAAGATTCCCATTAATTTTGGTAAAGGACAAAAAAGCTAGCATGTAACTCCTATAGGGATGTGGGGTCACTTGGGATATATAGACAGAGTTGCTCCATTTGTGCAGACAAAGCCAAAAAAAATGGGATCTCTACGAAATAAAATATATGAACACTGATTCACAGAGCCATAAACTTGTTCACAAAAAAAGAGCTGCAAAAGAGCTGGATGCTCACTTTTTAAGAGTATATTTTTTTCTACCAAATCTCTTCAGAACGGCTTACTATGTCACCTAAAAAAACGTCCCTTCACGGACCATCCTGGGCTGATAGACCTAGAGAGGGTCAACGGTGGTAACATGGGTCGAGTCCTACATTCAAACGTGACATGTTCAGACAATATACATTTAATTTCAAAAGAGATGAGACAGGCTTTGGTGGCCAGTATCAAAAGCACTAGGCCAAAACTCACTGTTCTCATCAATGAGAGCACTTATCTTAGCAAGAGGTATTGTTTGGTTGTCTACCTTAGAACATCCACACACAACTCAGAACCACTGACCTTTTTTCCCAGATGTTCTGGAACTTGACAGTCACAAATGCAACCCTCAACTGGAAACTGACATATGGCCAGTTTCCACATCTGATTGGCTGGCATTGTTTAAATTGTCTAAAGAGTTGTCTGTTAGGGATGCAGTGAAGTGTTGTACAGAAATCAATCACTTAACATGTGAGACAAGTTGTAATGTCTTTTATAAGGTGTTTAATGTCAAGTTTAATGTCTTGGGGGTACGATGGGTGGCGTCATCATATAGAACTGCTAAAGCAGTCTGGTCGATGCATGGTGCACTTTACAATGACTTGTGTACTGCCAGTGAAGGTCAACACTGCTGCTACTCGCTGTTTATTATCTATGCATAGTCACTTTACAAATTACCTCGCTATTGTTATGTAAATATCTTGTGTTACTTTTAGATTTTTTAAACTTTAGTTTATTTAGTCAATATTTTATTAACTCTGTTTCTTGAACTGCATTGTTTGTTAAGGGCTTGTAAGTAAGCATTTGTATTCGGCGCATGTGAGAAGTAACATTTTATTTTATTTGGTAATTTTATGAAGAATATGGGTCTCATGATGGATGCGTGAAAGGAGTTGAAAGAGTTATCAGAAACTTTACGGTCAAGAGACATTTGTTTGACAAACACAGTGAGTCCCACAATAAACTAACAATAATGAGACGATGTACAGGGGGTACCGGTACCGAGTCAACGTGCAGGGGTACAGGTTAGTCGAGGTCATTTGTACATGTAGGTAGGGGTAAAGTGACTATGCATAGATATTTATGCTCTTCTCTATTCAGTTGTGGGGGTTTGAGTTGAGTCAGGTCTCTTTCTCACCCTCCTCTCTCCCCCCTCTCTCTCTTTTCTCTTCTCTCCCCAGTACTCGCAATAGTCTCACTTCGATTTTCTATGAATTTACTATTCTAAACTTGAAGAAAAGGGAATGGGAATCATATCAAGTAAGGAACATGGCATTCTCTTGCCCTCAGCTCTCCAGCCTGCTCCGGCCCATGTCAAGCACGTAGACTTACTGGCCTACTATGAAGCAACACAGGGTGTGACCCCGTCGGTGCTGGATCTAGGTAAGCACTTTTCTCCGTGTTGGCTGGCAATGTCCTGAAACCGTTTATTTTTGTGCTCCATTTTATTAGGCACGATCTTGTGTTTACTCATTTAGTTGCAACACCCCATCTCGTTTTTGCTCTCTTACACACACCTATTGTAATTATGTATTACAAAGAAATGTGTGCACAGTTGTTTTGCAAATAGCTATTAGTTGAATGCATTTAGAATGCAGTGATACTGCTACCGAATCTTGTCCCATGCTTAAGCTACTCATCACATAAGGAATTGGATTTTGTTAGCCTGCATAGATGCATCATGCATGCAGTGCTTTATAATAAAGGTGATAATTTTTTTCAGTCAGCACCCCCTGCTCAAAACTACTTCCCGCGGCTATGCCACCTTCTCCTTGACTCTGTCCTCTGTCCTTGACCGGGAGGATAGAATCCTCCCAGCGTCTAGCATGGACAGTGGCATCATGCCCATAGGGGGCACAAGGGCATGTGCCCACTCAGATTTGTCCTGTTTATGTTAAAATAATTACTAAACTGAATTTTTAAGTCCACGTTTTATCATAATTCATCAGAATTATTGTGGAGGGGGCACACTAACTGGACCCCCCTATTCTCCCTAGTAAGTGATTATTTCCAAGTTGCACTGAGCAAGGAAATGCTAGGCAGACCATTGGATAGGCTCTAGTGTGTGCAGTATCGTCAGTGGAGGAGGAGAGGGAGTGTAATGTCACGACTTCCGCCAAAGTTGGTCCCTCTCCTTGTTCTGGCGGCATTCGGCAGTCGACGTCACCGGTTTTCTAGCCGCCACCGATCCACTTTTCATTTTCCATTTGTTTTGTCTTCATTGTACACACCTGGTTTCTCTTCCCATAATGATGTTCCTTATTTTACCCTCTAGTTCCCCCATGGTTTTGTGTGTGTTTGTTCATTGTAAGTTGGTCTCATTTGTGAGCTTGTTTATTTTTCCTTCTTGGAATATTCGTTGTTTTGAGTAAAGTTACGTTTATTACTCATCTCTGTGTGCTGCGCCTGACTCCGCCTTACCTGCTACACCTAGACTCCTTACAGTAGAGTGTCACACACAGCGTTTGATTTGATTTTAGCTGCCGGTGATGGGAAGGACTTGCAGGGAGGTATGTTTGTAAATTGATTTGATTAAGCTATTGATTTCTTCTTGATGAATAAATACAAAAAAAATGTTTCTCTGTAATACCAGCCGCCTAGCAATTTCATGAAGTTGGCTTTAGCTAGCCAGCTAGATAATTCGGTTGGAAGATTGGGAACCTTTCGATCTAATAAAACTCAAAGGTTTTCTTTAATGGAAGCTTCTCTAATGTCAAACATGTAAAGCAGCTCTCTAGGCCCTGTACTCTTTTCTATTTTTACTAATGACCTGCCACTGGCATTAAAACAAAGCATATGTGTCCATGTATGCTGATGATTCAGTTCTTAACTGACTTGCCTAGTTAAATAAAGGTTAAATAAATGTAAAAAACGCCACTATATACACACATCAGCAACCACAGCTATTGAAGTCAAATGAAACCCTTAAGAGTTGCAGTCTGTTTAGGAATGGGTGGCCAATAATTAACTGGCGCTGAACATCTCTAAGAGCATTGTATTTGGTATAAATAATTCCCTAAACTCTAGACCCCAGCTGAATCTGGTAATGAATGTGTAATGGGTGCGTGCTGGTGGCAGGGAAGTCAGACGCAGGAGAACTAACTTTGTATAAACGGAGTCGTTTAATAAGTGCTCACAAAACTCAGAATACCAAAATATACATAATTAAAGTGGGTACAAAACCCGTCGCACACTAGAACATAACTTGCACATAACATAAAATCAAACAATCACCGACAAGGACATGAGGGGAAACAGAGGGTTAAATACACATGTAATTGATGGAATTGGAACCAGGTGTGAAGGAAGACAAGACCAATGAAAAATGGATCAGCGATGGCTAGAAGGACGGTGACGTCGACCTCCGAACACCGCCCGAACAAGGAGAGGGA